>NC_142063.1:130311631-131511631 GCF_059756535.1 Pantherophis guttatus | reverse complement strand
GACTTGGGAGGAAGGCCACAGATGGATGATGAATGGCCCCTCCCAGAGGGAATAAAAGAGGAGTGAAAGGGGAGTGGAGTTTGCAGGAGACAATTAGTTCACCTAATTGGTTTGTGACTCTCTGAGACTCTTTGCCAAGTTTTGAAGATATTGGCCTGGCAGCTCTCCAAGCCAGATAAGGTCTGTGACTGTAAATTCTCCCTTGAAAGACTTTGCTGAAGGTGAATGAGAGGAATTCACTGTTTGTTTAATAAAAGGGGTTTTGTCGGTACCAGAATTCTGCTTCGTGCTTTTTGGGGAAGCCTAGGTCAGAACAGATATGTTCACATTACTTGACTAACCAGAGGATATATCTTGACAAGGATATGGATGAGATATATCGGCTTTCCATCCTCTAGACATATTGAATATTCTTGCATGCTTTTCTTACTTCTAAAAAGTGTTAACTTCATGCATGATGGCTACATCTGCACTGAACTGGAGGTAGTTAATTACTTTTCGTTAATTCATTAAAGTACTACATTATTGATACATTGTTTATTGACAAGTTATGTCTGCTCTCTATAGTACCTTTACTTTCATTTAACCTATATCAAGGCAAACCCAGTAATTATCTGTAGAAGGAACTAGAAACCCTAGAACTTAAATCTCTGATTGACATCTGAATTCTGTCAAAAGCAGTAATTTGCTGCGCATTAGACCACTGCAATATTCTAGCTTAGCTCCTTACATAAATGACTGGAATTATATTGCATGTAATAATATGCTTGAAGGTTCCTGAACTGTTGGAATGCCAGTTCTTGATTAGTCTGCAATATTCTTTGATTTCTCACCCAGTTACTAAAACATGTGAAAGCAGTGTTGTATATATATTCTTTGATTAAGGTAAAGGAAGAAATGAATCTTTAGTTTTCATATTCATTGTGAACCTATCATCACAATTCTGACCTATGATGCAGCTACCAAATCAGCAATTTTCATTGCTGCTGGTCAGGAAATGAGTTGAACCACCTCACCTGCCTTTAATTCCAAAGATTTGTGATTTTGAATTAGATGGCTGGTATTTGATGGTAAGGAAATCTCTTATTTTTACTGGCATATTTCCTGAGGATTATTGATTTGTCCTGCCATCAGAAACAACTTTCAGAAGGTGGTCATGATAAGTCTTAACTCATGTTCCAGTCTCCACTCTAAATTCTTTGCAGATTCTGGCTGAACATATTGTAAGGTGAAAGTGAGGGGTTGTGATTCTTTACTTATCTCTTTTTTAATTATTTTATTCTGAATCAGTGTTTAAAGGTTTTAAGGGTGTTCAGAGTTAATAAATAACCAATCGTATGGTCCTAAGTATGATAGCATGCTTTTTCCTGAGAAATTTGCTGTTGCGTTCTGACTACTTATAGTTCCTAAAAATTTTGGGAAAGTGGGCCCAAAAAGAGCATATAGTTATGAAATTAACATATGTCATTATGAACAGGTCCTATCAAGTTGATATTTGAATCACCAACTCAGATGCCAATTCAGATGCCAACCTGAATTCAGAAACATCCTTAAATTGAAAGCCTGTTTTTTCTCTCCCAGAAGGAATGCTACTTCATCCAACCTTTTCTAAACAAGACTCTTTTTGCTTCTTGACCAAAAGCCAGTTCTGGTTCTAATGATGAACAGTTAGTTAAAAACAATTCAGTGTCAGTGAATTCAAAATCAGGGTTCCCCATCAATAATACCCCAATCTTTCTAGTTAGAACACTGGTCCTTCTTCATGACTTCGAACAGAGATCAGGAGTCGAATCCAGAAGAATAGGATGCTGGTATATCTGAAAAAGTAATGCACACTATACAAATGTGTAGCACAGACTATATAAAACAGATTCTACAGTGCCTATACCAGTGGTGGGTTGTCCCCAGTTCAGATCAGTTCTCAAGAACTGGTAGTAAAACCAGTGGGAGGCCCCGCCCACTTCCCCGGATGTCATCATCAGTAATCTGCGCATGCACAGAAGCAAGGCACGCATGCGAGCAAAGCACGCACATGCAGTCCCATTGCAAACCAGTAGTAAAGGTAAGTAGAACCCATCCCTGGCATACACCTGTTTCAAGTCTTGCTGCTACTGTTGTCTCAAACATCAACAGGCGCCTGAGGCAAGTGCCTGGCTTTGCTCAATGGGATACCTGGAACAAGCTGTAGTTTCATCTTCCAGTGACTTCCCTTCCTAAGAACCGAACAGCTGTTTTTGCCAACCTCCAGCAACTGCTAGAGAAACTTAGACCCAATTTAAATTGTATTTGCAACAGGGTTAATTGTAGAAATGATATAAGAAAGAAACAACTTTGCTCTTTGAAAATATTCATTGTCCTAATGTATTCTGTTGTTAAGCCCTAAGGGGTCATAAAGTGATCTGCATATAATGTTCAGTGCTCACAGATTTTACATAATTAACTTAATAATTGCATGTGGTCCTGTAAATCTGCAATTCCCATAAAGACCATTAAATGCTTACTAATCAGCTGTTATATGGCAATTATTATCCATTGCACTTCGGGAATTTTGGCTATCCTGAACTGTAAATATTCCAGTTGGTATTTGTCAAAATGAATGTATAAGCTTGAAAAATTATGTTTAGTCCACATCCAGTGTCATGTTCTCTGTGTATAGGGTTTAAAATATTCCAAAGCTGCTCACGTACTAAAACTACTCTGTTGATAAACAAGCAAAGGCAAATAGTTCATCAATTACAGATGCATGACAAACACATTTTAGTTTGGTATTGTTAACTGACTTTAATGGATAAGAGACTGAAGTTGAATTCTACTTCAGGGCTAAGAACTGCTATGAAACGTACTATTTCTGATCACCTAAGAATACATTCAGGAATGAGCTAACTTTGATGCTGTGTGGTTGATGAAAGTATTTAGATATGGATCTTGGTATACGGTAGTAATTTTTGTAACTTTGGATATTGTTTGGAAAAATAGCTTTATAAAGAATAGTTTGAAAAAGTTTGAAAAAGTCAATTCTTTTCTCAACCCTGCCAATTTAAGGCTTTCTGAAAGCAAACATACTTTGGAGATGTGATTCAGAGGTGGGTTTCAGCAGGTTCTGACCAGTTCTGGAGAACCGGTAGCAGAAATTTTGAATAGTTCGGAAAACTGGTAAATACCACCTCTGACTGGCCCCGCCCCATCTATTCTCTGCCTTCCGAGTTCCAGCTGATTAGGAGGAAATGAGGATTTTGCAGTAACCTTCCCTTGGAATGGGGAGGGAATGGAGATTTTACAGTATCCTTCCCCTGCCATGTCCACCAAGCCATGCCCATAGAACCGGTAGTAAAAAAAATTGAAACCCACCACTGATGTGGTTGTATGCTTTTTGTGCTTTTTTTTAAAAAAAAACATTTAACTTACTGGAAATTATTAGCTGCCCAGTTCCAAAGGGATTCCAACTTTGGGTGGCAACAAAACTGGAAAATTCATAGAAAAATAAAGCTTTACATAATGTGAGATATATTGTGACTCAGTGAGCTCCATAATCAAGGTAGGCCAACATATTTGTACAAATACAAATGCCTAGGTACATTGACAAAACTCAAGCATTGGTCATACACATACTCTCCTACTTTCCAGTATGTTCCTTCTGAATCCTATGTCCTTTACTATCTGCCCCTTATAATAGTAATAGTTTTAGTTTAGTTTAGTTTATTTGATTTGTATACCGCCCTACTCCCGAAGGACTCAGGGCGGTGAACAGCCAAGCAATAAAATACATAGATACAAAAAAATTAAAAACCAGATAAAATCAAATTAAATCATTTTGGCCCAGACAGATTAAAACACCCCATTAATTTAAAAACAGATTTAAAATTTACATATTTAAAAAAGGGAAGAGATTAGGCCAAGCCCGCCTGATGGAATAAAAAGGTCTTCACAGCGCGGCGGAAGGTGCGCAGATCCGGGATCCTCCATATCTCTGGGGGGAGCTCCTTCCAGACGGTAGGTGCCCCCACAGAGAAGGCTCTCCCCCTAGGGGTCACCAGCTGACACTGTTTGGCTGACGGCACCCGGAGGAGTCCCTCTCTATGAGAGCGTACTGGCCGGTGGGAGGCTATTGGTGGTAGTAGGCGGTCCCGTAGATAACCAGGTCCTAAGCCATGGAGTGCTTTAAAGGTGGTAACCAAAACCTTGAAGCGCACCCGGAAGACCACCGGGAGCCAGTGCAGCTCGCGCAGGAGAGGTGTTACATGGGAGCGCCATGTCGCTCCTATTACCACCCGCGCGGCCGCACTCTGCGCCAGTTGGAGCCTCCAGGTGCTCCTCAAGGGGAGCCCCATGTAGAGAGCATTGCAATAGTCCAGGCGGGAGGTGACGAGGGCATGAGTGACCGTGCGTAACGAGTCCCGATCCAGAAAGGGACGCAACTGGCGAACCAGGCGAACCTGATGAAAAATCCTCCCGGTCACGGCCGTCAGGTGCTCTTCTAAAGACAGCCGTGAATCCAGGAGGACGCCCAAGTTGCGAGCCCTCTCCGTGGGAGCCAATGATTTGCCCCCAATAGTCAGTGATGGTGTCAACTGACTATATCGGGATGTCGGAAACCACAGCCACTCGGTCTTGGATGGGTTGAGCCTGAGCCTGTTCCTCCCCATCCAGATCCGTATGGCCTCCAGGCACCGGGACATCACTTCAAGGGCATCGTTGGGGTAATACAGGTAGTCCTTGACTTATAACAGTTGAAGTGCTGTTCAAAGTTCTGATGGATCTACCAGGGGGGTACTTATGACCTGGATCCAAAGTTTCAATGGTCAGCCCCCCATGTGGGTGCTTGGTAACTGTGATACATTTATGGCCATTTGCAACATCCCACAGTCATATGACCATGTTTTTCTAGCAAGACTACCAGATTCTGTAACAGCTTTGTTCCCTCTGCCATCCGTCTGGTAAGATTGCAAGATTCGTTTTCCTCGCCATGTACATGTATACATCTGAACTAGTCAGTGTTGTTTCTCTGTGTCATATAATATACATGGGTATATGCATTATTTTGTATTTATTTATTTATTTATTTATTCTGTCATGGTTATGTAATGTATATTGGAGGTGGTGATCCTTTGAGAGCTGTATGCAAGGAAATTTCATTTTAATGTACGCCGATTAATGTACATTCAAAGTGACAATAAAGTTGTTATTCTATTCTATTCTATTCTATTCTATTCTATTCTATTCTATTCTATTCTATTCTATTCTATTCTATTCTATTCATGTTTTACAATGGTTTTGCCAAAAACTGGAATTTACTTATGGTTTTCAGCAAAAATGCACCCATTGGCTTGCTTAATGATTGGGATATTTTGCTTAATAACCATGGTGATATGCTTAATGACCCCTGCAAAAATCATAAAATTGAATTCAGTACTAGACCAGATGTATCTTTGATCTTAATTAATCTTTGATTTCCTTCAAACTTAATTGAATAGTAAAGTCTTTTTTCTAAAAGCAGAGCTGATGTCCCTGTGGAATGAAGAACCAATGAGTAGCCTAGCTCTTCATAATTCCTCTCCAAACAAGGAGAGGACTTGAGATTGCCCACAAGTGCTCTAGACAGTTGCTACTCAAGAGGAGACTGCAAGATAGTGGTCTCCCACAGGTTTAGAGCTCTGGGAGACAAGGGAATAGCCGTCTTGCTTAAAGCAAGATCAGTGACTTCAAACATACACTAGGTTTGTATACTTCCTTTTTAAATCACTTTTGGAAATATCTTGTTAACTGCTTTTCAGCTATTAGGAAGTTTGGATCAACAAGTCTGAAAATGCTGGATGAGTTTCCTTCAATCTTTAGACAAACAAATTTTAAATACAAATTGACAATTTGTTTAATTAATTATTTTGGAATAATCAGCACAAATGTGATTAGTACTTTCATTTTGGAAAGTTATAAATGGACTAAGCATCCAGATGGATTAAAAATAGATTTTGGAAATAATTATAAGAATCCTTCCTAAAATTCTTTTGGTTTTGAATAAAAATATATGTTAGGATGAGACTTTGAAGTTTGGACACTAGAAGGAACTAAAGATTGCAATTAAAAGAAAAGAACACTTAATGTTAAAAACATTTTAAACCTTCCTATATTATTTTCATAAATAATTCACAGTGGAGAACATACCTAATAGTTCTTCCTCCTCCAATTATAATACTATCCAATTATAATACTATCCCCACTATAATAACTCTGTGAGGTGAGTTCATCTCAGAGAGAGTGATGACTTACTAAATCAAAGGCAGAAAAATATTTTCAACATTGGATATATTGAAAGATATTTGTGAACAATGAACTCAGAAGTTAATTTTAACAGTGTCTGCCTCTATAGACTATGTTTAATTACGTTACAGAAGAGGAATAGGTCTTATTGGACAAGATTGAGACTGACTTGAAAGTGGATTTAAAAACAATAGATTACAAGAATGCTATGGAAAAAAGATGCTACAAGAGAAAGTGGCCAATGCTACAAAGAAACTGGCTGGTGTCTTAATAACTAAAAGTATATACAAATAACAAAGAGAGTGACCTGGATAATTTTTCTAAATTAGAATGATAAAGGAGGCTTATTAAAGGTTTGGAGACTTTTGTGTTGGGAGTAAAGAAAAAAAATGAAAAGAAATCAAGGTCTAGGAAATTATTTTAGAGATAAAAGATCAAGTTTGCGAAAAGAAAAAGGAAGGATTATCAAATTGGTTTATTTGATCAAAGTTAAAATAGGTGTTATTTCTGATAACTCTTAATGTTCCAGCTCCGTAGACTGGCAGTGGCCGAGGCGGTGGGCGGTGATGGTGGAAGGGAGAAGGGGATGGTTTCACGTGCGCAAATGGAGCTGTTGCACTCACTCAGTGCTTGCACGGCCTAGTTCCCAACAAGCCATGGACTGGTGTTGGAGATCCCTGACTTAATTCATTTTTACTGATCAGAACTGAGATGATAAGGATTTTTTTTAAATAGATAATAGATGGATATGTGAGAAAGAGATCATTTGCTGAACTTTAAATAAGTCAATAAGGTACTAAAATTATTTATATTTGTGATAAAGGAGGAAGTGATTTCCTTATAGATTTCTTTTTGTTCACTATATTGTTATTTTTTCTTTTCTTTTTCCCTGAACTTTTTTCTTTTTACTTTTAATTCTTTTATTATTTATTATAAATGTAATTGTTAATAAAATTATCATTTAAAAAGTAACGTGGCTACACAACTACTCTATATTTAGTATATCTACCTTTGATGTTGTTTTGCAATTTATGGACTGTGATATCTCCCAAAATGTAATTTTGAACTATATGCATTAGTGTACAATATGAATAGCTCACGTCTAAAATAAAAGAATTAAATGAATACATTTTCACAAATCAAAGTGATTGCAGTCAAGCGAGGAAATATGATTGAAATGAAAGGTGATACTGGCGAGGCAAATTGATTTTACCGACGATTGTGAAATGATTAAAGTTAAAACACAATTGAGGAATTTTTAGAACCAAGGCAATATCATGTTATATCAAGAAAAATGTTCATTTCAACTAAATGAGATAGACAGAACCTACTAATAATCTTTTCCACTAGGCTTTGCTATATGGGATTATGGGAGTTATAGTCCACTAGCTAGATGCTAAAAATCTTATCAGTCTGGTTTATTGTGCCACTATTATTAGGTTGGTTTTAAATTTTGATCTCAAGATTTTTTCAAATACTACACTACTACTATTATTAAGTATTATTACTAACACTATTGTAGTTCTGATTGAAACAAAAAGTTGTATTTTCTTTTCAACTATATTTAGCATGGGGCAACATCTAAGATTTCTTTCTTAATTTTAGATGTTGGCTCCATGTCCCCAGGGGGGAAATTTTAGATGTTGGCTCCATGTCCCCAGGGGGGGAAATGGACTGTGTTATTTTAGAATTTGTTATAATTATGAAAGAAACCCTCCAGTGTATTTGAAACAGAATGAAAATTAGTTATTCTGATCATAGGTTTATACTATGGATCCAAAAATAAATAAACTTATCCAAAGTGAATAATCAGGCTATTTAGCAGCACAGGAAATTACAATTTAGATGAAGAAAAGAGGTAACACAGAGAATATTTACATACAGTGCAGTAATTACAGGTAATATATATTTTCCTGGCTTAATTCCCAACCTAGCAGAAACCCTGGAAGCTATTGCCTGTACCTATCTTTAGATGGTCATGGAGAAAAATCTATGTGGTTGTTAGAAGTCAAAAGTGATTTATTGACAAAAAATCAATCAACCAATATGGCTCATTAAGATAAATAAAAAAAGTGGAATCCAATTTCTGGTAATCATAGAGACACAATCATGCAATGTTCTTGGCACCAGCCTAGTAGAGAACTTTAGAAGTATTTTCCTTTCTCCAGCTAATTTAAACCCATGATATTCCCTCAAATATCTCCCATTCAAGTCCTAACCAGACCCAAGCTTAGCATCTGAATTCAGGTAGGATCAGCAAGTGCTGCCATCTGCCGATCTATTACTTCTAACCTTCCAACAAAGACACCTTAAAAACAGATTAAAATAGCCACTTCAAGTCAATCCTAGCCCTGCCCTTTCAGCCTCCATTGCAACTAAGACAATTTCACAAGTTTCACATTTTTAGAAGGATGAGGAGTTTGATTCTTATATTGCAAAAGCTGTGTAGAGATGAGAAAATAGAACAATTGCTCCGTAATGATTTTTCTGCTACGCTCAACATCAAGCTTGGAATTTGCTGCTCTGCTCATATTGCTGTGCTGATAGGAAAACCTTTCTGAAACTCTGGATTAACTGGCACTTTCTATGGCTTTGTGATATCATTCTCAGAACTACTTCTCAAAAATAAATTTATGTGCAAAGGGTCACCGTCTCCTCTTCAGATCTGTATTGCTGGGAGATACAGAAACATCCCAGAGTCTAAGATGGACGTTTGCAAACTAGGTGAGGGAGGATAAATTGACCCAAGGACAAGACATGAGTCAAGCCAACCATGCTGTCCAGCCATATTAAAAAGTGTCTACATATTTGTCATTCAATTCACAACTGTCTGGAGTTTTCCAGATGGCTTGAACTTTTAAAACTAGGACGAAAAGGTCACAGGGCTCTTTGTGAATGATGATAGATAAATGGAAATGGAATGAAAAATATAGTTACACATTCACAGGGAAGATTGATTCCTTATTATCATAATTGTATCCTACTGGTCTATTCGTATATCTGGCAGCTACACAGCATCATCCGGGAGCCTCTGAGCAACTTGTAACTTGTAAACAAAAGTAGAGATCCTATTGAATTTATAGATCTTGTTATTTATGCACAGTGTTTCACTCTGTGCTTTCTCCATTATCATTCCAGAGTGGCTTGCTTAAGAGGAATAATATTGCCTAAAAGTCCAGATGCAAAAAACCACAAAGGAACAGGAAAGGGAGAAGACAAAAAGGAAGCAGCAATTGCAAAACACCAATTTTACAAGTCCTTATAATTAGCAGCTTGAATGGAATTAGTTTTGAGAGATATAAAAACAAAAACATCTTCTACATTGTTGTTGTACTTAGCATAGGTCCCTCATGGTTGCATGATCTGTTTAATGGTGGGATATTTTTGTTGTGTATTTTTTGTGTATGCATATTTGCACTGCAAATATCACACACACATATATGTTTTTCTATCGAAGCACCTGGTCTACCCCAATATGGGAGGGAACATACTGCTTCCCTTTCGCCTTTCAGCTCCAATCCAGGAGCCCTCAGGCAGTTGCATTCATGACACAACATTTTATACCAAATTTATATTTGCTGAAAAAGAAATAAAGGGAGACTAGTATAGATCTATTTCAAGCTATTTAGCTCTCATCAGCTAGCCATACCCTTACTCGGGTAAGCAGACAGCCCAAGTTCGAATCCGAGTAAGGTATGGCTAGCTGATGAGAATTAAATAGCTTGAAAGAGATCTATACTAGCGCCTTTGGCATTTAGACATGCCGGCCACATGACCACAAAGACGACTTAGGACAGCGCTGGCTCTTCAGCTTTGAAACAGAGATGAGCACTGCCCCCTAGAGTCGGGAACGATTAGCACATATGTTCGAGGGGGACCTTTACCTTTACCTTTATTTGCACTGATTCTTAATAGAATTAAAATAGCATCATTCTTACAAAGAAGTGATCAATGCAGGATGCATTGAAGATGGCTGCTTATCAACCAGTTTGTCACACACTCTGATGCTCATTAGGACTGAATGGGAGTGATTGGGTGACTCACCCAGCAGGCTTCAGTATCTAAGGGAGGACCAGAACTTGGGTCTTGCTGTTCTTATGCCAGCATCTTAGCAACTATACCCCACTGACTGTCCAAATGGAACATTATATGAGTTGTATAATTAGAAATGGGTTTGCATGCTTGTGGAAGGTAATTATTTCAGGAATTCTAGGTTGGAATGGAAAGAAGAAAAAAGGGGAGGGAGGGAAAAAAGGAAGGAAGATTTTTAATGCACTCTGTCTGCTTCCCACAAGGAAACTCAATGGAGAAGCCAACAGGAAATTGGCAGTCACTGAGCCAGGGGTGCTATTCAGCAGGTTCTGACAGGTTCTGGTGAACCAGTAGCGGAAATTTTGTGTAGTTCAGAGAACCGGCAAATACGACCTCTGGCTGGCCCCAGAGTGGGGTGGGAATGGAGATTTTGCAATATCCTTCCCCCAGGAGTGGGAAGGGAATGGGGATTTTGCAGTATCCTTCCCCTGCCATGCCCACGAAGCTACGCCCACCAAGCCACACCATGCCCATCAAGCCACGCCCACAGAACCGATAGTAAAAAAAAATGAATTCCACCACTGAGTCACTCCCATGCCCACTGATTTTTTTTTTGCCTATCCATGATCATTCTGCTTCTTTATTTAGATTAGGGAATATCTTTGAAATGATGATCCAGAGAGTCATGGGTTGTATAGTTAGCAATGTTTTAAAAAATAGTTTTTTGCTCCTTGAGGAAATGAAAAAACGTAAGTGAAAGGACATTTTACAATACAATAACATTCCATATAATTTATGGGCACATATGAAGGATGCAGTCTAATGTCACTATTTAATAGTACTGTTCATGAATTAAACAGAGATAAATGTTTCTGATCACATCAGTTGTGTTAGGCAGGTTATGAATGGAAGAATGTGTTTGTCACACCCCACAATAATTTCTTTAACCATGAGTATATGCACACATGAAAAAATGTGTGATTCTTTACTAGACTTTTTGGAGGGGTTGGGGTGCACCATATTAAATATATTTACCATTTTGGGAGTAGGACAATAGATACTTTTGCCATCACAGTTGGGAGACACAAATCCATTCTATAAATTGTGATAAATATAACATGAACTTGCAAGTTCTTGTATAGCACTGAAATCTTACTGACATATTAATTTAAATGACACAGGCTGCATCTCCGGAATCAAATGCCTTAGAGAGAAGAGAAACAAGCTTCAGTGTCTTGCAAAACTAGTCTCTATAGATGAGTGGCATTTGAAACTACTTGAAGGCAGATCAGACTTAGACTAGGGAAATATCCTGTTCTCAGCCAAAGACCTTGCAGGAGTTTTTTTGTATCTGTCACTCATTGCCTTACTTTATGAACAGCATACCATAGAGCTTATTAAAGAATTTTAAGTGCAGGTTAAAAAAAATAACTTCATCCTATGTTGATCCACAATTATATGTCTCATCAAACAGTCCTCTCATGTGAAAAATATGCTTGGAATGCTGTAAAACTAGCATCGTAGCTTCCATCATTCATGTAGATTGCACAGCATCTTCTTCTCCACCTCTTGATCTGTGTTTGGTTTTCTTTGTCTTTTGATTTCTGATTTCCTGAGCATTCTCTAGTTAAATGTTTCAGCGCACTCAGACTGTAACATTGGGCAAAGTTCAAAGGAGGTAGGGAAGAAAACACAGGATGTGGAATCAGTGTTTACTTTGACTGACATCTCTTAGAGGCTTATTTTTATTTTTATTATTTTTATTTTTTCCTAACAATGAGATCATAGCAGAGCTTGAAACTGAAACAGAGGACATCCATTGTCTCAATTCAGTTTGCATAAACTGATAAGGGTTTATTGATTGGCGGGTGACTATGATCTTTAACAGAAGGCTTTTTGCTATAATTCTTAGTCACATAGCAACCTTGGGCCATCATTCCTCAAGAGCTGCTATTGTGGGATATGTCAGATGTGTTGAATTCTCAATTAGGAATTTTGTCCTAATCATCATCATGCTCTAATGATCGTTCAAGGGTTGTATCTTTTTTTCAAAAGCAAAAAAATCTAACGTGATATTCAAGCCTTTAAAAATGACTGATGACTGATGAAGTCCACAAGTCTTAAAGCTGCCAAGTTTGAAGACTTCTGACTTATCTCCTACCTTCACCTAGTTTCCCTTGCCCCATCTCCATCCTATTGTTTCTGGTTCTAATAGTTTGAATATCTGAGTATTCATTTTACAGGCAATTAATTTTATTACACATTCCATTACTTTTTTTTATATCTGTCCTGGCTTTGGATGGAATATAACTCTTTCCAAGTATATAAAAGCCTTTGAACGTCTTACAAATATTTATTGTGTCAGGAAAGACAACATCTCCAAGATCAATTTCAGCTGCACTTTACTATCCTAGGTTAACGAAGTGGGGAAATATCCACCACACATGATTTTTCTCTTTCTTTCTGTATATGTATGTGTGCATCTCTATAGCTATATATCTCTATCTAATCTTTATATCATCTATATGTACTGTATACACATACTCTCATACTATGCATGCTTTTCCTGGGGGGAGGGAGGGGGACATCGTTTAAAATTAAGTATCACCTTCATTTTGTTGATTTTTTTAAAAAAAACATACAATATGATTCCAGAAGAAGAAAACCCAGAATTTACTCCTTTTCCTGGCTATGAAGAAGCATGAAAGTCACAATTTAAACTATTATTTTTTTTAAAAAAAAAACACCCAGAGATGTTTCCAACTGAATGAATACACATTTAAAGTTCTCTATCTTGCCTTATCTTTCTTCAATTTTTTGAAATCTCTTTTAATGTGAAGTTACTCAAGGAACCACAATCTGTACACTACTTATTTAAGTAACCCTATGTCCAATACTGATTGACTTTTTCTAGAACATGTTTTAACTCTTTTCCTTTGGAAATTATGTATGGCAGATATAAAGGAATCCCAGTAAGCCCTTGTGGGCAATGCCCTTGTGCCTCTGGTGAGGCTGAAACCTTACTACATGCTTTCCTTACGTATCTGATCTATGTGGAACTGTATTTTCAATTAATCCATCTTCTGCTGGAAAGACTGCCCAACTGCCCCAATGATCAATGTTATCTAGATGTTTTCCAAGTGACAGGTGTCCTGGAATCTGCTTTGAAATTGCTAAGTGTTGCCCCTTTGCCATAAGGCTGCATCATACTGTAACTACTATTATTTTTAATATAAGAGGTAAGAGTCATAAGGCAATTCTTCACTGCAATCTAAACAGTTTATTTTCCAGACCTTTTAAAGCCAATTTCAAATATCCCAGTACAGATTGTAATGGGCTGGCAATAGGCATGCTGATGCTAGCCTGTACTATGGCCACAAGATATCTGATTGGTTGTCCCCTTGCTCTCCATTGAGGAAACATGGCAACACCATTCATTTCTGCAGTCTGCAAACTGTGGGCTCATCCAGGCTCATCATTAGTTTTAGAAATGATTTAGAATGTATGCTATCTATTCCTTGCCATAAGATCAGCTGGAGGCAACAGAATTATTAAGCATATTGTTGTGTTAGAAGGTTGTAATGTTTTTGTTTTGTTCTGCTATTGTTTTGTTTGCAAGTGGTAGTATGCCAACAAATTTTGGGCCAATTTATGCCACTTGCAGCGGCATGTGGATATATATTTAAGTAAAAGCAGCTATTGTACAGGAAACTAATTTTGAGTATAGTGTGAGCCTGAGTGACCTTTGTTTTTTCTCTGTGGGGACTAAAAAACAGCAGAAGAGTAATGTTGAGTCAAAAAAAGCAGCCTGAGGAGACAGAGTGTCCATTCTCCATGATCCAAATTAAATTATAAAGACCATATTCTTCTTTTTGGTTCTTGTCGCCCACATTATGTTATGTGTTTGGGATGCTGATGTCCAGGTCATTATCTTTGCCTTGCAACAACTTAATATACATTGATTTCTGCTAACCTTTGAATGCTAAATGATCAAGCTGACATTTTATTTTCCTCCCTAATACACAAGTCAAGATTGTTTACAATACTTGCTTCAATGCATTATTTCCTTGTGCCTTTAGTTTTCTGGAACATCCGACAGTAAAATAAAAGGATTCTTAAACCACAAGCAATAAACAATAGTATAATATTACTCTGTATAATAATCAAGCAATGCATATAAATATATGAGTGGGATTTTTAATGTTTTTCAGTATTCATGTCATGCCAATATTGCTCTCTCCAGTCACAGTAGCCTCTTCTAGAACTACTGTTTTAGGGGTGGCAAAAAGAGAAAATTTACCCTGTATTTAGGCAAAGTTTTTTCTGCCTACTAGCATTAGGCAGAAGAACTGTAGTGGCACAGTGGTTAGAATGCAGTATTGCAGGGTTAGGGTTGACTGTCAGCAGTTCGATCCTGACCAGCTCAAGGTTGACTTAGCTTTCCATCCTTCTAAGGTTGGTATAATGACCCAGATTGTTGGGGAAAATATGCTGATTCTGTAAACCACTTAGAAAGTGCTGTAAAGCACTATGGATGGTATACAAGTATAAGCTCTATTGCTATCGCCGTTATGCTCAGGAGATCATCGGAGCAAAGTACTATGACATATACCAAGCATTGCATTATTAAACAAAGCATTATCTTAGACAAGCACGGCATACTTTAAATATCATTTTATCTGTGTGAGTTAGTTAAATACGCACACAGGAAATCTCATTGAGTATTGTTTCTTTGTCTAAATGTTCCAAATTCTTTTGCTTTGAGATATAACCATTCCACATGCAGAAAATCATCTTTTAGAATAATGCAAGTTATTTTAAGACTTCGGGATTTGATATACTGCCAAGTTTAAGTACTGTTCCAATTCTAAGTCTTTATACAGATACCATATTTTTAAAATTCTGACAATTCAAGTGTCAAAGAAACCTAAGATTTAACATATCCTTCTACTAGCTTCATAATTCTGTGTCGCCAACTAAAACAAAACCAGTACAACAAAGGACACTCAGAAATTCAGTCCGTTCAAAGTTTTAAAAGCACATTTAATGTACTCAAAGCTGAAATAAATGAATCTTCCTCTGAGGCATGTTCCAAAAATCTTACAATTTATGTATGTTTATTATATTTTAATGCTCTCTTTGTTTCCCTTTAGATCATTCAGCTGTTGCTTTTTCCTCTGTAATTCTAGCAAGTTGTGTAAATTGCTTCATTATTGATTTTCTCACAGACGTTTTATCATTTTTTTTCAATAACAATAATAAGGGCTGCTATTTTTCCTCTAACTATTCTCTAGTTATTCTTCAGTCTTCTACTCTCCAGTAATATTATTCTCTGGTAATATTGAACTGCAAACTAAGGCATACAAAACTTTTGCCAGACCAATTCTTGAATACAGCTCATCTGTCTGGAACCCGCACTGCATATTGGACATTAATATAATCGAATGAGTCCAGAGATATTTCACAAGAAGAGTTCTCCACTACTCTGCTTGCAACAAAATACCTTATGCCACCAGACTCGAAATTTTGGGCTTAGACAACTTTGAACTTCACCGTCTTCGGTCTGACCTAAGCATAGTACATAAAATCATTGGCTACAATGTCTTACCAGCCAATGAATACTTCAGCTTCAACCAAAACAATACAAGAGCACACAATAGATACAAACTCATGGTAAACCGATCCAAACTAGACTGCAGAAAATATGACCTCAGCAACAGAGTGGTCAACGCCTGGAATGCACTACCTGACTCTGTGGATTCTTCCCCAAATCCCAAAAACTTTAAACTTAGACTGTCTACTGTAGACCTCACCCCATTCCTAAGAGATCTTTAAGGGCCATGTTTAAGCACACCAGCGTGCCTACCGTCCCTGTCCTAATGTTTTCTTTTATTCGTATCCTTTTCATGTATTTATAATTATGTTTATACTTGTATCTGTCATAAAATACATGCTTGACGAAATAAATAAATAAATTAAAATAAAAAATAAAATAAAATAAATAAAATAAAATAAAATAAAATAAAAAAATAAATAGTGGGATCCTCTTAATACTAATACAGGATGAGAGGAGCAGAGAAAGAGAAAGTTTTCTGCCTTTAGGAAGGAAGCTGAGCTGTATAAGAACCTTTTAACTTCTTAGAATATTTTCCTAGAATATCTTCATTAGATCCTCTCTGATACGTATGAGGTAGAATTTGTTCCAGATAGAGGCAAATATTGGTTATATTCTGATGAACAGATGTTGTTACAACAAGGTTTGTTTTTTTCATGCCAGATTGTATATGGAGCAAGCTATTCAGCAAATGAATTAAACTCAATATTAAAACCTATTAAAACCTGTACAGTTTTAAATTAGTAGTGAGTTACTAAAAAATAATACTTTAAAGTAGTTCATATTATCAATTCCCTGAATACACCCCATAGAAGAAATATTATATTTATCAAAAGCGATAACTGTGTGCTAGTCTCATGTTGGTACTTAGGCCAGGATTTTCAGGACAATAACGATAGAGCATTATATTGTTAGTGGTACCGAATGGGAGGGTGAGATACTCTTGCCCAATGCAGCCCCTCACTCCAGGCCTTTGAAATCTGCTCCCTACAGTTTCCTAACCAGATGGAATAGATGTTGAGAAAGCAGGGACTGGAGCATAAGAGTAAGATTCCACATTCAAAGTTCCACTGACATAATGGTGGATCCCATCTTAACTAGGAAGTCTTCCGTATGAGTCTTCAAATATCCTACATTCTTTCAGATAAATGGAAGTTGAACCTCCTCTTTCTATTGTCCTACTAAATAAATGTTGCCATATGGTAGTCTCAAAGGTACTTTTTCAAGAGGCACCTGGACTTCCTTGTTTTTCTTTGAAAAAATTTCCCTTCTCATCCCATCAGAGCTGAAGAAGCTTCTTCTTCAAAAAGAAAGAAAGAAAGAAAGAAAGAAAGAAAGAAAGAGAAAGAAAGAAGGAAAGAAAGAGAAAGAAAGAAAGAGAAAGAAAGAAAGAAGAAAGAAAGAAAGAAAGAAAGAAAGAAAGAAAGAAAGAAAGAAAGAAAGAAAGAAAGAAAGTCGCATTGCCTCTTGAAAAAGCACCTTTGGGACAACCATGACCAGGTTGACTGAGAATCTCCACAGACATTTGCCATATGGTAAGACCTAAATGCCTAACAAGGAACCAATGGGCTACAGTCAGTCCTCACCAGCCTCCTATGCTACCCTGTTATGAGTGACGTTTGCTCATGCACCATTTTGAAGTAATATAATTTTAGTATTTAAGTGGTTTTAATATTACAGTGTTACACTGGATTGACCAGTATAGCATGGTTTTCAATGGTACTACGCACATTCATTGAACCTTATTTCATATGTAGATGGTCTAAACATTTATTCAAAATGCTTAATAGCACAATTGCATACATGTCTATGAGCTGTGAGCCCTAAAATATGTATGTGGAAGTTTGCATGTAATGTTTTTGTCTTTTTTAATACATACATGTTTTTTGTATTATCCAAATGACATTAGCCATGTTTGCATGATCTATTAGGCTCTAAGGCTTGGCTTACACAAATGTGCCACTAGTTCTTCTCCCTTAGTGGGCAGTTACTCACTCATTCACATGTTTTTTCTTTCTAGTCAAGCATATTGCATAAAATGTAAAATGCATACAATTTCTGACAGGATACAGCCATACAGAATATGACTACTTTCTGTAATTTCTGAAGGAAAGGCAGTCCTTCAAATGGACTATTTCTTCATGTTCTCAGGTGGCAAATGAAATTAGGCCAGAAATTGTTATGATTAAGTTAACGGACAATACTTTTCAAGCACAGAAATATGTAACTTCAATTACTATGAATTTCCAAGAACCTATGGTGTAACAACCATGAAATCACATGTGTTCAGCTCCACAGGACTGTGTAATACTAAATAAATGTTTCAGAACCTTTCAAACACATATTGATAAAATAGAGGTGTAAAAAGTGATAGCATGGTTGCACCTTGACTGTTTTGATTAGTGGCCTAATTGTTATTGCATTTTCTTTAAAATATGCTCACTGTGTTCAGCTAAACTTTCACCTCAGAAATTATATTCAAGATAATTAGGGGATACTTAGCATCAATGAAGCCAAGCAGCTGATTTTAAACTCTTCTTCTACAAGATAATCCATAGCTGCCTGAGCTAGCTTCATCAACCCCAGTTCCTCAGAAATGGATGGAAAATCTTGAGCTGACATGATTAAGGGATTTGAGAAACCTTTTGAGTATGAAGAGGAAGTACTCTCTGCTGAGAGGAACTAAGGCTACAATGTGCAAACCTAACATTGCACATCTGAAAAGTATTTGAATATAAGTAGTTTGGGTTAGTAGTTGGGCTGTTGGGCTGAGCTCCGAGCTTGGCAAATTTGCATCACATAAAAAAGTATTTAAAGACCAGTGCTCCAACAGATGAGCACAATTCAAAGTGCACTGATAATGTCTCCTCAAATGGTGACAAAACGTTTCAACCAAATTGCCAAACTCGGAGCTCAGATCAATCGCCCAAAAGTGCTATCTTCCTGGTGCCTGTATATAAGATGTCAAGATTCAGCAGTATTGAATGAATAACATCACCAATAGAGAACATCTCTAAATAGAGAACATCACCAATAGAGAACATTTCTAAAGACAGTGAGCCCTGGTTGGGAAGATTGAGAAGCAGGGAGAACACGTCATGCTTTTGTCCATCCCTCCAGTTGAGGTTTATGGTGTAAGACAAAAATAGGACCTTGAGAATGAAGAATAGACTGTGTACAAGGTGCCACCAAAAATTTTTGGTATGAAATAGAGTATAGATTCCTTTGTTTGTCAGTTCAACTGCTCCTGGAATGCATACTACAGAAAACCTGAGGAGTGAATACATTTCAATCTTTATAAGTCATTTTGTTAGCTAGCTAGGATATGATCAGCCTCAGTGCTGAGTTGTATCCTAGCTGCTATTCTAGTACTTCATGGCGATTTACAGGTAATCCTTGATTTATAACTATTCATTTAGTGACTTTTGAAGTTATGGCACTGACAACAGTGACTTATGATGATTTTTCACACTTATAACTGTTGCAACATCCCCATGGTCATGTGATCAAAATTTGGATGCTTGGCAACTGGTTCATCTTTATGATGGTGGCATTGTTCTGGGTTCATGTGATCGTGTTTTGTGACCCACTGACGAGCAAAGTCAATTGGAAAGTCAGTTTCCCTTAACAGCTGTATAACTAAGTTAACAACTACAGTGATTCACTTAACAATTTGGCATGAAAGATCACAAAATTGGGCAAAACTCACTTAACAACTGTCTCACTTAGCAACAGAAATTGGGAGCTCAATTGTGGTTGTAAATTGAGGGCCATCTGTACTTATTATTCAATATGTATAACTGCCCATCTCACATAGGTGTTTCTGGGTAACTCACAAGAATTAAAAACAACAACAGCAATTAAAATACAAGTAAAAACAACAAACATGCAACCATATTAAAACGTCTACTTAAAAAAAATCAATTCAACATAAACTTAATCAAGTGATTGTTCCTCTGGGTGTGCAGGATGCCTCAAACCCCATTTATCTGAAATTGATTTAATCCACTGTTATCTGGTTTCTCCCAGCAGGCTATGCAGGAACAAATAATGCACACTATAATCCAAGAATTTTTGATAAGTAGTCTGATAATAGAAAAGCAAAGAAGCCATTGCAAAAGAATTTCAGCAAATATATATCAGATATTTATTACTACTTATTTACAGTGAAATCAGTGTTCCATTTTTCATGCCTCTTTTTCAGCCTGAGCAGTGAAGTGGGCAGGATGACTCTTTTGGATTGGAAGCTTGGTTTCCTTCTGCCTGTTGTTTTGGAAACAGACTCATTTGATACCACATTGTTTTCCTTGGCATTGAGTCCAAACTCTTATAACTCCTGTCAGGGTTCCTTGAGTTGCCATGGGCCAGGGATGCTTTGCAAGTTGAGAACTACCTTAGAAGAGCTATGATGGAATTTACCATATTTTTCAGAGTATAAGATGCACCTTTTCCTCCCAAAAAAGAGGGTGAAAATCTGGGTGCATTTTATACTCCGAATGTAGCCCCATCCAGCTTCTCAAACAGAGGTTTCAGAGGCTGAAAAAAGCATTAGAAACGAAGCTTCAGAAAAGAATCCCCCAAACAGAGCTTCAGAAAAGAAGCCCCCAAACAGAGCTTCAGAGGCTTTTTTTCTGAAGCTCTGTTTTGAAGGCTTTCAGAGGCAAGAAAAAAACAAAAACCAAGGTACAGAGGTCACAACCAAGGAACCTATTGCTAAAATTCACCTCTGGGAACAGCTGATTGGGGGTATTCCAGGAGGCTGATCTACCTGCCAATCAGCTTTTTTCTTATTTTCCTCCCCAAAAACTAAGGTGCATCTTATACTCCGGTGCATCTTATACTCCGAAAAATATGGTAATTTGCAGAGGTCCCTATTTTTTTCCTGAGAACACTGGATGAATTGCCTCTCTTGACTTGATTTTATCAGCAAACAAAGATCATAGATAACTCTTCCCATCCTGTAGCCACCCCAAGCACAACCAATTTTCTATTATGCTATCAGTGCTCTGTGCCACGAAAGTAAAATATAATTTTCTGCTTTCTCTGCCATTAATATGCAGCATGCAACTGAAAATAGATTCCTCACTGATCAGAGATTTGGGCCACTTTGAATAAATGGACATTCTCTGTTTAGAAGTTTTCTGCTGGCAATATCTGGTTACCCTTCTCATGGGGTTCTCTAGGTCACTTTTAGAGATACCAAAATACAAATGTAGAAAAGAGTCATGTTGAAAAAGGAAAGAGCTTTCTTCTGGTAGGGCTATAACATATGAAAATCACATAGGTATAATGGTAAAGGCAGCAGACTAGAAATCAGGAGATGGTGAGTTCTAGTTCTGCCTTCACCACAAAGCCAGCTGAGTGAACTAGGGTAAAACACCTTCTCTTAGCCGTAGGAGCAAGTGAAAGGCAAACCACCTCTGAAAAACCTTGCTAAGTAAATTGCAGGGCATGGCTAGGCAGGTGTTAAAATTCAACAGTGACTTGAAGGTACACATACATACACATGTACACACAAGGGGTTGGGGTGGGCTATCCCATGCATGGAAAAAAAAATTTCTTTAATTTATATGCCGCCCTTCTCCGGAGACTCAGGGTGGCTTACAATGTGTTAAGCAATAGCCTTCATACTTTTGTATATTTATACAAAGTCAGCTTATTGCCCCCACAATCTGGGTCCTCATTTCACCTACCTTTGAAAGGATGGAAGGCTGAGTCAACCTTGAGCCTGGTGGGATTTGAACTTGCAGTAATTGCAAGCAGCAGATGTTAATAACAGTGCATTAGTCCACTGTGCTACCAAGGCTTTAGAACCCAAGTCAATTAAAAATGAGTTAAATAGAAAAAGCGGAGAAACTGTAGTTACAATCAAAGTCTAAATTAGTTAGCAAAAAAATAAAACTGCATTTATGAGACTCAGGGGAAAAAAACATAATTATCCCAGGGTAAAGAAGTATTAGGATGCTAATATTTTAATTGATTATTAGATTATTACAATGGATCTTTAATAAATCTGTGATGTAGGAGTTATAAAAGGTTGAGATCTGGTACTATCAACAGGGAAATTTGAATAATTCAGTTGTAAAGAGTGGAAAAAAAAAACATGGACCAGGAGGATGCAGTGGTATTGAAATTGAAGCAATAAAAATAAATTAGAAAGTAAGAGCAATGTGTCTAAAAGAGCTCAAGTAGATGTATTGGACTTTGAAAAATTGACAATTTCCTCATTCAATTTGACAGTCAAACCTCAATAAGAAATCTGATTGAGCATCAATATTTTTTAAAATATTTGAATAAGACTATGTTGATTCCTCAATAATCTAGGACTTTAAATTGGTAGATGTGCGTTTTGTTGATATATAGAAATGTAAGAATATGGAAATAAATCCTTTACAAATGGGATTTTAGAACAACAGAAATATTTGCAGAGCTTGCCAGGGAGATATAAGAAGCAGTTTATTAGCAGCAGATGCAAATCTGGAGCCTACCAACTGAAAAAAAAATCAAAAGAAGTAGGATGCAAAAAAATGAACAAATTAACAAATCCTTGCACTAATTCTTTATAAAATTTTGCTTAAAAACTTACAAAGAAAAAGAGAATAAATTTTAGAGAGAGAAATGTTAGATTAATATGCAAGCTTTAGAAGAAGCAGAAGGACTGAAAGTCAGATAATTAAGATAGGGAATGGAGGAAACACTCTTAGCAATAAAGCAATTGACTGTGTAGATTATAGAAAAATGTGAAATATATTCATGCTATTGTCCATGCCAGAATACCTGATTATTTTTCTGAGGAACCTTCCTAATCAGTTAAAAAAAAAAAAAAGGTGCTACAAGGAGAACATTTGAAAAAACTTAGTTCAGTACAGAAAAAATAGCACACAAAAAGCTATATTCATTTTATTCATTGATGTATGATTTATAAGAATGGCAGGATTAGAATGAATGATAGCTGAGATCAAAATAAAATGCTAAAGCACTTATAATATTTATATTGGCAACAACGCTTTGTTAGCCAGAAGCAAGGGAGTCTTAGAAGAGCTTATTATGAAAGACACAACAATAAACAATACCCCACTTAAGTACATACTAACTCAGTCAAACAATTAAACAGTATACAATAGCCTGTTCAAGGAACTACCAAGAACATGTCTACCAACACTGTCAGGGCAAGCCACTTGTATATAAACAGAGAGGAAACCCCACTCCCTTCTAGCACTGATAGTGTTACCTAGTTGAGTAATGAAATGTCTGCAAACAATAACAACAACACCACAACCAACTTCAGAGAGCATCAAAGACTCCACAGTTCAACCCTGATCTATGTATATTCTCTTTTATTGGTACAATAGATACCATACCCATAGACTGAATAACAAGCAAGATTGAAGCAAGATTGAAGTCCAGGCCTTGTTGACTTTGACTGTTGCACCTTCTCTATGGAGAAAAAGGCAGAATTACTTAACTATAGTGAGAGAAAGAAGGAAGTTTTAGCTAAGATCATGCAAATCTTACCTGAAAATCTTACCTGGGAGTAAGCTCATTTGGACTTAGTGGCAGTTACTTTTGAAAATTAGCATGAAATCATTGCTTTCCTCCCAGATAGAAATACAGTACCGAGGCAAAGGAAGAAGAAAAAATTGAATTTCAGCCATATGCATCAGCAGCTATTTTCCACATCTCAATCTATTAAATATATCTGCCTTGCACATTTGTAAGGAATGAGAAGTACAAAATGAAGGTGAAGAACACTGCAGATTGACAAACCAGGCATGTGTGAAGAGATGCTCTTAAAATCTGAGAGGTGTGATAGCATAGTAAGTGCTATATTATAAATCACTTTTAAAACACACCTTTTTTTTTCATTCTTTCAAGGCTCGCTTTTCAGGTTGCCCCATGCAGAGAAGGAAGACTTATAATATTTGAACATGTATGCGCTACATTTATTGTAATGTAATGGTAATCAAACTACATATTTTCCTTTTGAAAAAAAAAATGTCCATTAAAGCTTGCAAACCTGAATCCATTTAAGCCACTTACACACCTTTAGAAATGCCACCGAATCGATATAACAGATTCCCCTGGGACTTGCCTGCATTTAAGCAATGCAGAAGAGGGCTGCACACACTTGGAAAATGATTTGGCAGGAGTGCTTTGGAGTCAGCACAGCATTTCTTTCTTATTCATCGAAGTGTTTTTCAAGCTTTTGCACAAGCCTGGGGAGGAAAAAAGGTGTCACTGCTTTAAGGAGTTGTCTCATTAAAGATAATGGAACAGTGGCTTTTCAGGCTCACAAAAGAACCCAGGAAATTCTTTAATAAATAGGACAGAGATGCCATGCTCACACAGAGATGAAGAATTTCTGAAGTGGTTGCAGCTCTATTTTAGAATTGATGCATGCTGAAAGGTCTTGGATTTCTTGTCCCCTTGTTGACTTGTATGAAAGGAGCTGAAGGAGGAGGCTTTCATTGGGACAAATCATTAACCATGGTACATTACCAGAGTTACGAGGTTCTGATGAGCTCTCAATGAGTCACATCATTATTCTGCACTTGACTGGTGATATATCAAAAATAATGCCTTCATTATCCAGAATCATTAAATGCCTCTGGTATATAATAACAGCATTGCCATCTTAGCAAAGTGTGGCATCAGATTAACAATGTGCTTCTTGAACATGCTTAGTGATTTCATAACATTAAGTTCATCCATGCATCCTTATATTTTCTGTGTCTTGGGAGATAATGTTGCTTCAAGGAGGCATGCCAATCAGCTACAATTCTAAAAATAGTAAAATGGAAGGGATCTTGCCTTTGTGACGGTCACTTGTTGGGTTTATTCTTTGTACTAATTTATATTCAGGTACTGTGTAACCCCATCATCTACTGTGAATTGTACATCGTGGTTCACAAATGAATAACTTTCAGGTGATTAGAAATCACCTGAAATCACTTTCAGGTGATTGGGGCAATCACAAAATGGTTGTTTATATAATAAACCACCGTTAAATGGACCATGGCTTAGTGTGATGTATAAAAAATTCTGATCTTGTCTAGTTGTTTCCTCTTTTAGATTCTAAATATTATTGAGGGCTTTTATTATAAGCCTACAGTAGTTTTCTATTTAATTATTATTTTGACTGTATTATAAATTATTTCAGGAAATCTTGGGATCAGCTTTAATGATGAAAAAGTAAAATAGAATTTTTTATAAATAAAAATAACACATATAAACATTTTGATTTTGCCTATTGGATTAGGGAATAACAAGTTATATCCTGACTCTAAACCAGACCTGAGTATTTTACAGTTTACATTTGAGAAAATTAAATGCCCACCTCTACTGTAGACTAACGATGTGGCATTCTCCAGATGTATTATGGATCTCTTTAATTCTCATACTTTATCCTCATGTTGCATAAGAATATTCACACTCAATATATATATTTGGAGGAGAGTATTAGGAAGTCAGTGAAAACTGAAGTACAACGTAGACATCTACAAAACTGAAGACCTGTGTGGTGCTGTTTTATACAGCATAAAAACATACAGGTCTTTTAGTGTTTGTGAAATGCTGCTTGCCTTCTTCTAGATTCCAGAAACAAATATCCCGTCATTCGCCTCCTCAGATTACCCTTCATATGATAATGAAACAAACTTTTTGTCTTACAGATTTTTTGATAGATGTATATTTAACTTTCCTCAAGAACTCGAGGTAGTATGCATAGCACTTACCTCCTCCAATATTTTCTCCACTACAACTAAAGCAGGGGTGTCAAACTCAAGGCCTGGGGCCCAGATGCAGCCCATGGAGTGCTTAGATCTGGCCCTTGAGGCCACCCTGGAAACAGTGAACGACCAGCCTGCGGTGCCTTTGCAAGCGAAAATGGAGCTCAGGAAGGTCGAGGCAGTCCTCTCAAGCTCTGTTTTTGCTGATAAAGGATTGCAGCTGAAAACGGAGCTCAAGAGCCTGTTTTCACTGGAAGAACACTCAGACCACCATAGGCGCTCCCGACATGACATTGAGCTGACCACACCCAGCCTGGCCATGCCCACCCCGGCCCACTGAGGTCAAACACAACCCTGATGTGGCCCTCAAGAAATCAAGTTTGACACCCCTGAACTAAAGTGTAGGATAGGTTGGGCTTTGAGAAAGATGGTGACTTGGCCTAAGTTATCCATGGAGGTTTCATGGTTCAAGTGGATTTGAACTTGTTTCTCCTTGGTAACCATCAGGATTTTAACTCTTGCACCAGGCTGAAAGTGAAGAGTTCAGTAAATGATATGGAAGCAATGAAATAGGATATATTGTGGATTCTTGAGTCTTCCTCTGGGGTGGAGGATCCGATCATGAGTCAGGGAAGGAAATTAAAGTTCAGCAAATTCTAAAGTTGAATGTCAAACACTGTAACACTAGATATTCTGTTCAAAATTCTTCTGCTTCATTCTTTTTTGTCTTTGTGCGTACAAAGAACACATTAAAAGAATAAAATGTGCTGTTTAAAGTGATAAAAAAAGAGATTGACAAGGAGAGTCTGCAGAGTAATTATTTCTGTGCAAGTGTAATTTGTATGAGTGTGCACATGCATATTTAATAATAAAGAGTTATAATTCATTAAAATTATAATGCTATGGTAGTTAAAATATACTTGTCAGTTTTGTATGATTTTATCCCTGCTAGGTAATTTCTTTCTTTCCTTTGCTGAAGCTCAGGGAGAAATGATTCAAAAAGGAAAATTATATTAGTTTAGTGTAGCTTTTAAATATAGCAGATTTAATCAATTTTGCAGTTGAGTATATGGAATCATATTAAATCTTCAATTAGCCTATGCATTAACATCAGCACTGGATTTTTAGAACTTTAATTTAACTGTATAGGCAAAGTAAATACAAAATGTTTATGTCCATATAAAATTGTTCTTTTAAGGAATATTTCGGTGCCAAGCATAACCATAGAAATAGCTGAAGAATCAAAACTATAATTAAACAGATTGATGAATAGAACAACTCCATAAAATCACAACATATGTAACATTACACAATCATTTCTGATCTATAAGGATCTTAAGAACATTAAGACAAGATTGCATGCATCACTTGTAATGTTCTTCTGAATAATGTGGATCTTTGGCACATTTTATGTGCTTACTCAGAGTTATGATGATCCATATTTGTTCTACTAGATCTAGATAATCTGATTTATCCAGAGAGTCTTGAAATTATATTAGAATAAACACAAGGGATAAAGCAAAAGTTTAATTTGGAGCTGCAAACTGAAGGATAAAATCTCCATACCATTTTGACTTTCCAAATCAGATTAAGGTTACAGTTTGAATTAATGTGTTGAATGCCCATCTTCGGTGATTCAGAATGACTTTTGCAAATGTATAAAAATATTTGGTTTGGAAAATCAAATTGACTTGATTGTTCAAATGAGCTTTAACTGTTGTGTTATATCCTATGTATGTTCTGAACTACATCATTGATTCAAATCAGGCCAGAGCCAACTTGCACAGACTTTGCTTCATGTCAAAACAGAATTGGATGGTGATTTTTTTAACAAACCGTTATCAGATAGGATGAACTCTCATCTAAACAGGAACAGAATCATTTCTGTCATCGGATCAGCCTGTTCACTTCTGCCTGTATTGACAAATCAGGATGCATTAGGTACATTCCATTCATATAGAAATCTGAATCATGGATAACTGTCATGGATTCTGTTTTAAGCCACATTAGATTGACCCAAACTCAAGAGAAACACAAAAGCACTGGATCCTGGAACATGTCGGCTTCTTTTATATCTTCATATAATGGCTGGGTGGACTTTTTAAAGCAAAGATATTGTATAAAAATAACACGTAAAGCTTGTATACACTGTATACACAAATATATTTGTGATTGATTCCTATTGCCCTAAATACAGTATAGTCTAATATTATTAAACTATAAGCTCTATACAACATAGTTCTCTGTTGCTAACTACTATTCATCAATGTTCGTCCTGTCTAATTTTTTTCCCCTGGCTTTGGGATTTCTTCTGCTTTTTATCCGCTCTGTTGTTGTTTTTAAATGGCCAGCACATAGAGTTATTTCATCTTTCCAAGTTGTATTTTACCTGGCTGTGCCTCCACGCTCCCCCCCCGGACTCTACACTCCCTCTGAAGAAAAACAAAAACAACAACAGCTTTTATCTTTTTGCTGCTGGACTTCTGCATTCGCTGGTGGCTGCAGAGCCTCCCAAATCTATTTGTCTTCTCACTCACATGTCAAGGTTGTTCTTTTATTGGCATCTCTGCCATGCCACTGCTGGGGGAAAGGCTCAAATGGGAGGGGATTTTCTCAAGCAGCCTGCTCTTGTACAATAAGCAACTTCATAAAATTAATCACAGTATTTTTCTATTGGAATAACCAGGAATGGTTCACAAAGAAGTTAGAGCAGACTACTGTATGATCTGCCAACTCCTGGGCCATTGATGTAAAATCAGGCCACAGGCCACCTATAAATCCTTTGTTGTTGTATTTTTCCATTTGATGTTATGCTAATCTAGAAGAGTATGAATGCATGCTACAACATTAAAACCTGAAAATGTAGAAGCGAAACCATGAAAAAGAATAGAAAATTGGAAGAAATTCAGCAGATATTATGAGTAGAAAAACTCAAAAAATGTTGACTGTTGTGCATGAAAGTTTTTCCCCTTCCTTCCTGTCAACTCATCCCTACCCTAATTAATCAACTACAGTTTTTTTGCCTAATATTGTATATTTATTATATCCATCCATTGCCCATGAAATATATTTAAGTCAATATAGCCAATATGACTATTCTTCTTCTTGTGCCATATCCGTCTTTGGACATTGATCCTTGTTGGAGATCCTATTTTTATCAACAGCTGCATGAAAAAGTGCTGTTGAGTTTTGTCCAAACCAGTCCCTTAGATTTTGAAGCCATGATGTTCTTTTTCTGCCTGGATCTCATTTGCCTTCAATCTTTCCTTGGAGGATTAAGTGAAGTATGCCATATTTTTCTGGGTGTCATGTCACATGTCCATAATATTCTAACTTTCATTTTTTTATGTTTTTTTTTTTAATTTGATTTATATGCCGCCCTTCTCCGAAGACTCAGGGCGGCTTACAATGCGTTAATGCATTGATGATTTCCCTTGGCTTTCCCAGGCAGCTTATCACCTCCTCATTTCTGATTTTGTCTACCCAACCCCCCCTCCTTTTTTTTGAGAGGTTAGATTTTTAATTGTCTATGGGTTTTAGTTGGGATGTTTTAAATTTTGGGCCAAAGTTGTGTAATTCTTTTTTTTAAAAATTAAATTTTGTATTGGAATGTTTTTTTTATTTTTGGCTATGCACCGCCTTGAGTCCAGTAGGAGAAGGGCGGTATACAAATTTAATAAAAATAAAATAAAAAATAAAATATGCAACAGTTGCCTGTAAATCCACATTTCAAATGCTTCTAGTCTCTTCAAGTGGCTTTCTGTTAGAGACCAACTCTCCACTCCATAGAGCAGGATAGAAAAAATGTAGCATCTGACAAGCCTGATTTTCAATTTTAGGCTTATGTCGTGACTGCAGAAGACCTTTTTCATTTTGAAGAGTGCTATTCGAGCTTTAATATATTGGAAATATATTGGAAGTCCAAATATAGCTAAGAAGACTATGGATGTGTTTAATATAGAGATTGATTCAGAGTCATATTCTCAAACCTATTGATGTTAGCCCCAAAATGAAATGATAATAGGGCAAAACTAAATTATTTGGATTAAGGAGTCACATTTCTACTAAAGGGGAGGATATGGCTAATCTTTACAGAACAAGAATCACAAATTTTGAGAATAAAAATTAAACATTCTCTATGGAATCTATAATACTGAAGCCAAGTTGAGTAGTGAGGCTTTTGGAGGGGAATTAATCTTGTGTTATATTATTTTACATTATAATTTTGCAATCCTGAATTGGTTTAATGGATGGGATGCTCAAGTTTATTATTTCAAAGGTCAACTTAATAATCTTCAATATACTTTGGAAAGTTGAAATGAAGAGGGTCCTTAACTCATGTATAAAAAAAAGAATTAGGAATAGACATTTCTGGTCTATTTGTAACAAATAAAATATCATCATGCAATAATATCTTATTTGAATTTTTAGATATTATTTTATTTGAATCTTACCCAGAATTTCCAAATATGCACACAAGCAGTTCTAAAACCAAATTAAAAGGAAAAGGCAAAAATATAACATTTTTTGCATGTTGCATGTTGTCATGAATTCAACTAAAAGGAAACCCTATTGATAATAACCTGTGATAAAGGGGTTGAAAAAATAATTTTATATCATTTCAAGGGAACTCAGATCATTGTTTCATCCCCATATAGTTCACTGGAGTGTCATTTCTTCAAAAGAAATCAAAGCCCATTTCAAAATCTGCCAAGAAACCAGATCAAAGGTTCTTTCAGTATCCAAAGATGCTACTGCTCCTGGGCCTCCCTTCTTTTGAGTGAAAGGCAAAACATCAACTAAATGTGATATTGTCAGAAGCTGAACCTGAGCTGAGTGCACTATGGATGAAAGCATGATTAGCTTGCCTGGCTTAGAGAATGAAATCTCCTCATGATAATGCCAATGATGAGCCTTGCTTTTCCAAAGGCACATTACTGATATTTGATTTTCAAGCATCCATTCTTCCACTGATGGAGCTTCACTTGCAGAGACTGCCATTGGACATAGAACCGATAATGGAGGATTGGGATACTCATTCTTCAGTGAAAATGTAGATGCCCCTGAAGTTTTGATTTCATCAGTGTGCTTTTGAAGGGCAGACTTTATCCATGCCTCTTGCATGGAGGAAGTTAACCCTGTAACATCTGAGTTGGGCTTCTGTGCTAATACCGTGATGAAAATGCCAGCACTGCTATCATAGTTCCAGGATAATTCTGAAAGCAAGCTGTAGTTTACATTTGACTAAATTAATCGGAAATTTACCTCCATTGTCACTCTATTTGTCTTCTTGCTTATTTTATTGCCAACTAATCTGTGGAAAACCAAGGAGCTGTCTAAGCTCTGAGTAGAAGAAAATATGTTCAGGAATGATCAAGCTACTGTCTAAAACAGGTTTTTCCATTTCAGAAGACAACCAAGCTTCAGAAGGATCATCATTCATTCAGAGAGAAAATCTCCCAAAGCCATCTGGAATCCATCTGGATCCATTAGCTATTGAGAATGGGTCATTTTAAATTATTACAAGTCACATATCATGCTAAGACATTAATGCATCACTTCAAGAGTTCTTTTGAGAGTATGCTGGATTGGCGATTCATTTTCTAGGCTGGTGGAAATAAGCCCTGATGTGATTAGTTTGAAAAGGCTTGATTTGAGACCCAAAGGCAACTCTATTTGACTTAAACCATTTTGAGATTTCATTCCAGAAAGATATTTGTCCCTAGGCTATGATGAGGAAATGTCAAAACCCTGCTTCTTCCTCCCCCCCCCCCAATTTGGCAGAATTGAAAACAGAACAGATGGTTAGACTGTTTTGAAGACATTAACCCAACCAAGTTTCAGGTGAAGACTTCAAATGTTTTTTATGATATGATATGGAAATATTCCTTCCCTTTGACAAAATCTGGCCTCATCTAAGCATAACTCAGAAAAATGTCCTCTCACGTGCCCTTATATTATAGGTTTCATACCTTGTACAGTCAGGATTTCTGAAATTCGAGAAGAGTTGGTATAACCAATTGAATGTTCGGAACCTCCAGGAAGGATTCCATTTATTGCTAGCAGTTCTCTCAAGGCTGTGGCTTTCTGTCAACACTCTATGCTAGGTAGTAGAAGCAAGGTAGCACAATGTGCAACAATGCCATAGAGATAGTGATAGTTGTACCATGCCATTTCACCTTTATTTTTTAGAACAGAAAAGATTTGAGCCAATGGCTGTGTTAGCCTGCTCTTATTCAATCATGGTCAAGAAACTTAAATTTGTCCTTGACAAGCCAAATTTAAAAGTAGAGGCAGCCTTGAGACCTGAACTGCATATTCATCTGTATTCACTTGTATTGCCAAGATCTGTACATCAGTTATCAGAAGAGAAAATAGTATTAAACTATGTAGATGCCCTCAAGAAATTTTGAGAGAAAAAAAGGTAGTGAACAGAATTCACTGAGACCCTAAGCTGATTGGTTTGCTACTTAAGTTAATATCAGAGAGCCTATCATATGAGTGAATCCTGCTCTCCTTGATAATTTCCATATATGGAATGGTTGCAATGCAATGTATATTGAATGTAACAACTCCAGAAATAGTAGGAAAGTCAATAAAAAAGAATCAGTAAAATGTTTAAAATGGCAATGAAGCATTTCAAAGCAACCTGGTCTAATTTGCTTCTGTAAAAGAAGTCCCCACTTCGATTGGAGAATCTATTGGAGGTAGTTTGGTCAAAGCTTCATCAAATCAGAACTCTCCTTCGAAATACTGTACAATTTGGAATTGTTTCTAAGTATTATTTCTCAAGATATTTATTATCAGTTGCTGTACTATTGACAAAATGTTATTCTTGTTTGACTAATCACAAAGATCTCTAAGACAAGAATGCCTGAATGGCTTTTTTCAAACACCCAGTATCTTTAAAGTTAATTAAAATTAATGAAAAATTGAATTTCTATTGCATGGTATCTAGCATTTCTGGTTGCTGAGATAGTCTATTTTCTCCTTTGTTTCTTTTTTTAAAAAACTTTCATTATTCTACCTTATTTGAGGCTGTTCCAAATTCTGTAATGTTTCTTTTATTATTTTCTCTACATCTTCTATATTGGGCAGATGAGGAAATCTAATTACTCTAACTGTGAAATTGCTAATGACAGGACAGCTCATTATTATTAGGTGTGTTTGAGATAGCAGTTACTATATTTTTGAACAAGCTCTCATTCCATAATGGGAACTAATTATCTAGACTCAGAGATAAAGCATCAAGTTTAATTTACTAATTGTTAGTTACATTTGCCATCTTTTTAAAGGCAAATTTAGTCACAATGGAAGTGGTTTTACCTAGTTTTTGTCTTTCAATATTGTACAAACGTTGTATGAAAGTAAAAATCTGATAGGAACTGGGAAAATTTTATTTTATTATGTGAAGAAAGCATTGATCAACATTCCCATGTTATTAGCTTTGCAATATATAGATAGAAAATTTTAATAGCAGTTGGGATTCATAATTTAATAAGGGAAATTAATCCATTCTCTTTTTTTGATATCCCCCATCTACCTTGGGGGGGATCAAGCTTCTTTATGGTACAATTGCTATCTCAAAGCCTTCATATGGATCAACAGTTTCCAATATGTTTAGAAAACAATTCCTATAATTCCCAGACCCTTTCATTGGGAATTATGGTCTAATACACCTGGAGCAGCCCACTTGGGGAAGGCTGAAGAAGACCTAAAGCAGGGGTGAAATCCAAAAATTTTCCCTACTGGTTCTGTGGGAATGGCTTGGTGGGCATGGCTTGATGGGACAGCCCATTTGAAGAAAGAGCATGCATGGCTTGGTTGCAGGAGGAGGTGTGGCACAACGGGGTTGTTTTGTTTGCCGCAGTGTGCTTCAGGAGAGCAGGTGGATGTCTGCAGCTGACAACTATAATGAATATGTCCACCTGCCCTCCCGAAGCACCACCGCTGCCGTTTGCTTTTGTTTCATGGCACGAGAAGGAAGAAAGCAAATGGTGGCACCACAGCAGTGCTCCAGGAGGTCAGGCGGATGAGGGAGGGTGGTGAGAGTGGCAGTGGCAGCCCCTTCCAAGCGCAGCACATGGAAATGGTGGACAAGGCAGCCCCAGCACACCTGTTGAGTGGATGACTGGGTGGGCAGGAGCAGGGCCACCAGGGATGATTGCTACCGGTTCAGCAAACTGATGCCAATCATCACTATCAGTTTGCCCAAACCTGTCTGAACCAACAGGATTTCACCCCTGATCTAAAGCTATCAGTTCCTCTAGACTACATTTTTCTTAATTATATCATCTGTTTTATCTTTTGATGTGAGACTGAAAGAAAAGCATGGCATAGATAGCAGATGAAAAGAGAGAACAGATCAGAAAGCTGAGACTCATAAGAAGAACACCACAGTCTGCCTACCGCCTCTTCATTGTTCTGGGAGATCTAATGTGTCTGATGTCAGGTTGCAAGTAACAACAATGTGCTTAGAAAACTCCATCTGGAAAACTTTCTTCTGCTACCATCATAATGTGAGATTGGCAAAGAAAAAATAAAATAATCCGATTTGATGCAGCAAAATACTTGGCACACTACTTTATCATTATTAGGCTGCTTAGGACAGCTCAGCCATTATATTATAAATATTATCTCCTTTTCCCCATGTCCGCTCCAGATAAAACAAATAACTTTGTATTATGCAAATAATACCTGGTATGCTAGCAAACAAGAGGAGGTAAAACATTGCTTCAAGAGCCAGTGGTGCTTCAGTTGACAATTACATTTGTGGGCACCTTCAGAGGAAGATTTTCTTATTTCCTTGATACTAATTCCTAGTAGACACCTGTGTCTGAATCTTTCTTCTTTCTACCCTCCCATCACCACAGAGATTTCTCTGCCCAATGAAAACTGTTAAATAACCTGCCAAGCAGGTGTGTGAGTGTATATGCCTTTACTTCTTGAATTCTTGATCAGAATTCCAGTTGACAGTATTCTTCCTCTTTGGGGCAGGGGTATGCCGATAGGAACTAGCATGCTGTTGGCTGCAAAAGTTTATTATTGGATTTGAAAACATGCCAGAACTGGGTATGTTTGTTTTAATAAAATTAAAAGTCAGCCGATTATCCTGTAGCTAAATATTGGGATAAACTGTCACATCTTTAGGTTTCTTGATTTTAAGTAAATAACAAAGCAGAGTTGGATGCTATTTTGTAAAAATATATGGTGTATTTAATTTACTGCTTCAGCTGTGGAACATCTTCCAATGGCACATTGGAAAAAAGGCTGTAAATTATGTTTCAAATGCAGACTTGGATTGCTGCTTTGGATCCAGTTCTTTGTTTTGAATGGACAATTTATAGCAGTGCATTCAGATGAGCAATTCATGTTCCATGTGTCATTTACAAAGTCCTATTTTTCACTGCAAACTATTTGACTTAGTTATACTGAAAGATCGGGTTTTGCCAAGATGCCTTCAGTTAGTTATGGTCATGCATACCAGAAGATTAGAAAATAAAGTTGTTCCCATTATAGGAAACAAAATTCTATTTATTAAATAAAACTAGACTGGGCTGCTCCTAGGAAATACAAAAGAAAAACCAATAAAGGCAGGGTGGAAGCACTGTGGATGTTGTGGAGTTTATGAAATAGAGTTTTGTTACTCTACGATATGATAATGGTTATTGATATTGTTTTATTTTTGCACCAGAACAGGGACATCTGTACCAACCTCCCTACATGCCACAGTTCAGCGGTATTTACTTATGTGTTTATTTATCAAATTTGTATAGCTGCCCATCTCACGAGACGTTAAAAATAGAGAACCCCTAGGATGATAGTTCTTGCTGTTTTCTTCTAGAATTTTATTTCACAGGTTTTTATTGACTATAGCTGGGGGGGAAAGAATCTGGATTGCATTGTGTAATTACCTAGCAGAACCACAGGAATTGCCTGAAGGGTAAGCTATAAATCACATTCATGGCATTTATTACTTTTCCATTCCATTTCTTTTCTGTATTAAATAGGCACAAAAACTATTATTTGTCAACAGCAATGAGTTAGCAGGCAGCCCAAACATGATGTGCACAGGAGTATTGCGATCCCCAGATTCTCTGACTAATATTAAAATTCATCATTGCAAAGGTCAGGAGCTTCAGTGTTTAAATGCACCTGACTGCAACTCTTTCAAGTGTTCTGGAGAAAAATATTTCCCTCCAGTCTTATTTGTCCGTACAAGCAGTTGTATAGAGAATATAGTGAGGGACAATGGGATCCACAAAGTAATGGTGGGTTTTTAATTTAGTAGCAAATCAGAAAAGGTTTCCAAGAATGAGCACTCTATTCTTTGCTAAATGCTAAAATTTTTCCATGCTCTCATCTAAGTTTTTCTTAAGCAAAGAACTTTTGTATAATTGTTACGGTGTCCATAGGGACAACTGTCTCTGTAGCTTTTTCCAATAACAATTCTTGAAAGCCTGAAAATCAGCATCTGCGCTCAATGGTATGGAATTCATATTGACCATTTCTGGTCATTTACCATTGGTGATAGCCAGGGGTGAAATCTACCTACCTTCCTTACCAGTTCGGAAGTGCATGCGCCACACATGCACATGTGTAGAAGGTAAAAAACACATTACTTCCTGGTTAAAACCAGGAAGTAATGACACCTGGGCTGGTGGGCAGAGCTTTGCTCTGCCATCACTACCGGATCACTGAACCACCCATGACGATCGCTACCGGATCGCCTGATCCGGTCCGAACCGGGAGCATTTCACCCCTGGTGATAGCCCAACATTATAAAGTTTAGGCAGTTGGTGATACAATGTCAGGCATAAGGAACCAGAATGACACAGTGAGTTGATCAAAGTTACTCTTTTATTGTTGAATGCCTATTTAAAAGAATCGCACCAGACTGATTGTGTTCTGTTGGGAACAGCCAGATAAGGCTTCAGGAATTCTGGGGGAGGTAAGATTTGCACCACTATGCAAGGACTCTAAACTCAGCACCCTCTTCACACCTCCCCCCCTCAGTCTAGCTGGAGATTCTACCACATGCAAGGATGTTCATATGGTATACAATGTTCCTGCAACTTCTCACAACTCCCTGTAGCTTCTCACTTTTCCAAAGGAAAAAAACAGAAGGGATTAAGAACCAGTTCATCCTTCCAACCACAAGATCAATTATTATTTTCTGCTTTGCAAAATTTTATTTTAACAGGAAAGCCTGCTAGCCACTGCCCATATACAATCCTTTCCCAATTTAATGATCAGGGTACTCTCAGGATAAGCCTTTATGATTAAGGGAAGTTAAAATATATGGTAACAAAATGCTGATGTCATTCATTCATTCATTCTTTCATTCATTTAGAAGATTTATATAGCTGTCCAAATCACACAAATCGCTCCTGATGATTGATATATATATATATATACACATAGATATATATATGTATATATATATACATTTGCACACAATATTGCAATTAAACAAACTATATATCACCAATAAAAAATAACATCTACAAACCAACAGATCAAATGATATTTTGCTACAGTTGCCAAATATATAATCCCCTCCCAGAAGAAGTTTCATCTTGGCCAAGGGGGGAGCTTTCCCACTTGAGGGTAAAGCTATTTTTTAAATAGCTTCCATGATCGCTAATCAAGTTGGGGCCATCTGAACTTCGAGAGAGACCATTTCAAAGGGCAGACATCACAGCAGAAAAGGCACACCAGACATCAGGAAGCTATAGCAAGTCCATCTGGTCAGAGTATGTGGGATAGAAGTAACTGGAGACAGGCTGAAACTATCCCAGTCCAGTCCTGTGCTGTTCAAAGTTTGATAGATAAAAATCAGCATCTTAAATTGCATCCAAAGGCATATTGGAAGCCAGTGCACTTTGTAAAGTAGTGGTGTTACTCAGTGGTGGGTTTCAAAAATTTTTACTACCGGTTCTGTGGGTGTGGCTTGGTGGATGTGGTTTGTGGGCGTGGCAGGGGAAGGATACTGTAAAATCTCCATTCCCTCCCCACTCCAGGGGAAGGATACTGCAAAATCCCCATTTCCTCCCGATCAGCTGTGACTTGGGAGGCAGAGAATAGATTGAGGTGGGGCCAATCAGAATTTTTACTATCGGTTCTCCTAACTACTCAAAATTTCCACTACCAGTTCTCCAGAACTGATCAGAACCTGCTGAAACCCACCTCTGGTGTTACTATGATAAGCATACTACGGATATACAGGTACTGTAGTCCTTGACTTCCATTAATGGAGCCCAGAATTTTGGCCATAAGTCCTGATGATATAAGTTGAGACATCCACATATCTGGATCCAATTTTATGACTTTTTTTGTGGTAGTCTTTAAGCAAATACTGTGGCCATTAACCAAACACAGCAGTCATTAAATGAAACAATGTATTCCTATGAGCGTTTTTCACCAGAAAATGGCAGAAGGGGCTGAAAAAATGGCCAAAAATTTGTCATAAACTATATCATGTGATTGCAAAATGCTGCAACCAGCCAATTGCCAATTTCCACATCCAAAATGCGGTCATGTGACAATGGGTTTGTGTGCCACTGTTGGAACTTTGGAATTGGGTCATAAGTCGCTTTGGGGAGGTCCATCATAACTTTGAACATTTGTTAAACCACTGATGATTTAGTGATGACAGCCTGTGGTATGATGAGCCACGAACTTCTGCTTATTGGGCTAAGTGATCTATGGTGGACATATTGGGCTAAATAGTGGTGCAATGGTTAGAATGAAGAATTACAGGCTGACTCTGCCCACAGCCAGGATTTTGATCCTGACTGGCTCAAGATTAACTCAGTCTTCCATCCTTCTGAAGTCAGTGAAATGAGGACCCAGATTGTTGGGGGCAATATGCTGACATTGTAAACCACCCAGGGAATGCTGTAAAGTACTGTGGGACAGTATATAAATCTAAGTGGTATTGCCATTGCTAATTGCAGTTTCCATTTGGTCTTCAGTGACAGTCCACTTCCAACCAGGAAGTGCCTCCCAGTCCATTTTATAAATTAGTAGTTCAGTGCTATTTTGCAGAGAAACAAATGTCTTTCAGTTGAGCCAATGATGATGATTAATACCTTTAGATCTCCCTTTTATTATAAATACCATAATTTCTTGGTAAATGGAAGGTTGCTGTGTTTAAATTCATCAGCAGGTTATATTTTTAATTGCTATTTTTCTCTCTGAGCTTTCAACTTCTCTCTGTGATTTTTTTTTTAAAAAAATTCAGTGGCATAGTATTTTCCCAGTCATCTGCGGCAGAAGTGTTTTAACCCCAGCTCCCAAACAGTCCAGAGTTTGTTTGTTTTTTTAGGCTGTTGAGGAGCTGAAGGTGAAACCTTTTTTTTTTCCTTTTTTTTTTTTTTTTTTTGGTCAGTAAAATAGAAAAATGGTTTGTTGATCTGTTTTGCCTTGGTCCTAGTTATTTTTCTTCTACTACATGACTTTACCCTGTCATCTGCATGGCTGCCTTGTGCTTTTGTCTTTGATTCTTTAACTTTTTTTCAATTTTAATACTTTAGCATATATTTCAAAACAGAAAAAAAATAGAATTTAAAAAGGTAAAAGAGAGTTTACAAGCTGTAAGAACCCGAATAAAAACTTTGAAGCGAAAGATCAGTGTTGTATGTTAATGTTTATTTTCCAATTTGAAATTTCAAAACCATTTTTAAGATCAAGTCAATATTCAATAACAAATTAAGGTGGCTCATATAATATGATTCATATTGTAATGAACTATTAACAGAAGCTTGTATCCAGTCTAAGAATTAAATATCTAGGAGAATCCAAGACAAGTTTATAGAATGAGTCCAAGAGAAGTCTTGGTTAAATTAAAACCTTAGATTAAGAAAAATCTAAACTTTGAATAGATGGGTCCATGTATAAAAAATGGGCTCAATAAATGATTTTAAGTTATATTAAATTCTATGTCAGACATGTTCTTCAGATATGATTTTTGAAAGACATGTCACGTCTTTCAGACAAGACTCCTACAACTTAGTTTGCCATTCTTTTAAAGAGGGAATTACTGGTTTCCAGTAAAGGCATAAAGTGGAAATAAAGTCTCCTGGCAGCTGTTATCATATACAGAACTAATTTGATATGTAATGTTTAGGAGAAAAACAGCCTGGGAAAAGAAATATCAAGAAACATCAATCTTTAAAATTTGTTTTATTCTATAATAAATCGTCTTCCAGAACGTTAGGCTTCATAGCATTCAGCTAATTTTTGAAATCCCAACTATGTTTAGAAAAGGAATTATCTATTTTGGCAATAAACACTGGATAATATATTGGTGGTAAAACATATTAGTCTTCTCTAAGTGTTATTGTTTCATATTTCTGTATGTCCCTAATGTGGATCAATAATATGAACTCTGGAAGATGCATGGAGATGATCAGCCTTGGAATCGTCCTAATTTTTTTGTAGAAATTGGCTTCATGCCTTTTTAATTCTCCATTTGATTATTTCTCACTTTGGGATGAATCTGTCTGAATAGCTGTTAAACCAATATATTTATGAATAAATGTATTACACAATATTCCCTCCTTCCTCCTCTTTACTAAACTCCAGTTTGCTTAATATATTCCTCTTTCCATATCGTTATATATCAAGCATACCTACTGATATGTGGTTTATAAATTTACTTCAGAAATTCTGTCATTTTGTTCCTTTGTACGTTTATATGCATGTACATTTTTTTTTCTTTTTTAAAAATCCTGCATACTTTATACAGCATCTATTTAAGCTACAGCTTTATTATAAATGCCATCATCAGCATTATTGGCTCAGATGTTACAATGCTTCCTAGGAGGTGTATAATTTCATTACAGCACCCATAGAACCATAGAGAATATTTGTGACACCAAAGCTTAAATCCACTCACTTGTGCATACTAATTTTTTAAAATCAGAAATCAGAAATCTAAAAGTGGTAGCTACTGTATATTAAAACTTGGGTAGTGGCTTTCTATCATTTATTACTGAACCAGTATGCCATGAATAAAAGAAAGAGAAGGAGAAAAATGATCATTTCCTGCACGGTTAACTTGCAAAACAGATGTGTTAGATGCTTATATGAAAATAAAACATGACTGAATGCATGTTTACTTGATTATTTGGTAAACCGAAATTGTTCACATATACTGCTATGCCATAAGCCATTGTTTATAGAACATGCTAAGTAAAATCAAACAATATGTTAAACAGTAATGACATTTGTTGGGTTTTGGCTTAGTGTGGTGAATGAATACAATCTTTGATTAGCTACTGACAGCTATAGGAGTATTTGGAGAACACCTAGTTATGAGCCCTGAAGAACTGGCTCTTGTTTTCTGGATTGGTTCAGCTCCATCTGATTTGTGATAGGTCATTGTCTTTGTCAGTCTTTAAGGTAAATCAGATCACGAAACAGATTCCATAGTAAGAGTAGAACTACCTACTTTATTGAAGTAAGCTATAAAACAAAGTTTTACAAACCTGCCCATGTTTTCCCTTCCCTCTTTCTTATACACCAGCAATGTGATATTTTGTATAATTTTTGATACTGTGAACTGCATTGAGCCTGGCAACTATTTATATAACTAAAATATTTATATAGCCTTTCAGAAAACTATGGAAAAAGAATTCATACAAATAGGGGGAGGACTATACTGTATTTATTTATTAAATTGTATGCGATCATAACTGCATGAAGATTCCTGGCAGCTAATAGTATGATGTTTAATATATATATGGCTAAGTATGTTTTCAGTTGCAGTTTATTCTTCTATATATATATATAGTTCATTGGAAGATTCAATATTCTGCTAAACATTTCCTTAAGGAAATCACTATGCTTGTTTTAGTAAACCAACTTGCTTCAGAAGCCGTGGCAGGACAGACTGCTACTGTGTAAATCAATATAGTGCACAGCTAGCTGAAAAGGCCTTTTAATAACCTGTAGTGTGGGGAGTGGGCAATTTTCAAGGAGAATGCTGGAAATATAAATGTGGTTATATTCTTTTAAAGCAGGGTTGATTTCCCAAAGCAATATACTGCTCTTCCATGGGATTCCCAGTGCTTTTCCGGTCAAGGTTCACAATTCATTATTAATCTTGCAGAAGAAAGACTGTCAAATTACTCTATGAGTATGTAGCCCTATTTCCACCAGAATTCTGTAAGGAGAAGGGCCGCAGCCCAAAACTATTGGAAAAGAATGTTTGTCAGGTAAGTTACGACAAACTCTGAATAGTTGTTACCACTCAATGCACACAATAAACATAAGTTAGACTAGACTAGACTAGAATTCTTTATTGGCCAAGTGTGATTGGACACACAAGGAATTTGTTTTTGGTGTATATGCTCTCAGTGTACATAAGGAAAATAAAATACATTCATCAAGAATAAAAAGATATAACACTTAGTGATAGTCAAGGTTACTAATAAGCTATCAAAACGTACTAGGAAACAAATAAAAACAAGATAAATTGAAAGATACAAGCAACATGGTTATAGTAATAAGTGGGAAGAGATAGATACTAGTAAGGAAGAGAAGAATAATAGTAAAGTCTTAGTAAATTATTTAACTGTGTTGTGGGAAAATTGGTTGTTAGTTGTTAAGCAGAATGATGGCATTTGGGAAAAAACTGTTCTTGTGTCTAGTTGGTGGTGTGGTGCAGTTCCCTATAGCGACGTTTTGAGGGTAGAAGTTGAAAAAAATTATGTCCAGGATGTGAGGGGTCTGTAGATATTTTCACAGCCATGTTTTTGACTCGTGCAGTATACAGGTCCTCAATGGAAGGCAGATTGGAAGCAATTGTTTTTTCTGCAGTTCTAATTATCCGTTGAAGTCTGTGTTTGTCTTGTTTCGTTGCAGAGCCAAACCAGATAGTTATGGAGGTGCAGATGACAGACTCAATAATTCCTCTGTAGAACTGAATCAGCAGCTCTTTGGGCAGTTTGAGCTTTCTGAGTCTTGAGTTATGATAGAACTTGAAACTAGAAACTTGAAGGACTCTACTCTTGATACTGTGTTGTCTAGTATTGTAAGAGGTGGTAGTATAGGAGGTTTTCTTCTAAAATCCACCATCATTTCTATGGTTTTGAGTGTATTTAGTTCAAGATTGGTTGGTTGGTTGACACTGGAAGTGTCTTGGCGACGTTTCGACGAAGTCTCATTCGTCATCTTCAGGCTGAAGATGTGGCACGACCACGAACGCGAAGCCAAACAACAGCAACGCAGCTCACCAGCTCAAATCCCCCTGCAACTGAGACTAACCCGAGCACAACCAAGCCCCCACCTAAACAGAACACACCCCCATCCAATGAGAGCACAGCCAAACCCCCATCCAATCAGAGCATAGCCAAACCCCCAACCAATCAAAACACACCTCCACCCAATCAGAACACAGCCAAGCTCCCGCCCAATCAGTTCACACCCCCACTGACAGTTAAAAGAAAGAAACAGCTGCGATCACACATTGCTCCTAGAAGCACGAAGCCGAAAACACCAGCCTGAAGATGATGAATGAGACTTCGTCGAAACGTCACCAAGACACTTCCAATTTTACGAAGGAGAAAACCCAAATAACCAAAGACCTACATATATAGATATATCTATATACACACACACATATCTGTGTGTGATATGCATATATGTGTGTATAGTATGTACAGTATACGTATGTGTATGTAAAACCTATGTACTAAAAGGAATTCTTAGAAATTAATAATTATATCAGCTTTCAAGAGGAAAAAGGGGGAATGGATAAATAACTAGAAAGCTGGAATATTGGTACGTATTTATAGTTAGTATGTGTTTATGGTTGGGAGGAATGGTGCTGCCTGAATTCAGAGGGTCTTATTTTTAAATTCTGGTGTAGACAATGCTTGTTAACAGTTTTTGGGGAAGTTCAACATCTAAACCCAATTTTTTTCAGTGCTGTGTTATAGGCAGTACTAAATAATAGCAACAGTGAGCTCTTGAGGGCAGCACGTGGATATAAAATATTGAATTTTTTCTGCCATCTAGTTATTGCTGTAGCCCATAGCTAGTTATAATAGAATGTTGGATTTCCAAATTCTTAAGAAGGATGTTGTTTCTTTCTTAAAATGATGATGATGATGAGGAGGAGGAGGTGGAGGAGGAATTTGGCTAATAGTAAGGTTCCTCAGAAGAAACTGGATTGTCTATGAAATTAAGTTTTAAGGAACATTCAACCAATAAAGGGAAACTATTGGCATTCTAATAACATGGAACCAAATTGTATCCAACCAGCTCAGCATTATTTGGGAGAGTTGAGTAGTCTGTTGAAATACAGCTTTCTTTAGTAGCTCTGGGTCTGAGCCTACTGAGCTCTGCTAAATGAAAAATGTAAATGGATGGGATATACAAAATTACCTTGCTTGAAAGTAAGTCCCTTGTACTTTGTTTCTTTATCTGCACTGAGAGCCCTTTTAAATTGTTGGCTGGGATTATAAATTTAGTGGCATTCTTAATTGGGCAGTCCAATGAGATTACATACTTAGCAATCTTGTAAACATGTAGAAAAAAATGCTTCTTATAGAGAAGGAAGGAGGAACTTTTGATTGCCACAAAGCAATTCCCTAGAAGCTTAGTGCAACAAATAATGAGAGCTCATTTTAAAAAAATATATCATGGAGAATTTAATAGTGACAGTAGGCTATTACTAAAAACTTAAGACAATGATGGATTCTCTGTTATTTAGAAGAAGTCTTTTTATCGAGATCTTATGACTTTTATGGAAGAGATGCTCCATTTCATAAGTTTCATGCGAGAATTATTGGAGACATTTTATAGTCTACTTTACCCAGGAGGTCAGACTCAATGAACAGGATGGTGCCTGGTGGCTACAAATTCTATGAATAACAATACAGTGTAATCTTGCGCTTCAGATTTGCTGTGTTTTTACAAAGTTGCTTGAGCATTATTATCTCCGCTAACTCGAGCAGAAAGAAGGGACTTTCCCCAGTAATTCACAGGAGAAGGACCAAAATTCTCAGAAAATGGCAACGATTGTAGTGCTGCATCATTATTATGTAAATTAATACTATAAGGGCCTATAGCTTCAGGTTGCAATGTTAGGCCTCTTTCTCAGGGCTCATATAAATTGATATTCATCCGTCTATCCTTTCTCAATCTGATGAAAAACTATAATGGCATAAAATTGCCTGCCCCTACTGCCAGTCCTTATCCTATCCTAGGCACATTGATGCCAAGTAGAAGTGTCCTTATTTGCCAAGTGGAAGACATAAAAAAATAGACAAATACATTTCACAGCTTTATTTCCCTTCCCTATATCTCCTGACTCCTTCCCCTCCCAAATATTAACAGTTGGAAGGAAGCATCTGCCAACCACTCTCTTAATGAGGGCTGGGACTTAGAGGAGTTTAGTTTTCAAACCCGGGCTTAGCCATTGATTATAACTCAATGCAGTCTTTGCACTACCATTTTGCATGATTGGTGCAAAATGTAGTTGTTGTAATGGGATGCTCCACCATCCCATTATAGAAGTTTTCCTGCTATATTATGCTTAGCCCAGGAAGGTGTAGTTGCCCCTCCATTTGGTATATGTGTGTGTGTGAGAGCGTGCGAGTGTGTGTGTGTGAGGGGGGGGAGGGAGGGAGGGAGGGGGGCAGGAGAGAGAAAAAGTAACTGTAATCACTTTTCAATGGAATTTAAAACATAATTATGGATATTATTTCACAGAAATTTGAAAAACCTTGACCCAAATATATTTGCATTTGAAGATACCTAGATAGAAACCTGAGATGCTGCTAAGTAACATTCAACAGGTCCAGTCACCTTAATCAACGAGGAGAGCTTTTGAGAGTTATACTCTGGAAGACTACTAGGCCATATAATTCTTACTAAGCCTGCTTTCCTTGCCACTACAAAAATGATGAATAGATGAAACAAGTGCTGCTTCAGTAGCTTTTCAGATGACAGATTAACAAGGCCCTCAGTTTTCTTTGTTTAAACCCTCATCATTAGTGCCACCAAAACAGTTGTTACCTGCTACCATCTCTTCCATTTTCAGTAAAATGCCGTTTGGTTATGGTTTGATTTGATTTGATTTGATTTTGATTTGGTTATGGTAACATATAATCTTGTAGGACTCACAGGTTACAGCCTAATTATAGTTGTAGCTGCTCACAACAGTTCTTTAATATTCACAGGGACAAATTACAGGCAGTGTCACCCAAGGGAGATGAGCATGGGAAAAAAATGCACACAACCCCCACAACTGCGGTTAGATTCAGAAAGAAATTTCCTAGGCCGGGATTAAGATTAAAGACATTCCTGTCCAGAAATAACACAATTTGATTGAATGGTAAGAAAAAAAAATCAATCCAGATGTCAGGCCGACAAATTGGTTTCGTTTGACAATTATTTGATTAATAATTGCGAAAACGTTCTTGACATCCTCCTGAGGAAAACTGAGTCAGCTGTGTGCAACAATGCCTGAATCAGCACTCAGTCGCCTCAGTTAAGTGGGATGATTGTAGTTTTCACTGAGAATGATTCAGTTTGAGGTCATGGATGGCATGAAATGTCTGTCGATGGTGTTTGATGGCTGTTTCATGGGTGCAAAGGTGCCAAGACAATGCACCAAAGTGACAGGCAAGCCATGCAAACTCATCTCAAAGCGTTCCAGGCTTGTGTGGATTTTCTTGATGTTTTTGCTATATATAATTTTGAGAAATTCAGGCTATAGTGAGGCGGGTGAAATAAAGAAAACAAATCCAAGTAGCTAGGGAATTTTCTTCCAAATGTATTATAAATTGGCTGCTTTCTTAATTGAAATAGTCTTGAGAAAGATAGAAACAGAAAACTGACAGTAGAAAAAGACCTAGTGGTCCATTAAGTTTGCCCTTTGGGTTTCTGATTTATTTGTTCATCTATTATTTTTAATGATTATTTTTATTTTTTATAATTTATGTCAGAAGATGGATATATCTTTATCCTAAGTATTTGTTGTTGAGGGTAAAACTGCCCTCTGCAAAGTAGTGCAACGGACCAGATAGCGAATAGATACGATGCTTAGCAAAACACACAGATAGTCACAGACTCTGAACGTTTAAAGAAAAATAAACAGTCTTTACTTGTAGTAAAAAACAAACTTGGCTTCAACACAAAACATAGTTTTGTGTTAAACCGTTGTGTTAATTCCAGTTCTCTTCAAACATAGACACAGTTCCTTCCAACAGTTCAACCTTCAATAGCAGGAGCAGGAGCAGAAGTGAGAGCAGAAGTGAGAGCGACAGCAGAAGTGAACGAACTTCCTGCCTTCCTTTATATGTCTGCTTAGCATAGCCAATTAGTCATCTTTATAGCAGTTAAAGTTACAGAACATAGTTTTCTATATATTATCTACCCAACTGTAGGATAAGCATCCAACATTTGTAATCTTAATTACTGATTATTGACCCACTACCTCTGCTAGAAGTTAGTTCCAAGCCTAAATCATCCTTAAGGTCCCCCCCTCATGCACACACCTTTTGTCTGTAGGTGTGTGTGTGAGTGGAGGATTGATAGCATCTTTAGTTTAAAAGCTTGGATTGAGAGAGTGTGCAACTGCTGTTTTTCTAGTTTATTACAGCAAACAAGAGATGTATATGTGTGGAATAAGGGAGTAATCAAAGCCATGGACTAGAGGAAAAGAGGAAGAAGAAACTTAATTGGGTTTTAAAGGTCAGGGACTATCACAATTTACATTATCCCTTTCCAGCTGAAACTCTTAACATCATCTCTATTATTTATTGAATTTTGCAGTTTTATTGCTGCAGAGCAAAGTATTTCAAATGACATGCAAAAGCATCTCTCCCTTATGAGAAAAGTTCCATAAAACTAGACATTTCACAAAATGAGCAAGTGACAATAACCAGTGTAAAAGGGTGTTCATAGTAAGGCTTTTTTAGATATATAATCCCTCCAGTTTTCTTGACAGGCAGTTTTCCGGACTGAAAACAAAAATAAATCACATTTCTTTTGCTCCAGTTAAGAGAAAGCCTCAGAGTAAATATCCAGTACTACCCTTTGCCTAGTTGTAAATCTTCAAGCAATAAATAATGATATAAAAAAATCAGAGTTATTGCCAGCTAGTGGTGAGAAAAAAACCAGTGGTCGTGAAATCTGAGGGGTTTTAAGCCTGTGCCGTTTCACATGACAACTAATTATGGGCAGGTTGGCTGGGCCTCTAAAAACCTTCAAGTATTTTGCCACATAAAGCAGATATTCCAGTAAATCCAGACTGCTGAGTGTGGTAAGAAATCAGTGCTAAATTTTACAAAGAAATTCAGAGAAGGTCACACCCTTGGAGACCTTGGGATATGCATTTTTAATTCACCTATGTCATGTGAACCCTCAGAAATCTAGGTCAAATCACTAATGATTAACAGCAGCAAAATGGCTGAATTTTGGTGGCACGATTTTGGCTTCTGACTGAGGATAGGAGCAGTCTGCTTGCCTGATGCTCCTCATATGTCAAGAGACTCATCCTTCTTGCTCCTGTTATCCAATTCCAAGAAAATGTTGTTCAGTTACATACTGTATGAACACATGAAATTTGAAAAGATCAAAAGGTCGACAGTGCTTTTGTTGAGGTGGACCATTTGCTGGGTTTTGGGAGTTTGTTTGATTTTTGCTTCAGTACTGAAGTTCCTGTAGCCTTTCTCAGGGATGTTTTTTTTTTCCCCCAACTCTCTAAACTAGCCTACAGCCGTGAGATTTCCAGGTGATCATCCACACAAATACTGATCAATTCAACCTTGTTAGCTTTTTTTTGAAATCAATTAACGTTGGCTTGCTTTACTGTTAATTGTTTGGCTGGGGATTATATATCACTGCAATGTGGTGGCATAAAGGTGCTGCTGTCTGCTGTAAGCATGCTGTAATTCATCCCGCCCTGTTGAAAATACAATGGGGAATTGGGAAACTGGTCTTGGGGACTGGGATCCAGCCTATTTTATAATACCTTGCCTGTAGTCTGAATACATAGCTGGCAGTTGGAATGAGAAGCATATAGCCCCAATTAAAAATAGTATGCCAGACCAGGTTTGGTCACATAGATGCACACTATGCTTGCAAATGAAAATTGAAATGTGATTTGTTTGGAGGATGTAATTAGGGTAAAATATGATAGCTAGGCTACTAACCAGTGCCACAATACAGGGTTCAAATGAAGCCTATATTGAAAAACCTGCACTGCTGACTGTGCCCGGTCTGTTAGACAGAATTTAATGTGTTGGAACCAACTTTAATGACATAAAAGACTTAACTATTTGAGAGGCTGACTTTCTTGTAATAAATCAGTATGACCATGAAGATCTGCAGGAGAGATTCTTTTGAAGTTGTCCCTGCAGATATTAGAGGCTTTCTCCCAAATTTCTTCTGGGATGTCCCTTTAGAGTTACATTTGGCCTTCTCTCCCTTCTCACATGGAATTTTCCTAAAGATGTTATCTCTTTTGCCAGCATTTTCATAAATAATTGATTTTAACATTCTCTTTATGCTTTAATGTTTTTGTCAGCAATCTTTTAAGCAGCAGGGTTGAATAATAAAACCATTGGCCCACAAATGCCTTATGTGATGTAAGCATTGAAGACTCCTAAGAGCAGGCAACATCTAAACATCATCCATCCCATCCCAGCTTTTGAAACTGATTTTAGTTTCTCTCCTTTTCCCAAACATGACTTTTAATTGTAATCTCCACAATTAAACACAGAAAGAGTTTGAAACGGTATGTTATTGGTTAGATAAATCCACGTTCCATTCCAGAAATGTGAAATGCAGAATGATTTATATCTATAATGATTTATATCTATAAAGGATATAATTCAATACAAAAAATTAATAGGGGTAAGTGTATCAAAAAACTTTTTTTTTTTTGTAGTATGGAATGTAGCCCTTTTTTGCAGAAGAATCTATTATGATACAGCCTTTTAGAGAATGAAATAGAATCAATTGCACCAGTTGAATAGAAAGTGCCTTTAAGAAATTTTACATTTTATATACGCAGTAGGGAACTTGAAAGCATAGGCAAAAATGTTTTCATGGGTACTGTTAATTTGCAGATAATAGAAGTCACATAAATTGAATGGAAACTACTGGCCAGCTTTCAGTGTTGGGTTTTTTTCTCCCTTAACACTAATTAAAAAGCTGAAATTTGTCATAGTTCAGACATGAAAGAAATATTTTTCGGCATGTTCATATATGACTTTTAGTATGAATGCTTCACTGTCATTCTGCTGCTAACCACTTTTGCTTCACAGCTCACAAAATGGATACCTTGTAAGAATTTAGAGAGCATTATTTCAACCTCCAAGCAACATTATTTCACACATTTTCATTGTTTGATTTCTTGCCTAAGAAAGAAGCGCTGATCTGTGTCATTGTCATTTCTGGCAAAAAGAAGCCTTATTTTGTGATAATGGTAACCAGTATAAAACAACAGCCTAATATAGAAATTCTATAGTTCCAGAGTCTGAAGGTCCTCTTACTGTATATCCAACAACAGAAATGTTATTTAATCTCCTTTTTCTTCAGTATTCAGTGGTCAGTGAAATGTAATAATTAAAACCTCCCATAGAGGAAAGTTACCTTTATGCACATAGTTTGTGGTGGGAACTACAGGACACTGATTGACAAGCACAGGAAATCGGGAGTCCAGGCTGTTCAGATGAATGTATGGGTTTTTTGCAAGCTTAGGCTCTCTACAAGAATCTGAATTACTAACAGTCAAAGCAAATAGGCAATAGATAAGAGTCAATGGAATTTAAGGTAAATTGGACTTAGACCTCTTGTGGGCATGAAGGGACTCAAGACTGATGTTGCATTTGACCCCCTCCCTCAGGCTCAACCTGGTCATCTCCTACACTAATCTAGTTCACATTGTTTGTTTTTAAACATGGTTTGAGTAATCATCCCAAACTGGTTCTATCTTAGCACTAGCCTACACAAACAAACCACTTTATAGCTCAGTATCTGGGTTCTTTATCATTGGAAAAGCCTAACTCTTCTCAGAAGAAGCCATGACAATTTTATTCGTTTCATCTTGCTTCTGCCTTCTAAAGAAACTCAGGGTTAACAATTGTTATCATGTTCCTGTTGAAGAGAGATATAGAACAGATAAAATAACTATCGAATCTGCTTTAACAAAAATTTAAAAAAATGCACTTGCAGGTTTTTTTATCCAAGTCATGTTTGCGATTCTTCTTTGTTCATCCTTCGCTACATTCTTCTCATCAAATTTAAAATGTCCACCCTTTCAAATTTATCATTGCACATCACCAAGTTTAGTTCACGTAGGATTGCTATGATTTCTTTAAAAGACTAGATAAAATCTAAAGTGGATTTCCCTTTTATTTCGGACACTATCATGATAATATTTTTTTCTGAAAAGCCACTGTTGTTCACATAGCAAAGAACAAATCACAGGTCACCATACCTACTGTATTTCATATATGACCATGCACAACAACCAAAACCAGATCTTGTAACTGTAGAACAGGAAATGATAGAAACGTCACACATTGTGTCCCTGCAATTACACTTCCAAATTGCTGTCTTCTTTAAAAAAAAATCAATTAATTGTCAGTGACTGTGCAGTAACCCAGTTCAGACGGTAATCACTGTATTCTTGTGCACAATTGAACCACAGTTCCTCTATTTCTCCACATTTGAAATGCCTTTTAAAAAATCAATCATTTCCTACCCACTAATCTGTTTCCCTCCTGTAGTGCTATGTAATTAACCCTTTGTTGACCTCAATATCACTGGATTTCTTTGCTTCTTTATTGTTTTTCATTCTCTCTCAGCATTGTTCTCTGTGGCACTCAAAAGAAGTTCTGCTTCCTCAGTCCAAATCGGAGGCATTTTGTACTTCTGATTTCTGTCAAGCAGTTAAGAGCTAATAGGCTTAAAATATATATTTGCTCTGTGGGACATGGAAGTTATGATTGCATGAATAACTGAATTAAAAGTAAAGGAAAAAAGAGGGGAGAATGCCATGCTAAGAGAAGATGGGAAAAAGTGACAGGCAGGGTACTGTATCATGAGAATTGGGAATGAGATAGATGTCACAATTTGAGGAAAACTTTATTGGTGAATCTTTCCATTGAGTTTAGCTACTTCTTCCCTTTGTTATAAAGAATTTATATTCAAAGCCTGACTTTGCCACAGAATTAACATTTTTCATGAATCCTTTCGAAAGGATTCCATTTAACAGCCATAGCCAAAAGGCAAATAATGAAACAGAAGCCTTGCTTCAGTTAGATTAGATTTATTGAACATGTTTTCTAACTCTTCAATTGAGATTTCAATTTATTTGGATCTATCTTCATCCTTATTCTATCGTGCAGGAGTAATATTAAATTTTGTGTCTTATGTATTGGGACATCTTAGAGTTCACTAAGATTTTACTTCTTCCATTTCTCCTATTCTACATCTCTTCTTGAAAAATGAATTTTAAATCAATGGATTAAAATAAATCAACCTATGATTTTCCTGCATTGGGGACTAAAGATTAGATTATGCTTTTGAATTGTTTCCATATTTTTTAAAACATGGCAGAACAAAAATGGAAGCTCGTCTTCATGCTACTGGGTGGGCAAGATGAAAACTAAAAAAATAGAACATAATATGAACTATGTTCTATTTTTATGAATATATGAACTATGAAGCTGGAGAGACTTCTAGAAAGTTTTGCTAAATGCTGTTGTGAAAGCAGATCTGTATAGCAATAATAAAAGATCAGCACCAAAAAATTAGCTTTACATGATTCTAGTATTTCTGCCTGATTCAAGAGTGAAGCTATCTTTTGCTAATCAGCCAGTAACAATTATTGTTTGACAACTGCTGTTTCCTTCAAATAAAGTATACAGAAAGGGATGTCAGTGACATATATAACTTGATAAAAGGCTTATTAAAAAGTATATCTTTGCAGGTAAATTTTGTCTTCCTGAGAATGAAAATTCAGGGATTACAGAAATAAAGCAACTTCAAGTAGTCTTTAGTTGTTTGTTTTTCTGCTTAATTAGGATTAAGGGGTTAAGTCAATTCCCCAACAATTAATAAAAGAATAAAACAAAACTTATTTCAGACTGCCATTCTTTCATATTTGTAGCTTACTTGTAGAAAATGAGATGGAATACATTTGCAAATGTATACGATATTTTATGAAACCTTTAAAACCTTAAAAACTTTCTACAAGTTTTTAAAAATGTTTGAGAACAAACATTTGAGAAAAATGTTGAATAAGTCAGTCAAGAACATTTTAAAAATATTCAATCTTTATATTGTGTAGACTATACTATTCATAATTGCTTTGCACTTAAAAATAAATTGGATTAATTAAATATGTGTATAATTATTTTTAAAATGGAAGAAATGGAACTCAGAAGCATGCGTTAGATTGTATTACAAAGGACAGCCTATAAGCGGCTGAATCATTTATGGTATACAAGTCTTTAACACGTTTCTTGACAAGGGGTCCAAAAAATTCCTAATATGTTTAGGGAGGCAAAGAAATTCAATCTTCTGTTGGATTGGAAAGAATAAAAACTGCTTAAAACTGTTTAATAAAAATTATTTTTTTAAAAAAAACTGCACTTTTTTCATTACCTGAACTAATAAATTATGATCCTGGTTGCATGTTCCATTAATTTTCTAAGCACTTCTATGGACTCAGCAAAACCAGGGACTACTTGTCTCAAAAATAATATTCAAGACACAGACTGAATGAAATTAAATTAGGAAAAGTGTCTGTTCCAAGCATCAATGTGTGGTTCTATAATCCATCATGGTTTGGTTCTGATTTGAAATAATGTTTACATGTCTGCACCGGCATTTAAATATTTTGTCAAATGAGACATAATTCCATAGAGACCTTATAGAAGATAATAAGTTTCAATGGTAATGCTATACAAAAAAATATGTTTGAAGTTCCAATTCAAGGGCACGTCAAACAGCTTTTCCCAAATTCATTTGGAAATCTAGATTGACCTGATTCGATTTGAAGACTGCTTAGGTTTTCTGAAATGAATTGACAGAATCATGTTCTGCCTGATTAGCATAGGCCTCCTTAGCAAGCAAGTCTTAAAGAAAAAAAACCTGAAAAAAGTAGTTAATCTTAGCATAAAGAAAGAATGATTATGGAAGGAAATACTGAACCTTTCTAACTAGGATTTCAGGAGGAAGACAGTGAGGAGAAACTAACACAGATGCATTTTCCCATAGGTCAGGTTTTATCCAGATGTGACATCAGGGAAGAAAGAATTTCCCACTCTCTCTTCAAAGTTGTCTCCATGGAAGACTCAAGCATGAAATTCAGAACTTGAACATAGCAGCTGAGTTTCATATTTAACTTAAGGTGACCAGATTTTAACATTGGTAAAGAGGGACACCATTGTGGGCGTGGCTTATTTTGTGGGCGTGGCTTGGAGGTCATGTGACTGGGTGGGCGTGGCTAGCTGGTCATGTGACGGGATGGCCATGGCTACTGTATAGGGACTACTCAGAGGGCTGAAAAAAGTCATTTCTGACAGGTCCTTACACTTTTGACTGGTCCTCACACTTATGACCATCCTCACATTTATGCCCGTGCAGCATTCTTAACAACCATGTCACTCATTTCACAACTGCTTCTCTTCACCATGGTGACAAGATAGGGCAAAAATGTAAAATGTGAGGACAGTCATAAGTTCGAGGACTGGTCAAAAGTGTGAGGACCAGTCAAAAATAACTTTTTCAGCCCTCTGAGTAGTCCATATGCATAAAAGGATAAAGCAATAGAGAGGGATGAAGGAAGGGAAGGGAAATTAGAGTAGGGGTGAGGGTAAGAGAGGGAGGAAGAGAGGAGGAGAAGGAGAAAGGAAGAGGAAGTAGGGAGGAGAAGAAGAGGGTGGGGGAAAGAGAAAGTAAGAAGGAAAGAAAAGAGAGAGGTGGTAGGTTTGAGGAGAAAGATTGCTGTACAATAAAAAAGATGAAAGGGAAGAAAGCCAACCCCAAACAAATATAAAGATATTAAGATAAAGAATGAATTATTAAACTTTAATAAATAAAATATGAATAAATAGCAATAATTAGAAACACACATACAAACATACAATTTATTTTCTTTGAACAGAATATTTGGCCGGTTCACAAATTTAAACAGTGTTTAGTCATTTCAATTAAATTTACAATTTCTATATTTCCTTTTTGCCATATTTATTCCTCATCTATTTTTTTAAAAAAACAATATTACCCTTCATCCTCATCTCTAATCTTAATCAAATTCAATTTTTCCCTTCTATTCTATATTATACCCCTTCCCATTGTCGTCTATTTTTATATCCATCCTCACATTGGTTAATTATGTAATACAGTTGTTTAATACAAATTCAACATTTTAATATAAATCAATTAGTTATATAACTATCTTTTTTGTATATTTATCAATATGAACATGAATATTCCAATTATTTCCATGCAATCCAATTTCTTACGAATCAATTAATTATATTTACCAATAATAATAAACCAAATAATTTCCCCCATATATTCCTCCAAACCACAACTTAACCATTTCTGCTTTCAACACAATAAACAATTAATAGTATCTCAATTATTACAATTCCCTAGTTAAATAGAACTTTTTTTCTTTTGTGTTTTAAAATCTTGAACTCTCCTCTTTTGCCCTAAATTTCCCATTGTTTGCACCTACCTTTTTTGGTGAGGAAAAAGAAAAGAAATCTGCTGCCTAATTTTCCAATGTTGCAGCAAACAGCAAAGCCAGCAGCCTGTTTTACTTTCAGTTTCGTTTTGAGCTTGGTTTGCACAAGGAGAAAAAAAAATCTGCTCGAGCAATTTAGCAAGCAGCAGAGCCCTGCGCAAAACAGCTGAGAGCAAATCAGCTGAGAGTGGGGAAGCCGAGCTAATCAACGTGCTAATTAACCTATGCGGAAGCTGTAAGGGGCTGTTTTTTCTATTTTTGCAGGCATCGGCCTACTCATTTGTTTTCCTTTAACACTGATCACCTGTAGGGCGGCCCTTTGAAGCCCCGCGGCAAGAGTTTAAACAGTTTTTTTCCCTCTAGCTATCAGCTGGGACTCAGGAGGCAGCCGGGACTCAGGAGGCAGAATGAAAAATCGGGACTTTTTTAAAACGCCGCGGGACGCGGGACAAATTGCTAAAAATCGGGACTGTCCCGCCAAAAGCAGGACGTCTGGTCACCTTAATTTAACTATAACACTGAAATGTTATGTTTGACTGTAACTACTTTAACACATGTACATCTGAAAGAGAATTTCATATTCTTGATCCACCAAAAGATCCAAACTTATTTTGGGTCATACAATAGGTGTAACATGACAAGCTAAGAAGGCCAATGAGAAATGTCCTGAAACTTTAAAGCGGCCACAGATGGAATACATTTCTTAAAATTAGAATTCTTCAAGCTAAATGTGAAATCATAATTTGCTTTGCATCCCTGTACGATGCACAAGGAAGTATAAAAACAGAAAATACGGATTCAATTTAATTTCTGATGAGAGCAATTTTCATGCTCTGTTGGATAAGACTTCTTATTCTGTTTTTCTCTTGAAGTTTGGAGGATTTCAGACAACTGTGATTTATTTATTTCATAAAATTTCTATTTCTTCTCTTTTCCATATTTCAGAGAAAATAAAAAAAAATATTTACCTCATATTAAACTGGAATTGGTCCTTTTCATTTCTACAAGGTATTAGCAATGAGTGTAGAAATTTTATTGCTATATCAACCATTACCACCCAAGAACTTATAAGTCTCCTTCTCTAATACCATCCAATTCTATGTACTTATGTCAACTTGTATGAACTGGGAGAAGCCTTAGGTGGGTCTGGCTCAATAAGATGGTGATCTGGAATAGGGCCTGGAATAGGGATCTGGGTGAGAGAGCCTCAGATAGGAAATCCTCTGCCAAAGGAAGTATGATCAGTTCCAAAAATAGCCAGCTTTCAAAAAGAGAACTAAAATTTTATCCCCAGAGTATTCTCAAGGTAATAATTACTCCATAACCAAACCATACTTTTCACAAACTATTGACTTACTCAATTTGTAACAACAATTGTTTTAATGTCCCATGTGATTATATATGGGTCTAGGCTTTCTCTTGCTCTCCCTTTCTTTCTTTTTTGAATACAGTGGTATGAATGTCTTTAGAAGGAAGAGCAATGTAAAAATAAATTGAACTAAATAATACAGAATGCTTCTTTGGATTGGCTGGGGATTGACTGAAAGCTAAAGCTTTTGGCAATGTATAAATTTGCTCAAGTATCAGTGATCTGAAAGCAAATGTCTTTAATCTAATTATGGCTGAATTAAACCCATAATTCTTCAATTTAATCAGCAGAAGAAGCACATAAACAATTAAGGCTTTGTCCTCTCTAATCCATTTTTCCTGCATGTGGTATCTCTTCCAAGCTTCAGAGTATAGTTTCTTTTATAGAATAAAAAAAAAAAAGTTTCCTGAGCCAAAGGCTTTTTATTTATTTTTTTTGCCAAAGTTCACAAACAATAGAAGGAAGGAAGGAAGGAAGGAAGGAAGGAAGGAAGGAAGGAAGGAAGGAAGGAAGGAAGGAAGGAAGGAAGGAAGGAAGGAAGGAAGGAAATGTTGGAAAGAAAAATCCATCTAGTTCATTTCCAAGCTGGAAGAAAGACATTGGAAACATGGAGGCTGATTGAAAGAGGGTTTATTGATGAAGCAGGACCACCAACCACATGTGATTCTGGGCAGCTGACAAAATGGAGTTGAGAGTAGGTGGGTTTTATACCTTCTTTGGGCTGTGTATTTGAACTTCCTGTTCCTGTGTAAGAACATGTCCTTTAATATTCTATTGGCTGTTGTCAGATTCTTATGGGGTCATGTAGGGGTTATAGCTGGCTCTATAGGCAAAAGAGGAAATGCAAATCCTAGGTGTTGGTCTGAGCTAATCTGGTCAACCTTTGGTTTATTGTTTATCTGAGCTCCCAGGTTTCTGTGACTTTGAAGTTTGGACTGTTCTGGGGGTGTTACAATGAAGGGCCTTGTGTTCTGAAAGGGTGTTGGGCAATTCCTATTGTGGCTAAAGGCTTTCCGTCCTGTGTCGGATATTGGGTGAGGGGTTGCTTTCTAATCCTACCATTCTGCCAAGGAGTTTTGAAATATCCTGTCTTGAATGGATTACCAAATCTGCATTTCTAAAAGCTGGCTTCTTCAGTTTCTGCTTGGGGGCAGGAAGAACTGGTGCTGTTTCTGTCTCCCTTAAGAGCATGTTTCTCCATTTCTCCCTTTGGGGAAATATAATATCCAGCCTTTTTAATATTCCTCAAAATATTTCATTCTTCTAGGGTGGGGGCTTAGGAAGGCAGGAAGGCAGGAAGGCAAGCAGGCAGGCAGGCAGGCAGGAAGACAGGAAGGAAGGCAGGAAGGAAGGCAGGAAGGAAGGAAGGAAGGAAGGCAGGCAGGAAGGCAGGAAGGCAGGCAGGCAGGCAGGAAGGAAGGAAGGAAGGAAGGAAGGAAGGAAGGAAGGAAGGAAGGAAGGAAGGAAGGAAGGCAGGCAGGCAGGCAGGCAGGCAGGCAGTGATGAAATCTGAACCGGTTTACTACCGATTCTCTGGCTGCATGAGAGTGCTGCGTGCGTGCATACACAGTGCGCACAAATGCACCAAATGCGAGGTGCACACACGTGCAGTACCAAAAGGAGGCATGGGGTAAGTAGAACAGCACGGGGGTGGTGGTGATCAGCTATGGCCACAATCTTTTTTTTTTACCTTTTAAAAGCATTTTTTTAAAACCTATTCGGCTGAATAGGTTGTAAAAGAAAATGTTTTTAAAAGTAAAAAAAAAAAAAAAGCCTCTGATGATCAGGCAGCTTAGCTGTGATCGTCAGAGCCTTTTTTTAATCTTAAAAAAATTTAGATAAAAAAAAAGCCACACACATACATGCAAGATGTGCATGCGAGCAAAGCGCATGTTCAGGAGGCTGTGTGCATGTGTGGAAGGCACGCACGCATGCGAAGTGATCATGTGCATGCGTGTTCACATTTTTGGTACACGGAGAACTGATGGTAATATTATGTGAAACCCGCCTCTGAATGTGAACATTGGTTGCTGAATACAATAAGAGCAATATTTTATTTATTTATTTGTTCCTATTTCTATACCGCCCTTCTCCAAATAGGACTCAGGGTGGTGAACAGCCAAAGTAAAAAAACAGAACATACAAAATTTAAAAGCAGTTTAAAATAATTAAATATTTTGGCCGTAAATTAAAACAACCCAATTTAATACAACCCAATACACTAAAGAAGCAAATATAATAAGCATAATCTTTAGAACAGTGATGGCTAAACTTTTCCGGACTGAGTGCCCAAAGTGTGCGCCTGACCCCCCCCAAATGCAATATGCACACAGCCCCCCCGTATGTACCCTGACCCCACAGATGTGTGCCCCCCTACAAGCCCCACACCCCACGCATGCACGGCAGAGACCTGAAGACCAGCTGGCTGGTGGGAGGCATGCGTGCATGTGCAGTGGAGCTGAACTGGGATGATGGCTCGCATGCCCACAGACACGTGCCATAGGTTTGCCATCATGACTTTAGAGAATACCTCAGCTGTGAGCAGGAAGTAAGGCAAAGATGTGTATTGTTTCCTTGGTTTCTACATATATATTTGATAAATGTATATGGTATACTGATGATGCTAATGTTAGAAATGTGTTGATGGGGTGTATGTATGAATGAATGTATGTGTATGATGACACCATTTTGCTGGCTGCAAACATAAATGATTTTCAGGAAATATTAGATAGATTGCACAATGCGGTAAGGAACATGGAGTTAAAAATTAACATAATGAAGATTAAGATAATTGTGTTTGGCAGGAAAAATGACATGAATGTTTGCAAATTATATTTAATTAGAAAAAATATTAAGCAAATAGATGGCTTTGTGAACCTTGAGGGAAAATAGAAAAATGGATGGACAATTTGAAGAGACAAAATATTGATAGAAAACTGGTGAATAGTATTTTGTAAAGAATGATTTCATTTAAGCCTTGGTAGTACAGTGGTCTAAGGCACCCTGTTATTAAGCTGGTTATTAAGACCAGCTGCCTGCAATTACCGCAGGTTCAAATCTCGCCAAGGCTCAAGGCTGACTCAGCCTTCCATCCTTTCTAAGGTAGGTAAATTGAGGACCAGTTGTGGGGGCAATAAGCTGACTTTGTATAAAATATACAAAAGGATGAAGGCTATTGCTGAGCACATTGTAAGCCGCCCTGAGTCTCCGGAGAAGGGCGGCATATAAATCAAATTAAAATAAATAAATAAATAAATAAATAAATAAAAGGAATAAGCAGTGGCTGTGCAGAAGAAAGTGAGCTTTTGCTGATATGGAATTGAGAGCTGAGTATTTCAGGAAAAACAAACAACACAGTGGGAATACGGTACTTTGGAAGTGTGAGGTAAAACGAGAAGAAACAGGGTTAAGAATGAATGGAAGATGAGCAAATGTGGATTGTACACAAAAATGAATGACCGGTACATACGGGGTTTGTTGGAATGGTTCAGTCAAATAGAGAGAATGAATAAGGTTCAAATTTATAAAACAAGTATATAGAATTATGATTCTTAACGAATGTATCTTGTCTTTTAATGTACACTGAGACCATATACACCAAAGACAAATTCCTTGTGTGTCCAATCACACTTGGTCAATAAAGAATTCTATTCTTTTCTATTCTAGAAGGAAGATTGAATGGGCAAAAAAAAAAGTCATGGTTAGAGTGTAGAAGATCCTGAGCAACAGAGAGGACAGAAGTGAAAGAACACATTTTATAAAAAGGGAGCATGGATGAGCTGTAAACAAGACTAGGTTTCAATGGGGGGAAAAAGACAAGTTTCAAGGATAAAAAATATCATCGATAGTGTTGATTTAAACTAGACTTATCTATTTTTTTCCTTGATGCATGCATTTAATTTCTTCTTCACCATTTCTTAAATCCCTTCCAGGCTTTGCATAACACTGCTGATCTCTGAAGGGGATAACGTGATTAATAGGTCCATGTGTAGGTATGCCAAGGCTACGGCTCTGTCGCTGTTCTATTAATTTTACTTATTAGCTGCTTGTTTGTTTTTCATTTATTTTCAGGGCCAAGCTGGAAGTGATATTAACTACCAAATTCTCTCTGGCAATTTTGCTTTTTATTGACTAAATAAATGTCATATAGGCAGGGAAGACTTAGGCTAGGACAGCGATGAACCTATTTTGGATAAGAAGCTTTAATCAATTGGTCCGTGTCCATTTTTGTCTCGTGGTGGGACTATCTCGGCTATCTGTGTTGGAGCAGCTGTTCTAATTAAAAAGAGAATGTCCCTCCAAACCCCCACCCCCACCCCCGCATTTGGCTGCCTGATTCTCATGCACATCACTACAATTGCAATCAGATTTGCATTGGCTTGAATGGGAGAACAGACAAAAGCCGGCAAAGTGGCAACAGCAGTTGTAGAAGATGGATTTCCTGCTCTAATGATGATGTTAAGATTATTAATTTATTTAATACAATTCGGAAGGAATTCATCTGTCAACTGTCAGGATCCCAGGGAGCTGATGGTTTGCTGTAGGCTATTGGCATGCTAGTTGCCCGTTAATGACAACCAAGGGGGCTGGTTGATAAATAGCTTTGTTTATTTGTGTTTGGATTACAGGGTCTAATCTATTATTTGGTTCAAAAGAGCCAACTTTGTGCTTCTTAAAAAAAAATCAACAGAAGTGTTGCTGGTATAAAATTGTTTTTTAGCCTTAGCCGGTTTTAGTTTTCTTTTCTTTTCTTTTCCTTAAGAAATGGTTTGCCAGACTAAATACTGTATATTAAGCATATCGTACAGCAGGGCCATATATTAAATTTGACTGAATTCCAATTCCAACTAGTCCAAATTGAAACAGGTTATTTTGGAAGGTTTCTGTAGCTTTCTGAAGATGAATGGCAATGTTTTCAAGCCATTCAGAGTCAGATCTGGAGCCCTCTGAAGCTTCATGAACAATTTGGTGCTTTGACAGGAAGGAAGACTGCCTCATCCCCCACTTCCATTTCTAAATATGGGAAATATCAGCACAAGGAGAGGGAAACAGAAGAGGAATTCAAAACTGACAGACATATCTTCAAATCAGAGAAGAGTGTTCAACAGAGGCTATCCAATCACAATGCTTTTGTTATTCTACTCCATATTCTTTGGTTAAAATTTGCTTTTTTCCCCATTACATTTTGCTGCTGCTGCTCCTCTTCTTCTTCTTCTTCTTCTTCTTCTTCTTCTTCTTCTTCTTCTTCTTCTTCTTCTTCTTCTTCTTCTTCTTCTTCTTCTTCTTCTTCTTCTTCTTCTTCTTCTTCTTCTTCTTCTTCCTATTATTATTATTATTATTATTATTATTATTATTATTATTATTATTATTATTATTATTATTATTATTATTATTATTACACAGTCAGCCAGATATTCAGACTGGGTTTGGCATTTTCGTGCACCTATCGAGTTCTTACCAAGGACCTGGAATAATTGTTGTTGTTGTTGTTGTTGTTGTTGTTGCTATTATTATTATTATTCCTCCATTTCCATTTCATCTAAGCAGACATTTTTGAAGAACTTCGATGGAATAATCTCAGATTGCTATATCTTCCTGATTTCTTATACTTCCAACCAATTCTTGTGATCAAGATCTATCGTGCCTGCAAATTGTAACTAAGTCTATAGAACTATAAAGAATTTAGAATCAATTGTAGATATTTTCATAATGAAGAGGTCACAAAATATTTACCCTGGAATAGGACATGGGTAAAGCTGGGCAGCCTCTAAATTATTTCCAGAATTGCTGGATGGAAGATCTAATACAGTGACACAAAGCTGAAATCACAGTAAGTGCAGTAAATATTAAAAATTCTGCTTTAAAAAGTGGAACAGAAAAGGAAAGAGTTAAAGCAAAGTTAGCTGTCATACTGAATGTCTTCCCCACTCCCATTTAATAGATAGAGACAACAGAAGCCAAACAAAATCAAACAATAAACAGCCAATAAGAAGATAGGATTTTCTTTTAAAGTTTTTTTTTTTTAAGGATAAGATTGTCTCCATTTTCTTTTGCTTTTTTTGTCTCTTGCGGTGTGTGTTTTGTTCTCCAGAGGAAGCAAGGCAAGATTTGAAGTAAAATAAGGCGGAAAATTCTCCTTAGAACTTGCAAACAGCAGAGCCAGGTCTAACAAATTTGGACAAGTTAGGATTCTGAAGCTAATTGTACTATAAGTTCTGCTTTATTTCATGGATTGAAATTCAGGGTCAAAGAAAAGAGAGCTAGATTGGGATAGCAATTAAGATGCTGAACTAGACCTGGGAGAACAGAATATTTAACCCTCCCTTGGACATAAAAGTTGATTAGGTGACTTTGGGACAGTCATTCTCAGATCATTGAGTAATAGTTGTTATGGGGGAAATTGGAGGCAGGAGCATTACGTACACTATGGAATAAATGTGTGGTACCACTCTAATAATATATTTTTAAAAAGTGGTCTGGGGTGAGTGTAAGTCAGAGATCTGTAGGCTGTGGGAGTGGCTGATCCTTGAGCTGAAAGCAACTGTGATCAACTTCTTCAGAACACAGTTCTGTAATCCTTTTCCTTTTTCTTGTCAATTTTGTTCTAGGTCTCTAATCTCACTTCATACGATAAACATTTAGAATGCTCAATGAATCAGTGACATTTCTTTTGCAAAAGGGATATAGACTTTAGCACATGCCTCACTGCTAGGTCAAAATACTGAAGGAAGAGGCTTGCCAGTTGTCTCCTCCTTGGTAAATGAGTGGCAGACAGAATTTCTCTGGAGGACAATTCCTGATGGCAATAGATTGAGGCAATAGTTCCTCACCACAGGAGAGTGCAGTGGGGCTACAAAAGGAGATGTTGTAGTCTGATTAATGGGGAGCAGGAAAGCACCACAGCCTACCTGCACAACACCCCATTCCAGGAAATAAAATGGCATGGATCAGTCAAATCCACAGCTTGACAAACACAGAAGAGACATTAGTAGTTTGTCTCAATATCCATCTGCCATTCTTAGCTCCCAGTGTCTATTTAGCTGTTTCAAGGCAACCTTGTTTGAAGTGAAGTACATCTATCACATCTCCTGGGATCTGAATCTTAAACAAAGATATGATTCTGATAAGGCACAAAGCCAGGGGAATATTGCTGACCTAATTTGGAGATGAAAGAACACCTGAAGACAAAGGAGTCAGCTGTCAGTAAAGACCCAGAATGGAGCTTTTCCCTTGGGGCAGCAGTTCCTCTAAATGAGGCAGTTTTATAATGTCAGTTCTTGTATATTATGAAGAAAGAAGAACTCCAATCCAGGGCTACAGAAAATTACGTTAATTTGGGGGAGGTCAAATATAAATATATGTAAAATGGCATCAAGGACACCCTATGGAGTTGGAGTGAGTGTACTGTTAATGGGAGTGAACAGCTTAGAAGTAGCATAACAAATTCATTTGAGAGTCATGGAATCCCTCCCTCCCTTCCTTCCTTCCTCCCTCCCTCCCTCCCTCCCTAGAGAGCCACAGTGGTTAGACTGCAATACTGTAGGCTACTTCTGCTGATCACCAGAAGTTTGGCAGTTCGGGTCTCACCAGGCTCAAGGCTGACTCAGTCTTCCATCCTTCCAAGGAGAGTAAAATGAGGACCCAGATCTGTAAACCACTTAGAGGCTTTTGTAAAGCACTGTGAAGCTGTATATAAGTCTAAGTGCTTTGCTATTCCTTCCTTCCTTCCTTCCTTCCTTCCTTCCTTCCTTCCTTCCTTCCTTCCTTCCTTCCTTCCTTCCTTCCTTTCTTTCTTTCTTTCTTTCTTTCTTTCTTTCTTTCTTTCTTTCTTTCTTTCTTCCTTCCATCCATCCATCACTTTCTTCTTCATCATGAGTTAAGCATTCTGCTCTTTTAATAAGTCCTTAAAGAAGCCACTTTATTTGTATTTTCTCTAAAGCTTAAAGATTCATGCAACTAATTTTAGTGTGATCTTGTGGGGTTCTGGTGGCTGTATGTGTGCCATGGTGTTGCCCACATTTGTTCTATAACCACTGCTTATACAATTTATTAACGTTTGGAATTTCGGTTTAACCAAACAAAGTATTTTTAAACAGTATGTTTCTTAATTGCAGGCTGATTTGGGGTGACTGAAACATTTTGCTTGTCATTTTGTCAATTCTAATGGAATAGGATATAGAGAAAATAAGGTGACTAAATAAATCCAGGAATTCATGAATCTCCAGTTTAATTGGAGACTCAACATTTCAATTATTTGAAATGTTGGCCAAGAACCACAAGGAGACAGAAAAGGCTTTGAATTAAAGACACTCGGATACCTATAATTTTGTCAGCTTTCTTCTTAGAAATAAATGTTTGATGAAAAAAACAGAGAGTTATATGTCTGTGTGTGTCCCTCCATAAATATTACTGGGCAGTGACACAATTTAACCTCTATAGCTTGCAATACTCTCAAAGTCCTACCTTCTGAAAGAACAGCTTGAAAAACTGTGTAGCACAAGAAAATTAAATTTGAAATGATGCTTCCCCAGGTAGCTATTCTACTTTGTTTTGTGAGATGTTTATAGCAATTTGTTCCCATCTTTCTTGATTGCTACCTGCAGCTAGCTGATGACTGTGTGGCCATACCAATGAGGTCCATTCCCTCTGTTCTTTTCATTAAAGCCTTCTAGGCTTTACCTCCAGGAGTGTTTTCAAGTGCTGTTGCTGTGAGTTATAAGAAGGAACACAATAAGTTACTCTTCTTAACGGACTTCTGTTTATAAGCTCATGATTAACTTTTATAGACACTTGAACAAACCACCTCTTATCATGCAGCAAGATAAAGCTGGCTGGTTCAGGGGACAGAAATGGACTGGAGATATAGTTCAAAGAAAGGCAAGGATTTAAGTAGGCATGTGTGGGAAGATTTTTTTAAAAAAATGCTGGGCATTAGATTTTGGGGAGAATGGTAGCATCCTTTGGGGGTGTATTTCCAATAGCAGTCGCAAAATGACTAAAATGTACCCTGCTTTTCTAACCAAATGAAAAGCAACACGATTTTGTTTGACTGCTAGGTAACTGGCTTGGATGCTTATAAAGTAAGGAGAGCCAATTTTGTATAGTGGTTAAGGTGCTGTCCTTAGAAACCAGGAGATGGTGAGTTCTAGGCATGAAAATTGGCTGGGTGATTTTGGGTGAGTCACTCTCTCTCAATCCAACCCTCTCTACAGGACTGCTGTTGTGGGAAAAATATGAGGCGGAAGGTGTGTTGGATAGGAGGAGAAGGGAGTATTAGGCATATTCATTGCCTTGAGTTACTTAATAAGTAATAAAGGTGGGGTGAAAAATCAAATGATTGAATGAATGAATGAATGAATGAATGAATGAATGAATGAATGATTTCTCAACATTTACCCAATAAGTGAAGTGTAAGAGCTAAATTGTGAAAAGACTTGAGAGAGAACGGATTTAAAGGAAATTTCAGCTTATGTAGTGAGGGTGTCTGGAGAAATTAAAGATGAAATATATAATGTGACTTTGGGCCAGTCACTCTCTCTTAGCCCAACCTCACATCCTCACTTGTGGGAAAAATAGGAAGAGGAAGATATGTTGGATAAATTCGCCACTTTGAGTTTTTATAAAAATAATAAAGGTGGGATACAAATAAATATATACATACATATATACATACTAATTTCAGCCTTAAATCTTTTCTCAAATGCTACAATTTCAGTCCAACCACTCTAACAATGCTTTGGCTGCATGAATCCTATGGAATGTTGGTTATTCATTAGTGTTCAATCACTGAAGTTGTTATAATTGATTAATTTTCCTTGATTTATCTTCTCCAAATAAAAGATGGATTATAAGGTGAATGAGTAAATACATAGAATTCTCATCTCTTATGAAGCAACCCCTACATTCTTTTCCCTTGCTTTTTAACCAAAAGACAAAGATCTCATCTGCTTCCTTCACTCCTTTAGCTCACATTCTTTGGGTGCCTGGTTCACCATTCCTAGAAATATAAAAAATGAGAGATTTAAATAGGTATTTTTAATAGGGTCTACTTATTCAGTGGTGGGATCCTTCCAGTTAGCAACCGGTTCAGTGATTGCACGCTTTGAAATCTGTGTTTCTGAAAACACTTAAATACACTACAGGTAGTCCTTGGCTTATGACCACAATTGAGCCCAAAATCTATGTTGTTGAGTGAAACATTTGCTAAGTGAGTTTTGCCCCATTTTACAACTTTTCTTGCCACTGTCGTTAAGTGCATCATTGCAATTGTTAAGTTAGTAATACGGTTGTTAAGTGAATCTGGCTTCCCCACTGACTTTGCTTGTCTCAAAGGGGGATCATGTGACCCCAACAGTCATAAATATGAACCAGTTGCCAAGCATCTGAATTTTGATCATGTGACCATGGGGCTGCTGCAATGGTCATAAGTGTGAAAAATGGTTATAAATCACTTTTTTCAGTGTCGTCGTAACTTTGAATGGTCATTAAATGAACTGTTTTCAGTCAAGGACTACCTGTATTTAAATTTCTGCAGAACACATTAAACACAAATAGCACGTTAACATTTTCTGAATTTTTTTTATTTCTTCCACTCCTTTCCTTTAATGTTTCCTCCCCTGCTTTAACACATAATCCAGAGAAAAATGGGCACATGTGACATCATATCACTGGGGATATAGCTTAGCTCAGACTCTAGATCAGTATGCTAGGTATATTTCTATAAAACTAATTCACTGCACAATAGATTGAAGATTATTTAAATCTTCCAATGATTATTTTAATCAGCCCAATGTACTGCTCACCAGACAATGTAGTCTAGAAGGAGGGATGGGGAGAGAGGGAAGGAAGGAGGAAGATTATCATCTCATTAACAAATCTGGCAGCTTTATACTGACAGTAATCACATTTTGAATCCTTCTTTGGAAAGCTGTATTTCCAAGCAGCACAAGGACTAATAGCATTGGTGGTAAGAATGTATGTGAATAGCTTTATCAGAACCATCCTATAATTTCATTAACATTGTCCCAGACAATGTACCAGACTAAAGGAGCTTTTTTCTTTTTTCTTTTTTTTTGTATTTTCTATATATAGCAAGAATGAAACACCAGAGAAGATAAATGTACCGGTACATGTTCCTTTTTTTTTAAAAAAGAGCTATTGGAACAAAAAAGAGTAGAATAACTCATAGAACCTCATCATAAAGCAATCCATTATATAGTTTTTGTTGGTATTTGTTTCTAAGCAAGCAAATAAAATTAGAGGTTTTTTTGTACTAATGTACCCTGTTTCCCCCAAAATAAGACATCCCCTGATAATAAGTCCAATCGGGCTTTTGAGTGCATGGCAATAAGGCCAAGCGCTTAGTTCAGGGTTCAAAAAAATATAAGACAGGGTCTTATTTTCGGGGAAACGTAAGAAAGGTAAGTAAGGTTAGAAATATGCAACTCATCTTTCTCCGTCCTGTTGATTTCTGGATACATTAAACTACAATTCCTATGTTTTATAAAAAATACTTGTGGATCCTAGTATTGTGGTCCATCACTTCTCTAGGATACCCTGTTGGCAAAGGCTGCAGGTATGCTTGTTTGCATGTTAATATGTACTGTGTTGTATATAAGCATTATGAGTTCTATGGGACCTCCCATTAACACCTCACCTCCCACTGTTTTCCACCTGTGGGGCTGATAACTCCCTGCAAGTTGCTCAGGGGTGGGTTCTAAATTTTTTTACTACCGGTGGGCGTGGCTTATTTTGTGAGCATGGCTGGGTAGGGGAGTAATGTGACTGGGTAGGCATGGACAACTTTTTTTTTTTTTACTTTTAAAAGCATTTTTTCTGCAACCTTAAGAGGTTACAGAAAAAAATGCTTTTAGAAGCCTCTGACAATCAGGCAACTCAGCTGGAATTGCCAGAGGCTTTTAAAGACATTTTTTTTCCTACAACCTCTTCGACCAAAGAAGTTGTAGAAAAAAAATGCTTTTAAAAGCCTCTGACAATCCCAGCTGAGCCGCGCAATCATCAGAGGCTTTTTTTTTTTTTAGTTTTAAAAGCATTTTTCAGCCCAAGAGGTTGTAAAAAAAATGCTTTTAAAAGTAAAAAAAAAAAAAGAGCCTCTGATGAGATGGGTGGGGTAAGCCAGCAGTGACCGGGCCGGGGACCAGTTCAGGGGCGTGGCCAGCCAATGTTATTACCGGTTCTCCGAACTACTACAAATTTTTACTACCGGTTCTTGTGAACCGGTGCAAACGGGGAGCAACCCACCACTGAAGTCGCTGCTTAGAAAGAATAAGGATACTAGAATTTAATAAAATTATGCATGAAGTGAAGGAAGATTTTTCTCATAGTGCTGGAACATTTAGTCAATTAGTGAAACTGAACGGTAAGTAAACATTTCTTCTGATAAGCTATGGTGGGAGTAGAAGTCCACACATCATAAAGTTGTTGAGATTGAGAAACATTGCTCTAAGCAGTGAGAGACAGCTTTTGTTCCAGATGTTGTGGGTATTCTTTCATTGGAGGTTTTAAGAAGAGATTTGACAGCCATGTGTCTGGAATAAGGGTCTCCTGCTTGAGTAGGGAGTTTGGACTAGAAGTCCTCCAAGGTCCCTTCTAACTCTGTTATATATTGTAAAGCTCAGGGTGCCGTCGGCTAGACAATGTCGGCTGGCAACTCCCAGGGGTAGAGCCTTCTCTGTGAGCACCCCCACCCATTGGAATCAACTTCCCTTGGGGCTCCGGTTGGCCCCTGACCTTCGCACCTTCCTCCGTGAATTGAAAACCTGGCTATTTATGTACCCCGGCCTGGACTGATGGGGTAGTATATTTTAATTTTTTTAAAAAAACTTTCTTGATTTTTATCTATATTCGTTGTTTTTAACAGTCGCTTGGTCGACTGTCGTTGTGAGCCACCCTGAGTCCTTGGAGATAGGGCGGCATACAAATTTTATAAAATAAATAAATAAAGCTGGTTGGTCAGGAGATGGGGATTGGCACTAAGTGATTTTCTATCATTCAGGCAGGTATTGTATATGAGTCGCCCTAATTGTAATAAGACACTTTAAGCCCCATATACTAATTCATTAACAATTGAAGAGCCAGTTGCTTTCATTTCGGTCAGAGGCAGTTACCCTGTTGACTTTCCATGACATAAGATATCAGCCACTTATGAAAGGATTAGATTTATTAAAAGAACATTGATTAATTACAAAGAAATTGTTTCAGTTCAGAAATAAACTGTATAGTGATATAAAATAATTCTTTAAAAGACAACGAACCTCTTTGTACCTTTTGATGTGTTGGAAGAAATGTCATCTGGGTTCAATTCCAAGTGGGGAGAAAGACATTGGAAACATGGAGACTGCTTGGAAAGATGGTTTAATGGTGGACAGGACCACATGGGTTTTTTGGGTCCTGGGCAAAAAGAGCACATGAAGTGTAGAGAGGGATATATTTATACACTCTCTTGGGCCCTGCCTTAGAGTTTCCTGTTCCTGTACAAGCTATTGGCTCAGGGGTGGGATCCTACTGGTTTAACAACTGGTTCACTAAGCACGCATGCCAGATGCATGCCAGATGTGTGTGCACAGTTTGGAGAAAACTCACCTTCTGCATTGCTGCCAGCAAGGAAAACAGCAGAGGTGCTGCAATCCACTCTGCCATGCTGATCAACTGGGCTTCAGAAACGGAAATATAGGTGAGTATAACACAGGGTTGGGCAGGTGGGCACTCTTCAAAAATGGAGCAAACCGGTTTGCTCACGGCTGAAAGTCGGAGCTAATGATTCGCCCGAACCAGTCCAAACTGGTAGAATACCACCACTGTATTGGCTGCTGTAGGGGTCATAACTAACCTTGTATGTTTTCTGAGTCAAGCTTGGTTGAATCTTGCTGGGTGATGAATTTCAGCAATTCCTATTATGGCTTAATGGCTTTGTCCCGGTTTGGATCTTGAGTGAGGGCTAATCCTATCCTGAGGATTATGTCTTTTGTGTTGCAGATAGGCTGGCCCAGCCTTTGTCTTGTAGATAGATTGGCACCAAAATATTTGCTGGGGGCAGGGAGCTGAAGCTCTGAGTTTATGTCTTTAGAAAAAATGTTTCTCCTTTAGGGAAAATACAATATTCTACATTTTTAATATTTCCTAGAATATTTCATTTTTCTAGGAGGGGGGGGTGCTAACTTCCTACAGATGAGAACTGTATTGTCATACTCATCTCATTCTTCAGGGCTTGGCCATTGTAGGAAAATTAAAATGCAGCAACAATGCATCCAAGATGATACCAACAATGTTTTTTAAAAAATATTTTTATTCTTTTTTAGAAGACAGAACATGACAAACAAACATAAAACATATATTTCCTTTTTACAACAGTTTCATAACAGTATTCTTCTATCATTTACATTTTCCCCCTGCTCTTCTTTAACTATACTTGTCTTTATATTCCCTTTATTCCTTATTTCTGTATATAATCCTTCACACATAATATTATAACTATATATTATTTTACAAACATTATCTGTTTTGTGACATTTTCCCATTCATTCTTATTTACTATTTCTAATCTCCAGCCAATTATACCATTTGTTCCATACTGCATAGTATTCTGTATCCTCCTTTTCTTTTATCTCCTTCGTTAATTTGTCCAACAATGGTTTGTAATACACGCAAGAAGAAAATGTTGAGAAAGAAGGAGAGGAAACTGCTTCTGTAACATTTGTCCAGAGTAACTCTGAAGACTGAAAACTTTTCCAATTCAAAAGCTCATGAAAATGATAATTCTAAACCAGTCTTTAGAAACCGATTTTCCATCATTTCCTAAAGGCAAAAGAGATAAAATAGGGAATCAGCTTTACTAGCCAAAAGACATCAGAAATCCAGGTCTCTGGAAATTGTTTTAGAATATTGGCAAAAAAAAAAAAAAAAAAGATTTGGAATCTTTTAGACTTCTGTTTCTAAATGGAAATTAGTATTCCTTTGGATTGCACTTGTTCCTGCAGAGAAAGTCAAGTGAATAAGCTGTGGTAGCTGCCAACCTTTTATTCATTCTAACTGTATGATGGGCCTCTGCTCTGGGGACCTAAATAAAAAGCAACTAAGAATTATCTGGAGGAGCAGCAAAAGAATCAATGGTCATTTTGCCTTGTGATACAGCTACTACTGCTATATGAAAACCATAGAAATCATGGTCTCCATCTCAGAATTCCGATCCCTAATATAATAACGGCTGTGTGATCTGAGATTCTTTGTTATCACTCCATTTCTTGTGTTTGATTCCTTGACTAAATGGATCCTCGTGAAAATCCATTTTCCAACATTGCAGCAGTCAACAAAATGTCTTCTCGAGGTGTTATTTTCCAAACATTATTCCATGCTGTTTGTGCAGCCATTTTAATCAACCTCTATAATACAAAGCGAGAACGGTCAAATGTAAACAACAGAAGTGTTTACTGGGTTTGCTCCTATCAAAAATTAGCTTAATTCATATTGCTGTACTGATGACTCAATGGCAACAAAGCAAGATAAACCTTGAAAGTGGTAAGTGTGAATGGCGTAAATCTCAAGTCACTTTTTAAATCTACTTTTTAAGATGCAAGTTTGTGGTACAAACTCTTAATCCTGAGTTTCAATGTGAGGTGGAAAATATAACAGTTTGATAGTTTTATGTGTTATTATTGTCAGCAGAATCATGTAATATTATGACAATGCAGTTCACTTTCTGAAGTAATCTAGTTGTTCTCAAATTCAGTTAGAAAGCTGCTACTTCTTTGAAATTCCTGTCTTGCATGGTATTGTGGCTTTTTTTTTTTTTTTTTTGCATACACAATTTTGTAAGATTTGCCTATATTTGGTCAGTGCTGCTGTTTTTCTTTCTTTCCTTAGTTGCCTTTTGTAGAAATTCTAAGAGGTGATCTTGTGAATAAGGCTCATTATCAGTTTAGCAAGCTTGATGTGTAGCTGATTAGGCCCACTCTTCAGTTTGCAGTAAAAGATAAAAGCTAAATTAAATATGGGGTATAAAGAACAATTTTAACAGTTGCTTAAACAATTAAGATCAGCAATTGAGATGATCTCAATAAGCAGTGAAATAAATCATATAGAAAGATTTATAACTTGGATTTAATGTGGCTCTTTGAATTGTTCCAATATCCACTGACTGTAGAAGTCTTTACTAATTGAATTATCAGGTCTGATTCAAAAGGAACCAGTGTATAGCACGTTTGAGGAGTCAGATATGGAGTTTACTGGCATATGCAGTATTGTTTTAAAGTCAACTTTTAAAGAAAAGGTTATTAGTTAAAGAAGTGTCTTGGACATTATTTATTTTAGTGTATGGCAATGGACTAGAAATATATATTAATATTTCATCTAGATTAGTAGAACCCAATAAAATATAAATATTAAAAAGATCTATGTTCAAATACCAATGTCTAGGCCATCTAACCATTGAATTGCAACATCATTTATATTAAAAAAAGTGGGATACTGGATCGGTATATGCCCTCAGTTTATAGCCGATCACAATGTGAATTACAGTATGAAGTGGGTCCCTGAAGTCACACTGAGGGAAGGATATAGTACCATATGCCCCATTTATACAGAGAGTCCTGGCAGACGTGTGAGGTATGGATCCTATTCAGAGTTGTCCATTGTTGATGTGGTAGTTCTAAACCGTTTTTGTGGGGTCATTTATATGTCTTCCACTGTCTTGGACAATGATTCAGTATGAGTAATTTAGAAAGAGAATTGGGAACAGAATCATTTTTAAACTATATATTTGCTTATTTTGGGAGATTTCCTTCAAAACAGAGCTCTAGTATCAGTTTAGGACCATGATGTTCATACTGAACTCATTCATCTTTTCAGGATCTTTTTTTCCCCCTTCAACTCATCATTTCTCATCCAATCCATTGCTACCAAGGACCATCTATTCAAGAAAGGCATGCTATTACTTCAAGATGTTTCAGAGAAATGAATGGGGATGTTATCAGCAAGCTGATAGCAGTTGCATTCAACTCTCCGGATGATCTTTCCCATTTTATGTGCATATTGAAAAACACTAGAAAGAGAATTGAGCCTGGGGATATTTTGGACAGCAACACACACAGCTGATAACTATGGCTGATGAGAGCTGAATATCAAAATATTTGGAAGCTAACAGGTTTTAATAGGATATTCTTACCTTGGTCAATGAGTTGAACTAGATGCTTTCCTAAGTTCATATTTATTCATGCTAATATTAAAATCAAACAAACAGATAGAGCAAACTAGAGGAAATGGAATTTATGTAAGAATTCTGGGGAAGAGGTGTTTTTTTTCCCCCATCCATGGATACAACTGCTATGGAATGCCTTCTCCCAGAGATGTGACTAGGATTCCATTTCATTCTGCTTCTTTGTTAAAACCTGTTTATTTATATAAGTGATGTACCAAGCAACTTCATCTTGCTTAACTTGCTGTAGGAGATGAGCAGGCTGAGCTCAAGGGTGGAGTCAAATGTGTCATCAGTTTGGAGTCACTATGCTTTCACAAAAGACCTAGGTCCAGCCCCTCTTGAAGTCCATTGACTCTTATCTGGCACGAATTTGCCTTGACCACTAGTAACTCTGATTCTTCTGAATAGATAGCATGAAATAAACTTGTAGTACTTTTGAACTCTAGCTTGGCTCCTGGTTTCTTGTGCTCAACATTTGTTTATTGATGCCAACACATTTATAGGATTATCTAGTTGGGTTTCTCTTTATTCGCTTTTGACCACTACAACTTCTGTTTTTGTTTTTATATTATTCCACATGAAAATATATAATGTAGAGATTAATAGATTAAAAAGCAATAACTCATGAAAATAAGAAAGTGGGACAAAAGCAGGAAATAGATATCAAAAGCCCTTGTTGGGTACTTCAGTAATCTGTGAAATAATAGGTCTGTAATATTATTCTACACACTGAAAGCTTTTGTCATACTTGGGAGAATATTGGGATGCTAAAATCCAGTTTTCATCATCCCCCTCTCCTTTTCAGAAACACACCACCTGTCACATGGATACGAGAGGCAAAGTTAGTTTTCTACAAATAATTTGCAGATCCTCCAAGTATTTAAAGATGCTAGGACCAATTTTACATTAGATATTTTACAGTTTCCTGGACTACCATGCCAGGTTTCTGTGATTTTCTTTGCTCAAATTTCACACATGATACTTAGGCTGGAGAGCTCTTCAGAATATGTCTCATTGTTCTTCAGTTCTTTGGGGATATACTCCAAACAGCACATATTTTCTCTGCATTTGAAGGTCAGATATACAGGTAGTTCTTGACTTACAACCATTCATTTAATAATTGTTTGAAGTTACAACGGCACTGAAAAAAGTGACTTATGACTGTTTTTCATGCTTAAAACCATTGCAGCATCCCCATGGACATGTGATCAAAATTCAGATGCTTGGCAACTGGCATGTATTTATGATGGTTGCAGTGTCCTGGGGTGATGTGATCCCCTTTTGCAACCTTCTAACACACAAAGTCAGTGAGGAAGCCATTCACTTAACAACTGTGTTACTGTCTTAACAATTGTAATGATTCACCTAACAGCTATGGCAAGAAAGGTAATAAAATGGAGCAAAATTCACTTAACAACTGTCTTGTTTAGCAACAGAATGTTGGGCTCAGTTGCCTGTACTCAGTTGTATTTTTCACGTTGAATTCAATTGTGCTTGCCCAATTTCCCAAACATTTTCTACTTCCAGGTGAAATTGGTTTTAGTTCCTATCTCACACCTGATCCTTCCAAAAAAATTTTATAGTTTTTGAGTCTGTTATCCTTGTGTGATGGCAGATAATTCTGATGAGTATGGTTTGTTTATTTTTGTTTTCTTCTTACAATCATCTCAGTGATCTGAAATCTCATGTACTGCCCCACAAAACAGGAAGGGGGATGAATTCTGTCATGATGTCTTGTCTTGGATAGTAAATGAAATATGGGAAGCCAAAGAAGGTAAAGGCTGCTAGAAGATGATAAGATTCTGCAATTCACCTCTCTGCTACACGTTATAACCCAATAAATGCAAGACTCCCATATCCCTATTGTGAAAAAAATTCAGTTGAAGTTTCTCAAGTGTTGGGGGAAAAAAATTAAAAGCAGAAACAATTTATATTTAATAAAAGAAATTAAATCAGCATGCATATAAGTGTGGCATATCCATTCCTCTAATTATACTTAGGTAGATATAAATAAAAATTCAAATTAGACCTAATCAAAATCTCTATAAGAAACTCAAGAAAAACCTCCCTTGTCTCCCTCCCACTTTCCTTGTCTGTATATGAATCATTCCAGCTTGAGGGCAGAAGGGATGGCAACAATAGGTGGTCTGATCTTGTAAAGGATTATCTTTCTCCAGCCTTTATAGTGGACACTTGATTCTGATGAATAATTTAAGATAGTTTCATGCCAGGGAATCTGTGTGTTGCAGTTCCAATCTGGAATCCTCATCATAAAAAATAATATTGCATGTAGTCTAAAAGCAGCAATTGCTGGTGTTTCTTTCTAATTTTTTTAACCATTGGCCAGGAAGAGTAGGGTAGTAATGCAAGTAGCTTGCATTCATTAAGATGAAAGAAATAATATTTTCATTCATAACTTTCTCCCAAGTACTGATACTTGCATTTACAAGGCCACATAAAACAAAGCACTTCCAGGATATAACATAGCCTTTCCCCAATCCTGGTTTCAAAATGTCTATCTAAAATACATTGGTTCGGCAATGATACCTTGTGCCAAGGATTTGCATTGTGATATTCTAAGGTTTGACAGTTGTCACATCTAAAATGATACCCTGTTTCCCCAAAAATAAGACATCCCCTAATAATAAGCCCAATCGGGCTTTTGAGCGCATGGCAATAAGGCCAAGTGCTTATTTCAGGGTTCAAAAAAAAATAAAAAAATAAGACAGGGTCTTATTTTCGGGAAAACATGGCAACAAATTCCTTTCTAAACTAATTGCATGTACACCTATGCCAACAATGTTTGGAAGTTTCAATTCTCAGAAAATATCTTGTATCAGAATACAGGTAGTCCTCAACTTACAACAGTTCATTTAGTGACCATTAGAAGTTACAACGGCACTGAAAAAATGACTTGTGACCATTTTTCACAGGAATGACCATTGCAGCATCCTCATGGTCGTGTGATTTACATTCGTATGCTTGACAATTGGTTCATATTTATGATGGTTGCAGTGTCGTGGGGTTATCTGATCATTTTTTGCAACTTTCTGACAAGCAAAGTCAATGAGGAAGCGAGATTCACTAAGCAACCTCGTTACTAATTTAACAGCTGCAGTGGTTCACTTAACAAATGTGGCAAGAAAAGTTGTAAAATGGGGCAAAACTCACTAAACAAATTTCTCACCTAGCAACTTAAATTTTGGACTCAGTTGTGGTTGTAAATCGAGAACTATCTATACCAAAATCTTGGAATTTGAATTTTTGCTTGCAAGTCCATGGGAGAGAAACTAGGGAGAAATTGCCAAAACTTTGTAACCTAGGCTACTATATAAGATTGTACGCTAATGCTTGCAGCCTGACCCCAACCCAAACCATTCCAGATTAACCCCACTACTAGATGCTACTTTGGAAATTATGCTGGGAAAAATGTTTCTTTTATTTTATATGTAAGATTAATAGGTCCCTCTGTGTTGGTTACCTATTACTATCTATTGCCCAGAATAATTTTTTTTTCTATATAACTGGTTCTCTTCCATCCCTTCCTATAACATTTGCTGAGGCTTAGCATTGTGGGACAGTAGATTACACAAAGACTTTCCCTAATATGTTTAGGCAGAACCAAACATCAAACTGAGGCAATCGTTATGAAAATTTGGTCTGAAGAAAGACTCCCCTAAGGATATGGTTTGGCAGACAAAAATTCTAAATCCCAAATTAAGGATTTAGAAATGTAATGATTTCTGTCTCAAAAAATTATGTGTTACTGTCTTAGATGAACAGAAGAGGCTGGTAGCCAGTATCCTTCCCATCCGCGTAGCAGGAAGTAACTGTATAATTCCTAGAATTAGCTCATTCTTTGTACTCCTTCTTCTGTGTCACAGTAACATTTTCAGAATCTCTTCACCAACATTTCCAAATACCATTTTCTGAAACGTGATATTTTGTCTGCTATCTCTGTATACCAGCTTTTACTTTTGCAGAGATTTTAATGTTTGGGACTAAGCCGTTGTTCATATCAACTGCTTTGGCACTTATCACCCATCGACCATCTTGTTTATAAGAAAGTAGAACAAACCACGGTTTGATATCTTTCCAACATTGGAACAATCCTGTCCCCAAACATAACTAAAGACATCAGTGTGGGTGCTTCTTTTGTGCTTTCTGAGCATAGTCCTGCTTGTCATATTCATAAACGTGTCATGTTACAACTAAGGTTCCTAGAATATGAGGACCAGTTGTTAGGATTGTTAGCTTTGGAAGTAAGGAATTCTCTGCTCAGCAGGTTGACTTGTGGGTCATTTTGATTCTGTTTGTTGGAAGATTCTATCTCAGCTAACTCTACTATCAAGAATTTACTGTTCGCCGACCGCTTTGCAACATTTTTGCTGCTATCTTTAAAAAAGAAAAGCAAAAGTGAATAAGCAGTATTATTGTGAGCTCCGACTGAAATCCGTTAGATTGTTTGCCTATGGCAGAGTTGCAGATCGCTTGGATAACTGTCACAAAGGGCCATTCATGCCTTGTTAAAGCACAGAATTTAGACTGAGAGTTATTGCTTGCTTGCCATAATCGAATTATCAAACTTAATCTATTGCTGTTCCTCCCTAGATCCAAGCCTTACAATCCACCTGAAGATGATTGGAAAATAATACATTTTTAGTTTTACTCTTTCTCATGAAAGAGGGAAAATATCACGGTTTCATCTGCTCGAGATTGTGTAGGAATTTGATTTATATTAAATCAGGGAAATGCTGCATTTTGGGAGGGTGAAGATCACATTGTGCCTTGCTAGAATGCCATGAATTGCAGTCTGAAGAATAGGGGCAAAACATTAAACTTCATCACAATTATGATTATTATTCTTAATTTATTTAGCAAAGTTCTCTTTATGGTGCACTAAAATTACAACTCACAGCTAGCTTCTTAGGAACACACTCAAGGCTTTGAGGGATGCATGTGTTTGTCAAGTGTCAGGTTGTGACCTGGAAGACTCCATGACTACTGCGTGGCCCACATCATGAAACAATGATGTGAGCTCAACACTAAGGTTGTGGAGCTGTAGCTGGCAATTGGAATATCGGGGATAATTTTCAGGGGTGAAATCTAGCAGGTTCTGACAGGTCCTGAAGAACCAGTAGCGGAAATTTTGAATAGTTCAGAGAACCAGCAAATACCACCTCTGGCTGGCCCCAGGGTGGGATGGGAAAGATTTTGCAATATCCTTCCTCCAGGAGTGGGGAGAGAATGGGGATTTTGCAGTATTCTTCCCTTGGAGTGGGGTGGGAATGGAGATTTTGCAGTATCCTTCCCCTGCCACGCCCACCAAGCCACGCCCACCAAGCCACACCATGCCCACCAAGCCACGCTCACAGAACCGGTAGTAAAAAAATTTGGATTTCACCATTGATAATTTTCCAGGCTCTTTGAATAAGGGAAACAGAAAGACCTACTGATACTGAACAGGACTGTTCTGCCCCAGCTACAGATCCCAAAGAACACAGCACACACAAACTCTCAACAAAACTTAGTTTACTCAAAAACACAGTTTTAGCAAATGCTGGCTATTAATAAAGCGTTCTTAAAGCCCAGAAACAAGGTTTGCAGAGACATCCCAATGTGATGGTTAGCAAACTAAAGTTGTTTCCTGCAGCTTGTTACCAGCTGTGTACTTTCTTAAATAGGCTAAGGGAGTGGCCAATTAGCCCCAAGCCTTACTCTCGAGGAGACCTCCTCCTGAGGAGCCACTCCTGCCTTTTGGCAGCTCTGCGTGCCCGTGCATTGAGAAGAGGCTCCTCCTCTTCATCCTCTTCACTTAAAGGAGCCTCTGGAGGTACTGAAGCCCCTGACTGAATCCCTGCCTCTGGCACCACCTCTTCTTCAGCCTCCACGCTGTCCAACTCGAGCTCCGGCTGCACAGGCTGCTGGCGCAGCACCACACCAGCCTCCTCGTCGTCGGGATCAGCAACAATCCATGCAGGCTGCTGGCGGGCCACAACAATGACGTTTTAAGATTTTGTAAGTGATCCATGACACAGGTTCATTTTTCAGTGGGACAAAAAGAAGCATGAAGGCATGCGTGATTAGTGATTAGTGTTTGTAATTTTATTACAAACAATTACAGAACTTTAAGTACATATATAAATTCTAGCCCATTTTTTCTCCTATGCCTATTTTATTCCTACTTTATGATCCCCAAACTTATTTCTGTTGTCCTATTTCCTTATTCACAAAGTTTCAAGTACATATGTTTTAGCTGTTTTTTTTTTTTAATTGATTTATATGCCGCCCTTCTCCAGAGACTCAGGGTGGCTTACAATGCGTTAAGCAATAGCCTTCATACTTTTGTATATTTATACAAAGTCAGCTTATTGCCCCCACAAACTGGGTCCTCAATTTACCCACCTTATAAAGGATGGAAGGCTGAGTCGACCTTGAGCCTGGTAAGAATTGAACTCGCAGTAATTGCAGGCAGCTGGATGTTAAATGCTGCCTTAGGAGGCATTAGCCTCCTACGCCACTCAGGCTCATACACTCAGGTTTACACTCTTCAGTTTCCATTCGGGGGGGGGGAGACGGACGGACAATAAATTGCCCGTTAAAGCAAGCTGTTAACTTAATCTCTGCTAAAATTTGTGACTGTCTCTTTGAAGTCTCTGCAGTTTAATTCCCTACTACCACTTTGTAAACTTTTGTTTTCATTTCCCTTTGTCCCTCAGTTTCTTCTTCTACCAGTGTTTTGTCGTCAGTGTGCTTCTCTTCCTACAGATTAAGTCTGGGTCCAGGTCTGCTGGTCAGCAACGTAATACTCTGCCAGGCTACTGCCTTACTATGTTTTACTTTGTTATTGCGGCACTTGGTTTTTCTTTAACCAGGCTCTCTGCAACTGCCTCGTCTCATTTTTCTTGAATGAAACGTTCAGCCATTTTATTCTATTTCATGTCGTCTTCTTCTCCTGTCTCAAGTTGTCCTTCTTCCTGCTAAAAATCATAGTCTCCAAATGTATGCTTACACAAATTCCCTTACTCTGCTTCAGTGGTAGGATTCAATTTTTTTTACTACTGGTTCTGTGGGTGTGGTTTGGTGGGCATGGTGTGGCTTGGTGGGTGTGGCATGGCTTGGTGGGCGTGACTTGGTGGGCATGGAAGGAGAAGGATACTGTAAAATCTCCATTCCCTCCCCAATCCAGGGGAAGGATACTGTAAAATCTCCATTCCCTCCTCAATCCAGGGGAAGGTTACTGCAAAATCCCCATTTCCTCCCGATCAGCTGGGACTCGGGAGGCAGAGAATAGATGGGGGCGGGGCCAGTCAGAGGTGGTATTTACCGGTTCTCCAAACTACTCAAAATTTCTGCTACCGGTTCTCCAGAACTGATCAGAACCTGCTGAAACCCACCTCTGCTCTGCTTGTATTGTTAGTTGGCTGGGAGAAAATGCAGAGTGTGAGGCTGCTTCCAGATTGTTCAAATCTCTTATAGAAAGAGATTCCAATCCAATTCCAAGCAGAAAGAAGTCAGGAGGGGTGTAATACTTTTTTTGGGAGGAGGGTGTCAAAATTTCAGAGCCATGCACTTCTAAAAGAATAAATAGTTAGGAAAGCATCTTCCTAACTTCCTATCTATTTTTCCTTTTCAAATAACTGGTTCTGGATTGATATAAACAGTGTGTAAGAACACCTTGATAGATTTAGGGCAGATATGTAACCAAAGTGACAAAGGGAAAAGCATGGCTTAAGTCCAAAACTAGAAGATATGCATAAATACCTTCAGGCAGCACCTCTTGAATTCACATGATTATAAGGCAGGGGAAGGGGCAGTGAGGTGAGAATAAAGCTCAGTTATATGTACAAGATTTAGGTTAGTAAAGCCAATATTAATTAAAGTAGATTTAACCTTATTGTGGAGTTGATTTCTTGGTTTGATCTACATAATGGAGCTGATAATTCCTCTCCTTGTCCCACCAAACACAAATCTCTCATCTATTGTATTATTCTCCTCTGAGTTTTTACTTGCTTTCTGTAGACATCTTCTGCTGTTCATGATGACTAGAAGGTGGTGGCAGTCTCCATTTATTATTCTAATACTGTCACGAAGTCTCTTTGGATGCAGTTCCTGCAAGGAAAATATACCACTTTTCCTTAAAAGGTTGTTTACTGCAGGATCCCCACTGATAATCTGGGTTATCAGTATTCATTTATCCATTACTCCATAACAGCTGTGTAGTGTTGCATCTTTAGTCCAAATTTTAATATCATTTTAAAATCCAAATAAGTGATATTCTTTGAATAGGTATACAAGTTCCTTTTTCTTGCTGGCTCAGTATAAAAGACAACACACAAAGAGGATTTGCTTTTGTACATGACACAATGTGTACATTCTGTTGGTAGTCAGCACTGTGAATTCATCTTGAAAAATTCCAGTCTGGGCACAAAGTACACTCAGCACTTTTGCAACCAGGATATGCACAAAAAGAAAAGAAAAGAAAAAAACCTAAGCAAACCTACATTATTCCTGATGAATGAAAATAATGTTTCATGAACAACAACCAAGAACATTTTAAAACCTGTTTTAAGTAGAATTTGGGTTTTTTCCCCTTGCAATAATAGCAGCAGCACTAGGATCAGTTTGCGTTTTATACCAAAAGCATTTTGTCTCTCTGCAGATCTGATATAATACATGAAAGCTTGCTGAGCTGTTAATATGCATCACCATGGCTAATCATTCATTCTACAAATCTTCCTTGAACCAGACTTTCATTGATGTGTTGAGGAAAACTATTGTTACTTCCCTCAGAGTTTCTTGTTAGGTACTATGTGAAAAAAAATGTTCTGCATGACTGATTTTGGCATCTCAAGTATTTAAGTGAGTTTATTTTCTTTACACAGCTAATAATTTTGAGTACCAAAAATATATTTTCCTGTAGATTCATAAATCAAACCCATTATTCCTTGTCAGTGCCTTTTATCAATATACAACTTTCCTGCATTTTCTTAAATAAAGCCTATAAGCAGTTTGGCATGTTTAAAATGACTGGCACTCAAATTTAAGAACATATTCTCAGTGTTTATAATATACTGTATTTTCCGGTGTATAAGACGACTTTTTAACACATGAAAATCTTCTCAAAAGTCGGGGCTCATCTTATATGCCCAGTCGTCTTATACGCCGGAAAATACGGTAGATAATAGGCCAAATAAATCACATTTAAGAAAATATGAAAGAATCCCAATGTTTTTAATTGAATTACAGTACCAGATTTTCTGAAACATGTTCTGTGCTGGATATATTGGTGAAAAATGTATACCTGAATTGCAAAGTTTCTCTTTTGGGGCATGGTATGAAGTTCTTTAAAAAAAAAAAGCCTTTCCATTAAATGATGGTTTTGGCAACTTTAAGATATGTGGACTTCAACTCCCAGAATTCCCCAGCCACCACAGCATTGTATAGCTGGCTGGGGAATTCTGGGAATTGAAATCCATGTGTGTTAAAGTTGTCAGGGTTGGGAAACCTTGCATGAATCTATTATTGTGGATAGGGGATTGTAGACTGCAAGACTGAATGGTTGGAAGAAACAAATATTATGCCAATGTAGAAATACATCTGCAGTCATTGCCGACAAGAATGAAATGTTGTTTTATTTCAGCTAAGACATTTTGTCAGGGTTCCAAATAATACATCCCATTCAATAAGAACTCCTAGGCAGGCAAATTCCTCAAAGAACATTTTATTGGGAGATATTGATTTGGCAACATTCCTGTTGGAAAACTGGCTCTAAGTCCCTGCCGTTTTTTCATCCAATTAAAAGTAAAACTTTATCACTTCCTCCCAAAGTCTCCAGTCACATGGTCCAATCAGCATACAGTCCAGTTGCTAGGTAACCTCAGTCTCCACCTTTCAAACATCTACACCAATGTCCTTGATTCCCAGGACAAAGAATTTTATTTAGGCTACAACTCCCCACCCCCAGCCATCTCTATATTCTCCTCCCTGGCCCCTTGCTCCAGGCTTCAGCCTTGAAGCTGTGAGAAGAGAAACCTTCCAGAGAAAGCTACCCCCCCCCAAAAAAAATGGCCACAGCTCAACCAACTTGGGGGATAACCCACTTAAGGGAGGGTCGGACCGGGCCAGGATGTGCGGTGGGGGGTGGGGGGGATCCGGGAGTAACAGGGGGGGTCAAGCTTGTCCAGACTGTGTTTCCATCATTGGTACTGTGAGTGGGAGGGGTAGATATGGCGGGAGTAGGGGGCCATATCATGTTAAGGGAGCACACACCCGCTGTCTTCAAGCGATAGGGCGCTCCGGCCCCCATAGCTCCACTCGTTCTCCAGGTTGCACAGACCCTCAGGGCCCGGGCCTTCGACTGATGTTGTGCAACGCCAGGTCTGTAGTAAATAAAGCCCCCCTCATTTGTGATCTTATTCAGGAGGGGGGAGCGGACCTGGCAGGTATTACAGAGACCTGGTTGGGCCCGGAGGGAGGGGTCCCTCTGGTAGAAATGTGCCCGCCAGGCTTCCACGCATTCCATCAGCTGAGGCCTCAGGGGAGGGGAGGGGGAGTAGCGGTTATTATTAGTGAAGGCCTTAGGCCGAGGGAGACCACTTTTCCTCAGACAGCCGGTTGTGAGTCCCTCCTTGTGAAGTGGGGTCATGGGGTTCAGATGGGCTTGTTGATCACGTACCTGGCTCCCTGCCACGTGGCTGCAGCCCTGCCCGAGCTACTCAATGTTATTGCCGCGGTGGCGGTTGATACCCCTAGACTTATGGTCATGGGGGATTTCAACCTGCCATCCGTGGGTGAGGCATCTGAGGTGGCTCGGGAGTTCATGGCTTCCATGATGGCCATGGACCTGACCCAGCTAATTCATGGCCTTACGCACAGGGGGGGAAACACACTGGACCTGGTTTTTGTCTCTGGACAGTGGTTGAGTGATCTTGAGATAGGGGACATAGTTATTGAGCCCTTGTCATGGTCGGATCACTCTCTCCTTCGCCTTGACCTTCGAACCGCAGTACCCCGCCACAGGGAGGCGGAACCGGTAAGATGGTACCACCCCAGGCACCTGATGGAACCTGATAGGTTCCAAAGGGAGCTTGGGCCAATCCCCGAGGATCTTGCACATGCCTCGACTGGAGACCTAGTGGCCGCTTGGGATAGAGCGGCCGCTGGAGCTCTGGATCGAGTCGTGCCTTTGCGGCCTCTGACCCGGCGCCGTTCTCACCTGGCTCCTTGGTTTACTGAGGAGATGAGGGAGATGAAGCGCCGGAAAAGATGCCTAGAGAGTAGTTGGAGGGCTAGTCTTTCTGAATCAGACCGGACACTGGTAAGATCTCATATTAAGAATTACCTAGTGGCGATAAAAGCAGCAAAATGTACTCATTGTGCTGCTCTTATTGCATCATCAGATAATTGCCCGGCTGCCCTGTTTAGGGTGACCCACTCCCTGCTCCACCAGGAAGCGCGGGAGGACCCCTTGGAGGGAAGAGCCTAGGATTTTGTTCAGTATCTGTATGACAAAATCACTCAGATTCGGGAAGGTCTGGACTCTGACTGGGTAGGTCCAGCGAGGCTGACGGGGGCAGGTCTTGAGAATGTTATCTGGGATGAGTTTGATCCTGTGACCCCAGATGACGTGGACAGGATTCTGGGTAGACTGAATACGACCACATGTTTGTTGGACCCGTGTCCCTCCTGGTTAGTACTGGCTTCCCGGGAGGTGACGCGAGGCTGGCTCCAGGGGATTATAAATGCTTCATTGGGTGAGGGTGCCTTCTCCGCCGCCTTGAAGGAAGCGGTGGTGAGGCCTCTCCTCAAGAAGCCTTCCCTGGACCCGGCAGTATTGGCTAATTATCGTCCAGTCTCCAACCTTTGCTTTGTTGCGAAGGTTGTTGAGAGTGTGGTTGCACGACAGCTCCCCCAGTACCTGGATGAAACGTCGTATCTAGATCCATTCCAGTCGGGTTTCAGGCCTGGGTACAGCACGGCATTGGTCGCGTTGGTTGATGATCTCTGGAGGGCTCGGGACAGGGGTTGCTCCTCTGTCTTGGTCCTGTTAGATCTCTCAGCGGCTTTGGATACCATCGACCATGGTATCATGCTGCACCGGTTGGAAGAGTTGGGGGTGGGAGGCACGTATTACGGTGGTTCTCCTCCTTTCTCTCCGACCGGTCGCAGTCTGTGTTGACAGGGGGGCAGAGGTCGACCCCGAGGCCCCTCATATGTGGAGTGCCGCAGGGATCGGTCCTCTCGCCCCTTTTGTTCAACATTTATGTAAAGCCGCTGGGCAAGATCATCGGTGGTTTCGGGGTGAAGTACCATCATTACGCTGATGACACCCAGCTGTTCATCTCCACCCCGGACCACCCCAATGATGCCCTTGAAGTGATGTCCCGGTGCCTGGAGGCCGTACGGATCTGGATGGGGAGGAACAGGCTCAGGCTCAACCCATCCAAGACTGAGTGGCTGTGGTTTCCGACGTCCCAATATAGTCAGCTGGTGCCATCGCTGACTATTGGGGGCAAATCATTGGCCCCCACGGAAAGGGCTCGCAACTTGGGCGTCCTCCTGGATTCACGGCTGTCTCTAGAAGAGCACTTGACGGCCGTGACCGGGAGGATTTTTCATCAGATTCGCCTGATCCGCCAGTTGCGTTCCTTTCTAGATCGGGACTCCCTACACACAGTCACTCATGCCCTTGTCACCTCTCGTCTGGACTATTGTAACGCTCTCTACATGGGGCTCCCCTTGAGGTGCACTCGGAGGCTCCAACTGGCGCAGAGTGCGGCTGCGCGGGTGGTTATGGGAGCAATGTGGAGCTCCCATGTAACACCTCTCCTGTGCAAGCTGCACTGGCTCCCGGTGGTCTTCTGAGTGCGCTTCAAGGTTCTGGTTACCACCTTTAAAGCGCTCCATGGCTTAGGACCTGGTTATCTACAGGACCGCCTGCTACCACCAATAGCCTCCCACCGGCCAATACGCTCCCATAGAGAGGGGCTCCTCTGGGTGCCGTCGGCCAAACAATGTCGACTGGTGGCCCCTAGGGGGAGAGCCTTCTCTGTGGGGGCACCTACGATCTGGAATGAGCTCCCCCCGGAGATACGGAGGATCCCGGATCTGCGCACCTTCCGTCGCGCGCTTAAAACGTTTTTATTTCATCAAGCTGGCCTGGCCTAAATCTTCTCCCTTTTAAAATTTTTAAATTTAAATTTTAAACACTAATTTTAATTTGTTTAATTATGGGATATTTTTAAAATTTAGCCAAATTGTTTAATCTGTTTTAATCTATTTTAAATTTTGTATCTCTGTGTTTTATCTTTTGGCTGTTCACCGCCCTGAGTCCTTCGGGAGAAGGGTGGTATAGAAATTTAATAAAATAAATAAAAATAAATAAACTTCAGGGTTGACACATTTTAAAATCTGAAACCTCCACTTCCATCAGTTCAGTGCAGAATATTGGACATGTAGTTAAGTGAATTTAGCTGGACTTACCTGTGAATGACTACATGCTTTAGAATATGCTCCAGTGGTCAGGCAGAACCATGAGCTGACAGTTGATCTTCCATTACATGGAAATAAATGCCACCTTACGTTAGAATGCAAACAGAGCAAAGGAGGGAAACTTAAGACTGTGCTGTCAAGCTATGTAAACATTAAAATATTTATCTGCAAAGAATGGAATCTCATAAAATGGTAAAGATTTTCAATATCTGGGACTAACTCCTCTGAGAATGACATCCTTTGTTATCCAATAGGTTTTATTGCCTATAAGCAGATAGTTTATAGCATGCTATTGGAGTGCAGGGAGTGTACAGCCAGAATAATGCAAACTATAGAGCATGCTAATTCCATTCACATGGTTATTAAACCAAGGCAGTTATGAAAATAACTTACAATCTGTGGCAAAATTCTGTAGCTTAGAATCTAAGGAGTAGTTTATTTATCTCAATGCAGGCGTTTGTTTGTTTGTTTGTTTGTTTGTTTGTTTGTTTGTTTGTTGCCATTATCCAAGTCTTCACTTCTATTTATTTACCAATGTATGTTTGGAAATCGCATGAACTAGCTTGGAGAAATATGATATTGTCATGACGGGATGCTTATCCTAAAGGTTAGAAATGATTGGATTTAATCACTTGCATTTAAACTGTTCCAGCAAAAGAACATCAAGATAGCCTTTCTACTTCAGTTGAGTGTATTTATACAAAAGAAGCAGCTACATGCATGAATAAACATTTGTATGACTGACTGAATAATAAGGCCACAGAAATGTGTCTTTCCATCGGTGGGTGGTAAATTCGAGATTGCCTTCTGCTGCATAGCTCCCAGCGACCGGTAAGATCCCACAGAGTTGGTCTCCTCCAGGTCCTGTCAACTAAACAATGCCGGCTGGTGGGCCCGCAGGGAAGAGCCTTCTCTGTGGCTGCCCCAGGTCTCTGGAACCAGTTACCTCCTGAGGTCCGGACCATCCCCACCCTATTGGCCTTCTGAAAAGCGGTGAAGACCTGGCTTTTCCGGCAGGCCTGGGGCCGTTGATCTCGCTCTTGTGATCTGGTGAGATCCGGCCATGAATGGCATGAATGAGTTTTTAATGTTTTTAATGTTTTTAATTTTTCAATGTTTTTTTATAATTATTTTTTAAAATGTATTGTGAGCTGCCCTGAGTCTTCGGAGAGGGGCGGCATATAAATTTAATTAATTAAATTAAATTAAATTAGATAAAATGACAACTCAAAAGTTGTCCTCCTCAAAAGGGAGCCTTGGTGGCACAGCGGACTAAAATGCTTTTAAGTAGCACTTAGCTGCCAGCTGCCTGCAATTACTGCAAGTTCAAATCTCACCAGGCTCAAGGTTGACTCAGCCTTCCATCTTTCCAAGGTAGGTAAAATGAGGACCCGGATTGTGGGGGCAATAAGCTGACTTTGTATAAAAAAGAACACCGCTTAGGGGGGCCGAAAGCCCTACTAAGCAGGTATATACAAAAGTATGAAGGCTATTGCTTAATGCATTATAAGTCGCCCGGAGAAGGGCAGCATATAAATCGAACCAATAAATAAATAAATAAATAAATAAATAAACATGCATACATACATACATACATACATACATACATACATACATACATAACCTCAGCCCAGGAATATCTCTGTCCATAAGCACAAGACAGGAACAGTCTGTTGAAGAGGGAACTCATTCTTCATATTGGAATGCAGTTGTGTCATCTTCCAAGGGGTGACAATATTTGTATTGGAACCCCAGCAGTAGCTGTCTCTGCCAACTGCAACAAAAAAAGGGAATTTGAAATATCATTTAGAGAAATGAAAAATAAACTGAGAATAAATGAGAAAAAGAAAAGCCTTTTCTGATTGACAGGTTTCTATGCAGTTTACCACTGATATCTTCATGATTGACAATCAAGATTTAATGTATTTGTATGCATGGACACACATACTTATCCCGTATCGCTAACTTAATGAGCAAATGTAATCTGTAGATCTCTCTCTCTCTCTTTTTTTTTTTTTAAAAAAATCCTTTTGGTGTTCTTTAAATCTCATTTGTGATAAAATATCTATGTAATTGTTCACAGAATATTTTCCTTGCATACTTTGCTTTACCACAAGCCTAAAAAGATTGTTTCCCAGGGTCTCAAAGAACAGCCAATCTCTCTTCCCTGTCGTGGTAGATGGGAAAAAAAAAATAAGACCTTGACATACAGAAAGAGTTTGTAGAAATTCAAAATAAACACAAGTTTTATAGTGAAAGGTCAGCCAGAACAGGAGGTATTTTGAATGCTCTGGCTTTGTTTACTACTGTGAAAGGGTATGACGACAGGTGTCAGGGTTTATAGAATAAAGCTGATCAAGTACTGCAGCTGTTAAGGTGCAAGTTTAAAGATGTAAAGATTTGGAAAATGATGACAAATCTGACTACTGGCAGAGGCTGGTTTGTTCTGGTTTTGTTACTACGATAAATAGGAATTCACTAACTTTAGCAAAACACCACATAAAATGACTGAAAATCAAAAGCAGCAATATAACTTTTTAAAAAGTCCTGTTGAGACTAGTTGAGAGGATGCTGATGATAATATTTTTATCTTACCTTTTTAATATTTATGTCAGGTGGCAAATATACCTACTACTCCTATTAGTATGAGGTTGCATTCTAGTAACTGGGAAATCCTCGGTGCTCTCTGAGCTTATTTGTTTTCTGCCAGGGATTTCATTATCCAAACTAGATAACATCATCAGTGCTAGTTCTGACGTACTAGTACTGTATTACTAACTGTTCTGTCCCCGTACCATGCACACACCCCCACAGATGGCCCGGAGTTAATAAGCCACACGACAAAACTCTTTGATGATAAAGCTGGCAGCAACCCAGTGGCTAGCTGCCAATTCAGACTTTACTCACACAAAACAAAGATTAATCCAAATGCAGTCCGATAAAGCAGGCAAAGTCCAGTAAAGCAGAGATCATGGAGTATTTCCAGATTTTGCTCGTCACAAACTGAACCGGCCACCACACCCACATTTATACCCTGTGGGGTGTGGTCCAGTGACTCAGCTAATCTCTGGCACGCCTTCCCCTCTGCTGTGCACGCTTCTCCCTCGTCGCTGTCCACCTATGGCTGTGGGGATGTGCTTGGCTCTGAGCCTATCGTTTGGCCTTCAGTGTCCTCCGGAGGCATTGCCAGAGAGGAGGGTCCTAGAGAGGGAGGCCTTGCCAACTCCTCCCCCTCACTCTCAGAGTCTGCATCTGTCGATAGCCCAGGCTCAGGCAACGGAGCCACAACACTAACACTGATGATGTTACTTAGTTTGGGTAATCTGGAAGAAAATAAACAAACTCAGAGAGCACCAAGGACCCCCTAATTTCACACCTGAGCTATAAATATTATTTTTAAATTGATTCCAGTAACTTTATTGTGACTCAAGACGAAAAATCCAAAAGATCCTAGAGATGGAAGTGAAAAGTAAATATGTTCCTCTAAAACCCTTAAAATAAGTTGATGAAAATGCTCTTGATTTAAAATTTTATGACAATTGTAATCTTAGATGACATACTATTGAGAGCTAATGCTGGTGTTGTCTAGTAAGAACTAAAAATGTTGGCCCATTTTAGTAGCGTCTTTTGTAAAACAGGCTTCATTGATAGGTTATTGGGTGACACGTTTTGCCTGGTGAATCACAACCTCTTGTGTTGACCAAGACATGTTGGCCTTCTGATTTTGGGCCTTTTTCACCTTTTTCACTCTCTTTTTCTACATCTTCATTAAAACACTCCACTGTGTTTTATTATGTGAAAACAAAATAAAACAAAATGCCTGCTTTGAAAAAAAAAAAGAAATTATTAAAAAGGTAAACAAAATAGCTAATTCTGAATGTAAGTAATTGATCCAGAAAATGTTACAGAGGATTATACTGAATACAAATAACATGAATCCTCTGCTTTAATTTATTTATTTCTACTCCTCCTCTGTTGTCCAATAGAGTTTTCACTATATAATTTCCACACACACACACACACACACATATATATATAGTACTTATACTTTATTTGGCCAAGCATGGTTAGACCCACAAGGAATTTGTCGCCAGTACAGAAGGACTCAGTGTACTTGCGAACAACAGAATATAATAATATTACTAATAATATAAAAATGCACAGTCAATAAAAGAGGGAAGTAAAAATAATAAAGGGGATAAATAATAATACTATATCCATACCCTATAGTTTAATTTACATACACATTAACCCATCCCAGGGGTGAAAACCAGCAGGTTCTGACAGGTTCTGGAGAACCGGTAGCAGAAATTTTGAGTAGTTCGGAGAACTGGCAAATACCACCTCTGGCTGGCCCCAGAGTGGGGTGGGAATGGAGATTTTGCAGTATCCTTCCCCTGGAGTGGGCTAAAAAAATTTAGATTTCACCACTGGCCCATCCCCCAAATAATCTTAGTAGTTATTTATTTTTTTTTTTTGTCAGGTGCAAGAATTAGGTGTTCAGCAAAGTCATAGCATGAGAGGTGAAACTGTCCCTGTGTCTAGTTGTCTTGGAATAAAATGCCCTATAGCGCTGTTCCAAGGGAAGGAGTTGAAACAGTTTATGTCTAGGATGTGAGGGGCTGCAGATCCCTACCCTAACCCTAGCCTTTTCTGACCCACACAATATATTGGTCTTCTGTGGAAGGCAGGCTGGATATGTGTCTGAATACACAAGCACTGTATGTGTGATGGACACACACACACACACACACACACCTTTGTATATTCAATTTTTTATGCCCTTGCCCTTGCTGTGAATTGGATCCAGTTTTTGTCATACTTGGTATGGATACACTGAAGGAAAGGCAACTTAAATTATGCATGATAAATGAAAGACCAGCTGAAAGTCTGTATCTTGCCCAGTGGATTGTAGTAAACTGTATGAGAGCTATACCAAATAGGCCTATTTTGGATAACAAAATCCCAATATCTTTAGACAAGTTATAGAGATTTACATTTTAACTTTTTTAAAAAAAAGCATTGTGGTTTATTAATTATTAGTTATGTTGATACTCATTTGAATAGGAATGAAGGATATAAATAAAATAAATACAGACAAGGTTGCTCTGTTCTTCCATGGGTGGGCCAGAAATGGAATTTAAAAAGTATATGAGTTTATAGGGGCAAGTCAGAATTCATAGGAAATGAATGAATGAAATGTGCTATTTTTTATTGGGCAAAATCAGTTTTTCATTTGCTTCTATATAATCGAAGCATTTTTATAGCAAAGCTCTTCAGTATACATAGAAATGCATTTGGAACTCTAAAGTCAGAAGGGAAATGTATCATTTGAATATTTAGAACAACTTAGAACTCTTTCAAAGATTGTTTGTCTGTAGGTAGTTGTGGAATTTTGAGGGAACCTAAACTGTCTGTCCAAATGATAAATTCTAGCATTAAGACAGGTTAGCTAAAATACAGCGATGGTACAATTTTTAGTTTCTTTATCTTCTAGAGTTATGCTTTGGTTAAAGAGGCATTTTTACTTGATAACTATTTATTTTCCTAATCAAATTAGAGTAATCTGTCTTGCAATCTTTTTGTTTTGTTTTGTTTTGTTTTGTTTTAACTTATTGCATTGCACTGTTCATATAACATTCAGATTCATGTATCAGGTATCGGTTCTTGTTATTTTGTTAATCAAGAAAAGGAGCGCATATGTTTAAATTAAAAAAATAAATTAATTAAAAAATAAAAATAAATTAGACAAATTCTTCAAATATCAATGCTGTAAGAAATTAAACAAACAGATATAAATTTATCAATATTTAAGAAATAAAGCTGAAGAATAAAGCAAATATCTCATAATACAAAATGCATCTAAAGTGAATGTTAGTTATAAACTATGATTTAAAATATTATACAGTACATATTTTCAGTAGGAACGCTGGGGATAATCAAATCTCTCCTCAGCTTTTCCAGATATGGAAAAATGTGTCCCAGATATGTGATTATATGTGAGACAGGGTGTTTTACTCATGTTTTATTGCTTACTGACTAAGATATAGATTCATATAGCTAATGTAAATCAATTCAATATAATCCGGAAGCACAATGGGTCCTATATAATCTAGAAGAACAATGGATTTGTGCATCAAGTGAGAAAATGAAGTAATCAACATGATGTTATTCACTTTAAAAATTGGATTTGGGATGGGATAAATGGCTTGTGATTACACTGGAGCAAATGTAAATGAAAAAGAATTTATAGAAAGACAAATGTGAGCTTTTTTCCCCCTGTGGTTACTCATAGATTGCATACTTGCTTAATCTGCCTGGCATTCAGATTTTGTACAAATTGAATGTTTTCTTGCAGGAATTACTATAGAAGTTGGATGGAAAAATAACTGGGGGAACTTAAGTTGTTTATAGAAAATACATACAAATGCTAATAAAGCACTTCACTTAATTCACATGCTAGATTTCACAAGATTATTACATATTCTTTTTCTCTGGATATCTGCTCCATTGTAAGTGTTTCACCTGTGACTGGCATTATACGATCCATACTGTCAATTCAGATTCAGAAATGAACATTTCTAATATGGGCTACATTCATTGGTACTGTTGTAGATTTGTTATTTCCTATTTCATACCTATAACCCTTATAAATACAATACAATCCTTGGTAGGGCTGCTCATGAATAAATCCCATAATTTCCCCAAAGTCCAGCTGTCTGCAATTAGTAAGTTCAAATCTTGCCAGGCTCAAGGTTGACTCAGCCTTCCATCCTTTCTAAGATAGGTAAATTGAGGACCCAGTTTGTGGGGGCAATATGCTGACTTTGTAAAAATATACAAAAGTATGAAGGCTATTGCTTAACGCATTATAAGCCTCCCTGAGTGTCCGGAGAAGGGCGGCATATAAATCAAATTTTTTTAAAAAAGTATGGAAATCAATACAGTTGGTTTGACTAATCCAAAGAGTAAAACATAAACATATGATATATTATTCTGGTTTAAGTGATCCATACAATAGATAATAAAGTCTTAGATTTTATTCCTATTATATTCAATATTTTGTCAGTTTACTGGTTAAACCAATAAACTACAGACTATTCAGGTTTCTTTAATTTACTTTTAAGGTAGTATTCCCTTTCTCTCTTGCAGATCAGCTTAAACATACATTCTAAGCTACACTTAGATTGAACAAAGCAAAACTTCTAGCATTTTTCTCACAGCATTATTCATTCCATTCATGCCACTTAATGGATTCTGAAATGAAAAACAGTGACCAAATGCCATAGAAAGGAAGAGTTGAAATTAGAGATATAATTATAATTCGTAAACAGTTCTCTGAAAAGCTTGAATTCTACACCCACAGACAGCAATGTCTTGGCAACGCTTTGTAATAATCTCAAGTGCCAGGTATACATGTAGAAGCGACTTAATTTTATGCCTTTTGCTATCACTTTTTTTCTATTTCTAGCCTATTAGTCAAAGCAGTCTTTTCTCACCTCTCTTGCTGCCTTTCAGTTGTATTTGAATTCCCAGAGAGCAGGTGGATCCAACAGATTTAGAAACCGAAAAAGAGAATTTAAAAGCAGGCAGTTTGCACATGTCTTCAGTGAAACACTGGCGAAGGTTCAAACTAACCTTAAACTATTGGAACTAATCCTATTCATTAGATCAGGGGTGTCAAACTCATGGCCCACGGCAATAGTGGGATTCAAATCCCGGGGCTACTGGTTTGCTATCGGTAGCAATGCGGGCACACATGCTCGCTTTGCAAGTATGGCACTTCTATGCATGCGCAGAAGCTTCTGCGCATGTGCAGAGCATTTTTGATGACATCTGGACAGGTGGGCAGAGCCTCCCGCCACCACTGCTACCGGTTCACCCGAATCGGTGTGAACCGATAGAAACCCACCACTGGCCCACAGGCCAAATGCATCACGCACTGGCCATATCCACTCCTGTTTTAGCAAAGGAGGAAAAGGGAGCGAAGGGGGAAAAGTTGTGACACGTCACAAGACGACCATGTGTCGTCACGAGTTTGGCACTCCCACAAGCCAATAATGGTGCCAGTCAGTGCTTCAACTGCACTAACCTTACAAGATATTTCGGCACAATAAATGTAGAAAGTGAAATATCAGATTAAAAACTTCAGTTATCTTCTATCATCTCCCATGCTGAACTCCAGAATTATGTTAAATATAAGTTTTTAAAAAAAAAAACAATAAGCATTATCAACAAATAATAGCAGTCAGCAATACAAACAAACAATTTACTAATAACTAGGGCAATAAAAATGTGTAATATATCTGTAATAGAATGGTTATAAGGGAAAATGTATGCACAAAAACGGATCGGAAAGTGAAAAGTAAAAGAGAGAGAGTTAAGGGAATGACAGGAACAAATGCTGTGCTGTTGTCAGCTATTCAAGATACACTAGGAAAACAAAGTTATAGACATTATTACAGTACTTTTGTTGTAAAATAAATATATTATAAATAAATGCAGAAAATATGACTTCAGAAACAGAGTGGTCAGTGCCTAGAATGCACTACCTAACTCTGTGGTTTCATACCAAAACCCCCAAAATGTCTACTGTTGACCTCACCCCATTCCTAAGAGGTCTGTAAGAGGCGTGCATAAGAGCACCAGCGTGTCTACCGTCCCTGTCCTAATGTTCCCTTTAATTGTATTCATTTTATGTATTCAATTCATGCTTATGCTTATATATATTATCTAATACATACTTGACAAATAAAATAAATAAATAAAATAAATAAAATTACAGTAATAGAATATTCAAACTTTTAATAACTTTACTTATTTGATTTTTATCCCATCTTTACTACTTTATAAGTAATTCAAGACAGCTAGCATGCAAAATACTCCTTCTTCTTCCTATCTTCCCCATAGCAACAACCCTGTCAAGGTTGAGAGAGAGTGACTAGCCCAATGTCACCCAGCTGGCTTTCATAGCTAAGGAAAATCTAGAACTCAGAATTTCCTAGTTTCTAGCCTGGTGCTTAACCACAGCAATCTTTGTGTGAACTAACGAAGGTCTTTTCCTCGGGTTACAGTTCTACCCTGGACTTGGATTTATCTGGCCATTGCCTTGGTTGCAGCCTGCAGTCTGCCCATTAGAGGTACCCATTCTCCTTAGTGCTCCAAGCCCTTTGATCCAGGGCTGAGTCCTTCCATAAGCAGGGCAATGAGAGAAAGAAACCTGGGTTTGAGGAGGGGAAGGGACAGTGGTGGGATTCAAATTTTTTTACTACCAGTTCTGTGGGCATGGCTTAGTGGATGTGGCATGGCATGGCTTGATGGGTGTGGCTTGGTGGGTGTGGCAGGGGAAGGATACTGTAAAATCTCCATTCCCACCCCACTCCAGGGGAAGGATACTGTAAAATCCCCATTTCCTCCCGATCAGCTGGGACTTGAGAGGCAGAGAAAAGAAGGGCGCGGGGCCAGCCAGAGGTGGTATTTACCGGTTCTTGGAACTACTCAAAATTTCTGCTACCAATTCTCCAGAACTGGTCAGAACCTGCTGAATACCACCTCTGGAAGGGAGGAATTGGGCATTGGATTGGATCATGCCTATGTGACTTCACCTAAGGACACACTGATGATTTCACTGATGATGATTTTTGTGAGATTTCACTGATGAAATCTCACAAAATCAGATTTATTATTCTAAAAAAAAAACCTGTACATATTTATTTTTCTGGCATGAGATCTTAGGGAAGGCCACTAAAACTTTATAAACTTTAATCAATATATAATTATGCTGCAGACCTAAAAATGGGTTTTATAAATTTTTCCATCAAATACATACATGGCTATGGGTATGGTATGGTTCAACACAGATAAAATAGGGCATTACAAGCCATGATGAAAAATACAGTCACTTGCAGAGGTTGTTTTGGGAAAGCTGTGTATTTCTGCAGTCTATAGCTGTCCCTATTTACATAGCAGTAGTCAAAGAATGCCACATGCTACCAATGAAACCAAAGTTGCAGTAGCATATTTTTCTCCAAAACAACTGCTTGAAGGATTGTCCTAAGCTTACTCCAAGGGTATCAAACAAGGCTTCAGCTTCACCTTGACAACAGGAATTACATCGGTGCTTCATATTTTCTGAGTATCTAATTTCCTAGAAATATTGCCAAACCACTTTGCTTCAGCTGACATTTAAAAGTCTGCTAGTTAGGTAACATTTATCAATCTGGAGGTTTCTAAGCTGTATTCCTGTACTCCTTCCATAACCTTCACTGGGTGGTCTTAGTTATAAACTAAATCATGCAGATACTTCTTAATCTTTGCTAAGCACCAGGTCTTGTTCTGTAGATGATTTAGGAAATTACTTGCTTCCTTTTGCACCTGTAAAACTGTTCAGGTTAATCAAACAGTTTGACTGCTATGATTGTGCAGCTGGTGGTAGAATTCCCTGTGGAGTAAAATGTCACACCTAAATTGAATGCTAAAGCTATAGTTTTATTTTTAGCAGGGATACCTTGGCATTGGAATGACCACATACTATCTATCTGTCTGTCTGTCTGTTTGTCTGTCTGCCTGCCTGCCTGCCTGCCTAACTACCTATAATGTGAATATGGTTGGAATCATATAATGTGCTAAATATATTTAAAAGTTAAAACTGTAGAAATGTTAGTAGATTTTAGGAGAAGCCCTCCTACACTACCATTACTCACAATACTAGACAACACAGTAGCAACAGTAGAGACCTTCAAGTTTCTAGGTTCTTTAATATCTCAGGACTTAAAACAGACACCTAACATCAAAAACATAATCAAAAAAGCACAACGAAGAATGTTCTTCCTGCATCAACTCAGAAAGGTCAGGCTGCCCAAGGAGCTGCTGATACAGTTCTACAGAGGAATTATTGAGTCTGTCATCTGCACCAGGGGTGAAATCTAAAAATGTTTGCTACCGGTTCTGTGGACGTGGCTTAATTAGTGGACGGTGCTTGGTGGTAAGGTGACTGGGTGGGCATGGCCAAGTCAATGTCACTTCTTTGCCCTTTTTTAACCTACAAAACACAACACAACACAACTGGCTCACCCACAATGTAAAAGCAGCTGTGCTAGACCCAAAATGGCCCCTGCAACAAGCAGGAACCTCACACATCCACAAAAAGCCCAAAAAACCAACTTTCACACTTTACACACACAAAATTCCACATTCAGCTTTGTGAGATGTTGTGTGTTTGTGTAGTTAGAGTGAAACACTACAGAAATACACTAAATCTCAGAAAGCTGCACAAATATTATTTTATTTTATTTTATTTTTATTTTTATATAAAAACAGCTAAATTTAAAACTTCCTAAACTTTACATGGCTAGGTCTAAAAAAAGAACAACTAAAAAACTCCCAGTTAACTATTTTTTAAAAAAGCTCCCAAAGGGGAAAAAAACTTACCCAATAGAACAGGAGTCTCCAACCTTGGCAACTTTAAGACTTGTGGACTTCAACTCCCAGAATTCCTCAGCCAGCTTTGTTGGAAGTTGAAGTCCACAAGTCTAGGCAGGAAGGCAGGCAGGCAGATAGAGGTGCTCACCGATGAACTTGATTGCATGCAGGGAGATTCAGTTGCTTGCTGATGCTATGGATTGCAGGTATTACAGCAAACAAAGCAAGGCAGGCATTGCGACCAGCAGCTAAGGTGAGCAAGTTGGAGGCTGGGGAGGGGGGAGGGATTTTTGCTACCAGTTAGCAGGCAACTCACTGGGATCGTCAGAGCTTGGCTCGTCAGAGCCATTTAAAAGAAAAAAAGGCTCTGATGATCGCGCGGCTCAGCTGGGCATGGGGGGTGGGGGCAGGGATTTTTGCTACCGGTTCTCCGAACTGCCCGCCGCCATTGCTACCTACTCATCCGAGCCGGTCCGAACTGGGAGCATTTCACCTCTGATCTGCACCTCTATAACTGTCTGGTTTAGCACTGTAATCAAACAAGATAAACACAGACTTCAATGGATAATTGTTTTAGTCACGATGTCATGTCTGACCCATTGCGATCCCATGGACAATGTTCCTCCAGGCCTTCCTGTCCTGTATCATCCCCCGGAGTCCATTTAAGTTCACGCCAACTCTTCAGCGACTCCATCCAGCCATCTCATTCTTTGTTGTCCCCCTGCTTCTTTTGGCCTCAGTTGTTCCCAGCATTAGGCTCTTCTCCAGTGAGTCCTTCCTTCTCATTAGGTGGCCAAAGTATTTGAGTTTTATCTTCAGGATCTGGCCTTCTAAAGAGCACTCAGGGTTGATCTCCTTTAGGACTGACCGGTTTGATCACCTTGCAGTCCAAGGGACTCTCAGGAGTCTTCTCCAGCACCATAGTTCAAAGGCCTCAATTCTTTGGTGCTCAGCCTTTCTTATGGTCCAACTTTCACAGCCATACATTGCAACTGGGAAAACCATAGCCTTGACTATACACACTTTGTTGGCAGGGTAGTGTCTCTGCTTTTTAGTACGCTGTCCAGATTTGCCATAGCTTTCCTTCCTATGAGCAAGCATCTTTTAATTTCTTGGCTACAATCCCCATCTGTGGTGATCTTGGAGCCCAGGAAAATAAAATATGTCACTACTTCCATTTCTTCCCCATCTATTTGCCAGGAATTGAGAGGGCTGGATGCCATCTTAGTTTTCTTAATGTTGAATTTCAAGCCAACTTTTGCACTCTTCTCCTTCACCTGCTTCAAGAAACTCTTTAGTTCCTCTTCACTTTCTGCTATTAGAGTGGTATCATCTGCATATCTGAGGTTGTTGATAAACAGATAATTAGAACTGCAGAAAAATCAATTACTACCAATCTGCCTTCCATTGAGGACCTGTATACTGCATGAGCCAGAAAGTGGGCTGTGAAAAAATCTACAGACCTCTCACATCATGGACATAAACTGTTTCAATGTCTACCCTCAGAATGACGCTATAGGACATCAGAACAACTAGACACAAGGACCATTTTCCCCCATGCCATCACTCTGCTAAACAATTAATTCCCACAACACTGTCAAACTATTTAGAAAGGCAGTATTACCATCATTATTCTCATCTTCTTCTATTACCTATCTCCTTATCTTCTTATGACTATAACTTTGTTGCTTATATCTTATGATTTATATTGTTTACTTAGTATCCTAGTATGATTTATGTCGGTTGCTTGTTTAGTATCCATGACTATCATTAAGTGTTGTATCTAATGTTTTATGATGAATGCATTTTTATAATGACTATGATAATGATCTATTACTATTATTGTATATACATTGAGAGCTTATGCGCGGAGACAAATTCCTTGTTTGTCTAATAACACTTGTCCAATCAAGAGTTGGACAATCCAATTTGGAATGGATTCTAATTTTTTGAATTAGCATAATATCTAATACAATTCTGACATTACTGGCAAAGTATGAAGGCCTGGTTCAAACAATATATTAAATCAATGGGTGGTTTTCAACCACATGTGAACTATGAGCTCTCCAATTATATCTTTGTAAGTTTAGTATTATGTGAACCTACTTGGAAGTTTCCCATTCACACTTGAGAACTTGTGGAGATGGGTGAGAAAAGCATAAACACCACTTCTATAATGGTTGCTGTTGTGTTTCCAAAGACAATTGAAAGAGCTAGTTGGCATCCATCATACCACCAGCCCTTTGGAACATCATCTCCCACATCCTGGCCAAGTTCAAATAGTCCTGAAAACTTGAGTCTTTCTCCATGACTTGGGTTAGAGTAGGCACAACTATGTAACTTAGCAGTTCACCAAAGGACAGCTTTACTCTTTTTGATTATTTATTGTTTGCTATGTGTTTGTTTTTTAACAGATGTTCTTCTTCTAGCTTTTTTTTAAAAAATTGGATGATTGTTTTTCTTATGTGCTGCTTAAAACCACTATAGAGTTGGATAGCCTTGTAAATGTATAGATAAATGGCACTTATTTTATCTTTATTACAAAGCCAAACATAGTTTGAGACCATTCCGTTTGAAAGAAAGTTTGCATCAGGTTGAATTTGCCTATGATCGTTCTATTAGTATAGAAAATCTTCATAAGGGAAGACTCAAGGATTAATTGGTCTCCATGAACATCATAACAAAGCCAAATTTTGAAATCAATAAATACACATGCCAGCCAAGCATTTATAATCCAACATAGATATTCAATGCACTACAGCCTTACATACCAAGATTTCAACCAAATGCATTCTACTTGATTTTTTTAAATAAATTTTTATTAGAGTATAAATATTAAAAAAAAATAACATAACATACACACAACAAACATTTATACAACATATAAACAAAAAGAAAAGGATTATGTTTCCTTCTTAAGCATTATTTCAAAGTGACATTCTGCTTATAATACGTTTCTTCACCTCTCCTTAATCTAATAAGATATCATACCCTAAAGATATCAAATACCTTACAATTCACATAGTAACAGCTGCAAGAATAATCTATGCAAAAAATTGGAAGCAAGAAAGAATGCCAAACGAAACAGAATTAATAGAAAAAATTCTAGAATGCACTGAAATGGATAGGTTAACCAAAGAAATACAAGAAAGAGAAGAATCAGACTATTACAAAGTATGGAACAATTGGTATAATTGGTTAAAAACTAGAAACAAACAAAAATATATATATTACCGGTACTTGATTTTTTTTAAATATTTTTTTAAATGGAATTCTGTACATTGATTTAATATTATTCATATGACCTTTCTTCATGGTTTTCCCTCAGATACGTGGACATATGATCAATAAATAATCAAAAGGAGTAAAGCTGTCATTTGGGTAAACTGATAAGTTACATAGTTGTGCCCTACATGTTTCAGCATGACAATTTTAAGATTCAGACAGAATTTCAACAATTTCTTGAAACTTTTATTGGGGTCTTGTTATAGTTCTCAATAGGAATGTTCTTGGTAAATATATTCTTGGAGCTTAGGCTTAGCAGAATGTGTGAACCTAGCCAATTTGTGTTTAAGCAATGGATACATTGAATAAACACAAATTGGCTAGGTTCACACATTCTGCTAAGCCTAAAATCCAAGAATGTACATTGCTTTAAGCAATGTATCATCTCAGGCTATGACTGGTAATGAAAAAACAAATATTTGCCTTCTTTCTACACATTAGTTTTAAAGTCTAGATGGCAGTTGTCTCTATCTCTATAGCAGAGGCTATAATTTGGTTTCAAGGGTTTTAATTTCTTTCTTTCTAAACAAATTAAAATGAACTGAATTGCATACAACATTCTGGATTTTAAAGTAAGAAAAAGAATTTGTGAACCTACTGACATCAGAAAATTTTGTTTTGTTTTGCGCTGTCTGGCTTCACAAAGGAGATGGTTCTAAGCCATCCCTTTCCCATAGAGAAATTCTAATAAAAATCACACAGCTCTATTTATAAGAATAAATACATTAAAAACAACCCCACCAATTCAGCTGCTAGCTATGTCTTTAAAGTAATATGTCTTGTGATTCTTGGAATACCAATTCACAACCCTACTTCTACCACAGTGCATTCCAATTCCAAATCCAATTCCATCCTCATTTCAATGTTAAGTGTTGAAATTCAGTTTACTTCTTTCTGCTTATCTAAAAGCAAGCATCCAGGCCATAGGTTGAGCTTGTTGCCATGGTAAGTGTATACTCAGTGAATAATACAGTAAATCATTGCTTGAAATACCTGATACAATAAAGTGATAGTTAGAATTACTTGACTCTAGCCTATACGTGTGTGTGTATGTATGTATGTATGTATGTATGTATGTATGTATGTATGTATGTATATATACTGACCCTCAAGTCTGTGTATATATTTCATACATACAAACATATACAGAGAGTGTGAGAGACAGAGAGAAAGAGAGAGAAAGAGAGAGAGAGAGAAACTGATTTGAGGGTACTTGTCCCTATAAATGGCATTGGGTGCAAACATCTACCCTAGTTTTAATTTTGTATCTACAAATACCATTTGGGCATATTAATGATAGTTTAGATTGATAAGCTAAATGCTGCCTAATTTAATTATGCATGGGTATACATTATAGCCTTAGCTTCTAAAACTTGAGTTTTACAGGAAAATTTATGCAAGAAAAGCTGTAGCAGTCACTTACCTTTCTGAGTTTACATTATTTATTCTAAAGTAGCAGAAACAGTTGTAGGGAAAGTATATGAGAAGAATGCAAAATTGTGTGGTGAGAACATAGGAGCGTAAGTGTGTCTCCTGTAAAAGAAGTTCACAAAAGGTGAATGGAAGAAAGGTAAGAAGCAGAAAAAAGATGTTCCAAGAATCTGCAAACTAATAGCTGAGAGCAAATCAAATGCTAAGCATTGGCCTCTTTTAAAGAACCTATGGCTTAGCTTTTACTCAAGAAAGATGAAGCTTAGTTTTGATTTAAGAACTGGAGAAATGATATTACAAGGGCTCATTGGTCCAGTTCAACAACTAGCATTATAGAAGCTGGCAAGCATATTAGGGCTCACACTTTTCTTTCATTCATTCTTTAAGTCAACCTCTTTTTCCAACCTCTCACTGCTGCTGTGGGGTTTTGAGTCCTGATGCATTTATTGAATTTGAACTGTGTTGCTTTTCCAGATAACTTTTTGAATGTAATGTGAAGCACAGCTGTACTATATGAATCAAATATCACTTCTTGCATGTACTCACACAGCAGTAGACAACTCTGTACAGCACACTGTCTACACTTCATAGTAGATAATTTTTATTTATTAAATTTATGTAACAGAATGAGATTAATATAGAGGAATATTGGATGTCTTCTAGTCCAACCCACTGCTCAAGCAAGAGACCCTATACCATTTCAGACAAATGGTTGTCCAATTTCTTCTTAAAAACCTCGAGTGTTGGAGCACCCACAACTTCTGGAGGAAAGTTGTTCCACTGATTAATTGTTCTCCTTGTCAGGAAGTTTCTCCTTAGTTCTGGGTTGGATGTCTCCAGTGGTGGGATTCAATTTTTTTTAACAACCGGTTCTGTGGGCGTGGCTTAGTTGGGGTGTGGCTTGGTGGTCATGTGACCGGGTGGGCATGGCTATATGCATAGGGACTACTCAGAGGGCTGAAAAAAGCCATTTCTGACTGGTCCTCGCACTTATGACCATCCTCACATTTATACCTGTTGTGGCATTCTTAACAACTGTGTCAGTCATTTCACCACTACTTGTCTTCACCACGGTGACAAGATAGGGCGCAAAATGTAAAATGTGAGGACAGTCATAAGTTCGAGGAGTGGTCAAAAGTGCGAGGACCAGTCAAAAATAACTTTTTCAGCCCTCTGAGTAGTCCATATGCACAAAAGGACTACCCAGAGGGCTGAAAAAAGTGATTTCTGACAGGTCTTCACACTTTTGACCGGTCCTCACCCTTATGACTGGTCATCATTCATGCCCATTGAAGCATTCTTAACAACCGTGTCACTCATTTCACAACTGCTTCTCTTCACCATGGTGACAAGATAGGGCAAAAAACGTAAAATGTGAGGACAGTCGTAAGTTCGAGGAGGTCAAATGTGCGAGGACCAGTCAAAAATAACTTTTTCAGCCCTCTGAGTAATCCATATGCACAAAAGGATACAGCAATAGAGAGGGATGAAGGAAGGAGAAGAGAGATAGAAGAAAGAAGGAGAGAGAGGAACGGAAGAGAAGGGAGGAAGGAAGGGAAGGGAAATTAGAGTAGGAGTGAGGATAAGAGAGGGAGGAAGAGAGGAGGAGAAGGAGAAAAGAAGAGGAAGTAGGGAGGAGAGGAAGAGAAAGTAAGAAGGAAAGAAAAGAGAGAGGTGGTAAGTTTGAGGAGAAAGATTGCTGTACAATAAAAAAAGATGAAATGGAAGAAAGGCAACCCCAAACAATGGCACACATGCCGTCGCCCCAGGTCAAATCTCCGTGGTGTTTCTTTCATGAGCTTCTGTTTCCCTGCAAATGACAGAACAGAAGTTCATGAAAGAAAAAGGTCTTACCTCTTGCCACGCTGCCAGTGTTGGGATGCCTCACCTCCCACCAGCCAGCTGGTCTTCATGTCTCTGCTGCGCATGCGCACGTCCTCGCATGCACACATTCATGCATGTCGGTGCATGCATTCACCTTTCAGTTTGGGCATGTGCACACATGCAGTTCAGGCACTTGGTGTCTGAAAGGTTTGCCATCACTGGCCTAGGATACCTAGAACATAAAGTCGGAGCTGACATGCATCCCAGTGCTTGAGAAAGGAATTCATGACAGGAGACGTTTTCTGACAAATTTGGCCTGATTATTTAGAGCTTTTTAGGCCTGCTCTTCAAATTGTACTCAGGCACTATCAATGACCCATGCAAATATTCTGAAATCGATGTAATGTGGTTACCATTCCACTCTACGAACTGAAGGGCAGCTTCCGAAAGAGCACACACTGCTAATCCTCTTTCCGGAATAATATACATCAGCCTTGGATCAGACAATAAATGTCATACCCATCAGAACAACAAAGTGGATTGTATGTGTTTGTATATTTCCTGAAGGATTTAATTTATTTGGAATATCTTACAGATGACTGGAGGCAAACTGCAATCACCAGTCATTCTTTGATGAAATCATATTTGCTCTCTATTAAAATATTTATTGATCTTTTAAGATGTAAATCACAACTTGCTTCTCTTTTTTTGCTGGAAACCTAGTTTTTGAATGCCAGAGTAACATTAAAGATGAGCCTTGAGAAGGTAATGTGGTTATGGTTTTTATTAAAAAAAAAAACTCTTATAAGATTTGGTGCATATGCCTTATCACAGCCTGTGGCATTTAATTTTTTTTATCTGTTCCCGTGAATACAAAAAGAATGATTAAACTGTTAAAAACAAGAAAATTCTCATGGATATTCTTAAGTGACAAAAAAAAAGTAGTTAATAGTTTCTCAATAGTTGGGCTAATTAAGTCAAGCATATCTAAAGAGAAGATTCTATTGCAAATTTCAGAAGCAATAGAAGTCTACCTGTGCCTTCCTCCGTGTGTGCATCTGTGTGTGTGTGTGTGTGCGTGTGTGTGTTAAAAGTAAAAAGATATAATGTGGATTAAGGAGCAGTAGGTTGCTGTGTGTGTTTTCTGACCCAGCCGTAGCAGAAACAAGAAACAGACTCCTTGTCACAAAAAAACCCTCTTTATTTACCTCTTGTGAATTAATTGCATTCACCCACTGAAAATATCAGGCAAGAGTCCTTCAAGGAGTTAACTGCGGTACAGACCTTATCAGTTCCTTGCGATAATTTCAAGGCCATGAACTCCCAGACAAAAGGCTGCAAATTAAGTTCTGGTAACCAGTCTTTGTGGCACAAAACGCAATGAGCCAAAATCTTCAGAAATACGAACTGTTGTCTCCTACGACAACCACTCCCCTTTCCTTCTATTTATTCCCCAGCCAGGGAGGGGCCATTCAGCATCCAAGTGTGCTTTGCTTCCCGAGTCAACTCCTTGTCCTCCATTGTTTTCCTCTCCTAACTGCTTTGCACATACATGCACCTGGAACAGGCCCCAGCTGTTCTTCCTCCTCACTTATCTCAGCCTCCAAAAGCAGCTGCCTTTCCGGTGGCTGGGAAATGTCAGACGGCCCTGGCTCTATCTCTGCGTCCGATGCAGAGCATCCCTCAGAGCCTTCCCCAGATTCCAGAACTGGCCCAAGTTCCTCCCCCCAAACCTCCTCATCATCCAAGTCTGCCGCCGGCTCTGCCGGCAGCTGGTGGGCTGCAACAGTGTGGTTTGCTCATAGGATTCTTCCACAGTTCTTTATTATCATGGATAGTTAGCACACTAGTTAGGACCTTTGCCATATAACTGCAGTAAATAAATCCAAGGAAATCTTTTACTAACAACAATCACAAAAGATCGAAGGCAAAGGCTCATGTTTGCAAATCCCCTACACTGTTTGTATACTCCAAAGGATATTTTTACTCAGTCATGACATTTCAATGTCAATATACACAGTTCTAGGAAACCATCATTTCTAACTTCCTCATCCCTTTGATAAACATAGCTTCAGGAGGAGTAGTTGCAGTATCTACCTGGAGAATATGTCCAATGTGATTTAAATGGACTTTGATTAGAGGTCAAGAATTGTGACATGGTTTCATATCATCCATTATGATTAAACATGCAATATTGGCTTTTATTAGAATTCCATTTACTTATTTCTGTGTTACCGAGTGGTTGGAAGCCTATAGTATGCGAATTGTTTTGATTGGTTGGACAATGAAGATGATGTGATGTGTCTATAGGATAATATTAGTTGATAAAAGAAGAAAATGAGCTGAAATTAATAATTACTGGTTGCTGAAATTAAACGTTTGCAGTTTACAAAGCATGACCTGGCTGCACTCATATTAGACCTTGTTCAAATTAGAATGATTAGAAAAGTGGTCTGAAGGAGTTCTTTTAGGATTCAGTTTAACCTGAAATATCTCTTCTCAACTGTGGACTAGAATATTTTTGTATTTGCTTAAAAATCACTGTTCAAGTTTCTAGTAATATTAAAATAAGCTGATCGACAAGAACTATTCACAAACTATATTTTATTTAAACTGAATTTATCCTGTCTTTAATAATGATACATTTCAAAATAGAATGCATAATTAAATACAGTGGAATAGTACACCTCAGCAAAAGCAACACCAATAAGTAACAGTAGAAATTCAATAATTGCAAACCATTTGAAAAGAGCCAGCTAGGAGATCAATGATGGTGTGTGCCATAGTTGTTTATTACAATGTTGAAAATATTCTCTTCTGTTTAGTCATTGTTCTGCACCTCTATTTTTGCAATATTATACTGTTGTACAAAAGCACCCAAGCTAAGCTTCAAAATTAGGGGGGGGGGACAAGACATTGCAGAAGGTGTTACTTTAAGTCATGTGTTACCCGTGGCATGAATACAGAATTTATTTATAGATCACTCTATTCTTTGCTCTCTTCCAGCATACATTCCGTATGGATGTGTAAGTACGGACACTGAAATTGTGAATATTTTATTAAATCCATTGTAGCTCCTTCAGTTGCTCTAATCAGAATTGATTAGTCCTAGAACAATCTTTCCCATTGTTAGACTATGTAATCAATGTGGCCATGAATGGATTATAAATCAAAAGTCTTTGCCTCTGCTACTAAAATGTGCATACTGACTTTCTTGGTCCAATCATCCCCTAACCCTCTGTAAAGTCAAGTGAAGTTACTGTGTCTGCTGGACATTTATGTTCCAGATCATATTTCTTATCCCTCATAGACAGCAGCAATTCTGCTTGTGGCTTTCCCGTGTCTTCCACTTACCATCTTGGAAACAGCAATGTTGATGAAACATTTTTAATGACTACATTTGGGAAGTTCTGCTCCATTCTCAGTAACCCTGCCCCTCCTTGTTCAGTTCCCTACACAACTGAACCCTGCTTTCCAATCTCAGACATTTTACAGATACTCCTCCCCCTCTATTTGAAGATGGCTGGCTACATGGCAACTCTACTAACCTGGAATCTTTTATCTTAACTTTGCTCAGAAGAATAAACTGTGATTATTTTATGGCAATGTTTCCAAAGACAAATGAGGCGGTACTTTCTATTTATACTTTGGGAGTTGTGTGAGGAAAAAAGTGGTTTCAATTAGTTTAAAACACTTTATCCGTGATAACTTGATTAGCTATTGGTCTTAACAATTACCATCTTCAAGAAGAAAAGCAATCTGCCTATGTTGTAAAAAAAGCTTTTCAGCAGATAAATCATGCAAGTTTAGCGTTTTGAACCTGAATTTTTATTCAGAGCTAGTACTTTGTAGATTGAGAGTCCTGTTTTTGTTAGTTTTGTTTTTATATGTTGGTGCAAAAGGCATATCTAATATTTAGTGTACATTCATACTATCCAATGTGTGTTTTTTTCCCTTCTGATTTACATGATTAACTTGTTTAATGAGGCAGAAAGAAGGTCCCATCCATTGTATTTAGTCATAAGCAATGCGGCACTGAATAAACAGTAACAGCACATTAATCTTGCTGACTTCTCTTATTATGCAGGAACAGAAATAAATTAGTACCTGATTCCATTGTTCCAAAGCATTTACCATGCTTAGCTGAAACGAGCTAGGTGTGCTATGTTAAGAAATTTTTTTCTCATTGTTAAATTGGAAGTTTCAGAAAAGAAAAATTGTAAGTAGCGATAAATAAAATTGAAAAAGAAAGTCAAGAGGGTCAAAACTCTCCAAAACTTCTTTGATTTATTTCAAAGTATAAAAATGTTCAGCTACATCTTAAGGTAAGAAAAAAATCACCACATCCAACAGAATGTCAATATGGTGACAGCAGGAATCAAAGGAAGTTATTCAAGTTGAGAAATGTCTGCTTAATAAAACCCTGATATACGGCTCTTCACTTTAGTAGAGTTTGGATCCAATGAACAAAATCCGCCTACATTTCTATGCATGTGTATAATTTTATTCACCATTTTACAGATGCACAGAACATGTAAAATATGCAAAATAAGCATATGCAAAATCCATTCCCATTTCAGGTAGGTGTGAAATTTGCAAATTATGCATGCATAAATTCCAAATGTTATTGAAATGGGGGAAAAACAGCAAACTTTGGCAACATGGTTGAAAAAAGAATGGATAACAAAAACTTTAAAGAACATATAACTATAAGCCTATAACTGATCTTATACTGTAGCATATAACACCAACATTACAGAGTCTTCAAATACATCAGCAGTTGGAAAAGCCTTTGGATTGTCATGCTAGACTCTCAAAAGAGTGCCAAAGGAGAATAAGACAATTACAGAGAAACTGTTTGTGGCTTTTGTATCTATCTTCCCTTTGTGCATGAAATGACACTTTGAAGAAGCAATGTGAAGAGCAGGAGTGACAAAACAAAAGCTCTGGGCTTTAATCTTTAATTAATACTTGGCAAATAATAGTGTCTGGATGGGCAGGATATAGATCATGTATGGACTGAGAGGGACAAGCTGGTTGTTACCAATCCCCCACAAAAGATAATTTGAGGGTTCAGAGTGAAAACTTGAGTGCAGAAGAGAAGAAGAGGAAGCTATCAGCAAGGTAGATAGACTTATATATAATTTTATTAAGGATTTTAATTATAATAGTAAAATCTGAGGAAGGGAGGGAGAAAAATAGATAGAAGGAGTGAAAGGTACAAAGGTTGAGATTGAGAGCTTCCCTTCAATTATCTACTTTGTGTGATGAGAAAAGTACTGAAATTATTCAACAAACCTACAGTTTGACAAATAAGAGAAGAAAACTATTAGGAACACATTTATATGTCCAGTTTTTTTAAAAAAACAAAAATTAGTTTTAAAATAAAGAAAAATAAATAACATGAGAAACTCATTGTTCTCCCATTTGCAAACAAGGAGAAATTAAGCCCATCTCTTGTGAAGCCAGTTCAACATTAAAGCATCTTGTCAATATTTATAAAGCAGATATGTCTTTAGAAATCAACAAAGCTATAAGCCAATATACCTAAACGCTGTCATCAGACTATGATCACATCTGGGATCAGAATTTTCATTGCTAAGCAAGTGATTGTTAAATAAGTCACACCCTATTTTACAACTTTGGGGCAGGGTTGTTAAGAGAATCGGACAGTCATTAAGTGAATTCGGCCTCCCCCATTGACTGTGCTTGTCCAAAGCCAGCTGGGAAAGCCACAAATGGTGATCATGTGACCCCAGGGTGCTGCTAGTTGCCAAGCAACCAAATTTTGATCATGTGACTACAGAGATGCTGTATGATTATAAGTGTATCCTGTATGATTATTAAGATCAGTCATAAGTCACTTTTTTTGGTGCAGTTATAACTTTGAACAGTTGCTTTAAAAAAATGGTTGCAAGTTGAGGACTACCTGAAATCCCAAACAACAGCCTGCATTTTGTAGTCTCAATAATCACCCAGGCTGAATTAGTACTTAATTTTATTTAACTTGCTCTTCTAATTTTGGCTTCCCAATGGTTTGGGTAAATTAGAAAGATAATGGTGAACTATATTGGCTTTATGCTCTGTACAAGCATCCTTAGTCCACAGAGATTGGAGTCTGGGGCTGCCACCATGACTTCCATGCTATCTTTTGCCCTTAATTTATTTTTTAACGCACCCAGCAGGGTTTGATGTATGACATACACAAAATCTGCCTAAAAATGCTTTTTGGTGAAGATTTTCAACTGTACATTGAGAACAGTAACCTATCAGGTGCAAGCCGGGCAGTGAAAATATGCCATAATACAGTACATTTTGTCATTCCAGTAAATATTTCTCTCGAGGTATGATCAGAAAACATCCCTGTAGTAACAGGGTTTAATTTCATTCGCTTCCAAAGACATCAAATAGTGTATTTGTCTGATGGCAACCAGCGGCAGTGATGTTGGTGGCAGGGCTAGAACAGAGATGATGAGGGGACCAATACAAAGAGAAGGTTAAATATTAATCAGTTTTGGCTAACATGAATAATGAATAAGCCATTTAGCATGCCCTTGTTTAATCATGGTAATGATCTATTAAGCACGGTGTATGAAAAGTTCAGCACAGGTCATCTTTTGCATTTAAAATATTATTTAATTTTAGCCCTTGACCTCTATTTCTGTTCACATGGAAGATGTAAAAAATTAAAAACAAATCCCCCAAACAAGTGACTCTTATAGCTTTATTTGAATTAACCACATTTATGGCGATTAAAATTGCCTTCTATAATCATAATTATTTTTACTGAATAAATTAAAACAAAGCTGTCCAACAAAAAAGCAAAGTGCTTTGATCATCTGGATAAACACACTGGGAAGTGTTGTAGATGCAATATACCAATTCTACAGACACAGTAGTGTTTTCTTCATCTATCCTGAATGCTATTTTTCTTCTCATTTGAAAAGATGGCAATAAATACATGTGAAAGAAAACAGGGGATAATTTAAACATGCAAGAAGGTACCAAGCAGGAACTCACAAACTTGGGAGAAAAAAGAAGGTGGGACATGAATATTTGGTCTATGCAAGAATAGGAATCAAGAAAGATAAGGGCTCTTTTGTTTTCCAACTAATTGTGTTTGAGGGAGGGAGGGAGGGAGGGAGGGAGGGAAGGAAGGAAGGAAGGAAGGAAGGAAGGAAGGAAGGAAGGAAGGAAGGAAGGAAGGAAGGAAGGAAGGAAGGAAGGAAGGAAGGGATAGATCCTGGCAGAAAATCAGGACAGTTTGAGACTGAGTAAAAAGTATAGTTGCCAAAGAGTGTCAGCTGACAGGGACTAGAAGAGGGACCTTTTCAGCAGTGGCCCCTGCCTCATGGAATATTTCCCGCTCAGACATTAAAGTGACCCCAACCCTGCTGGCCTTTCATAGGGTTTTAAAACCTGAGAAGCTGACTATGCTAAGGGCCAATTAATTATCTCGGCTCTGTATATATTTATTTTGGATGTTTTTATCAATTTCATTTTATAGTTTTAGAATTGTAAGCCACCTGAGTATTGCTTGAAATGGGTGGTTATAGTAATTGAATGTGTGTGTGTGTGTGCATGTATGCACATGTGTGTATGTATGTATGTATGTATGAATGAATGAATGAATGAAATGAATGAATGAATGAATGAATGAATGAACTAATTAACAAAAGGTAAAGAATAATTCCTCTTCATACTGAGAAAGGATCAAGGGTATGTAAATTAGAAAAACTAGGCATATGCATTTATCCTGTGGTTTGGTTCTAGTATACAAAATAACCCATATCAATTTGGGCCTTCCACCTCCTAATAATTTTATTGAAACTCCCAATTTTAACTTTTCCAAAAATCCCTCCCTCTTTTCCTTCCACATGGATCTATAAAATACTTGCAATATTTCAGAAGATTGGAATTTATTGGAATGAGAGACTTTAAATTTTGCTGTGTTTATCTCACGACTGTAATTGTGCAGCTTCTTCAGAGAATAATACAGGAAAAAAATTGTGGGGACCAAAAGATTACAATGAATGAAATCAATGCAAGGTTGAGGTTTGTTTTACCTATTCAGTAGGAAAATACAGAAAACCAATAGAGTGACATAAGTAATAGATGGATAGCTAGAAGAAAATACTGAATATCTAGCACTTTCCAAGCAAGACTCCAATGTGATAATGTCTCAGAACACACAAACTTTAGTAGGAGCGTTTTACTACTCTTGGGAGAAAGAACTAGGGATAAGAACTGACTACTGGAACCATCTTGCAATCTATCATTTTAACATCCTTTTCCTAAAGCACTGTAATGGGGAACCTTGCTAAAACATTCATTATGAATATAATCTAAAGCTCTTTCCTGTTCCTCTCTCTCTACCTTGGATTTTTCCTTCCATGAGAATTTAGTGAGAAATTTATCAACTCCTGTAGTATCCTATGTCCTCTTATCTCTTCTAAGCTTTGAATTACTAATGAACAGTCCGAGAAGGTGTAGATTTGGATTTAGTTTGCTCAGCCTGATGTAGTTCAAGGTCTGGAGTTCACCTGCAGGTAAAATGTATCCTTACCTTTTTGTCTAGTGATCAATGTTGCATTAGATAATTATCTCTTATAAACTGAGGCTGGGAAGCATTCCTCTTTAGTAACACTTCCCAGCAGTCTTCCCTCGTGCCATAAAGGGCAGATTGTATCTGGGATTGGTTTAAAAGCATTAAATCATTCTTTATGTCTGGGCATATGATACTTTCTGCCGGTTTGCGCAGGAGAACCATCAACTGAAGATGTAGCATATGGATTACAATGTAATAAGTAATTGGGCTGATTCTCATCCTAGGCTATTGAAATTTGATTGACCAGTAATATTCAAGATCCCCAGCTTTTTGCAGCTGTGTACAGGTAGTCCCCTACTTGCAACTGTTCGTTTAGTGACCATTTGAAGTTACAATGGCACTGAAAAAAAGTAATTTATGACCATTTTTCACAGTTATGACCTTTGTGGCATCCCCATAATAATCAAAATTCAGACATCTGGCAACTGGGCTGCTGGGGGTTTGCAGGGGTTCGGGAGAACCTTTAGCTAAGATTCTGTGCAGTTCAGAGAACCCCCAAATCCCACTCCTGTCTGGCCCCACCCCTCCCAGGAGTCCCCACATGGCCCATTTTAGATGCAGGTAAGTGCAGGGCACGCCCAGAGGCTTGGAGACAGCGAAAAATGGGCCTTCTGGAAGTTCAGAAGCTCCAGATGGCCTCTGGAGCCTGGGGAGACCATTTTCGCCCTCTCGGAGGCTCGATGAAAGACTCCAGAGCCTGGGGAGGGCAAAAACGCCCACGCCCACCCTGTGGTGCAGGAGGCCAACTAGTTCATGCCCACCATGGCCACACCCACCCAGCAACTTGGCAGAGAACTCCTTGCTAAATTTTTTGAAGCCCACCCCTGGTTGAGAAATTCCAACACCATACCATTCATGCTTATTCTATACCAGGAAAAAGCTGTTGAGCACATGTTCCATTGTTCTGATTCACACGAGCATGTTAATTATAAAAGGTACATTTGTAATTTGACCTTTATTGCTTCAGTGAGGCAATAAGACAAAAACTGATAGAACAGCTCATATGGTGTGGAAAGGAACCAATAAGTAAGTTCTACAATCTATTTTAAAATTCCTCATGTAGTGATGAATGAAGTTGAAATATCTGATTATCTCCTGTAGTGTCCCTTCATCTGTGGGTTTTTTTTTATTCCAGTAATTGTGTTTGACAAATGTTTAATCATGACCAGCAGGATTCAATAAACCCTCTAATTACTGGATTTCAGTTTAGTGGTTTTTGAATGCAAAGGGGAAAAAAAATGTTTGCTGGTTTAAACATGAAATGCTCTACTCTGATTGAATAAATATTTGGGTGTAATGGATACTCCTCATCTTTGATAGTTCATTAAATCACGAATTCACTATTTTTTCCCATTATTTTGTTACAGCAATTGTTGTAAATGTCTCGATTTAGTCATTTCTCTCAACCCAGATAAAGTAATATAATGATGTGCCCCACCTTTATCAATTAGCCTCCGTTTGAGTTGAGAAATTTTCTTTCATTCTTCTTGTGACAACCCTCCCCCAACTGAATCAAGGAGAAAAATGTAATTGTGTTCCATTCATTATAAAAAGCCCTGCAAATTAAATATCGTATGAAAAATAACTTCTGTTCCTAATTGTATCAGTAGAAAAAAAGAAGAATGTAAAATCCTGCTACATGCATGGGAAATGTAATGAAAGTTTTAAACCAATGCGCATAATGTTAATTCGAACTTTCTTTTTTTTTTAACCATTTCTAGAAATTAATCTTTTGTCAAGATTATGATGATTAATAAAGCTCAGTTATGAGTCTTGATAATTGATGATAGACATACCATCTGTATAATACATACAGGTGTGTATTAGGCGACACTGATTGAAATGTTATAAATATTTTAAAATAATGTTGCTCATAAATCTGTGGGTCCAAAGGAGTGGAGGACAGAAATAGCACTTAAAAGCTCTCTTCATCCTCTGCCCTGCAGAACACAAATCTACGAGGATGTCAGAAATGATGATTTCTCTATCATGGATACTAGTAATACAGGGGTCAGCTTTTGATAGGATCATCTAGTCATTTGCATGGATTGAATTTTTCTAAGATTATTAGCACTATTAGAGATGACCTGGGTGATAAACATTTTATGGATTGTGAAAAATCCATAGGTGTTGTGCACATAGCCTTCTGAGCTGGTCAATGTATAGTTAATGCCTGGCACAAAGAAGCCACAAACTATTACTAATCCTAGTCACAAAACAAATTCTTCTAAAGGCCAATCTACTACAGAAGCTGGTTTAGGGATGAAAAATGAATTGGTTCTGGTTTTTCAATATTAGTAATAATACTGTACATGTACTGGACTATAGTATTACCATCTGTAATAATTTTAGAACATTGTCTTATAATAGTCTATGAAATAAACATTGATTTCTTATGGTCTAACTATAAGACAAAACATATGAAATATTGTCTATGCAGATTCTCAGTCATGGTTGTCCCAAAGGTGCTTTTTCAAGAGGCAACTGGACTTCCTTGTTTTTCTTTGAAGATGTTTCACTTCTCATCTGAGAAACTTCTTCAGAAGAGCTGAAGAAGCTTCTCAGATGAGAAATGAAGAGCCTTCAAAGAAAAACCAGAAAGACCAGTTACCTCTTGAAAAAGCATCCTGGGCCCATATGAAATATCCTTAATAAACATTTCTACAACTTCTGGAGCAGTGGACGGTTTCAAAATTTTTTGATACCGGTTCAGTGGGGGTAGCTAAGTGGGAGGCATGTGACTGAGTGGGCATGGCCAACTTGGCATCACTCACGCCCACACCCAGTCACATGATCTTCCTCACATAGCCACACCCACAGGAAAAGGTAGAAAATTTTTTGGAATTTCCACCTATCTACCCATGCCCACCCTTCACCAGTCGCCCCCATTTCCCAGCCTTTAGCGGCCCCAGCCCTATCCCCACTTCCTCCCCTACCACCGCCTCTTACTTCAGGCTGCTCACCTTCCGCGGCAGCTGGTCCAGAGTCCAGAAGGCAAGTTGACCAAAGTTTTCGGCAGCCCATAGGCCACTGAAAAGTACCGGAAGTCATGGAAAAAGCTGCTGCTGTCACCGCCATGTTCTTCGCGCATGCACATCCCATTGGACTTGCAAGGCAATGGGATGTGTGTGCACGAAGAACATGGCAGCGATGAACATGGTGGTCAGGGCGAGCGAGTGGCAACCAGGGGACTGGTTCGGGGGCGTGGCCAGCTGGCCATCACTACTGGTTTGGCAACCTTGGCTAAATTTCCATCAACGGTTTGGGCAAACCGGTTGAATACCACCTCTGTTCTGGAGGCAAGCCGTTCCATTGATTGTTCTCATTGTTGGGAAATTTCTCCTTAGTTCTAGGCTGGTTCTCTACTTGATTAGTTAACAATCTTTATATTATACTTTGAGAACTTTGTTAAAATATTAAAAATTGAAAACAAATATAAATAAAATAATCCTTGAAGCATTATATGTTTCCAAACAATTTGTTCCTTGGATTTTATTTGTTCCTTGGAAATTTGTTCCTTGGATTTTATTTACAGTTTTGGGGGTTATTTTCATTATTTTCAGTTTTTAATTATTTCCAGTCATTTATTGATAAACTGTTTCAATAGAAATTATAAAAGAAAAGAAATAATCAAGTGAGGGGACTGCTGAAACGATAGATAACTGGGCAGCATAATTTGAGTGGATTTAATGGGTGCAAATCCACATTAAAAATATTGTGTGGAATGGCATAAAGTGAATGTTTTTGTTGGAGGGGGGAGTAAACATTATTTAAATAAATAATAAATAATTCTATTTGCAATGAATGAAAACCTTGAGACTTACTTGACTCAAATCTCATGAATAACATTAAACAAGCCAAGTAGTTTATGGGATGCAAAAAGTATTCCTAGCTGCCATTTCAAAGAGTATCTTATTAAGTGGGAATTTAGGTTTATAGCCACAGGGATCACATTTTTACTACTTTCACACAGGTTTAACATGACATGATTTAATACATACAGCAACTGTATTGAGCAAAAAGTACAAGGCAATACTATAGGTAGGATTTAAAAACCTCTTTAATAAACAGAAGTGTTAACCTGAACTAGAATGCAATATTGCCAGAATAGCCAGCTTTTAAGGTTCAGGATTGGCAGTTCACTTATTTCTTTAAGGAAATTACTGACTTATATTCAGATCCTAAAGGCATCCATAGCATTTAGCTTTGTATGATTCTTGCAATGCACTGGTGTGAATGATGTAATGTTACAACACACATCCTTGAATGAATAATTTGCAGTAGACTCAAAGACCATGCTAGTTATTTATTCACCTGAATCTGAATTTATTTCTTGGTTTAGAACAGACCTGCTGAAATTCTCAAAAATACATTTTTTGTGTGTCAGATTTTTAGACTCAGGTTTGCAGAGAGGCCAAGCAGTTATATTCAGTGTCTAAAATAAAGCTGTAGAAATGGCCCAGTATTGTCTGAACAATTCTGGAAGTAATTTAGTCCAATTCAAAGTATAAATCTAGGAGGAAATTGGAAAAACATAGCTTCCTTTTTCCATAATATAAACACAAAAGGGTGTAGCTATTTGTTATTCAACAGAATGGGATATTGTTATGCAAAATTATATTGCAATAAGGTTATTAAATATGCCAAATTTAATAAGTGTTGGTACATGGCTGTCAAAAATAATTTCTCAAAACTTTGTTAACTTTGTTGCTTTAAGATGAAATGTGATAAAATGTGCTGAAATAATAGCCCCTGTCAAACCTATTTTAAAAAGATATGAGCATTGAAAAATATGTGAAAGGTGCAGGAGTTTCTGTGGTGTGTGTGTTTATTCACAAACACACACATATTCAGGCACATGCAGACACTGATTCTGGTGCAATTAAAGGACTGAAATCATAATCTATCAATTATTATAGACTATAATGGTATGTGGGAATGAGTTTGGCATACAGGGAACAGCCACAGCCAAGAGAAGAGGCAGATAAGAGGCAGCTTAGCCTACAAAAGGAGTGATAAATGTTTCAGAAGGGACCCTCCCTAGTTTCTGGGGCAGCTGGGGAAAATGTATTTTTAGACTTGCAAGATTCTGTTAATAGAGCACTGTACACCAAGACAACTAGATACAAGAACAGTTTTTTTTCCGAACGCCATCACTCTGCTAAACAAATAATTCCCTCAAACTGTCAAACTATTCACTAAGGCTGCATTACTATTGCTATTGGTCTTCTCATCATTCCTGTCGCACATCTCCTCCCACTTGTGACTGCATGACTGTAACTTGTTGCTTATATCCTTGCGATTTATATTGATATTGTTTCCTAGTATGATTTGATTGCTTATTGTACCGTATGACTGTCACTGGGTGTTGTGCCTTGTGATTCTTGCTGAGTGTATCTTGCCTTTTTATGTACACTGAGAGCATATTCACCAAATTCCTTATGTGTCCAATCACACTTGGCCAATAAAGAATTCTATTCTATTCTATTCTATTCTATTCTATTCTATTCTATTCTATTCTATTCTATTCTATTCTATTCTACTCTACTCTACTCTACTCTACTCTACTCTACTCTACTCTACTCTACTCTACTCTACTCTACTCCACTCCACTCCACTCCACTCCACTCCACTCCACTCCACTCCACTCCACTCCACTCCACTAATGCAACATTATGATAAAGTAGAATTAGTTCACCTGGCATGCTTCCTAACTAGATTATCTCACAAGGCTGACAGAGACTTTATGATGCCTTACAGAAATAAAACCTTGAATACGAAACCCAGTCAAGTCCACCCCCTTAGCTGCAACAATCAAATAAACCATGCCATGGGCTCTGTATCACCCTGAGTGTCCAGGCCCACTGGTAAAACCATATCTTGGGTTTAACTACAAAACCATGTCTTGGGTTTGGTGTACTGAAAAATTAGTCCTAGATGCTGAATTAATCAGTGAATGATTGCACTAACATTACTACCATATATTTATGAAACACAAGCTTATTAATTAACGGCTTAAATGTACAGCTTTTGAGGATATAAGATTGATGTTTATATTATAAATTTTGTATATGGGTGGACACGTACAGGCTTTCCAATTACTGTTTGAATGCAATTACAATCTTGAAACATTTTCAAAGTATGTAAGCTATTCAGAAGAAATGTGTCTTTCATTTTGACACTAGAAGAGATCTTCTCATTTTCTGCACAGGTATTAATATCCTCTTCTTTCCACCCACTCACATCTTTCTGTAATCATTCTAACAATTTGAAAGATGATAAAAGCTGATTAGCTCACATGTCAAAACATGTATGAAAAGAATTATCTTTAATGAACGTTGCAAACAAATGGTGTGTTTAGTAGAGTGGGTGGTATAAAATGGTGGTATAAAATACAATCATAAATCAACTCATCTGTCTTTCGCTATTATCCAAATCTTTCTAGATTAGGCTACAGAGGAAAAATCAAGTAATTAATTCAGAGGATTTGATAAATCTGGAATCATACATATTGATCACATTGATCAATCCTATCCAATAGTAGTTATAAATCAGAGGATCCCACATTCTTCAGCTCATTGACCTCTTCATGAAAGTTCAGATTGTTCAACAATCTCCATTTTTATATCAAAATAATGTAATAAATCCTACTTTCACTAACAGTACTATAAATAATGGCAACCTTTGAAGGTCAGTGTTGATCACTTTAGGGAACCTTGGTATAAATTGAATAAAGTTAACTCATTAGTTTATATAGATTAAAAAAATATTGTCATTCAAAGGAATTTCTTTACAAACCATTTTAATTTTCCAGGTTGGCCTGCTTAGATGTACCTGAGTCAGCCTCCTTTGGGGAAACAACAGAAATTGTATCATATGCAATGTGTGAACTTTCATTTTGTATGTATGAAAGATTTGAAACAAAATTAAAACATTCTAAATCTTTGAGCATATAATTGCATAATCTGAGATTTCATGAAAAATGAAAAATGAATGTTCACAAATTGTATATGACAACGAGCGGTCAGGAAGGCCCTTCTTGCAACCATCCTATTATCTTAACTTCTGGACACACTTTTTTCTTTCTTCAGACCCTGGAGCAGACAGTTAAAAACTTTAAGGCTTACTTACACCAGCCAGTCCTTGAAGTTAATGATGCAAACCCTTTAAGGCCCCAGAGTTCCCAAACTAGGTATGTCTGCATCATTGACAAAGCCACTAACAGAATAACAGAATTGGAAGGGACCTTGGAGATATTCTAGTCTCTTGATCAAAGCGGTGACACCGCTTTGATCAAAGCGGTGTCACATGATATATTGGGATTTTTTTCCCTTTGCTAAACTGGGCATGGGTGTGGCCAGCGCATGATGCATCAGACCCACGGGCCGGGAGTTTGACAGCCCTGTTCTAGTCCAACCCCTTGCTCTTAGGTGTGTCAAATTTTTCAACCTTCAATTTCCAAACATTAGGGGTGCTCAAAAGTTATGACATGCCTTGGAGATTGTAAAGATATTTTGGTTACTTTAATATAATTTAGATGTGCTTGGTAAATAACTACATAAATATAATAACTTTTTAACATTTTGTTTGTTTCATTTCACAGGTTCAGCTGTCTTTTTTTTTTGTTAAGCATTATTTTGTCTGAGAGTATTAATACTGCTGGCCTCGTTTCCTGTGTGTGTGATAACTGATCTGTAATGGCTTCTAAAAAAAGAACAAGTCTGGGAACATTCACTCATATGAGCAACCTAATTGCTCAAACAAGAAACACTATATAATTTCAGACAAATAGTTGTCCAATCTCTTGCAGCCTATTGTCCAATATCTTGAAGACTAACTTGCAGTCTGGATAAAATAACAGTGATGTTATCTAAGGGTGCTCACAGTTTTATCTTAAGATCTTTATGTTGTTTCTTGGAGAACTTTGTCAGCAAATTTCAGGTTCCAAATTTATGAAGAAGCCAATAAAATAATTACTGTCTTTTGCACATATTTGTTGACACCATGCTTTAAGCGGCAGAATTGGTACTTGCATAGAATTCTCAACAGTGACAGAATTTTGAAGATTCAGCAGCAAACATTTTGTATTAATTAATTACTTTGGGTAAATGGGATGCATGGTGGGTTCTATAGGTTATTCCTATAGATTGCATGGTGGCAATCTATAGGAATAAGTTATTTATCTTTGTTTTGCTAAATTTTCAAGCATACTCAATTATAGCTGACTAATAGTTAATAGGCACTCAAAATAAATTGTTGCCTTAATATCTGATGCATTTAAATTTTGCACACTCTTTCTAAGCCTCTACTTTAAAATAAAGGTGCAAAATGATCAAATGTATGTAATGTGCCAGACTTTCAAGCTATTTCCAAAGTAGTGTTATGCTAATGATGAGGGTAATTGGGAGGGCTGTAAGGGATTTATATAATTGTTCATTCATTATGAACACTGAAATGTTTTGCTGTGTTCATGTAATTGACTTGATTAAGCAATATTTTTTCAGTTTGTCTATAATCTGACTCCAGGTTGCATTCTCTTGATACACTGAGACACAAACTGGCTACTTATTAGTTTATTACATCCCACAAACCCAGCCTCTATAGGTTTATATTTCTCTTTTCATAGAAAAAATAATTAACTGTTCACTACAAAGAAATAATATTCTCCCTTCTTCCAAACAGATTTCATCTCTGGGAGTATTTCACCCTACCAAAGTTAAATTGGAGACTCTGGCTCAATCACTGTTGCCCAACCCCTGCCAACTCTCTCTGAGAGGGGGGTGGGACAGAGAGACAGAGACAGAGAGAGACAGGCAGAGACTGAGAGACAGAGACAGAGACAGAGACAGAGACAGAGACAGAGACAGAGACAGAGACAGAATCAAATGAAGTAACAATATATAATAAAATGTACAATAAAATAAATCTTCTATCTTGCTTTATCTGAAACAGCCTCCATTCAACACCAGCATACTGGTGTTATAACATCTGTTATCTTCTTTTAAATTAACACTATTACACTGAAGAAATTAATCAATCCTCAAAACAGCAAATTGTCACCCATTTTAGAACATATTTTAAAAGTCAAAAGTATAAATACCTTTGATTCCATATCTTTTTCTGCATTACTAGTTGATAAGAATACAAACCAAACTAAATTTTTTTTTTCTTGATTAATTGGCAATGAAAGAACAACCTCTGAGGATGCTCTAAAATGAAAGCAATTTCTTTGGAGCAAAGGACACTATACTCAGGAGTTATTAGTGTGTGCTGTTCGTTCAATGTTTAATTTGGATGTGCCATTCACTAAGCTAGCAATAGCAGAGTGCTTAATTTAAAACAGAAAAAAACCCCGCCAGATTCATATTTCCCATTTGTTTACTTCCAAGGAAAAAAAGAATATTGTATATGTTGTATATCCATTGTATATCAGAACCGTTAGTCATAACCAGAATTAAATGTTTCTGAGCAAATAGTAATTGTAGTTCAGAATGTGTATCTTGTTAGATTTTATTTGCCTAGCAGCGCCACCTTATGAGACCTAGTTTTCTTTTTATGCCAAGGTCACAGAGCCTATTGAACAGAGATATCTCTTTACATACTCTTCATTCTTGAACTTCTATTTAAATACATTTTTGAGGTGAGGTGGATTCTTCCAGTCATTAACTTAACCCTGACAACAATTTATGTCAGTTTTTAAATGAAGTCTTTATGCTTTCCCAATATGTCACCTATCTGTACTATTGAAACATCATGAAGACAAAGAAAGTAAATATCTTCTGTCACATTTGATACCAGATATATAAAATAATGTCTGGCCTCTGTTCCAGTTCCTTTCTGCAAATGGCTTCAGGATAATACACAGACATACCTGGAAACAAGAGTTGAATATTGTTCTGGGAACTGATGTAACATTCTGATGGACTGAATTTGCTCCTTCAAAACATATGCTATTGTAAAAGTCTGACTTTCACACCATAAGACTTCATTCTTTGTCTAAATGCTGTTAAGCAGGACTACAGAAGCTTCTTCACATGTGAATATAAGGGAATATTTGCTTGACTTAATTTGCAGCTGAGAAGAACAGATGTTGAGCATCTGGAAGCTTGGCTTCACTAATTGTATCTGGGCCAAACGTAGCTACTTAAGTTTCAAGCATTGCCAAGCTGCCAAAGCTGATGAATTAAATTCTGTTTAGAAGTCCAAAAATGATTTGAAGGAATGGTCTTCAAATAAACAGGGTCAATGAGAAGAGTACCTTGGTGGCTGAGAGCTTCCACATAATTGGCTTAGGGGGTGTGGAAATGGAAGAGTGTCCCATATGGCAAATTCATGATGTAGAAAGCTATTAATGTAAAGCAATGTGGCTACTGATTTCTGTACTAGCTTATCTGCTTTCACAGGAAGAACATAATTATGGAGCATTTTAAATAACCATTTCTTAAAAGCATCCTCTAAAAGGGAACAATACTTTGAAGCCTTCCATGTACTCAAAAGTGCTTGAGCTTTTATCTATATTCAGGATGAGAAACATAAGAGCTGGCCCTCTATATGTTGAATCTCAGTCTCTATATTCCAAATCAGCATAAACAATGCCAAGAATTGTGGTCTAGAAAACCAGGCTCTCTGTGTGTGACAGATTATTTATCCATGACACAGGAAAAAAGATCTCCTTGAATAATTATTATCTCCAAAATGTCTTCTTTTCTTTCTTCATGACCCAAAAAGTTAAAATGTGGATGGAGGCATGCAGAAGAAGAGTTATCATGGTTGACTATCATAAAAATATTACATTAAGGTTGTGAGGAACAGCATTTAGAATCATTGCTAAAGAAAGTAAGACTCAAGTGTCTCTGTAAGGGGAAGGATAATCTACTACAGAAATAAAGGATGACAGAAGTAGCTAGCCTACTGTATGATGTGTATTTACTTGGAGCTGAGGATGTGTGTTTGCATGTGTTGGTTACATCTGTACAATTTAATCTCTCAATTATTGGTGGATCAGGTTAGGGGTGCTATTCAGCAGGTTCTGACTGGTTCTGGAGAACTGGTAGTGGAAATTTTGAGTAGTTCAGAGAACCGGCAAATACCACCTCTGGCTGGCCCCAGAGTGGGGTGAGAATGGAGATTTTGCATATCCTTCTCCTGGAGTGGGGTGGGAATGGAGATTTTGCAGTATCCTTCCCCTGCCACACCCACCAAGCCACGCCCACGAAGCCATGACCATAGAATCGATAGTAAAACAATTTGAATTCCACCACTGGATCAGGTCTTTTATATATTTAAATATTTTGGCACATTTCACTGATATACTCACCCTCTGAGTACCATACCACATATATTACATTTGATTTATATGCCGCCCTTCTCCGGAGATTCAGGGCGGCTTACAATGCACTAAGCAATATATTAATAACAAATTTTATTAATAATAAATATTTCCCAAATATTATCAATTTCCTGTTTGAACAGAGAGTAGGAAATTCCCAACTAAAACAAGTATTGGCAGCCCACCCACAAACAAACAAACAAAAAATCTGCAGCATTTGGGTATTTATAGAGGGTACTCTGCCAGGGAAAAGGCTTGCCAAGAACTTAAGGGAAGAGATAGTATATGACTTGGGCTCTCCATATTATTGTACCAAAGATGATAAGCAGAGATACTTTTTTATGGCCAAGGGTCTAAGCTAGATGGAAACTCCCAGAGAAAATATATGCTATTGGCCTGTGCAGATCTATGAAAGAGTGCATATATTACTATATATTTTCAAAGAGCTACTGATGATGTTACCCAGTTGGGCAATGAAACAACTGCAAGAAAACAACCAAGCTGATGAAGTATCAAGGGTCCCACAGTTCAATCCTGAATTAAAAATATTTTCTTCTATTGGCACTGACACTTCAGTTTGAAGTACTGGATTGAATGTTGTGATACTCGAGTATGAAAGCTAAAAGACTTGTGTCATTTATGGGCAGAAAGATCAATTTCCAGTTAAAATCCATTGGACAATTGATATTGGTCCAGCCCATTTCCTGAGATTTGTTCCAGTCACTCTGTTTTGGTACATGAAGTGAGTGAATTTTTAAAATCATGGTGCCATTCGAATTGGATCTCTGCCACAGTCTGGATGAAGCATCTGGAAACAAAGCAGGGTTACTCTTCACAAATCTGTATCACTCCTTCTGTCACTTTTACCACTGCTGTCTTTTAAAATTATTTTCAGAATGTTAAGGGATTTTTGGGAAAGAAGAAGAGAAAAGATTTAAGGATGCCAAAATTTTGAAAAGGATACAAGCAGGAAGAAATATGAGCTTCCTATACCAACCCTGCTTTTATAATTTTGAGCAGGGATGATCACACACTGAGGCAGGCCATTAAGTGGTTTAGTGCACCCTGTTATTAACACAGCTGCCTGCAATTTCTGCTGGTTCGAATCTCTCCAAGGCTCAAGGTTGACTTAGCCTTCCATCCTTTCTAAGGTAGGTGAAATGAGGACCCAGTTTGTGGGGGCAATAAGCTGACTTTGTATAAAGTATACAAAAGAATGAAGGCTATTGCTAAGCCGCCCTGAGTCTCCGGAGAAGGGCGGCATATAAATCAAATTAAAAAAAAAATTATCAAATCCTCATCTACCATTCACATTTTTAGTTACCATGAAACAAGTTGCACAATTTTCTCCCATGCTCACCTATACCCAGTCTCTACCAGTGGTGGGTTCCTCCCGGTTCGGTCTGGTTCGGCCGAGCCGGTAGCGGTGACGATATGACGTCACCGAACCGGTTCTCCCCCCCCTGCCCTCCCACCCACCCACCCACCCACATTATTCTTACCTTTTATTCGGTCCTACTACCAATCTATTTTTTTTTAATTTGATTTATATGCCGCCCTTCTCCGGAGACTCAGGGAGGCTTACAATGCACTAAGAAATAGCCTTTTGTATATTTATACAAAGTCAGCTTATTGCCCCCACAACTGGGTCCTCAATTTACCTACCTTAGAAAGGATGGAAGGCTGAGACAACTTTGAGCCTGGCGAGATTCGAACCTGCAGTAATTGCAGGCAGCTGGTCTTAATAATAGGGTGCTTTAGACCAATGTACTACCAAGGCTCTATTGCTGCCTCCTGAGTCCCAGCTGATGACTAGAGGGAAAAAAACTGTTTAAACTCTTGCCGCGGGGCTTCGAAGGGCCGTCCTACAGCTGATCAGTGTTAAAAGCAAACAAATGAGTCGGGTCGTAAGTGCGAGGACTGGTCGTAAGTGCGAGGACCTTCCAGAAATTACTCTGACCAGCTAGCCACGCCCACCTAGTCACATGACATCCAAGCCACACCCACAAAATAAGCCACGCAAACAGAACCGGTAGTAGAAAAAATTAGAACCCACCCCTGGTCTCTACCATCTCACATATATTATGAAATGTGTAGTGATTTGTTTGGGTTAAGACTTTTTTATGTGTGTGCTTTCAATTCAGTATGTTGTCCTGGTGAATGCCTGGAGTAGATTTTTTTTTTGGCAAGAATTCAGAAGTGGTTTGCCTTTGCAAGAAAAAGGCACGTATTATCATCAATGGTGGACATGCCAGGAAGCAAAAAAGTTTTGGGGGAAAATTAAAAAATGGCTGAATGAGATTTTAGAACAAAAAATTGAATGGTCACCAGAGACATGCTTGCTCGGCTCCAAACCGGATAAGATCAAGAAAGATTCATGGTATTTAGCTCTTCACATTATTACAGCGGCGAGATTGATATACGCTCTATTTTGGAAAAACCAGAATATCCCATCAGAGGAAGCAATCATAAAAAAGATTCTGGATTGTGCAGAAGCTGATAAATTAACCAAAAAATTAAAAGATAAGGACCAAACACAAACATGTCTATCTTGGGAGAAACTATATATTTGGCTATAGAAGAGAATATCATAACCCAAAGTAAATATGGAAGGATTGTTAAGGAGGAAACTATATTAAGTGAGGTCGGTTAGACCTAATTGATATATTAAGAGAGATGAGTTGCTCTATCTCCCCTGGAATGTAATATTATATTGAATATTCAGATATGAAGGTACCATCTGTACCTACCACTTGTGTCTTCCTAGTAATGTTCTTTGTGTTGTATGTTATTTATATGGTGTATTGTTATTTTTTTGTTTGTTTTTAAAGGAAAATGTAAATAAAGACTATTTAAAAAAAAAAAAAAGAAGTGGTTTGCCTTTGCCTGCTTTCTGAGGCTTAGGAAGACCGACTGGCCCAGGTTCATCTAGCTCAGGGGTTTTCAACCTTGGCAACTTTAAGACTTGTGGACTTCAACTCCCAGAATTCCTCAGCCAGCTGAGGAAATCTTAAAGTTGCCAAGGATGGAGACCCCTGAGCTAGCTGGCTTCATACCTAATACAGGACTAGAACTCACCATTTCCCAGCTTCTGGCCTTAACCACTGCACCGAACAGGCTCTCATGTGTTAAGGACACCTAACACCTGCTATATGTCTTTTCTTTTTATAATACTTTATGTTGCTCCCCTTAAACCGCTATTTTCTTCTTTTTCTAAAGCATTTATTCTCCTTAAATATAGAGTGGGATAAGCTCATAAAAATTTGAATAACATTTATATTTACTATATAGAACCAAATATCAGAGCTCTCTATCTGCTTTGGCCTGTTTCATTCAAAGCAATTGTTGGCTTTCCAAGTTCAAAATGTTTTCATTAAAAGCCATAAAACCCAAGAATTTATAAAGAAGAGTTTTTCGCCAAAGGGGCTAGCCTGTGAACAACGCATTATATGGGTTTTATACCATAAGGAAAATTACGCCAACTTTTTCTAAGATGAAAGCCACAATTCCATTACCTACATTATCTTCTCTTATAGCTTTTTTTTTTTTTTAAATTTGATTTATATGCCGCCCTTCTCCGGAGACTCAGGGCGGCTTACAATGCGCTAAGCAATAGCCTTCATACTTTTGTATATTTATACAAAGTCAGCTTATTGCCCCCACAATCTGGGTCCTCAATTTACCTACCTTAGAAAGGATGGAAGGCTGAGTCAACCTTGAGCCTGGTAAGATTCGAACCTGCAGTAATTGCAGGCAGCTGGTGTTAATCACAATGCTATTAGACTGCTGAGCCACCAGGCCCAGCTTATCCACCATCTGGTTGTTCTGCTGCCAGAAGAAGTTGCTTCTGGACATGTCAGCTCTTTTAAGTAGGCCAAACCAGAAAACAATAGAGTAGAATAGAGTAGAGTAGAGTAGAGTAGAGTAGAGTAGAGTAGAGTAGAGTAGAGTAGAGTAGAGTAGAATAGAATAGAATAGAATAGAATAGAATAGAATAGAATAGAATAGAATAGAATAGAATAGAAGCTGGAAGGGACCTTGGAGGTCTTCTAATCCAGCCCCTACTCATCATTATTATTATCATTATTGAAAGATGTCCAATAAGTCATGCATTATGTCTATTTCAATTGATTTCATAACCAGATGTTTAAGAATTTCTGTTGAAATGTTCACTCTGTGACTTATTGTTGTTGTAACCACGATTAGAAGAAACACTGTCTGCTCTATCAGATACATTTTATATGGAGCAGTTGTAGGAGCCAAGTAAGTAACCTTTCTTACGGAAGCAGATATCTTTTGAATATTCCTGTAGTTTGAACCCCTAGCTTCTCTTGGGTAAAGGACCTGCCATTGACCCATAAGGGAATGTCGCGCCTATGGGATAACAATGTTCCTCCTCTCTAATTCCACGAACACCCGCTATTCAGAAAGTGAAAAATTAGGAGCCCTAGCTGTCTTTTCAAACCAGAATTTATAATAACAAAAATTGGGTTACACTGAAAGGCAGGGAAGGAAAGACAGGGAAGAGAAGTAGGCCTCTGCTGAAAATACCAATTGCTTTGGGCAATTTCCCCAACTATCATATAACCATCAACTATTCTATCATGCTATCTAACTGTTTGCATTCCAGCTGGGCATGATAAGAACTGTAAGTGGCTCATGAGTCTTTGTTTCTCCTCTTCCATCTCCCCCCTCATTTTCCTTATGTGTGATGTCTTTTAGATAAAAAGCCTCGGGGCAGGGACTGTCACCCACGGATATCTGTAATTTGATCTGAAACATTTTTTTTACTTAATTCAAGAGTGAGGTAGAAATGTTTTGAAGAAATATACACTAACCTTCCCAAATGATTGAGAGTTGGGCACTTTGCAGACAATAATGGAAAAAAGGAGAAGAAAGAGGAACAAATGCTTTTTAAAGTAATTCACTCTTAGGAATACTCTGGTTATAACACATGCCATATATTCTATCTTCTAATGGCACATTTGAATTTGAAAGTCAGAGCGCTGTGTAAACTAGGAGTGACTGTTTTAAAATGTTTAATTTGAGGAAATACTAGTGATTTTCATCACCTGAAGCTCTCTGCCTTCTTTGAAATGGCATACCGTATTCTTCTTTGGCAGAATATTTTGCTTTTCAGCTCTGCTTTTCTTCTTGTCAACTTTATATCACTGATAGTGTCACTTGAACAGTGATGCCGCAACTGCTTTGCATTACTGATAATTCCAAGTGACACTGTCCTTTAGATAAAGAAAAGGGAAAGTGGGTCTATGTGTGTGCATATATTAGCATTAAATAAGTTTCCTGGTATATCATTTCCTTGAAAAATGGCATTTTTATATTAAACACAAGGACATTTGTCCATAGAGAGAGCAAGAGATGAGAATTATGATTCAAAAGAGAAAGAAAAGGATTCTTCATTAAAAAAAAAAAACACTGGAGGGAAAAAAAAATAATGCAATTTTTAGACCATTAATGAGCATTCAGAATATTTTTAAAGTGCACTTTGCATATTACGGTTTCAATACATAATTTATTGGACTTTATACATTGCCTTTGCATAATGGTTTTAAAGAAACACCCCAGATAAACATAGCTCTTTGTGCCTCTTTTTGAAATAAGATAGTCTTGGTTCATAAAGTGAACCATAGACAAATGTTACATGAGGGAAAACTAGTGATACAGTTCAAGCTTCAAAAGGAGGAAGCAAATGGCATGGCAGCAAGCTGGGTCAGCCACTGTCACAGGATGAATATCTATAGCCTGAGAACTCCCTGATAGAGAGAGAATTCAAGTCCCTGAGCATTTGGGAAAGCAGTCCAGCTCTAGGTAGGAACATAAGTCTCACTACTTGTTTCAAAGATTTGCATCTTCCACTATTTAGTGACCTGAACATCTGTATTTTGGACTAGCCTGGGGAGGCAATTTTTTGGAACCATATTGCATTTTTTTGGGGGGGGGTTATTAATTTAGCAGCGGTACCCAAAAGAACTCATGATTAAATGCTTCCAACACAATAGGTGGGATTGAACTGTTCAGCCATCTTGCAGTTGGAGGAAAATTTAAAATGTTCTTTATTTCTGTCTGAAAAGGTCACACTATGAAAAATCAGTAATTTTATCAGGTTTTTGGTGATACAATTTGGTGGGCACACTTTGGGATGTCAACCATGTCTTATCCAGAATATATGAATTCAATTTGCAGGTCAGAGATTAAATATAATTCCCAATTTTATAGCTGAAACAAAATAATCTATTTCTTAGCACATAATACATAGTATTAGCAATACTACAGCAGAGTTAGTATAATATAAAATATTTCCAATATAGGAACAGTAAAATATCTTGTGCAGAAATTATAGACAGGTGAGAAAACAATATCATAGAACATGCACAATATTGGCAGGAAAATGGCCTAAGAGTGACATTGATAAAGGAATTAATGAAACAGTTTGAACTGGAATCTTGCCATATTATTCTATAATTGAAACTATTTCCTACTAAAAGTAGTTCTCTCCCCTTCCTCCACTTTCTGAATTGCTGCACATTTGTTTGCCTATTGATTTTTAATCAATTATCAAGCCATTTGCAATTACAGTGTAACACTTGTATGTATTTCGATTAAGAATTTCTTAATTCTTAGAAATTAAGTCAGGATCTGTCAGGTACTTAGAGAAAATTGATCCCACAAAACTGGTATGTAGACTCAATGTCAAAGAAAGGTGTTAATTAGTCCTAGCTCTCACTCAGTGTTACAAATACATTTTTAGACTTGGGTTGGCAATTTTCCTTATTATCTCACAACCATCGTTTATTCTGTCAAGCCATATGAACTGGTTGCATTCCAGCTAGGTGTGATAAAAATGTTAAGTGGTGTACTGTGTTTGCCTACAATGGCAAAAGTTGTTTTAAGCCCAATTAGTGCTGATGGGAGCAGGTAAAGAAGTCCTAACAAAGTCATGAAAAATTAGCAATTTGTGTACTTGCACATATATGGCTTAACAAATTGGGCTGAACATCTGCAATTGCCCTATTGTTCTTGCCTTTTTCTAGCTTAATGTGACATAATTAAGGAAATTTTGCAACATTATAAAATTCCTACCTTTTTAGAAAAGTCTCGCACCAAGGTATGTCAATTTCTGAGAGTCTGGGTAAACAATGTCTTCAACTCATTGCAGAGAAGGGTAAGAAAGATGTAATTATTAAATGAAATTTTACAGCAAAAGCATATCCATTCCTGTTCACGTCTGAACTTTCAAAACTACATTGTGTAAAAGAATGTGTGTGAAATCTCATCTCTGTGTTTTCTCCTGGAAAAAATAAAGTGCTCTGTGCTTTTAACAGAGTGGAATTACTGTGGTTTTCACAGGGAATTATAGACAGTGCAATTGTTTCTCATTTTTGTTGAATGCAGCTGAATTCAATAACAAAAATGACATTGCTCCTTTAGATGATGCCTTTTTCTTGTCAAAAGATAGTGAAATATTACATCCAACTGCATGTCTTATTTATTTAATGAGAGGTAAATATCATGTTAATCAGTGGTGAAATCTAAAATTTGTTACTACCGGTTCTGTGGGCATGGCTTGATGGTGGGGTAATGTGACTGGGTGGGCGTGGCCAATTTTTTTTACTTTTAAAACCATTTTTTACATGTAAAACCATGTTAAAAAAATGCTTTCAAAAGGCTCTGATGATCCCAGCTGAGTTGCCTGATCGTCAGAGGGTTTTTTAAAAACCCTCTGCCAATCAGGCAACTCAGCTGGGATCGTCAGAGCTTGGATCATCAGAGCTTGGGTCGTCAGAGGCATTTAAAAGAAAAAAAGCCTCTGATGATCATGTGGCTCAGCTGGGCATGGGAGGCGGGGGCAGGGATTTTTGCTACCGGTTCTCTGAACTGCCCACTGCCATCGCTATCTACTCACCCGAGCCGGTCCGAACCGGGAGCATTTCACCCCTGATGTTAATGAACTTGTGTCTTATAATCACTTGAGTAATAAATTAGTCTGTGAAGCATTTGTGGAAGACAGGAACTCATGGGTGTTGATCAGTGGTGGGTTGCTACCGGTAGTGGAAATTTTGAGTAGTTCAGAGAACCGGTAAATATCATCTCTGCCTGGTCCCACCCCCAATCTATTCATTGCCTCCCGAGTGTCAGCTGATCAGCTAGAAGGAAAAAATCAGGGCTCACTTGATAAGGAAGAGGGAAAAAAAACAAGACACCTTAGCTTTAAATTGAGAAGCCAAGAAGTCTCCCAACTGATTGGCTAGAACCGATCCGCTCCTTGTAAACCACTCGGTGGTGGTAGATTGGCAATTGAGGCCAAGCTGCCTGAAAGCGGTTTCTGATGCTCTCAGTGGTGGCAGAGCGGCAAAAAAACTGTTTAAACTCTTGCCACGGTGCTTCAAAGGGCCACCCTACAGTTGATCAGCAGTAAAAGGCAGTGTGGTGGTAGACCAGTGCAATCCAAAAACAAATGGGTAGACCGGTACGGCTCTGCAAGCAGTTAAAAGCCTGCTTGCAGAGGTACTGCTAAATCCTAGCAGTAAATCCTAAAGAATTGTTTGTCACATGACCATCAAACCACACCCATAAAATAAGCCACACCCACCCCTGGTGCTGATGGCCCATTTGGATAAGAATTGTAACTGCTATACTCTTAACTTGGATGTTTGCATGCAAGCTAGAATAATTGTCAAAACTATCGGTTCCATGATTCTTCAGGCAGGAACATATTTGCATAAATTTATATAAATCTCATGTTTGCACAGATTTTCTTTTAAAAAAGACAAATAATAAAGGATGTAATTTATCCATAAAAGCAATCCTTGTGATAAGTTAAATAAAATGTGTTCTTGATAATGGAGGACAATGATGATGTTGCCTAAGGTAATGAAATGCATTATTTCCCCCCCACATACTTCAAATGAAATATTTTAAATATAGGATTCCTGAATAAATACATCAGCACACAGTTCCAGCCAGATCTGTCATCCAATTGGCACACAATAAATGAATGCTATTGGTTGAAATTATCTTCCTTTTTTTTTTTAGTTTTTTCTCATGTTTAATATAAAGATGACAAAGGATACTAAAATTAGAGGGAAACTAGAGTCTGTGTGACCCAACAAGCAAGAAACAGTATCTGTTGCTCTAACTCAGGGGTGTCCAACCTTGGGAAATTTAAGACTTGTGGACTTCAGCTCCCAGAATAACCCAGTCAGCACGGATCTTAAAGTTGCCAGGGCTGGACACCCCTGCTCTAACTGAATTATAAATCAATAGTTTCATGGGATGCAAATCCTGTGCTGAAGGACATTTAATATATTTCACTACCTAAGTACTAACAGATCTGGAAATGGCTTTGCCCACAAAAATCTCACAGGATTGCAGAGAATATGTAGTTATAAAGGCATGTTGTTTTTAATGAAACAGCAGAAGGTTAGTTTGAAAGATTGTTCATATTAAAAGAATGGGGGAAGGTAGGTGAACTTCATATTTGCTTCTCTGTTGTATCCTCCCTCTTCCCACCCACTGCATGCCAGAGGGTATTCCTCAATTTTCTGAAGCATTTTTTTTTGGGGGGGGACATATAAGTAATGGCAGGGGAAATGGGATTGGGGAAAATAATTTCTTCTGCAGTTAGCAAAATGCATTGCTGAGTTAAAAGTCTTTTACTAATGGAGGCAACCATTCTACCCATAAGGAACATTTACTAGATGTGATTTGTAAAGCAATAATACCTTGAATAAATCTTAACAATGGAAACAACCTAAGACAATAATTCTCACTGGGTAAATGTATTTCTTTTGTGACTATAGGCCAAGTGATTCTGAGTGGTAGGCCACATCCAGTCCATGAGTTGTAAACTATGGCAAAAATTAATAAAATATATGTTTATTAAAGAAGGCTTAGGACCAGGGTATCTACGAGACCGCCTTCTGCCACCAGTGGCCTCTCACCGACCAGTACGCTCCCATAGAGAGGGGTTCCTCAGGGTGCCGTCGGCCAAACAATGTCGACTGGCGGCCCCCAGGGGAAGAGCCTTCTCTGTGGGGGCACCCGCCATCTGGAACGAGCTCCCCCCGGAGATACAGAGGATCCCGGACCTGCGTGCTTTCTGCCGTGCCATCAAAACATTTCATTTTCAGCAGGCCGGCCTGGCCTAACCTCTCTTTTAAACGTTTTAAATTTTAAGCGCAAAAATTAAATATACTTGGTTAAAAACTAGGAGACCATGAACTCTAGTTCTGTACAAAGCCAGCTGGTTGATTTGGGTCAGTCATTCTCTCTCATTTCTAGGAAGAAGTCAATGGTAAACCACTTCTGAAAATATTGCCAAAGAAACTGTAGAGACTAGTTCAGGCTGTTGCCAAAAATTAAGTCTGACTCAAAAGCAATACCAACAAACAATCCATTAAGAAGTATTTAATATGAAGCTTCAATAAAATTCACAGGGTAAATAGAAATATGCTTCCATTATAAGATGTCATGACATAAATAGATTGGGCAAGGTATTCATTTTATGGATATCATCAAAGTATCTGACATGTCACAACATTCAGTTCTAATAGGAAATAATTCTTGGATTATACTTCAATGCATGGATTTGTACCATGTCCAAAATTTGTCTTCTTCTACACATATAGCATCCATAATTATATTTTTAGTATTAATCTATTGTAGTTTATGGTTTTAGTTAGCGGTTTATAGTATGCTTCATTAACTTAAAGCATAATATTTAATGTTTAGTTTAAAGACTTGCAGTTTTTTGTTGGAAAAGTGATAGGATATAATGTATAATTTTATAAATAATTTGAGCTAGATTGGGCAATTGCAGTTGTATGGCATTTGAAAGCCTTTGTTTGTATTTTACCCTTTACTTTACTTTTACATGCCGCTTATTTCTGTTTCTTTATATTCTTTCCATAAAGTGTTTAATAAAAATAATAATCAGCAAAAAGTTCCTGTCATGCTGCTGTGATCCAGGATGATGGAGTGAATGATATGTGGAGATATTTTAATAGATGGAGACCATCCGTAGAACAACTGCCTATTGTTGAACTGAGTAATATCACACCTCATGCTTACCTCATTGATCAGGTTAAGTTCAACTTGATTTTCAGCCTTTACTTTTAAAAGCCTTCATGAAATCTATATTGATTTTTGTGTGTGTCTCCTTTGAAGCAGTATACAAAAGTCTACCATGAATTAAATGGTGGGTGCAACAAGGGGTAAAGAAACAAACAGATGCTCTGGAAATGACATGGAATACAAGGAAAGCTAAAATTACAGATAATCTTTGATTTACCACCACAATTGGGACTAGAGTTTCCATTGCTAAGCAAGTAGGTTAAGTGAGACATGACCACATTTATTATCTTTTCTGTCGCAGATGTTAAGTGAATCATGTAGTCATTAAGCAAATCTGGCTTCCGCCATTGACTTGGCTTGTTGGAAACTACATGATCCCAGGACACTGCCATTGTCTGTTCTGCCCCAGCTACAGACCCCAAAGAATGCAGCACACACAAAGTTTGTACAAAACTTAATTTACTAAAATAACTCAGTCTTTTTCAAACAAAGGCTGTTAATAAACTTTCTTAACAGCCTACAAGAAACCAAAGATAAAGTAATCATAATCTTACTATGGTTGGCAGAAAGCTCAGAAGCAATTTGCAGAGAATCCAGACGCGAAGGAGAGTGAACTAAAGTTGTTCTCTACAAATTGCTTCAGTCGGCGTTCCTCCTTAAATAGGCTAAGGGAGTGGCCAATTAGCCCCAAGCCTTATTCTCGAGGAGACCTCCTCCTGAGGAGCCACTCCTGCTTTTGGCAGCTCTGCGCACCCGTGCATCGAGAAGAAGCTCCTCCTCTTCACTTAAAAAAGCTTCTGGAGGTTCTGAAGGCCCTGGCTGAATCCCTGCCTCTGGCACTACATCTTCTCCAGCCTCGTCATTGTCTGACTCGAGTGCCAGCTGCATAGGCTGCTGGTGCAGCACCACACCAGCCTCCTCGTTGTCAGAATCAGCTACAATCTGCACAGGCCGCTGACGGGCCACAACATTGTCGTAAACACATGCCAGTTGCAAGGGTCCAAATTTTGATCACATAACCATGGTGATGCTGTGTTGGTTATGTGCGTGTAGACTGGTTGTAAGTTGCTTTCTTCACCTCTATTGTAACTTTGAACAGTCACCAATGAATGGTTGTAAGTTGAGGACGATTTTTACAGTCCTATACACAATGTCTTAGAGCAGGGGTGTCAAACTTGATTTCATTGAGGGCTGCATCAGGGTTCTGTTTGACCTCGGGGGGATGGGGTGGGCGTGGCTAGGGTAGGCATTCACATCACTTCTGTTGGGGGCACATCTGGTGGCCAAATGCTAAGATAGGACTTCCCTCAGACTCTCACTCACTCTCATTATATCCTTCCTTCCTTCCTTCCTTCCTTCCTTCCTTCCTTCCTTCCTTCCTTCCTTCCTTCCTTCCTTCCTTCCTTTTCTTCTTTTTCCTTCCTTGCTCTCTTCCTTTCTTCCCTTATTTTTCTTTTTCTTTGTCTTTCCCTTTTCCCTTTCTCTTTCCTGTCCTTTCTTGCATGCTCAAATGCAAAAGGGGAAATATTTCTCCTTTTGTTTTGTTTTTAGTTTGTTTTACTAACCCTCTGCCAGCAAAAACAGAGCTCGGGGGCGCGCACTTGGTTATCCCAGCCATTTTTGCTGGCAGAGGCACCACATCCTGGTCCTTTGCTGTTTCCAGGGCAGCCCTGCAGACCAGATCTAAGCACTTCGCAGGCCAGATCTGGCCCGAGGGCCTTGAGTTTGACACCCCTGTCTTAGAGTATAGGCCATTTAATTTAATCAGATTATTTATAGCAGACATGTGCAAAATTGTGAAATAAGACTGCAAACCCAAAACATTAGTTAGGCAGAAAGCTGCTTTGAACATAGTAGATAAGTAGACATATTCCATGAGGTTAATATTCCTGTGTGAATTCAGAATTACAGTGTGGGTACATCTTGTCCTTAGCATTATTTTTTACCTAATAATAAACAAAACAGTGTCATTTAACAGCACAGATGCCAAGAGGGAATTATCTGGGGGGGAAAATCCTAGGGTTTTTTTTAGCAGCTCCTACTGAAATTTTTAAAATTTATCATTGTTGTTCACAAAACAGGTTTAATAACAGATGCTGAGACAATTTTTACATTTCAAACACTACAATTGTCAGCTTCATAGCAGATAGAATAAAATATTTATATGTAGTTTGGCTATCCATTCAATACGGAACAGTAAACACGAGTTATGGGGGTGTAAATAGAACCAAAACATCACTCATTAAATTAATATGTTATTTTCTTTGTCAGTCAACCCTGTTATACCAAATATATCACAATTCCCTTTTATCTCTGTATTTTAAATGATCTTATTCCTCTTAAGTGTAATACTATGCAACTACAGAGCGCAAATTTGCAATATGTTCTTCAAGCTCGCTCATCCATTAATGATTATTGTGGACACCAGTTTTTTGATTTCTGAATGTTATGAAATTTAGTGGATGAAAACAGGGGAACTATTAATAGATGAAATAAAGATGATAAAGATAAAATAAAGAATAGATGAATAATTTATTTTTCAATTGTTACTTCCTTAGTGTGTATCTATTAATCTTTTCCTTTCTGTTTTTTTAAAATCCTAACAAAATTGCCCAGAATTTTGGGCACAAATCTTATATCTTCCTTTTGATAGACTGTCCCCTCAGATTGCAGTATGCTATTGGTTTTAATATATTGCTGCAAAAACAGGGAGTCCTTTCAGCTAGAAAATAATGTTTCATTCCTGCATTATTATTTGCTGGGACTCCATGCATGCTGTGATAAATGTCATACTGCCACTTATTATATCCAGCAGTAACTAAGATAAATGCTGTCTTATGTCAGCCCTCACTAGAAACAGATTTGGCATTGTGTTTAAAATACATATCTGATAGTTCTTCAGCCACAAGATACTTATATACAAAAAGGAGGATTAACACGCAAGTACATACCAAAAAAGGTTCAGAACAGGTTTCAACCTTGACAGTTTCATTTTATCAGCTCTTGCACTGACAATAAGGAGTAAAGGAGTGTTGTAGCAACTTGGTGTTGAAAAATATGGAACAATATAAGGTAGCTGAACATATTCCTAGAGGGTTTAGTCCTGCTTGGTTAGTTGCAATCAACGATACCAGTCATGCTATCAAGCAAAGATATTGTACAGCATGAAATGTGCAACACCAAGGGATTTAATGCAGACAATGGAGGGAAATCCTTATTTTAAGTTAACTTAAATTTATCATAGAACTATCTATGTTTATCCCTGATTGTTCATAAATCTTTGTAAATACAAGAATTCCAAGTATCCATATTAAATCAAATTTGACTTTTCCTATTTTATTCCATATGCCCATATTGCAAGCTAAATATCTGCAGTTTCCATGTGCCTTTCCTGATCAAATTAGAGGAATAATCTGCTAATATGCTTAGTTATAGCACCCCACAGAGTGTAATTGTTGGATAACTGATTATCTATTAAAAGGATATTATACCCCAAACCATTTATGAAATAATTTAGTCAATTGTGAATTAAATCATTGCCAGTTGAATGAAATTAAGCTTTTGTCTTTACTACAGCAATATTAAGAAAACAAATAATTTGAACACAAATAGCCAGAGCAATCTTGACTGTGGGATTTAATTTGGCAAAAAATATTGCACACATACTGTGACTATTCAATATAAATTGAGGATTGATGAATTTATTTGTTTCTGTCTAATAGTCAGATCAATTTGTTCCATTAAAATTGGTTCTCAAAAACTTCTGTGATATGGAATAAGTCTTCCACACTAATGGATTCTTGATTTGAGGATTAAAAAGTCCTTTTTTTCCCTGTATATAATATATAATATTAACTATAACAGAATACAAAGAGACCGCTCATCTCCCATTGTTTGTGCCTATTTATAGAGAGTATTTTAACTTACTGCATCTGTGTATGGTTTGCCAATTGCACAGTGGCAGATAGGACAGCACTCCAGAGGGTCAACTCAACATCATTGCCCAGAGGATCATTGGTTGCCTTCTCCCCTCTTTGGAAAAGCTTTATAGCTCCTGCTGCCTTAAGAACGTTCAAAACAAGCAATGGCATCTATCAAGATCGGGGAAGTCTTCCTGCTCTGCCTTGGGGCCTGTCCTTTGACAAATCGCCAGAGATGTGATTGGCTCCCCTCCTGATGATGTTCCAAAACTTTTTTTAAAAAAAGTTGCTATTCTCCCACACATTGGGATAGGATGTTCGAGGAGCCCTGTTGGATTTTGTTACACTAATGAAGCCTGTGTTATGATACCTCATGTCTCTAGGATTATTATTATGCTTTGAATGAAAGTATTACTTGGGTTTACTGCTTTATTTTTTACATTACATTTACTGTATATGCCAGCCATCTCACTACTCAAAGTGATTAATTTAAAGTAAATGACTTCTTATTTGCGAAGGCATTTTTTTCTATAGCAAATTTAAAATTTATCTTGTTTTTTATTCTAGCTATAGAATCTGCCTGTTTTATCACATAAGCTTTTTCTTAATTAGTTTCAAATGATTATACTCTGTTTCAGTTTTAATTGTTCAGCCATCCTCAATGTTGAGTAAACTTTAGAAGGGCAAGACATAGTTTTTTAAAAATAAAATAATAGAAAAAATGTATTTTTTTTCCTAATATTTATTTTCCCTGCATATCTATGATCACTGGTGGGATTCAGCCAGTTCGGACCAGTTCAGGTGAATTGGTTTTTAAATTGCTGGCTGGTTCTGCCCCTTCCCTCCCCTCCTCTTCTAGGAGTCCCTACGCACCCTGTTTTGGCTCCCAGGTAAGTGCAGGGAGCCCTACTAGGCCAAAAACAAGGCATAGAGGGGGCGGCATGCCCCCCCCATGGCCCGTATTTGCTCCCAGGGGATGCAGGAGGCCAAGTGCTGCCTGTCACACCTCCTGGCCACGCCCACCATGGCCACGCCCACCCAGACGGTCATTAGGGCAGAGAACCGGTTGTTAAATTATTTGAATCCCACCACTGTCTATGATCATTACTATGAATGAACAGTACATATAAACATGCAGAAAACTGCAATGAAGAATATTCTAACATTATTTGTACTATTCTATATTCCATATGTCCATATTATTTAACAACAACAACAAAGGAAGTGTCTTAAGGAACATTAAAACACATTTTAGATATAGACTAAAAGAATCATGGATTAAACTAGAGATGGTTTTTTTCAGGTGCATTATGCTTTTTCAGTTTGTCCTCCCTCCCTCTCTCCCTCCCTCCCTCCCTTCTTTTTTCTCTTCAATTGGTCATTAAATCCAGAGTATGTAGATGTGTGCCTTTCATTTCTGGAGCACAAATTATGCATATACAGTGATGCATTCAAAATACAGCTGCTGGTAGGGAAACTATTTCACTTACTATGAAATGCAAAGATGAGCACCCACCAAATGGAATTACTACTAGCCCACCAGATGAACCTTTTCCTGCAGATCTCTCGCTCTCATTGGTGCTGAAGTGGAAATGCAGGGAAAGTTGCATTGGGTGAAGTAAAGCTCACTTCTGCATCACAGGGTAACATTTTCCTTTAGATGGAGTAATATCAAAATGTGACTATAAATTCTATTTCAGCACTTATAGTCGGGTATTGCCCTTTGAAATCTTTTGCTGAAAAATGTCTCAGCAATTCAATTATGGGATAGAGGGGGCCAGAATGAGATGTTCTTCTGATAAATTTTTAATATTGTTGCATTTTTTTTTAATGCCAGATTCCTGTCCATTCACTCTTTTACATAGAGGCAAACCAATTTATCCTATATTGACATCAAAATAGAAGGTCTGGCGGGTAATATATAAGTATAAGCAGATATACCTACACACTGTAGTATGAAAAACAGATCAACAAACTGTAAGAATAATATAGTAAATATAATCTTGGCTTTAACTAAATATTTGACCAAGTATTTTAAGGAATTCTCATGATCAAACTTCTTCAATGTGGATTATATTGTATGATGATTAAGGGAGTACAAGTTATCCTTGACTTATAACAGTTCATTTAGTGACCATTCAAAGTTAAAACAGCACTGAAAAAACTAACTTATGACAATTTTTCACATTTACGACCATTGCAGCCTCCATATCCATGTGATCAAAATTCAGATGCTTGACAACTGAATATTTATGACAGTTGCAGTCTCCCGGGGTCATGTGATCAAGTTTTGGAAGCAAAGTCAATGGGGAAGCCAGCAACTTAACAACTGTAGTGATTCATTTAACATGTGGCAAGAAAAGCCGTAAAATGGGGCAAAACTTGCTTAATAAATGTCTCATTTAGCAACATAAATTTTGGGCTCAATTTGGTCATAAGTCGAGGACTATCTGTACCTGTTTGCCTTAAAAAAATACCGTATTTATAAACATGTAGTAAGATTTTAATTGAGGTGTTACAAAGTGTAGCCCTGCTTCCTGTACTTTTCCAGAGGTTTCAATGATTTTAATGAAAAGATAGAAGGAATGTTTATCAAATGTGTAAATAATATAAAGCTAGATAGGGATAACAAATTCCTTAGAATACATTTGAGGTTCTCTCAATAGGCTGAAATCAGTAGAATGGAACTTGAGAGAAGTCTGAAATGTTTCATTTTGGAAACTAAATGAAAAGCATACATATAAGATGAGGGATGCCTGGCTTGGTAACAGTATTTGTGAACATGATATTCAAATAATAATTGATTGCAATTACTGTTCAAAAATCAACCATAGGGTGAGCCAGTTTGTTCTAGTGGGAAATCCAGTGGTGCGAGGGTAGGAGAATCCAAGTTCTAATCTTAGGAACAAAAGCCAACTAGGTGACTTTGGGCCAGTCAGTCTCTTTTAGCCCTAAGAAAAAGCTAATGGCGAACCACTTATAAAACTATATGTCCATATAGTCACCAACATGACTCAGAGGCAAAAAAAGAAAAAGAGAGCAAACTGAACCTGAAACAGTAGTGTGATATGGCTACAGGAAAGCCAAATACAATTTTAACTGAAATAGAGTTTTCATGTCATAGGATGTAACCGTTGTAACGGTTTCTTTTTATACTGTAATAAGTCAGATCACACTTCCAGTACTACTATGATCAATTTTGGATAATGAACTTTAAGAAGGATTTTTAAAAACTGAAACTGGTTCAGAAAAGGACAGTGAGGATGATAAAGAAATAGAAACTGATCTGGTGAAAAGAATGAAAGAATTGGAAAAGTTTAGACTGAGATGGGAGATGATGCCTAAAGCAATGTTGCACAGAATAGTAACATTCCAGAAAGTAGGACATGGAATAGTAAATGTAAGTTACAAAAAGAGAGATTCTAATTCATTGTTAGAGTAAATTTTCTGATAGTAAGAGAAGTTCATCAGCAGAACTAATCACGCAAAGAAATGGTGAGGATCCCTTTACTATGTATGTAATTGGAGGCTAGACAACCATGTCAAAGATGCTGAACAATAGGTAAAACTCAACAGCCTAAATTATCTTTTCAGCTTTGTGATTCTATGATTCTACATATATAAAAAGTTATACATAAACACACTTTAATACAGTATCCTATATTTAAACAACAGATTGTCTGTAGTCCTGCACTACAACATGTTTCTAGAATACTTAGTGCTGCTTTTTATGTTCTTAAAATGCATGTACATTTAATATATACTTGTTTAGCATCATGGTTAACTATTTCCATAAATTATATTTTTTTATCTATACATTTTAAAATTTGGGAAGCTGCCTTTTACTGGCCCAGAATTGGGGTTTTCTATCTTTCTAACTTCTACTGAGTAGCAATAGTTAATTTAGAGAATAAATATTATCATATCAATCATATATCATAATACTATTACAGTCAGTGATTAAACTTAGCATGCAAAACAGATTTATTGATAAAAGATCCCCTTTTGATAAAAGAGCCGATGTGGTGCAGTGGTTAGAATGCAGTACTGCAGCTGCTTCAGCTGACTGCTAGTTCAGCAGATCAGTGGATCAAATCTCACCGGCTCAAGGTTGACTCAGCCTTCCATCCTTCCGAGGTGGGTAAAATGAGGACCCAGATTGTTGGGGGCAATATGCTATTTAGTATACTGTCTTTGGTGTAAGCCGCCCAGAGTCCTCGGAGAGTGGGCGGCATAGAAATATGACAAATAAATAAAAAAATAAATAAATTTTGCTCCTGCCAACATCTTCTGTTCTAAACATGTGTAAATCTATCTGTTAGATTCCAATATTCATTAAGGATCTGGGAATTCTTGTCTTGTCTCTTGAAACTACAATTACTGGTACACTAATACCATTAATGGCAAAAAGAGGTTCTATTTATTCAATATATATATCATGCCATTGGGCAGCATGATGATAAAAGCTGGTAAATTAAAAAACAATTTCAGAGACAATATATTAATAACCTAGAAAAATGAATTATTATTAATGAATGGATTATTATGATAGAGTGGGCATGGATATGTTCTCAAATTTTTCCAAACATAAGAACACCTGACCTCTCATTGGATAGATGCACCCAGATCAACCCTGACAAGAATTCACTCGGACTCTTCTGTAATACTTTTAATAAATTATAAGATACAAAGCAGAACAAAGAAGAAGTGACATACTTGTCACTCACTTGAAGGTTCAAATAATCTCAGATTTATAGTTTCTTCAGGCATCCTCCTGCTCACTTTGCATAATAGAATTTTCTAAGATTTTTTTTCCTTGCAATTTTATCTTTTTCCTTTCCAAATGATCAAGGTTGACTGCCACCTTGTGACAGCATGCAGTCACCCATAGTTCTCTGCTATCTTCTCAAATATTCAGCTAGCCAAACACATTCTTTATAGCTAATAGCAGACCTCGAGAACATGTTTTTTTCATAGGAAAAAGGGATGGCTGCTGTGATAGCAAGGAAGAGGAGAGAGCTGGAGACTTGAAGAAAAGGGATTTTTGGAAGAGAAGGAGAAAGAGACAGAGAGGGTAAATGGTTTCCATGACAGTGTTGGCTCTGAAGGATTATTGGTTCCAAGAGAGCCTGGGGCCAAAGTTTTGAGATGGTGATGAATAAATGAGGGCAGATGCAGTGAAGGAAGAAGAGCTACAAGGTGGAGGCGGTGGGTGGGTCTTCTCATTACAAATACATTTAAGGAAAAATGGACAGTGATGGAAAGAGAACGTATGTGATGAGTCCATGGGAGAAAATAGTTGAGAGAAAAGATGCTAGCCAAAGTAATTTACTTCCTTACTTATTTCTTAGTAGGAAGTACATTTAGGAGTACCAATATATAGATTTAGTTCATACTTAGATTGCATACAATTCCAACAAGAATTAGCTTGTTTTGAAATGCCTAGCTAGACAGGTCTATGTCAATTTGCCATGTCCAACTCAACACGGCAAATTCACCATGGCCAATTTACCACAGCCAACTTGCTGTGGCCAATTCACTGCAGGACAACTCACCACAGCCAACTCGCTGCAGGACAACTCATTGAAGGACAAGAGTTACACTAATATCAAAGAAATTTTATTTATTGATTGATTGATTGATTGATTGATTGATTGTTCAAATTTATATACCACCCTTCTCCCAAAGGACTCAGGGCGGTGAACAGCCAAAGATAAAAATACATAGAATACAAAATTTAAAAATAGTTTAAAACAAATTAAATAGTATTGGCCCACGACAGTTAAAACACCCCCAGTTTAAAATCAAATTAAGAACTAAATTACTCAATTAAAAGAGTTAGGCCAGCCCGGCTTGTTGGAATAGAAAGGGCTTGAGGGCGCGGCGGAAGGTGCATAGATCTGGAATCCTCCTTATCTCCGGGGGCAATTCGTTCCATAGGGCAGGTGCCCCCACTGAGAAGGCTCTCCCCCTGGGAGCCGCCAGTCAACACTGTTTGAGCGATGGCAGGACCCCCTCTCTGTGGGAGCGTACTGGCCAGCGGGAGGCTCTTGGTGGCAGAAGGCTCTTGGTGGCAGAAGGCGGTCTCGAAGATTTTATTTTATTTTTATTTTATTTCGAATTTATATACCACACCTTCTCCCGAGGGACTCAGGGCGGTGTACAGCCAGATAAAAACATACAATACAAACATTAAAAACAATTAAAAGAATATATATTAATTTGGCCCCAGTTTAAAATGACAAACCAATTAAAAGTTAAAAATATTTAAAAATATGTTAAGCCAGCCCGGCTTGTTGAAAAAAGAAAGTTTTAAGGGCACGGCGGAAGGCACCGAGGTCCTGGATTCTCCTTATCTCTGGGGGCAGCTGGTTCCATAGGGTAGGTGCCCCCACAGAGAAGGCCCTCCCCCTGGGGGTCACCAGCCTACATTGTTTGGCTGATGGCACCCCGAGGAGGCCCTCTCTGTGGGAGCGCATGGGTCGATGGGCGTTGTCGGTAGCAGCAGGCGGTCTCGAAGATAACTAGGTCCTATGCCATGGAGCGCTTTAAAGGTGGTAACCAACACCTTGAAGCGCACTCGGAAGACCACTGGGAGCCAGTGCAGCTCATGCAGGAGCGGTGTTATGTGGGAGCACCATGCAGCTCCCGTAATTACCCATGCGGCCGCATTCTGGACCAGTTGGAGCCTCCGGGTGCTCTTCAAGGGGAGCCCCATGTAGAGAGCGTTGCAGTAGTCCAGGCGAGAGGAGATACCCGGGTCCTAAGCCATGGAGAGCTCTAAAGGTGGTAACCAGCACCTTGAATTGCACCTGGAAGACCACTGGAAGCCAGTGCAGTTCGCGCAGGAGAGGTGTTACATGAGAGCACCATGTCACTCCCGCAATCACCCGCGCGGCTGCATTCTGGATCAGTTGGAGCCTCCGGGTGCTCTTCAAGGGGAGCCCCATGTAGAGAGCATTGCAGTAGTCCAGACGGGAGGTGACGAGGGCATGAGTTACCGTGCATAAGGAGTCCTGATCCAGAAACAGCTGCAACTGGCAGATCAGGCGAACCTGATAAAATGCCACCCTGGCACGGCCACCACATGTTTTTCCAAGGACAGCCATGCTTCCAGGAGGACACCCAAGTTGCGATGGCACCAGCTGCCTATATCGGGACGCCGGAAGGCACAGCCACTCGGTCTTGGCAGGGTTGAGCCTGAGCCTGTTTCTCCCCATCCAGGTCCGCAAGGCTTCCAGGCACTGGGACATCATGGCAAGGGCATCATTGGGGTGGTTTGGGGTGGAAATGTACAGCTGAGTGTCATCAGCTTACTGATGGAACTGCACCCCGAAACCACGGATGATCTCACCCAGCGGCTTCACATAAATGTTGAACAGGAGGGGCGAGAGGACCAACCCTCGCGGCACCCCACACATAAGGTGCCTCGAGGTCGACCTCTGTCCCCCTGCCAACACAAACTGCGACCGGTCAGAGAGAAAGGAGGAGAACCACCGCAGCACAGTGCCCCCCCCCACTCCCAACCCCTCTAACCGGCGCAGCATGATACCATGGTCAATAGTATCAAAAGCTGCTGAGAGATCTAAAAGGACCAGGACAGAAGAACAACCCCTGTCCCGAGCCCTCCAGAGATCATCAACCAATGCGACCAATGCCGTTTCCGTGCTGTACCCAGCCCTGAAACCCAACTGGAGCAGATCTAGATAGATCGCAACATCCAGGTACTGGGGAAGTTGTCATGCCACCACACTCTCAACACTTCGCCACAAAGCGAAGGTTGGAGACTGGACGATAATTTGCTAAAACGGCCAGGTCCAGGGAGGGCTTCTTTAGGAGGGGCCTCACCACCGCCTCTTTCAAGGCAGCGGGAAAATAACCCTCACTCAAAGAAGCATTGATAATCCTCTGGAGCCAGCCATGTGTAACCTCCCGGGAAGCCAGCACCAACCAGGAGGGACACGGGTCCAATAAACATGTGGCCGCGCTAAGCCTACCCAGAATCCTATCCACGTCCTCGGGAGCCACAGGGTCAAACTCCTCCCAGATAACATTCTCAAGACTATTCGCCCTCATCTACCCCCTCCCCCCGAATCTACCCAGTTGGAGTCCAGTCCTTCCTGAATTTGAGCGACTTTATCGTGCAGATACTGCATAAAATCCTCAGCTCTGCCCTGCAAGGGGTCTTGCCGTGGTCCCGGATGGAGCAAGGAGCGGGTCACTCTAAACAGGGCGGCTGGGCGGTTATCTGCAGACGTGATAAGAGTGGAAAAATAATAAAATTTTGCCACTTTTATCGCCACTAGGTAGGTCTTAATATGAAACCTCACCAGTGTTCGGTCGGATTCGGAAAGGCTAGCTCTCCAACCGCTCTCCAGGCGTCTTTTCTGGTGCTTCATCTCCCTCAGCTCCTCGGAAAACCAGGGAGCCAAGTGAGATCGGCGTAGGGTCAGAGGCTGCAAAGGCACGACACGGTCCAAAGCTCCAGCAGCTGCCCTATCCCAGGCAGCCACCAGGTCTTCAGTCGGGTCGTGAGCCAGAACCTCAGGAAATGGCCCAAGCTCCATCCGGAACCTATCAGGGTCCATCAGGCACCTGGGGCAGAACCATCTGGTCGGTTCCGCCTCCCTGCAGTGGGTTGTAGCAGTCTGAAGATCGAGTCGAAGGAGAGAATGATCTGACCATGACAAGGGCTCAATCACTACATCCCCTATATCCAGGCCATTCGGCCACTGACCAGAGACAAAAACCAAGTCCAGCGTGTGCCCCCCTGTGTGAGTGGGGCCATGAACTAACTGGGTCAGGTCCATAGCCGTCATGGAAGCCATGAACTCCCGAGCTGCCTCAGATGTTTCACCGATGGATGGCAGGTTGAAATCCCCCATGACCGTAAGCCTCGGGGTATCAACCGCCATCCCGGCTATTACGTGGAATAGCATCATTAAAGAAAGGATGCAGAAAGGAGGGAGGGACAGAATTAAACATGAATTGCAAAAATTAAAATATTTTTTATTTATTTTAAATAATTAAATAGAATTGTTAAATTGTCCCACAGCAAGTAGTCTCATGGCGAGTTGGCCATGGTGAACTGGCCACAACAAGTTGGCTGTGGTGAGTTGGCCATGGTGAGTTGGCATCAGCGAGTTGGCTGTGGCAAGTTGTCCCATTCTGTAGCTAGACATGCTTAACTCAACTTGGTTCATTGCTTTATTGCTGCTTATAAGTTGCAGGGAAGTGGAGGTATGAGAAATTTGCTACTGTGAATTACTCCCTGGAAATGATATTGCAATGTTGACATTGCTTGTTGTATAAAAAAATCATAAGAAGTGTCTTATATGCCGAGTTGGACCACAAAGCCTTTATGACTCAGCTAATTTTTCTCCCTTTCCCTGTTCCTTTTCCATACTTACATCAATAAACATTTACTGATTTACCATCCATCCATCCATAGATAAAGTTGTATAGGTTTCTATACATGCCCAGTTGTAGTTGGCATGTAGTTTTATATGCTCAGGAAGTTTTAATTCTTCCCTCTTTCTGCAATCTTGCTGGCATTTAACTCACTACCGTGGATACTATTCTTAAACTCATCAGTTAAAATACATCAGCTACTGATCCCCTTTTCCTTGTGAATGATGCTTATTGTGATCTCCAAACCAAGATTTGGAAAAGTATGACAAATTTCTAGGAATCATGGTTAGGCAGACTGCTTTCTTTAGAAATCTTTTTTTAAGTTTCCCTATTGTACATTTGAGTTAGTGTATAAAGTAGAAGACTGAATAGAGTATAGCTAATTCTGATAGAAATGCTTGAGATCCTCAGAGGTCTGGTTAAATTTTGATCCTGTAATATTGCAAGCATAGCTGTAGATTGGATTAAATTGAAATGAGACTTTTCATATCTTTAAGAATATGAGTTTTTTTAAAAGAAATATGTCTCATCATATGAAACTGAGTCTGATCATATGAGGTTAAAATGAGTCTGATCAAAACTAGCCTTGGGATTTTATTTTCTGAAATAAAATGTGATCTTATTCTATCCTAAATCAAATCAAAGTATCCAAGGTCTATCAAAGTTCCAAAGGCAAAAAACCACTGCCTTTTTGGCTTTACAAACTATTTTTATAACCAAATTTGGTGTTTTGCTTCCCGAGGTAGTTATCTCATTGTATGCAAGGTTACAACTGTCCCATAATATAACAGATGTTGAATACTCAAAAAGTTTGTAAACATCAGCTGTTCATAGCATATCATTTGGGGAGAGAAAAAAACCATGCAAGATTATTTTAACCAAATTTGCAGAATTTTCAGAAAGGGAGTAAAAAAGCAATTCTTTAAAATGAATTACACTTCTACCTTGCTTTTTTTTTCTTCTTTTCATGTGGATCTTAGAACCAGCTATGTGATTTCCCAGCTGATTTCCTTTTAAACTTTGTTATTGTGTGAATCATGTACCTTGCAGTGGTGGGTTTCAAAAATTTTTACTACTGGTTATGTGGGCGTGGCTTGGTGGGCTTGGCAGGGGAAGGTTACTGCAAAATCCCCATTTCCTTCTGATCAGCTGGGACTTGGGAGGCAGAAAATAGATGGGGGTGGGGCCAGTCAGAATTTTTACTACGGGTTCTCTGAACTACTCAACATTTCTGCTACCGGTTCTCCAGAACTGGTCATAACCTGCTGAAATCCACCTCTGAGTACCTCGAAGTTATGTCCTGAAAGAAACCCTCATGAACACAATTTTGGCTAACAAAGATCATTTGCCCAAATAAACTAACAATATATATATAGTCCCTACTTCATTTTTCATCAGTTGTCATTGCTACAGTTGAAAATGGAAGGGGTGGGGGGGATGTTTCAAAACTTGCCCATCCCTAAAAGAATTTCAAAGGCTTTCAAAGTGTATAACTTCAAATTTTGCTTCTTACTTAAAATGAATTTGGCCTCAGAATTACAACCCATTGGGCACTCGAGGATAGAACATTTAGCCTTTTCTCCCTTTCTCTCTTTCTGACCCCACCCTGAAAACAATCTCCGTCTGAGGGGAAAAGAACAGCGTTTATTACGTTGTGTGTGTTCTGAATAAAGGAATGGCAGAAACGAAGCCTTTTTCTTTCTTTCTTTCTTCCTGAAACGCTGAATCGCTCATGAGCTTCTCGCTCGTCGTTTGCCACGCCAAAGCCAAGCCGGTGTGCAACTTAAGCCAGTTTTCTTCCCCTGGCTGCGAGTGCGCCTAGGTGCGCGCACGAGTGGCTAATTCGTGGTTTGGACAGTTCCTCGCCAAGCCAAACCCTCCACCTCGCCCGGGACACGATTGCCTCCCTCTTCCTTGCTCGCTCCGCCATCCCAATACCACACAAGCCGCCTTGTCCGCTCCGAGGTGAAAATTTCAACTGAGCGACCCCAGATTGAATTCTTGGCAAATCGCGAGGTCAGGAGGAGGGGGTGTTGGCGTTGGTGGTATTGGCGGCGTCGCGGTTTTTAGGGAAGCAGTACAAGCAGCCAGGTAGGCGACGGCACCATCTACTCTATTCACGGCAGCGTCTTTGCCCCCTCCCCCGCCCCCCGTGCCAGAGAATCTGAATGGTCCATTCCAGCTGAGGAGGGAAAGCGAATGTGCCGTCTGAGGAGCAGCGCTGCGCTCCTCGTTCCTCAGCTCCAGCCGCGGAGCTTACGGCGCAGGGCTGCGGAGTACAGCTGCCGCGGGAGAAGAGACCGCGCGCTTGGGCTTCCCGCCTCCTTTCTTTTTCTCCCCGCTTCCTCCGAGGGACGCGCTTCTCCCGGGGTTCTCTGTCCAGCCCGCCGCCGCTCTTGAGGGCACCCACACTGCAGTAATGCCAGAGCGTGCCTGCGCGGGGAGCCCTCCCGAGTCCCAAGTGGCTGCCGGCTCCAGGTTGCCGCGCGCTCGTTAATCGGAGCTCTCCCAGCCTTTTGGGCGCGCTCCTTTCTCTCCCCCCCACCCCAGTGGCTTCAGCCTGAGGAGGATTGCGGTAGCCTGGCGAGCGCGTCGCAGGCTAGTCCCGTCCCCGTTTCTGCCGGGCGGGTGATTCTTCGTTGCCCGGTTTGCCTCCAAGTCGCTGGCCCCTTAGGCTTTCCTCGGGCTGGCGACGAAGGGGAAGGCTTGTGACATGTAACGGCGGCCGAGAGAAGGGGCTCTCCTCCTGCAGGGCCAGCCGTCAAAGGAAGTGCCGTCCGCCTCCCCCCCCCTCCCCGTCGCCCCGGACAATGACAGCCATGAAGGAGCAGCAGCAGGCGCAGTCTAACCCAGGCAACAGGGGAGGCCAGGGTCCATCGCAAGAGCAGGTAGGACTCGCTGAGCGGCGGGAGCGAAGGCATTTCAGCCGGCTTTTGGGTGGCTCGGGATGGTGGGGGTGGTTCCCTCGGTGGTCTCTCTCTCTCCCTTCCTCCCTCCTATTTCCCACTCCTCAGGGGATGGAATGGCCTCCCCCACCCCCTTTCATTTACCTTCTTTGCACACTGGTCCAAGTTGCAAGAAATGGTCGCGGGGCAGGAAGAAGGAGGGCAAAAAGAAGGAAAAGAAACCGAGGGGGGGGGGAAGTGCCATTTCTCCGGCCAGGCTGAAGGACGAGACCATTCAACCAATGCCAAAGAAGGCATGGATGGTGGGGGGGAGGATTAAGTGCCGCCGCCTCCTGGAAAGAGGCACTTGGAGCCTTGGTCTATATAGACACTGGAAGGACCCTGTTACATACACTGGGAGTGACGGAGAATCTTCCGTAGGGAAAGAGTGGTAGGTGAAGTGGGTGGGGTGCAAGAGGAGATGTTGGATCCGAAAGAAGGAAGAGTGGGGGGGGAGAAGCGGCTTGCTTTCCCCCCTCTTTTGGAAGTAAAGTATTAAGGGGAGCTTTTAAAGGGGTCTAACAAACCAGGCACCCCACTGACCTTTCCCAGGGAGTGAAGTCAGCAGAGTGAGGGGTAATGGTGTATAATTACAGGGAAGAGAAGCTCTTCCAAGAGAAGACCAAGGGAAATCTGTAGTCATACTCATCCTTCGAACTTTCAAATTAAGTAGTGAATATGTATAATATTTAATTATTAGGAAATGTGAAGGGAGGGGGGGAGAGATAAAAACAGAATATTTTTAAAAAATAGAGAAGAATATTTAGGAGGTATCTCTCAGAATCCTTTGGTATCATCCAGAGGATATTGGTAGTGCTCTCCATCTCTTCTTTCCTATTCTGAATTGGCTTTTTCATTTCTTTTTTCATTTCTACCACTTTTTCTCTTCTTGAGAAAGTCATTCTAAACAAAATCTATTTGTCCTTTCCTAAAGTAATAGACCTATAGTCAGCTAGTAGGACACTGGTTATTAGTGGCTTCTAGAGAAAGGAAGGAGCTGGCTAGCATAACCAGAGATGGTGCTGTGTTCTCAGCAGAGATACAAATTCTCCCTCTCTCCTCCTGAATTACTCTGTCTGCTGGAGCAGTGAAATAAATTGGTGTGTATGAGTGTGCATGGAGAGAAGATACATAGCAACTTTTGGCGTTCCCATCCCAACATAACAAACAAAAAAGAGAAAATGCTACAGTTATTCATGGATGGTTTGGGGGCTTCTGTGTTGGTGCTTGCTCATTGATCCACTTACAAAAGCATTCCTTGCCAGGGACTAAAATTAATATTTTACTGAAAAAGTAGCATGATTTCCACCATCAAAAACTCTTATTTCATCACTTCCAGCTTTGGGTTTTATTTCTTTTTTGGTGACTCTGTCTAATTATTAGATCAGACTAACTGAAGCATTAAAATGGTTTTGCAATTTTAATACTCAAAAGTTAGCTATAGCCCTTTAAATTACCCAGTATGGCCAGAGAGGAATGTCTATTTTGAAGATACTCATGAACAACGTCTTAGGCATTATTATAGTAACATGTCATAATGGCTCTTGAATAAGACAAGACAAAACAAATCATTTATTTAGTAATTATTTATTACCACTCTCTGCTGGTCCTGTGAATCTAATATATACTGTATATATATGTTTTGCATAACCCTGAGAAAGTACTTGGAAAAACATTGCAGATCACTTACGAAAGAAAGCAGATTAGATTTTAAGTGTTCTCTATGCATGCAATTGTATGGTCTGTTTTTTTCCCTCAAAACACTAAACTTAATTAGGAAGTTTCAACATTATTCTTCAAAGTCTACTATTATGAGTAAAATCAGTTCACTAATTAAACTTGTTGAAGAGAAAATGAGTGGGTAATACTTTATTCCTATGTACAGGAAAAATTAAGTTAATTCATTGTCTTTTTATAAGTTCTACAGAATTCTTTTCATTGTTCCTTGTAATTATTTCATTCAGATTTATAATATGTCCTATTAGTAGTTCCTTGTTTACTTATTGTTATCCTGGTCACTCGCTATTCCATTTTATAGCTACTAACTTTTGCTCAAATTAGCCAGTAAATTGACCACAGTGTGGCAGTATTTGAACCCTATCTTACTGTAATGTGCAAATCAGTTACAGTTTCTAGCAAAACCTGGTCATAGTTCATATCTTACAGTTAAAATAAAAGCAACAGATTATAAACGATTATGTGACACTGATATTCTGCAGGTTTTTTTGCATGTGAATGCAATATGAAGTATAGGGTAATGGAATCTGATGTGTATGACTGCTAAGAGAATAGAAGAAGGAATTATGGTAGATGAATAAATGCCAATAGGACAAATTTATAGCCAAACTAAATGTAATACAGGGGATTCTTGATAAAAAAAATTATTTGCACACATAGATATCTTCATACAGTCAATATTTAATAGACTTAGTAGCTAGTTTAAAGACAAAATATTGAATTGCAGGAATGTTAAACTTCTGTTGTCACATCATCACCATTAGTTAAATCAATCGATCATGCCACTCACTCTTCTATCCCATTGAAACTATATTAGTTCTGCAAAGAATTCTTTCGGTGGAATGTGTAATTACTTTAGTGTGTATGTTTGTGAGTGTGTCTTTATACTCCCTGTTTTTCATTGCCACTTCTGCATCTTCAAATATTTACAAAAGTCTACAATTTAATTTTTGTTGCATAGGTGGAACATAGCTGGAACAGATATTTTTGACAGCTCTTGTAAGGGTCTAGTTCAGCCTTCTTCAACTTATTATTCTAATTCAAGAGTCAACCACTAATTTGGTTATGTTAGGGTTACGGTTTCAATTCAGCAAAAAAAAAAGAAAGAAAAGAAAAGAAAAAAGAAAAGAAAAGAAAAGAAATAATATTAAATATTGCTTCAATTATTAATGGTAATGAGACACTCTTTCTTTCTATTATTATACTAAAACATCTAGATTTAAACTACAAGTTATAATACTGTCCCCTTGAACAGCACAACCTATTTTCGTTTGCATGTCATCCACAATTGAGATTAAAAACAATTGCTCTCAGGTTGCTCTCACCTGCTGCAATAAAGCTGATTTGATCTAGTGCAGCTTGTTTAACCTTTAGGCTTGCCTGGGTCGCATTGAGTGAAGAGGAATTGTCTTCAACCGCATATAAAATATATAATATAGTTAATGTATATAAATCGCATAATATTAAAAGTATATGATCTGGTGGGGCTGCAATATAGAATAGAATAGAATAGAATAGAATAGAATAGAATAGAATAGAATAGAATAGAATAGAATAGAATAGAATAGAATAATAATAATAATAATAAAGTTGGAAGGGGGCACCACACGATGGAGTGAGCTCCTGCTCCTCACCCCAGCTCCTGCCTAACTAGCAGTTCGAAAGCATGAAAATGTGAGTAGAAAAATAGGTACCACTCTTTGGATAAATCTGGCTCCCTCATTTAAGAAATGGAGTTGAGTATTGACTCCTAGAGTTGAACACAACTGGATAGGGAAACATTTACCTCTATCATAGACATTAAAAATTGGGTTAATGAAATTTAAGAATTCTCAGCCTTTAATTACCACACCAAAAAATAAAGGGTGGGAGACACATATGATAATGCAAATTATTTCCAAAACCAATACTTTTCTGATATATCCTGAAATTATTTTTGGCCTGGATTATGTATATATATATGTAATAAAAATGAATACTAAACTCAGAGAAAAGAAAATAAAAAGTGCAAAGAAAAAAGCAAAAAAAGAAGAAAAGGAAATAATGAAATAAAGAGAAATAAAAGAAATATATAAAAACTGACTTCCAATCTTCATCACAAATATTAAAAAGTACCAGAATAAAGACTATAAAGAGTTGCCAGAATTTAATTAAACTTCATTAAATTTCATGTCTTTTTTAACCGTGATCAAATAAGCTAACTTTATATTCCTTCCTTTTACCTCTGAAAATCTTAATCTTTAATTCAATATTGTCATAGAATTTGTTTTCTCTTTGATTTTTCTTTGTCCCGTCACATAAGTTTCTTTGAGGTTTAACAAGCCTCTTTTGTAAAATCAATGAAAAGACATTATGCAGGTAATTAACTTGATCATCATTTGTATTTCCTCTTTCATTTTAAAATCTTTAGCCATTTTCTTTTCTATATCCAGTAAAGAGTCCTTATCAAGATCATGCCCTTGGCACTTGTATTTCCACTTTAAATATCTTCTTGGTATTTACTATACTTCCCCCCCCAATATTTCTGACTCCACTGTTTCTTCATCAAACACAATTTATTTCATTTCTGTCATTCCTTCATTAATATCCTTTAAACATAGTCTATCCATAGAAACAGACATCATTACTGACACTGCTGATATTGTAACTATTAATTTTTGGCTCCAAGGATCTCCTTTAACATTTCAAATATCACAGCATTTTGTGTCATTTTACAAATCCCAATCCTAATCAAAATCAAAAACAGGTTTTGTTTTTCTTTTTGCCTGGAATCTTTCCCTCCAGTGTCCAATTAAAAATATAAAGTGTCTAATCTTTGTTGTCACCTATAGTTGATAACATAATTCTGGTTCCCACAGAAAACTGTTTATTTTATGTAATGATTTCCAAAATCTTACAGTAAAAGTTTCAATATTCCAAATTTGCCTCAACCTTTAATTCTTTAATTCATGTATAACTTTTTTGGTTCAACATTTTATTTAGCTTTTTGCCTTTTATTTCAAATTTTTAAGTTCTTAAATTTAAAGAGTTAATTTTTCCTGTGTTTGGAAATGAAAATCTTTGCTAAAATACTTAAGTTCCACTGTGGCCATTATTATTGCTTGTAAAGTACAGACTAATTTAACGTTTTCTGGTATTATGTTCTTTTTGCAATCCAATATATTCTCAATGATTTTCTCTGCCTCCAAAATTTAAAAACATCCATTTTATTTCTTCAGCCTTTTTGATAATCCAATCTTCACAGCCACCCATTCTTTAAAAAACTAAATTGATAATATAAATCTTTTTTGTCAGAATGAGGTCTCTGCATTTTTTATATTTTTTTCATACTGTAATGCAATTCGAATATAAATTATTTCTGTAGTATTAGCCCTACTGCCACCAAGAACTACACAAAACAAAAGAATTTCTAGTGTAGTGTGCTCACTAAGTATTTTGACTATGTATTTCTTCATAATAAATAGATTATTTATTATGTATTATAGATTATAGTATTAAGTATTAGCATATCTTTGCAACTTGTAGTGCAATGTTAGGTTATGAAACTATCATTTTTTTTTATTAATATAGCCAACTCAGTATTTGCTTTTTGTCACTAACTAGATAACCTATGACCCATTGGGTTAATGTTTCAGAGACATATGTTTTTAACTGAGAGGAACAGAATGACCATAGGTGGAAGCAGCCTTCAACTACCTATCAGTTTTCACATTAAGTTTCTTTGTGGAAGCTAGCAGGGAGCATTGGAAATGATGGAAGCTCTGGTCCCAATTGCTATCATAACCTATATACAATTCAATTATGGTAATTCATAGTAAGCCAGAAATCTTAGTTAAAACTCCGTTCAGCTAGTGTGCTGAGATTGTCTGTTCCTTACTGCTTCTCAGTAAGTCTGCTTGTCTGAATATACTGCATATATCTCTTTATTTGATTTGATACTATGCATAATCTTCATCTTGAAAAACAAATGTCTTCGGGATGTGTTATATCCTCTTCTTGCTTCTATTTTAAAGAGCTGAGGTGGTGCAGTAGTTAGAGTGCCGTACTGTAGGCTACTTCAGCTTGCAGGCAAATCTCACCAGCTCAAGGTTGACTCAGCCTTCCATCCTTCCAAGGTGGATAAAATGAGGACCCAGATTGTTGGGGGCAATATGCTGACTCTGTAAACTGCTTAGAGAGGGCTGTAAAAGCACTATGAAGCGATATATAAGTCTAAGTGCTATTGTTATTGCTATTTTATATTTGTAAGTGTTTGAAATAAGAGGTAATATGTAGAACATAAGCAAAGTGGTCTTTGCATCTTTCTGTAAATATTATTGTTTCACCAAAAATATAGCTTTTTCAAAAGGATTTACACTGAGTTATAGATACATGTTGTACCAATAAAATACCCAATATTTCTGCAACAAAAATGCAACATTTTTATTATCTATTTTCTGTATCTGTCTGTCTGTCATCTATCAACATTTCTTTCTAGATGACATTTATCCTACTTCCATTCTTCATATATGCATGTTAAAAGCTTCTATTTTATGTTTGAAATTTATGAATGATATCCAAAGGTAGAACAAGGAGAGAAGAAAACCTACCCAAGTGCTGGAATAAAATATTAAAGCATTCATAAATCAGAGGAATTTTAATAACTTCTGTTATGAATCATCTCTTTCTTAATGAATGACTGTATATTTTCAGGCATATTTCAGAACTATAAAAGTTGAATACTTGATGGGAAATAATAGGAAAAGTATAGCTTCTCAAAGAATGATCAGATCACAAAGGGTCTGAAATTCTGAAGTCCTTAACTTTCACTCTATTGCAAAATTTTCCAAGATTATCCTGATGAAAACACCTCTAAATTATGGGATATTATATAGACTAAAAATGATTAGATGGAAACCCTTTAAGAATCATAGATTGATAAAGATCCATTTCTATTGTATATTTATTATATTAATTAAGCACATGAGAAATAATCTGAAATTATCTACTGATATAAGTTTATATAATCTTATAAGTAATTATCAGTTCTAACAAATCAATGCATTTAATCTGCATAAATCTACTTTCTTTTTGAAACAAAGTAATATGTAGAGTCTTTTTAAACAAATTTTTACTTTTTTAAAAAAAAATAAACTTTACCCTTTTATGCATTACTTAATGGCTACGCCATCTCACTGTAGTTTCAGCATAACACTATAATGACCAGAAATGCTTGTCTCCTATTAGTCAAATGAACTATGTACTTATTCACTACATCTCAGAGACTAGCATACAGCTTCATTTGAAAAGATCCTGAATAGAATACAAGGTTACCTATGTACAATGCAATTTTCCTTCCTTATGTAGCTGCCATTCATATGACCTCAAAATTTGCTTTAGAAGAAGAAAATATTATTGGCTTTCATAATTAATGATTAATTTTCTGTATTATAGTTTCAGCCTACCAAGTCACTGATCTTCCCTTATAAATTAAGAATATAAAAAATATAAAATGCCAAGAAAGCAGTGAAAAACTATCCCATGACAAAAGCAAAATAAAGGTGTTAGTAAAAAAAATAGTTTGCATTTTAATGTAAACTTCCAAACCAATCAAGACATTGAAAAAAATACCAGAAGGCATTAGACAAGCATCTTCAAAACAGTGTTGAAAGATATAGTACAATCACTATAAATTATTACATTTATACTTTTTAAAATGGTTTTTATGTTGTAGTTTGGCTTGCAGTCACCTTTGTGTGAATTGAATGCCCATATAAAATTGTTTAATACATACAATACATACATACATACATACATAACATACAATAATTCATACATACATACATACATACATACATACATACATACATACATACATACGGTATCTTCTGTGAAAAAGTGTCCTTAGTTTTGGAATCCTGATTTGTGAGTATGGGAAGAGATACTCCATCAGGTTACAGGATCAGAAGTAGAGAAAAGCATAATGTCTATTGAAAACTCTCTACCACATTTGTGATCCAACAACAACAAAAAAAGTGCTTACGGGCAGAACTTGTTAGGTGTCAAAGTTTTTCAGAATTATTATTACATTTTAAAAAGTATTATTCTGTACATCCTTCAGGCTCTTTGTCCCATATTCCCTGATAAAATTGTTGAGTTTTAAAATCTGTTCACAGTTTGATACATAATTGAAGTTTTTATGGATCAATGTAGTCTTCCTCCCTCCCTCCCTCCCTCCCTCACACAGGGGATCTGAACAAGGGAGTATAATCACAGTATAGATGTTTATTATTTATGTTGTCATTCTTTCATCACTAAGTTCATCATTGAAGTTTTGAGACAAAAGTGTGTGAAGTTAACAGTAATCCCAGTTACATTCTTATTTTTTTAGTTTGTTTAGTTGTCCTATGTTGGAGATGATTCTTCTCTGGAAAAATGTATTGCAGAATATTCAACCTTCCTTTTTTTCTTTAACAGCTGGTTTTATATATTCCGTTTGCGCTGAAAGAATATGACAGGGAGGTGACAAGTCACTTTCAAGCCCAATGCCAATCTTTCCCTTTTGTGTCTTAGCAAGAAGTAGATATACTCTGATAAGAGAATCTTTTTCATCCTTGGAAGGCTGATGTTATTCAGGGTCAAACAAGTCACCACAAAACATGATTTGTCTCAATCCCTTTCCTCTTCAACTTTTAAAAACATACAGTTAAACATTCTCAGTTTCACTAAGCTAAATCAAATCACATTCACAAATACAAACAGGAACAGTGCTACTCAAGTGTTAAATGATTGTGTTCCTTCATTACAAAAGACTACTAAATAACCGACAGTCCCAGAGCTGAAGCAGAAACGGAATCATTCATTTTTAGTCCTGGTTAAAAATAGATCAGAACAGCTTGATTGGTAGTAATACCTCAGGGCTTTGATTAATTTTTTATGATTTTATGTTATTCTTAATATCAGTGAAAAAGTGAAAACAAAACGTGCATTACCCTGAGAGTATTGGTATAATATGTAACAATACGAGACAACGTAAGCAGACCTTAGTGTAAAGGAAAACAGAATAAGTTGTAGGAAAATTATTATTGGATGTCTGCAAGTATTCAAAGGGTAGAAATAATTAATTTGATTTTTAGTACAGGTGGTTCTCAATTTATGACCACAATTGGTACCAGAATTTCTACTGCTATGCAAGGCAATTTTTAAGTGACTTGTACCTGATTTTATACATTTTATTGCCATTATTGTTAAATGTATCACTGCAGTTGTTAAATTAATCATGTAATTGTTAAGCAAATCCAGTTTCCCTCATTAACTTTGTTTGGGAAGTGCAAATAGTGGTCACATGATCTCTGTACACTGCAACTGGTATAAATAGATGCTAGTTGTCAAGCACCAGAATTTTTACCATGCAACTATGGGGATGCTGTGCCAGTCATAGGTGTGAGGACTGGTAATAAGTCAATTACCAAATCATCAAATAACTTTTAAGGACTATAAACTTGGGGGACTTGGAGGTACAATTCTAGGATTAATTAAATTTTACTAATTTTGGAGTTTTCAGGTATTGGGACATTGGAGCCCTAAGGGTGTATGGAGTAATTTTTAACATACTAAATTATTGTAAAATGACTCAACGGGGGACAATAGAGGTGTAGGAAAAATGTTATTATAGTATGGCCTTTGTTGTCATTGTACATCATATATACAATGAAATTGTTTAGCCTCTCCGGTGAAATCCATAACAGAAAATACAAAACAACATAAATAGTATAGAGAATAATCCCTATACAAGTAATTGGGGAAAAAAGACTAGTCATATGTTTCCGTATGTCCGTGGAGTGATTATGATTGTGTTTAAGAGACTGACAGCCCATGGGTAGAAGCTGTTTTTAAACCTGTTTGTCCAGCTGGCTATGCTTTGATCTCTTCTGCCCAATGGTAGAAGCGAAAAGAGACACTGTCCAGGGTGTGAATCATCCCTAAGTATCTTCCTTACTCTGCTGAAACAATGAGACCTGGCGATGTCATCTAATGGTGTTAGAGGGCAACCAATGGTTTCTTGTGCCAAATTGATCACTTTATTGATGCTTAAATGCTTATATGAAACTGACAAAGAATCATAAGGAGATAATGGGATTGTCCAAAGAGAAAGATGTGAGTGTAGAAGACGCTCAACAAAGGGGGGGGGGGGAGAAGATGAACATAATACTCAGAAAACAGATGAGAAACCAGAAGGAGTGGGAGAGGAAACAAAACAAAACAAAGTGCAAGAAGATGAAGACATTGAAGGGACAAGAATAATACGTATGAATCAAATAGATAATTCTTTAAGAGTTTACAATAGAACAGGAGGGAAAAAAGGGAAGTCTCCCAAAAATAATGAAAGGACTATGGATGGACCTAGGCCCAAGTAATTATTACCAGGCACAATCAGTCCTAAACAAACATATTTTATTAGAACAGCTGAGAATTACTTCATTCTCAGCTTAATCCTAATTAATCCCAAAACAAGTCTTTCAGAAAAAGTCCTTCGGCCCTATCACAAACCTTTGTCTTCTTTGGCACCCTGCCAAAGGCTTTTCTTGGCAAAGCCCCACGAAGTTCAGAAACGAGTTGTCGACAAGAAACAAATGTAGCAACATTGCTTTCCTACAAAGAGCCCAAGAGCCATTGCTGCTCTTTTAAGCCTTATGGGAGGGGCCAATCATCTCCTGGCCTTACTCCCAAGTTTTTTTTTGCTTTTTGCTTTAGCTGGTCTTGCCTTCTGGCAGCATTTTGCATGCATGCACTAGGAACAGGCTCCTCCTGTTCCTCTGCCTCTCTGCTGACTGCCTCTGGAGGCTCTGGAGTCCATTTATTACTCCCAGATGGCCCTGGCCCCATCTCTGCCTCCGACAGAGAGCCCTCATCCGGGCCTTCCCCTGACTCCAGGACTGGCCCATTGTCCTCCCCAGCCTCCTCACTGTCCGACTCCACTGCCAGCTCCGCAGGCTGCTGGTGGACCACAACAGGGTGCTCAAATGATGCGGCAGAAGGAGACAAGGGGTAAGTCAGAGGGAATATTTAGTTGGTATAAAAATGGTAGAAAGAGAAATAAGATCCCAAGAGAGAAATATAAAAGAGGGATCAAAAAGTCAAATGATGAAGTCTCAGAAAGAGTAAGAGGTGATGGATAGAGATAAAGTATCTCTCAATATGGTGAATGTATTAGAAATTAAAAGAAGTAGACAATATAAATTGGAAAAATAGTAGAACATATATAGATAGATAATAGAATTTACTATAACCATAAGCAAATTAAGGTTAGAAGGTAGAAGCCTATGATGTGGTAACTTAACTGTATTTTTAACAATGTGTAAAAACATTGAAACTCATAATTTTAGGGGATTGGAGATATAATCCCGGGATTGATTAAATTTGGTTAATGATTGGTTTTATTGGTGTTTTTAAACAATTGGGATTTTGGAATTATGGTGGTATATTGAGTAATTTCTAAAATATTAAAATACTAGTGATTTAATAGGGGATCACAAACATACTGCCTGAAGAAATATTATTGAAGCTTAGAAGTACAATGTGCAGGTTAAGGTCAGAAGTTGGAAGACTAGGATTATGTATACCTAATTGTATTATTATTGCTAGCATTGTTTAAAAATATATATTGATTCAGTCAATACACTGTCTTCAAAATATGTATGGATGTTAAAGTAAAATTACAAATAAAACATATTTTTTGGTGTATAAGACACACTTTCCCCCTTAAAAGAGGGTGGAAATGTTGATCCATCTTATATACCAAATAAGCCATTTTTGGCCTTCAGAAGCCCCGCCCCGCATGTCCCATTTTTGTGAAAAATGGGCCCGTTTTTCACAAAAACAGGGCATGCAAAGGCTTTGGGAAGCTTGCAGAGTGTTCCTGTGGGCTGGGGAAGTCAAAAACAGCCCCATTTTTGTGAAAAACAGGCAAAAAACAGGGCCGTTTTTTGCATAAACGGGGTGCACAGAGGCTTTGGGAGGCCTGCAGAGTGTTCCTCTGTGGAGCACTCTGTGGGCTGGGGAGGGCAAAAACACCGCCATTTTTGCTAAAAACGAGCAAAAACTGGGCCCATTTTTAATATAAACAGGGTGCACAGAGGCCTTGGGAGGCCTGCAGAGTGTTCCTGTGGGCTGGGGACGGCAAAAACGCCCCCATTTTTGTAAAAAATGGGCAAAAATGGGCCCAGTTTCACAAAAGCAGGGCATACGTAGGGTTTGGGAGGCCTGCAGCGTGCTTTTGGGGAGGGCAAAAACTTTTTTTTTCTTGCTTACCTCTTTGAAATCTTGGTGCATCATATATATATACTGTATATATAAAGATGGCAAATCAAGCATTCTCCAAGCATTAATGTGGATAAAGATCTATTTTTGAAGGATAAAGGAAATTATCTCAAGATTATTCTAGTTATACTATATTATATTGTTTAGCAATTGACCATTAATAGGTTTAAGAAATGAAAGGGACAACCTGTGAAAGATAATCTCAAAAACACAGTTATATAAAAAATGGCAAATATCTTAGTGAATGCCATCAAAAAGTAATATCTTAACTAGCAACTGAGAAATAAAATGAATTATAGATATGCAATGATTGGATCAGTTGCTTCTTATGATCTGATCATGGTGCTTCTATTCATGGATCTTAATATTTCATTCACTTTTTTGTTTATTAATTCACATTTGTTTTATTTTATTTTTATATAAACTTTCTTTACTTGTCAAAAATTGATTATTTTTTTAAAGAAGTAACCAAGTTTGTGATATGAGCTAAAATACTTCTAAGGATGAGGTAAACTACTTCTAAGGAATAAGTATTCTTTCAAAACTACTATTCACTTCTTCATCTGCTACAAATAATTTTCTCACAGCATCTAATTTATTTGCCTTAGATAAGTGTATATCTAAGATCTGTTCATCAGCACCAGCTGATTTGTATGTTGGTTAAGGCACTAGGCATGAAACTGGGAGACTCTTGAGTTCTAGTCCCTGCTTCTGTACAATAGCTTGGTGCTTTGCTTGAGAAAATGGAGGTGATGTTGAATCATTTTGAACTCCTGAGCCACCTCAGACGCCTCACCCACGGACGGCAAGTTGAAATCCCCCATGACCATAAGCCTAGGGGTATTAACCGCCACCGCGGCGATGACACTGAGTAGCTCAGGCAGGGCTGCTGCCACGTAGCAGGGAGCCAGGTACGTGATCAGCAAACCCATCTGAACCCCATGACCCCATTTCACAAGGAGGGATTCACAGCCGGCCGTCTGAGGAACAGTGGCCTCCCTCGGTCTCAGACCATCTTTAATGATAACCGCTATCCCCCCCGCCTCTACCCTGCAACCTTGGCCGATGGAATGCGCGGAAACCTGGTGGGCACATTTCAATGAGAGGGACCCCCCTCTTGGCCCAACCAGGTTTCCGTAATACCTGCCAGGTCCGCTTCCCCCTCCTGGACAAGATCACAAATGAGGGGGGCTTTATTTACTACAGACCTGGCATTGGACAGCATCAGCCAAAGGCCAGGGCCCTGAGGATCTGCGCAACCTGGAGAACGAGTGGAGCTTTGGGGGCCGGAGGCGCCACTGCTCGAAGACAGTGGGCGCGTGCTCCCCTAACACGATATGGTCACCTGCTCCTGCCATATCTACCCCTCCCACCCACAGTACTGATAGTAAAAGCTTTATCTGGATGAGCTTTAACCCCCCTCTCGACCCCAGGCCCCCCACCCTCCATGCCGCGCTTCACAGCCATACCCGGCCCTCCCCTTAGTGGGTTATCCCCCATACCCACGGCCCTACTTCTAATCCAACCCTCCCCCCCGAACCCCTTAAAAATTAGCTAAAACTTTATATAAAAAAACCCTCTATGTTATATAGCGGGTAAGGAATTATTACATTTGTCTATACTTGTAATGAAGATTGGAAGTAATTTCTTTCTTTCTTTCTTTCTTTCTTTCTTTCTTTCTTTCTTTCTTTCTTTCTTTCTTTCTTTCTTTCTTTCTTTCTTTCTTTCTTTCTTTCTTTCTTTCTTTCTTTCTTAGTTTTTACTGTTCCACTCAAAATCTTTAATAAAATTGTATATAAAAACATTTCTAAACTTCAAATGGTCATTTTAGAAAAATAAACATGATAGGTGGCTTCAATCTAGTGTTTTGCTTGAAAATTGCCTGAATCATGAGATGGACAGCAAATACATTTAATAAACAAACAAACAAACAAAGTTGCCCCTGAAAAAGGGAGTGGGGGGAAAGTCTGTGGTACTGGCCTCATGAGAATGCCCACAACATTCCCTCAGCATTTTGTATGTGCTTAATCTTGATTTATAGCCATTAAAGGGAAAGTTGGCAAAAAATCAGTCCTGCTATTTTGTCTTTAATTGTTTTTAACCAGAGCAGAAGCATCACACATTTTGCTCTTTGATATCATATACAAATAATGATAGCGCTCAAGATAATGCAAGACATTCCGGAGAAATTCATAATGTCTTATTTTTTCATTGGTTTCTTCTTCCATAAGATAGTTAAGAATTCTTTTCAAACCAGATGAAATGCTTTCAGAAAGATAGAGCGATGTTTAACTAATTATACGTAACCAACTCTTCCATTCTTTAATAGTTCCTCTCTCCAGAATATTAGAGACATGGAGTACCTGCTTTCTTCCATTGTTGACACCTGTATGATTACTTATTAGATAGATTATTCTCTTATGGCAAATTAAAATCTTTGGTTTCATTGTTGTATTACTGAGTATAAAAATATATAATAATCCTGAGATGAATATTATACAAGTTCCTCTTCTTCTTTTTCTGTTCCTCAATTGTATACAATCTGGTTGAGTTCTAATGATGCATATATTAAAAATATTAATCCTTCTCCTATTCTTTCTATTTTCCCTTTTCTGTGAGCTGCAGTTAAACTAGGGAATTTCAAATTAACAATAGAATCTAATTTCATTTGGGGGAACTATGTTTAATGTAGAGTGTATTCCAAAATGTTCCCCTAGGGAGAAAGATTTCCTAATAGAACTCTCTGAAAAAGAAGCAACAAATGTAGTTAAACTCTGAGATGAGCAACAGGACTTATAATTCATCTCTTGGTTGTATTCTTATTTCTAGTTAGAATTGCAAGCTGAATCCTATATAGTGGGAGGTAATATAGATGGTACAAGGGAAAAGCTTAATTGATGATCAAATAAAGGAGTGCCTACTTGAAAAACTGAAAACTGTGCAATAATAAGAACAATTCAAGAATGATATCTTCCTCATGTGAAGGAATATTACAATGCAATTCTGGCTGGCAGTGGAGTCTTGGGCAAAATTCTGAAGCTTAAAAGACTTCAATTCCAAACTCTTGAATGATAGAACATAATCTGCCAATGTGATGGAATGTGCACTTGGAACAGAAAGAGCGACTTTTGGCAACACAGAGAATTAAGAGACTTGTGCTCATACAAGATGTATGAGTGAGATTCATACAAGATATATTAGTGTGTGTGGGGGGGGGGAGAAATTTCAGGTTAGCCACACCCTAAAATCTCTTAGGACATATCTAATAGGTTAGAAGGTTATGGCTTTAGTTTGGCAAGATTCTGTCTATTGGGTGTAAACTAATAAAGGATTAGACTAAATTGGATTTCACTGTGATGTCTCTGGCCTTGGTCCTGACAGCCAACCTTCATTTTGTTGGTGTTATCTGTTACATTGCTGGATTAGATTAGATTTCATCTGAGATATTACCTGGACTTGGTTTCTCCTGACCCAGCACTACTTTGTTCTGAGCAAGATAGTTCTTCACTTTGGAATAAGACAGAATGTTAATCAAAGGGATTAAAATTAACTTTATAGTGCAATGCCATAGTTTTCAAATTAAAATACAATAGTAAACTTTGGGTTATATTAAGCTGGTTATTTTCCACTATTTCCTGTAGTCAAGGCTTCTATAAGAATATGGATTAATTTTCTTGTTTAATTATTTAGTTATTTTGTTTAATTATTTAATTATTTCATCCTCTTGATTTAGTTCCATTTTTCTAACTCTAAATTTCTCAATTTAGATTTTGTTGAAGGCACAAGGAAGATTGGCATTAGCAAAAATGGTTGCCATCTTATTCTGCTGATATGACCTGTTACGGGATTATTTACCAATTTGATTCAAATTTAATTTTTACAGTTAGGTAAAACATTCAAAGGGTACTCCAGAAAGCATGCTGATCTGGAAAGAGATGAGGTGACATCCTTAAGAAGACTCAACAAAATCACTTCAAAAGCTTTCATGTCCACATGTACAGGTAGTCCTCAAGTTACAACAGTTTATTTAGTAACCATTTGAAGTTACAATGGCATGGAAAAAAGTGATTTATGACCTTTTTCATACCTATGATCTTTGCAGCATCCCCATGCTCACATGACCAAAATTTAAACACTTGACAACTAACTCATATTTATGATGGTTGCAATGTCCTGGCATTATGTGATCCCCTTTTGTGACCTTCTGACCAGCAAAGTCAATCAGGAAGCCAGATTCACTTAACAGCTGTGTTATTAATTTGAGAACTGCAGTGATTCACTTAATAACTGGGGCAAGAATAGTCATAAAATGGGGCAACACTCATTTAACTCACTTAGCAACATACATTGTGGGTTCAGTTGTGGTTGTAAGTTGAAGACTACCTGTATAGGCATAAATGGACTTGTCTTGGTACTGCCAATGAAGCAAAGTATTGTGTATTGTACCCCTTGTTGGATCCACTTAAAAAAACCTTAAAACAGTCCTCAAAGTCTTCTAAAGAATGCAGCCATCTCAGTACTTCAAGAGGGCCAGAGTATTTTAAAAGGCACCCAACTGGTTGCTTTGCATATTTTTATTAATTAGGAATTAACTTTCTTTTAATTATAACTTTTATGAAGAGAATAGAAAGCAGTTATACAAGGAAGAAACAAATGCATGTTTTGCTTAGGGAATTTAATACAATTGTCCATACAATACATTCAGCTACATAATTTCCTTTCTTTTAGCTCCTGATAATGAGATAAATAGCAAGCAGATTAATCACAATGGACTTTAAAAGTGGAGTAAGAAATCACTGCATTTTTATGGAAGATTTTTTTTTAAAAAAAAAGCTTGTCAGTGATTGAGGATGCAATACATTAAGATTAACGTGATGTTTTAATTAATTTTTTTTTAAAGAAAACATATATTACTTCAATCATGAAGTTCTAAGTGATGTGATTTTTAGTGTGATCTCAGGGAATGCTGTCAGATGAAATGACGTTCATAGAAGCATCTGTTGAATAAAACATTTATGACTAAAACAAACAACATTAAAACAATATTTCTTACAAAAGAATTTGGATTTTGCTTGTATAAGCATTGCTAAACTTTTTGGATTATCCAAAAGTATACAATGAAAATGAATTATTCAGGTTTTTAAAAGAAAGTAATTATAACTCTGCATCTAATGTCTTTTATAACAGCCTTTAGAAGGGACTTTAATTAAACTATGATGAAGGGAAATTTCTTGTGAAATAGCTGACAGTAATATCTTTTTCATGATTTATGGAGCATAATTGAGTTCTGTTTATTGTACATTAATAGCAGATGTTTATAGTCTTGAATGCATATCCCTAGTGGCTATACCTGGGTAGAAAGAAAAGAGAAAAGTCCTATTAGAATAAAAGGTTTCTGATGTACTTATCTACTGCTGAATACTTTTCCTTCTGTCACATAAATGATAAGAAGTGCATGTTAAGATAATTAGCTTTTTAATTGACCAATCACGTATGAATCTACTCATACTATTACATAAATTAATGCAGCGGTTTTATATATATGTATGTGTATGTGTATGTGTATGTGTATGTGTATGTGTATGTGTATATGTATATGTATATGTATATGTATATGTATATGTATATGTATATGTATATATCTCCTGCCAACCTAGCAGTTTGACAGCATGTAAAAAATGCAAGTAGAAAAATAGGGACCACCTTTGATGGGAAGGTAACAGCGTTCCGTGCACTTTGGCGTTTAGTCATGCCAGCCACATGACCACAGAGATGTCTTTGGACAGTGCTAGCTCTTCGGATTTGAAACGGAGATAAGCACCGCCCCCTAGAATCTGGAACAACTAGCACATATGTGCGAGGGGAACCTTTACCTTTACCTTATATATATAGCATATATAGCATATATCAGTGATGGATAACCTTTTCTGGACTGAGTGCCCAAAACGCATGAGCACATGCGCCCAAACCCCCAAAATGCAATGCGCATGTGGCCCCTGTGCCTGGGCCCTACTCTCTGCCCATGTGTGCCCTGCCCCGCACATGCCCTGCCCCCCGCACCTGCGGCAGAGACCCAAAGACCAGCTGGCCAGCGGGAGGCATGCATCAGAGTGGGCACTGTGTGCCACCTCTGGCACGCATGCCATAGGTTTGCCATCACAAGCGAAGGGTAGGGCCGAGGACTTTGTGCAGGTATCTGTATGACAAAATCGCTCAAATTCGGGAAGACTTGGACTCTGACTGGGTAGATTCAGGAGAGATGATGGAGGCAGGTCTTGAGAATGTTATCTGGGAGGAGTTTGACCCTGGGACTCCCGAAGACATGGACAGGATCCTGGGTAGACTCAGCGCGGCCACATGTTTATTAGACCCGTGTCCCTCCTGGTTGGTGCTGGCTTCCCGGGAGGTGACATGAAGCTGGCTCCAGGGGATTATTAATGCTTCTTTGAGTGAGGGTGACTTTCCCGCCACCTTGAAAGAGACAGTGGTGAGGCCTTTCCTTAAGAAGCCTTCCCTGGACCCAGTGGTGTTAGTAAATTATCGTCCAGTCTCCAACCTTCGCTTTGTGGTGAAGGTTGTTGAGAGTGTGGTGATGCGACAGCTTCCCCAGTACCTGGATGAAATGGTTTATCTCAATCCGTTCCAGTCAGGTTTCAGACCTGGGTACAGCACAGAAACGGCATTGGTCGCATTGGTTGATGATCTCTGGAGGGCTCGGGACAGGGGTTGCTCCTCTGTCCTGGTCCTATTAGATCTCTCAGCAGCTTTTGATACCATCGACCATGGTATCATGCTGCGTCGGTTGGAAGAGTTGGGGGTGGGGGGCACCGTGCTGCGGTGGTTCTCCTTTCTCTCTGACCGGTCACAGTCTGTGTTGGCAGGGGGGCAGAGGTCGACTCTGAGACGCCTTGTGTGTGGGGTGCCACAAGAGTCGGTCCTCTCACCCCTTCTGTTCAACATTTATGTGAAGCCGCTGGGTGAGATCATCCGTGGCTTCGGGGTGAGGTACCACCAGTATGCTGATAACACTCAGCTGTACATCTCCACCCCGGGCCACCCCAATGATGCCCTTGAAGTGATGTCCCGGTGCCTGGAGGCCGTGCAGATCTGTATGGGGAGAAACAGACTCAGGCTCAACCCGTCCAAGACCGAGTGGCTGTGCCTTCTGGCGTCCCGATATAGTCAGTTGGTGCCATCACTGACTATTGGGGGCAAGTCGTTGGCCCCCACGGAGAGGGCGCACAACTTGGGTGTCCTCCTGGATACACGGCTGTCTCTGGAAGAACAACTGATGGCTGTGGCCAGAGGGACTTTTTATCAGGTCCGCCTGATTCGCCAGGAATTATTACATTTGTCTATACTTGTAATGAAGATTGGAAGTAATTTCTTTCTTTCTTTCTTTCTTTCTTTCTTTCTTTCTTTCTTTCTTTCTTTCTTTCTTTCTTTCTTTCTTTCTTTCTTTCTTTCTTTCTTTCTTAGTTTTTACTGTTCCACTCAAAATCTTTAATAAAATTGTATATAAAAACATTTCTAAACTTCAAATGGTCATTTTAGAAAAATAAACATGATAGGTGGCTTCAATCTAGTGTTTTGCTTGAAAATTGCCTGAATCATGAGATGGACAGCAAATACATTTAATAAACAAACAAACAAACAAAGTTGCCCCTGAAAAAGGGAGTGGGGGGAAAGTCTGTGGTACTGGCCTCATGAGAATGCCCACAACATTCCCTCAGCATTTTGTATGTGCTTAATCTTGATTTATAGCCATTAAAGGGAAAGTTGGCAAAAAATCAGTCCTGCTATTTTGTCTTTAATTGTTTTTAACCAGAGCAGAAGCATCACACATTTTGCTCTTTGATATCATATACAAATAATGATAGCGCTCAAGATAATGCAAGACATTCCGGAGAAATTCATAATGTCTTATTTTTTCATTGGTTTCTTCTTCCATAAGATAGTTAAGAATTCTTTTCAAACCAGATGAAATGCTTTCAGAAAGATAGAGCGATGTTTAACTAATTATACGTAACCAACTCTTCCATTCTTTAATAGTTCCTCTCTCCAGAATATTAGAGACATGGAGTACCTGCTTTCTTCCATTGTTGACACCTGTATGATTACTTATTAGATAGATTATTCTCTTATGGCAAATTAAAATCTTTGGTTTCATTGTTGTATTACTGAGTATAAAAATATATAATAATCCTGAGATGAATATTATACAAGTTCCTCTTCTTCTTTTTCTGTTCCTCAATTGTATACAATCTGGTTGAGTTCTAATGATGCATATATTAAAAATATTAATCCTTCTCCTATTCTTTCTATTTTCCCTTTTCTGTGAGCTGCAGTTAAACTAGGGAATTTCAAATTAACAATAGAATCTAATTTCATTTGGGGGAACTATGTTTAATGTAGAGTGTATTCCAAAATGTTCCCCTAGGGAGAAAGATTTCCTAATAGAACTCTCTGAAAAAGAAGCAACAAATGTAGTTAAACTCTGAGATGAGCAACAGGACTTATAATTCATCTCTTGGTTGTATTCTTATTTCTAGTTAGAATTGCAAGCTGAATCCTATATAGTGGGAGGTAATATAGATGGTACAAGGGAAAAGCTTAATTGATGATCAAATAAAGGAGTGCCTACTTGAAAAACTGAAAACTGTGCAATAATAAGAACAATTCAAGAATGATATCTTCCTCATGTGAAGGAATATTACAATGCAATTCTGGCTGGCAGTGGAGTCTTGGGCAAAATTCTGAAGCTTAAAAGACTTCAATTCCAAACTCTTGAATGATAGAACATAATCTGCCAATGTGATGGAATGTGCACTTGGAACAGAAAGAGCGACTTTTGGCAACACAGAGAATTAAGAGACTTGTGCTCATACAAGATGTATGAGTGAGATTCATACAAGATATATTAGTGTGTGTGGGGGGGGGAGAAATTTCAGGTTAGCCACACCCTAAAATCTCTTAGGACATATCTAATAGGTTAGAAGGTTATGGCTTTAGTTTGGCAAGATTCTGTCTATTGGGTGTAAACTAATAAAGGATTAGACTAAATTGGATTTCACTGTGATGTCTCTGGCCTTGGTCCTGACAGCCAACCTTCATTTTGTTGGTGTTATCTGTTACATTGCTGGATTAGATTAGATTTCATCTGAGATATTACCTGGACTTGGTTTCTCCTGACCCAGCACTACTTTGTTCTGAGCAAGATAGTTCTTCACTTTGGAATAAGACAGAATGTTAATCAAAGGGATTAAAATTAACTTTATAGTGCAATGCCATAGTTTTCAAATTAAAATACAATAGTAAACTTTGGGTTATATTAAGCTGGTTATTTTCCACTATTTCCTGTAGTCAAGGCTTCTATAAGAATATGGATTAATTTTCTTGTTTAATTATTTAGTTATTTTGTTTAATTATTTAATTATTTCATCCTCTTGATTTAGTTCCATTTTTCTAACTCTAAATTTCTCAATTTAGATTTTGTTGAAGGCACAAGGAAGATTGGCATTAGCAAAAATGGTTGCCATCTTATTCTGCTGATATGACCTGTTACGGGATTATTTACCAATTTGATTCAAATTTAATTTTTACAGTTAGGTAAAACATTCAAAGGGTACTCCAGAAAGCATGCTGATCTGGAAAGAGATGAGGTGACATCCTTAAGAAGACTCAACAAAATCACTTCAAAAGCTTTCATGTCCACATGTACAGGTAGTCCTCAAGTTACAACAGTTTATTTAGTAACCATTTGAAGTTACAATGGCATGGAAAAAAGTGATTTATGACCTTTTTCATACCTATGATCTTTGCAGCATCCCCATGCTCACATGACCAAAATTTAAACACTTGACAACTAACTCATATTTATGATGGTTGCAATGTCCTGGCATTATGTGATCCCCTTTTGTGACCTTCTGACCAGCAAAGTCAATCAGGAAGCCAGATTCACTTAACAGCTGTGTTATTAATTTGAGAACTGCAGTGATTCACTTAATAACTGGGGCAAGAATAGTCATAAAATGGGGCAACACTCATTTAACTCACTTAGCAACATACATTGTGGGTTCAGTTGTGGTTGTAAGTTGAAGACTACCTGTATAGGCATAAATGGACTTGTCTTGGTACTGCCAATGAAGCAAAGTATTGTGTATTGTACCCCTTGTTGGATCCACTTAAAAAAACCTTAAAACAGTCCTCAAAGTCTTCTAAAGAATGCAGCCATCTCAGTACTTCAAGAGGGCCAGAGTATTTTAAAAGGCACCCAACTGGTTGCTTTGCATATTTTTATTAATTAGGAATTAACTTTCTTTTAATTATAACTTTTATGAAGAGAATAGAAAGCAGTTATACAAGGAAGAAACAAATGCATGTTTTGCTTAGGGAATTTAATACAATTGTCCATACAATACATTCAGCTACATAATTTCCTTTCTTTTAGCTCCTGATAATGAGATAAATAGCAAGCAGATTAATCACAATGGACTTTAAAAGTGGAGTAAGAAATCACTGCATTTTTATGGAAGATTTTTTTTTAAAAAAAAAGCTTGTCAGTGATTGAGGATGCAATACATTAAGATTAACGTGATGTTTTAATTAATTTTTTTTTAAAGAAAACATATATTACTTCAATCATGAAGTTCTAAGTGATGTGATTTTTAGTGTGATCTCAGGGAATGCTGTCAGATGAAATGACGTTCATAGAAGCATCTGTTGAATAAAACATTTATGACTAAAACAAACAACATTAAAACAATATTTCTTACAAAAGAATTTGGATTTTGCTTGTATAAGCATTGCTAAACTTTTTGGATTATCCAAAAGTATACAATGAAAATGAATTATTCAGGTTTTTAAAAGAAAGTAATTATAACTCTGCATCTAATGTCTTTTATAACAGCCTTTAGAAGGGACTTTAATTAAACTATGATGAAGGGAAATTTCTTGTGAAATAGCTGACAGTAATATCTTTTTCATGATTTATGGAGCATAATTGAGTTCTGTTTATTGTACATTAATAGCAGATGTTTATAGTCTTGAATGCATATCCCTAGTGGCTATACCTGGGTAGAAAGAAAAGAGAAAAGTCCTATTAGAATAAAAGGTTTCTGATGTACTTATCTACTGCTGAATACTTTTCCTTCTGTCACATAAATGATAAGAAGTGCATGTTAAGATAATTAGCTTTTTAATTGACCAATCACGTATGAATCTACTCATACTATTACATAAATTAATGCAGCGGTTTTATATATATGTATGTGTATGTGTATGTGTATGTGTATGTGTATGTGTATGTGTATATGTATATGTATATGTATATGTATATGTATATGTATATGTATATATCTCCTGCCAACCTAGCAGTTTGACAGCATGTAAAAAATGCAAGTAGAAAAATAGGGACCACCTTTGATGGGAAGGTAACAGCGTTCCGTGCACTTTGGCGTTTAGTCATGCCAGCCACATGACCACAGAGATGTCTTTGGACAGTGCTAGCTCTTCGGATTTGAAACGGAGATAAGCACCGCCCCCTAGAATCTGGAACAACTAGCACATATGTGCGAGGGGAACCTTTACCTTTACCTTATATATATAGCATATATAGCATATATCAGTGATGGATAACCTTTTCTGGACTGAGTGCCCAAAACGCATGAGCACATGCGCCCAAACCCCCAAAATGCAATGCGCATGTGGCCCCTGTGCCTGGGCCCTACTCTCTGCCCATGTGTGCCCTGCCCCGCACATGCCCTGCCCCCCGCACCTGCGGCAGAGACCCAAAGACCAGCTGGCCAGCGGGAGGCATGCATCAGAGTGGGCACTGTGTGCCACCTCTGGCACGCATGCCATAGGTTTGCCATCACAAGCGAAGGGTAGGGCCGAGGACTTTGTGCAGGTATCTGTATGACAAAATCGCTCAAATTCGGGAAGACTTGGACTCTGACTGGGTAGATTCAGGAGAGATGATGGAGGCAGGTCTTGAGAATGTTATCTGGGAGGAGTTTGACCCTGGGACTCCCGAAGACATGGACAGGATCCTGGGTAGACTCAGCGCGGCCACATGTTTATTAGACCCGTGTCCCTCCTGGTTGGTGCTGGCTTCCCGGGAGGTGACATGAAGCTGGCTCCAGGGGATTATTAATGCTTCTTTGAGTGAGGGTGACTTTCCCGCCACCTTGAAAGAGACAGTGGTGAGGCCTTTCCTTAAGAAGCCTTCCCTGGACCCAGTGGTGTTAGTAAATTATCGTCCAGTCTCCAACCTTCGCTTTGTGGTGAAGGTTGTTGAGAGTGTGGTGATGCGACAGCTTCCCCAGTACCTGGATGAAATGGTTTATCTCAATCCGTTCCAGTCAGGTTTCAGACCTGGGTACAGCACAGAAACGGCATTGGTCGCATTGGTTGATGATCTCTGGAGGGCTCGGGACAGGGGTTGCTCCTCTGTCCTGGTCCTATTAGATCTCTCAGCAGCTTTTGATACCATCGACCATGGTATCATGCTGCGTCGGTTGGAAGAGTTGGGGGTGGGGGGCACCGTGCTGCGGTGGTTCTCCTTTCTCTCTGACCGGTCACAGTCTGTGTTGGCAGGGGGGCAGAGGTCGACTCTGAGACGCCTTGTGTGTGGGGTGCCACAAGAGTCGGTCCTCTCACCCCTTCTGTTCAACATTTATGTGAAGCCGCTGGGTGAGATCATCCGTGGCTTCGGGGTGAGGTACCACCAGTATGCTGATAACACTCAGCTGTACATCTCCACCCCGGGCCACCCCAATGATGCCCTTGAAGTGATGTCCCGGTGCCTGGAGGCCGTGCAGATCTGTATGGGGAGAAACAGACTCAGGCTCAACCCGTCCAAGACCGAGTGGCTGTGCCTTCTGGCGTCCCGATATAGTCAGTTGGTGCCATCACTGACTATTGGGGGCAAGTCGTTGGCCCCCACGGAGAGGGCGCACAACTTGGGTGTCCTCCTGGATACACGGCTGTCTCTGGAAGAACAACTGATGGCTGTGGCCAGAGGGACTTTTTATCAGGTCCGCCTGATTCGCCAGTTGCATCCCTTTCTGGATCGGGACTCCTTATGCACGGTCACTCATGCCCTCGTCACTTCTCGCCTGGACTACTGTAATGCTCTCTACATGGGGCTCCCCTTGAAGAGCACCCGGAGGCTTCAACTGGTCCAGAATGCAGCCGCGCGGATGGTTATGGGAGCAATGTGTTGCTCCCATGTAACACCTCTCCTGCGCGAGCTGCACTGGCTTCCGGTGGTCTTCCGGGTGCGCTTCAAGGTCTTGGTTACCACCTTTAAAGCGCTCCATGGCTTAGGGCCTGGGTATTTACGGGACCGCCTTCTGCCACCGATAGCCTCCACTGGCCAGTATGCTCCCACAGAGAGGGTCTCCTCAGGGTGCTGTCAGCCAGACAATGTCGGCTGGCGACCCCCAGGGGGAGGGCCTTCTCTGTGGCAGCACCTGCTCTCTGGAATGACCTGCCCCCAGAGATACGTAGGATCCCAGATCTCCGTGCTTTTCACTGTGCCCTTAAAACTTTCTTATTTCATCAAGCCAGGCTGGCTTAACCCGCCCCCCCCTTAGATATTTTTAATTGTAAATGGATTTTAGTTGGGGTGTTTTAAACTTATTGGGCCAAAATTTTGTTTAATTCTTTTTAAAATTTAAAATTTTGTATTTGATGTTTTTATTCTTGGCTGTTCACCGCTCTGAGTCCTGTGGGAGAAAGACGGTATAAAAATCTAATAAAAAAAATAAAAATAAATAAAATCTTAAGGTGCACTTTAAAGAATGGCAGTATTGGTAAGAAATTCTTGGTGAATTTGCCTAATTACCACACAGGCATTCAAATTAAAAAATTGTCATGTTGGGGAGCATTAGACATTAAAAATCAAGAGTAATGTTCAAGGAAGCATAAATTTAATTTCTTGACAATGTACAATACAAGGAGCTCAGAAGGACATTTAAAATTAGATTTTCACAAGTGTGAGAATTGCTTGAACGGACTGGTTTGGCTTGACTGGGACCTTCAATAGGGGAATGTAGATAGAGATTATCAGAAAATATTGGTCAGTGTAAGTATCTAAAGAAGTGGTGTTGGGAGAAGAGGGGTTGGGCGATTCTGCAAGAACTAGTTTCTTGAGGTTAAGTGCTGCTTGTCATGAAAAGAAAAGCATTGGCAGAAAGGAGGGGAAAGGAAAGGAGGAGGAGGAACAATTGAAAGGAGAATCTAATATAAAGCTCCATTTCACTTTGACTCTTGAAAATGATTTAGAAAGATTGTGGTTCAGTCTGGAGAGGAAATCATTTGAGTAGCTTTACTGATGGAACACAAAGCAGAGACAACTGGAACAATGATGGAACCCAAAAATAATAAGAAAAGTTGGGCCGGGACTGTTGCCATGGATTAATTCCAAGTAAAAGATAGAAGAGAAAAATATTCTTTAAACACATCTGAAAAATGAGATTGGAGTTTAAAGTAGGGATTGGGTTTGACATGTTGAAACAGACAAACAAATAAACAAAAAAGGAATGAGTAGCAGCTACCAACAGTATTCATTAAAAAAACAGATTATTCCTTATGGGAATACAAACTCCTTGTTCTTGCCAGAACAAAAAGGCTTTCATGCAGCAGAGCTCTGCATTCTCTCTTGGCAACTTCTGGTCTCTATCCAGCTGCTCCATCCAGAGTCAGAATAGAGAGAAAAGGAGGGGAAAAAATCTGCATCTCACACTTCAGTACAATCCAAGACCAGTGCATGTACACAGTGCAGCATTAAGAAAGGGAATATTATCAACAGTCAGATTCTCATATTTAAATCTAAACAAGCACATATTTATTTGCAAATAACCTTGGTTTGTCTGTTTTTCTTTCTATCTGCTACTGAAAATCTTGTAATGACTTTACCTGAGTGAAATAGTGCATCATAGAACAATAATTTTTGAACCAAGGTACCTCAAATGTAACTTACAGAATGTGTCCAAAATCCAGTCCCCATGACTTCAAGGTAATGTAATTTGGAAGAGTGGCTGCTTCAATGCTACTGGCTCTGCTTTTGGGCTGCTGCTGCAGTCATATGATCTTCATTTTGAACATTTTAATTAAAATGATGTTTTCTTCTTTAATTTTAAAACCAAAACCAAAACCATAGCAACCTGCCTGTGGTCATTCTCATTCTCATTCTCTATTTTGATAAGAAAATATCTCTGAAAAGGATGACCCAAAAGGATGACCCAAAAGGATGATCAGGGTTGTCTAGCCTGATTTAAAAATTAAGTTAGGCATGTCCAAAGTTGACAAGTGAATCAAAGGATTATGGAAAAGTGTGGAACAATCTAACAGATGTTCCACACTTATATCAAGAATTTGATTTCCAGGTCATTATGGTTGCAAATTTGCTATCATAGCCAAAATTGTGATTTGGCTAAAAAGTCAGCTGCTCTTTTCTCTGACCAATGTCTTGTCACAGTCATTCATACTTTGGCAAGTCTCCTAATCAGATTACAGCATTTTGCTTCCTGAAATTTAAAGTATATGAACAGTTTCCAGGATGTGAGCCATTAACTTTAATTGTAATTAATGTTCTACATAAATGTGCTTAAAATAATGTTGTTGAGTCCATCATCAACATAGCTATGTCTCTCACATCTGGGTGACAGCCAAACCTGAAGCCAACTAAAGAGGAGAATGAAGTGAGGGAATTGAGGAGCATACGGCAGTATAATGACTTTGATGATTAAGGTATGATAGCTGATGCAATGTCCTTATACTTTGTAGATGATAAGACTTAGCTCAGCAGCAAATAAGGTAATTTTATATATGGTTTCAGCAACTATATCTGTTAAATGAAAATAGACGATCACAGAGAGAAATCTCATTCATATTAGCATCAAATATACATTAAAAGAATGGTCATAGGTTACAGGTGAACAAGTATTTCTCTATCTACGTTCACATATACATATAACCCATATACATATATACGTACAGTATATAACTCCCATATATATTTACTTTTACATATTTTATAAGCCTAATAAGTAATAGTATTTATTTTATTTATTGTTCACATTTAAACTACCCCATCTCCCTTAGGAAATAATTAGTATTTCAGTGTAAGTTTCAAAAACTAAATGAATATCAAATATTTCCATTCATATCCAATAATTTACAACATGTAGCTAAATATTAACTATAATTGTCTTCACTGAATCTAGTGACAGTACATTTTAGTTGTGCTTTACCTCTGTAGTAATTTTGAGGTTTTTAGGGAACAAGTGACAAAAATATACTGCAATGCTCCTTGAAATATGAGTTATGGATTGACACTGTTTCCCATATGATTTAATCAGACAGTAGAAATGATCTTCAGAAACTCAAGTCAGTAGGGAATTAAGGGAAAGTGCCAGATACAATGAAGAGAGACAGAAAGAAGAAAGAGTGGATCCCAGCTAGATGGAGACGAAACAAGGACCTAAATGGAAAAAGGAAAAATATCTAATCAGATGCAGGTGGAAAGAAAAGAGAGAGAGCAGCACTGTTTAAACAATAACAATAAAGGTATATAAAAGCAACAGTGCCTGGCTCTCGCAAGTTGTCCTAGCAAAGGCTAATTTACAAGGATCCCCAAGTTTTCAGTAGCACAAGTAATTATCTGAGAAAATAATTCTTCCTATTGTTTGTATAAGAACTTGAAACCTTTAATGCATATATTTTCATGCACATTTTTTCTTATTTGAGATACAGTTAGGACACTTAAAGATATCAGTATTTTAGGATATCCAAGCATGAAATATAGAGGAATTTTATAGGATTACAACTCAAAAATGTCTTCCTAGGTATTGTTTTAGCCTTCATAATTCCTGTAATATAATTACATGTTTTATTTCCTGCTATCTTTTATTCTCTGGAATAACATTGTGAATTGGTGAGGTATAAAATAAAAATTGATTTCTTAATTGAAGACCATATATTTTCACAGATAATAAAGAAAAAAAATGCACTGCTTGAAAATTGTGTTCAGGCTGGGCTGGTTGATAACATTGATTCAGAAGAAAAATACAAGTTTTGTACAATCCTACTAACACATCTACATTACTTATAATTTTTAGAACAAAAAAAAATCAAAGATTTTGGTTTCGTTCGTTTCAGCTTTGTGAGTATTGTTTTTAAATGTACTCTTCAAAATGTAGATCTTTGATCAATTATTTGATATTAGGCTGCTGTCCTTAAAAGGATCTGCCACTGGGTGCAATTTAAGAACTGTTTTTTTTTTAACCTATAAAGTTCTTTATTGCTTGGCACCTACTTCTCCCCGGGATCACTTACTCCAACTGGAATCAGTTCAACTTATAAAGTACTCTTAGCTGAAATAGGTGATGGTTCACCATTCCAGGAAGTAAAGGGGCTGAGGCCAAAAGGCACTGTTTTTCAGTAGGAAAAGTGGCCCTTGGAACAATCTTCTTAGTTGAAATCAGATTGCATTCAGGAATATGAAAAAAAAAACCTGAGCTCTTTCTTATAGAATTTTTAATGTAGAATTAGTCATCCATATGTATTGATTGAATGTGTTTGATTATTTTATAATATATTCATTTTATATAGTTTTAATCAGATGTATCATGGTAAAGGGCCAAGAATTTCTGTTAATTGCATTGCAATAATAATAAAGCATAACATTTTACATAAATTCTTTTGCATCATCTTTAGGAATATAGAGCTAGGTATTTCCTTCCTATCTCAAATTGTCCTCTCACTGATATTAACATAACATAGTCATTTTCCTTCTTGCTGTGTTTGCATATCAAGGCTTGAATTATAATACATCTCTAGCTAATTCTTGGGCTTCAGCTTCATCCTACAATCTTATTATATATCCCATGACTAAATTAAAATTATGGTTGCATTTCTTGTGCCTATTTCTTCATATATGTGAAAGTCTTATCCTTCATACCACCTTGGTAGTTTAAGCAAATTGGAGCAAACGTGGAAACTTATTAGGTTATACTAGAGTCTTCCAGGTGTTACTTAAGCATGGTGTCTGGCAGCTCCAATCACAATATGTAATGATGTCATTTGTGAGTATTATTTTAAGTTAGAGTTATCTGAAATATTTGTAAGAATACAGGTTTCAATGTTTGGGTTAAAGGAGTTCATAATTACTTAGATCCAAGCGGACCATTTTCTATATAGCCAATGTACCCAATCTTCTATGCATGATAAATTGGAATTGCCGATCACTAACTTCTAGTCTGGCACTTATTTTTATACCTATTCTGTACTGCCCAGCTAGGTGAATAATCCTGTTGATCAAAATATTGTATTAGTGGCATAGCTGGCAGATTAATTACAATCTCAGAAGCTAACTTGGTAATTACCAGGGGTGAAATCCAGCAGATTCTGCCAGGTTCTGGAGAACCGGTAGTGGAAGTTTGGAGTAGTTTGGAGAACCAGCAAATACCACCTCTGGCTGGCCCAGAGTGGGGTGGGAATGGAGATTTTGCAGTATCCTTCTTCTGCCACGCCCACCAAACCATGCCTACCAAACAACACCATGCCCACCAAGCCATGCCCACAGAACCTGTAGTAAAAAAATTTGGATTTCACCATTGGTGATTACTTTAAGGCAGATTCAAGAGGTAGGAATCCAACCTATCTCCATTGATAGAAGTATATCAAAAAATTCATAACATTCAGGAGCTATAAAGGAGTTGTACAATTGGATTTTTTTATCTTTTATTTTTATTTACAAGACTTATTGGCTAATCTAATTGATCAATATACCACTTCTGAAATCCATAATTTGGGATTAAGGATAATATATAATGTTAGAATCGTATTTTATAAATTAGCTTATACAACTGGGGATCAACTTTTAAAACTATAAATTTAATTCATCATACAATGGAATAATGGCTGAGGACCGCTTCAACAATGATATATTCCAACTACTCAATTATTACTAAGAGGCTATCAGATCTGCATTGCAGATATCCAAAGAACAGTAGTAGTTATACCCTGTTGAAATGATAAAAAGTATCTATGCGATTACCACCATTTAAAATGAATTATTTTTGGAATTAAGGTTATCAACACATCATGCTATCTTCATTTTTAATATCTCATGTGAAATCCTACTGTCTTCTAAATATATCACCTTAAAGTATACTTCGATTATGGACAAAGCATATTTAATGTTAGCATGTTAATAGAATTTGGGTATCTAACTACATAATATTTGATAATTGTCTTCCTTTATCATCAGACATATGTTTATATTCTTTGTCCTTTTATTTTGCTGAATCTTTGGTTTGCAAATCCATTAATTAGAATGTGATCATGATAAATGGATCCTCAGGAAATAATATGGCAGTGCTGGGAATCCAGATATGCAGTATGAGAATTGCTGCTCTGATATAACTTAATTAAAATGGATGAAGCAAGGTAATTTTGAACCCTGTCAAATAACCTGGCACAGTCTTACTCATCTCTCATCAGCATGCTAGAAACTGTCCATAAGTGCTACATTTCTTTGATGGCATTATCTCTGAGGTCTGAGAAAAATCATGATCTGGATAATAACTTCTCCCTAAGCATTGTTCCTAAGTCCTGTAGCACAGTTGCTTTTTTGCTATAGATGCCATTTGAAAATATTAAATTTAGTCCCCAAGGCATACCCTTCACAAAACCAGATTGTGCATCATAACTTTCCTAGAGCTTTCTAATAAAACCATTTGTTGAGGCTGATTAACATGGTTGAAAGGGCAGAATAAGAAGAAAGAACATAAATACTGTATGTTCAAAGAATTCATTAGATTTCTTTTCTTTTTTTTTATACTTTCCAGAACAACAGACAATGAGATAGTCAGTCATCATTTTCTTTTCTTTTATGACACTCTTTTTATGTTTGGAAGCACTGATTTTGAGTTTGGCAGAAAATTCCAGTTGGCTCTTTCACTACAGCAAACAGTATAATGAGTTTTATAGCTTGCAAATTTTGAAGAGTTAAATCATTTTTAAATTTAATTCTGTCTTGAAAACAAACCTTTATATTATTTTTTCTTTTCTTTTATTTATAAATTCTACTTCAGAGGAGAGACTATTCTAATTAACTTCCAAACCCTGGAATGAGGTGTCTTCAGAGCATTTTAAATTGTTTAAAATTTTAAGCAAAAATTATCCATCAGTTAGATGTGCACCACATAAACCAGAGACTATTTGGATCATATTGAACATTCTTCCAACAGGCTATTTGTTACAAGTCAAAACTCTTCCCAATAGCTACTTCCCTTTAGTTTCTATAAACTGTTTGCTATAATGTAGAGATCTTTTTCAAGAAAGAGGAATTTGTTTTGGAATCCATTGTCATTTTTTGAATTCTATGCATTACACCAATGGCCCAAAATAGTGTTCTGGAAGATATTCTACCTGAGTTCTTTTGTGAGAAGCTTATGTTTAGCTTACCAAAAAAAAGTACTTATTATAATTTTTTATAGATCACAAATTATTTTTTCCATGCCTGGCCTGTAAAGGCTGAAGCTCAATTCACTAGCTTGTACAGAGAAATAAGAACATGAAACAGTGCCACCTCATTTAGCACAGCACAGAAAACAGATATTAAACACCATTAGACACCAAATTTCTACTTCAATAAAAATATGAGAGAAACAAACATACCTCTACTTCATTCCAGTTTCTTGGAGGTTCCAAATCTTACGAGACTGAACAATGTTAGCTATGTGGTTTTCCCAGCTTTTATTCACAGGTTTTGCCTGAATTTTACTCCTAGTTTTAAAACACCAAACATTTTCTCTTAACAGCAAGAGGGAATAACCTCACTCTCTGGGTTCATGATAAAGACCATCTCTCACTTGTAATTATTTACATTCTGTATCCACCAGTAGCCTGTAGCATTGTGCACAACTGGCAGACAGGTTCACAACAACATCTGATGGTTGGAAATGAAATTCCCTTTTCTCTAACAGAAGAAATCTGCTTTTGGGTACAGCAATTACTTTGGATGGCTCAAGAGCCTGGGCTAGATGAAAAGCAGCTACCTATCCTACTAGATGACCTAGTATTTAAATTAATCTGTAATGGTACTCAGTATTGGTGGCTTTTCAGCTCTTTGTAAGGCAGGTGAACAATTTATTCTTTGTTTCTTCAATTTCGAAGAGATAAGAGTATCCTTATAGCATAGAGAAAGAAAATATTTCCTTTATTTTAAAAAAAAATCCTCTATCCAATTCTGCCGTAATAAAAACTTCTCATAGGAAACTATGTTTATCTGGCTTCTTATAGGTCACTACTATTTCCATTGACAAAGAAAGCCAGATACAAAATAAATGTCATTGTGTTTTTTTCCCATAGCAACATTTATCTTTTTTCTTTCTTTCTTTTTTCTTTTTTCTTCTTCTTCTTTTTTTTTTTTTTTGAAAAAAACCCATTTGTTTTCAACCAGTTTTCCAAAAATAAACTTTGGCACAAGTTTCCATGCAGAAGCCAATTATATAAATAACAGATCAATAATTCCAAAGGTAATACTGATTCTGTACTGCTACCAGACAAAAAAAAAATGGTATTGAAGTATTATTTTTTCAGGGTCTCAGTTGCTCAGCAGAAGTTTGAGCCTTTACTAAATATCTTTAAAAGAAAAAAACAATTCAAACAATTGAGGTTGGGAATCAAACCAGGAGAGTTGTGAAATTCTGAAAAATGAGATAACAAATATTCAAACTTACATAGAGAGAAAGAGAGGATATGTGAGACGACCAGGATGACTTCACAATATCTTACCAATAAACAAAATGAGAAAGTTTAAAAAATGGAAAGAAGATATATAAGAACAGTAAATCAGGAAATAACCCAAATCTACAAAGATGGAGTTAGGAAGGCTTAAGGGTAAGTATGAGTTAAGGTTTGCTACAAATGTAAAAAAAAAATGACTAAAAAATGGTATTTGGGTATGTCAGAACAAGAGAAGAGTCAAAGAAATGGTTGTTTGGAGATTCTATCAGTACTGTTTGGAGAAGGTGGCAAGAAGGGGTCATAGAGCAGAGAGAAGGCAGAACAATTTAATTCATACCTTCCTTTTGTTTTTTTCACAAAAGAAAAAAAAACAGTCCAATTTATCAGCCTCTGCACTGTGGGAAGTAAAAGAAGAAATGGTGATCAAAATAGATAAAGCATTGGTGGTACAACACTCAGTTGCTTTGAATGAATCAAAGTCTCTTATACTGGATGGATTACATCCCTGGGTGTTAAAGATGTCATTTCAGGGCCACTACTGAAATCTTTGAGAAATTACTGAAGGAAAGTGCCAAAAGTCTGGAGAACAGCTAACATTGTTCCAATATTTTAAAAGGGAAAAAAATCAGACCAATCACTTTGACATCATTACCTGAGAAAATCCTAGAAAAGGTTATGAAGTAGTATTTACCAGAAGCCAGCTTGGATTGGTTAGAAACAAGTTGTGCTGGACAAAACTTATTCTTTCTTTAACAATGTGACTAAATTAGTGGACCAAGGAAATGCTTTGGATGTAATGTTTACAGATTTCAGTAAGATATTTTATAAACCCTCCTTTTTGATAAACTTGAATAATGTGGGGTGGATAGTCATACTATCAGATGTATTCATAATTGGCTGAATAGGCAATTATTGTCCTTAATGGATCTCTATGTACACATGGAGGGAGGAGCATAATGGGGTACTTCAGAATCTTGTCCTGGGCTCAGTACTCTTTGACACATTTATAAATTACTTAGAAGAAAAAATAAAAACAATGCTCTAAAATTTTGCAGATATGAAGCGGGGGAGGAGGGAGATTGCTAATATATTAAAAGACAGACTCAAGTGTCAAGTTCACAGGAAATGATAGTAACCCACTCTATGCCTCAATGGTCAGACTACACTGTCCACTTGATAACAAAAAGAACTTAGAGAAACTGGAAAGAGTGCAAATAAGTGTTTTCATGTACAAACATGGAAAGGGGCTTGGAATCTAAATCCAATGAAGTAGGGTGGAAAGAACTGGTTATATTTAACCTAAAGAAGAATAGGCTTAGGGAAGACTTAATAAGAATACTCCAATATAAGGGTAGGGGACATGGATTTTTTCTTTATGACACTCAAGAGTAAGAAACTGTGATAGAAACTGAACACAGAACTCAATAACATACTTGGAAAAAGGATTAATTTCTTGATTATGCGAGCAATTACTCAATGGAGCAGTCTGCCTCCTAAATTCATGGATGGTTAATTTTCTTTTCAAGAAAAGATTGGGCAGCCATTTGAACTGAATTAGTCTGAGGTTTCTTTGTCTCTGTAGGAGGTGGGACTAGATTACCTCCAAGGTATATTCCAATCCTATGATTCTTCGAAAGATTTGGTTAGGACCAGACACTGGTTCTTAGTAAGCTGTGTAGTAGAGATGTAGACATCACTTTTTTTTTTCATTCAAGGATTGCTTCAAGATGTCTAAATGCTGATTTTTTTTTACTGCTCACCTTCACTGCATCATCTTTCTTTCCAAGACTGCATATTTATATCTGAAGACAGATTGGTTTACATCAGAAAAATATGGCAAGCCATTATGTCAGATTGCTCATCATCATTACAAGGATATATGTCATCAAATTCAGGACTTCATACTTCTGATATGCATTTGATATCACCATTCCTCCTCCTGATTTTCTTGCCAAGGAAATTGCTAAAAGGTTGCTATTGTACTAATTGAGTGTTCAGTGCAGAGAAAGTTTTCAGTACACCACAATATTAAAGAGCTTTTTGTCCCATTTGAAGTGTTTTATTTCAAAGTATCCTTTTGATTCTGAGGTAAAGTATAGTTATTTTCATATAGCCATCAGAAAACAAAATCACTTCCATTGCCTTCAGATCCAAATAAACCCACCAATAGTAGGGTGGCTATTCTCTTAACTAGCAAGAATATTTTCTAAGATGTGTGGTTGTGGTGATTGTTCATTTCAGAATGTGCAGTATCAAGCTATTCCATAGATAACTGCCCACTTTATGTAGAAAAAAATGTTTGCTGCAATATGTTATATACTTTTATTTATTTTTTATTTTATTTCCAATTTATATACCACCCTTCTCCCTGAGGATTCAGGGCGGTGTACAGCCAGAATTAAGAACATGAAATACAAATATTAAAAAACAATTAAAATATATATAAATTTGGCCCAAAAATTAAAAATCACAAACCAATTTAAAATTTTTAAAAATTTCTTCTTAAGCCAGCCTGGCTTGCTGGAAAAAGTGGGTTTTAAGGGCACGGCGGAAGGCACTGAGGTCTTGGATTCTCCTTATCTCTGGGGGCAACTGATTCCAGAGGGTAGGTGCCCCCACAGAGAAGGCTCTCCCCCTGGGGGTCACCAGCCTACATTGTTTGGCTGATGGCACCTCTGTGGGAGCGCACGGGTCGATGGGAGGTAGCAGCAGGTGGTCTCAAAGAGAGCTAGGCCCTATGCCATGGAGCGCTTTAAAGGTGATAACCAACACCTTGAAGCGCATCCAGAAGACCACCGGGAGCCAGTGCAGCTCGCGCAGGAGCGGTGTTACATGGGAACGCCATGCTGCTCCCGTCACTACCCACGCTGCTGCGTTCTAGACCAGTTGGAGCCTCCAGGTGCTCTTCAAGGGGAGCCCCATGTAGAGAGCGTTGCAGTAGTCAAGGCGAGAGGTGACGAGGGCGTGAGTGACTGTGCACAGGGAATCCCGATCAAAAAAGGGCTGCAACTGGCAAATCAGGCGAACCTGACAGAAGGTCCCCCTGGTTACAGCCGTCAGATGTTCCTCCAAGGACAACTGCATATCCAGGAGGACTCCCAATATTCTCCCAATAATAAGAATACTTATTATTCTTTTCAACCCTCAGTTTTTGAGTAAATTGAGAGAAACTCAATCTCCAGGTAACACAAGTAAACTCTAGTTGTCGTCTTAAATCCAGTTTCTTTTTCCTGTGCATTTCTTTTCAAGTAATGGATGGAGATTATTCTAGTACTTAACAGATCTCTTCCATGCTGTTACTGGGTCTGAACAGAGTTATCATCAAGATTTTTTTTCCCATTATAACTCATTCAGATATCAGCTTGCTATTCACAAAATTGGTCTGTTTGACAACAATTACGGTAAGCATGTGAAAAGGGACAATGAAAATAAGAACATTTAGAATTGATCCTTATTATTAATGTGATAATATACCCATGTTTCCCCAAAAATAAGACCCTGTCTTATATTTTTTGAACCCTGAAATAAGCGCTTGGCCTTATTTCCGGGGAGGTCTTATTATTTTGGGCATGTGAAGCAAGACGGGGCTCCTCTTGCTGTCTTACCTGATTTCCAGCTCGGTCTCCCTAACACTAACCAGAGGAAATGGCGGGGACCAGTTGCGCATGCGGTTAAATATTTTTGGGGAGGGCTTATTTTCAGAGAGGGCTTATTTTTGGGGGGAGGCTTATTTTACACCATGCACTCAAAAGCCCGATTGGGCTTATTATCTGGGGAGGTCTTATTTTCGGGGAAACACTGTATAAACAAATTTGCAATAGTACTTGGATATATAATTATTTCAAAAATAGTTATTAATTTTCACAGGTTTTTTTTTACTCCTGAGTTTATCAAGTCCTTGAAGACTATTATTAATTGGTTGAATGTTGACATTTGCTATGATGGCATAAATAGTTTTTAACTCTCTGAGAAACTCACCATGTTTCTGAGTCCTCATGTTTTATCTGTTTTCTTTCAATATTTCTTGAACTACTAGATTACTCTATCGGTTGTAAGGCTAACTTTACCATCTGCTATTCATGGCTTTAACTCCAGCAGATCACACCTGCTGCATTTGTCAGGTGTATTTTCCTTTCAGATATCAGGTATCAGGTAAAGTCATTGTATGGTCAGTTTCTTCCATAGTTACAAAACCCTACCATTCAGCTGTACATTCTTTGTATAGTATATACCAAAGAATATGTCACTTTTGGCAGTGCCAATTTTTCAATTTCCTCATAATACCACTTGATCCATCCCACCAAGGAATCTAACTCTCATATGTGTGATGCAAAGCTACCACGGAGAATAACAGAATTGTTCGACTTTAACTGTAATTCTTTGAGAGATCATCTGTATATTCACACGAATCTTCCACTACTCTCTTATTTTTTTGACCTGGAAATTGAGAGAATTCAGCATGACTAGAATCTTTGGGATGTACTGGGAGATTTTTCATGTAGGAGCAAAGCTGTAATGGATAACTTGAAGAACTATAGTTAGCAGGAGGGAATGTCTTATTTCCTTAAAGCTAATTTGACATCATAAATGACAAATACAGGCATGGATTTTACTTTAAATAATATAATTACTTAATCAATTCAGGCAGCTAATTGTTCATAGGGAGTGAAAGTCAACCAATGACACTATGCCTCTCTAAGCCCTCCCTCCCTCTGTATATATTCCAAATTGAATACATTTTACACAGTTACCTTCCTTTAATTAAGCATAATATCTGTATGTATAATGCAATTATGGTTATTCCAAATTAGTGAGCCTAAGATTGCAGGCTAAATATGGATAAAGAGAAGTATCTTTTACTCTTATCTCTAGAATATGAATAGATTTGTGCGATCCTTAACTTCTTTCTTACAGTAAAGGTTTTATTACCTTCTAATGGAAGATGTAAAATAGTTCTGAATTAAATGGAGGTAGAATATCACAATAGATCATTTGTAGATTATTTTCTTGCTGTAGTAAGGTAGGTGGCAATAATATTGTAAATTCAGGTCTTTTCTGTAAGACATTTATTCAAAACTGTATCCAATCTTTGCATTACAAATTCCACGTTTTACAGAAATCAGTGCATACATATTCATTACTTGTATTAAGTATTTCCAGATTCCTCCTGAAAACATATACAACTCTGTTAGGTAATGGATAAAATATGGATGGAAAATGTTAACAATAAAACCCAATATTTTTCTATTGCTTCTTTATACAGTCAGGTTCAAGAAACATATTTAATAGTTAAACAATAAATAAATCTTTGTTCATTTCACAGGGAACTTAGTTGCATGAACCAAAAAATCTTTGTAAAAGTATAAACATTTATTTAGCTAAAATTTAAAGAATGTAGAAACAGCATTAAATAATCTTGTGATACTTTGATTTTGAATTTCCATCATGTTCAATTAGTATGGCCAAAAGGACAGAATTTATGAGTTGTCATTCAACTCAAATTCAATTTAAACTATATTTTAGAGAAAGACCAGTATATATCTCAAGGTGGGCAAAATATGGAATAAAAATCAATGGTGCCTATTTAAATCACTTAAGATTTGCAGATGATGATGTTCTCTTTTCACAAGACCCTGAAGAGCTACAAAGGCACATACAAAAGCTGCACAAAGCAGGAAAACCATTTGGCTTAAAAATAAACCTGAAAAAGAGCCGGATTATGTTTAATAAATTCACCAAAGAGAGATTTTTTTTTATATCTGGAGAAAAACTAGATGTAGTAGACCACTACATATACCTTGGACAATGTATCTCAATGGAAGGTTGAACAACCTATGCCTGAAGAGAAAATTTTTTTGATCAGTGTGTGCTACCTGCTCTAAGCTATGTCAGTGAAACATGGACACTAACCTCATAAAAGCTATGAGTGGTGCAAAGAGCATTTGAAAAATACATGCTTGGGATTACAAACCAAAATAGAAAGACCTGCACATGGATTAGAGAACAAACAAAAGTATGCAATATCATCAAGAGAGTAAAAGAATTGAAATGGAAATGGGCTGGTCACATAGCAAGAGGAACTGATGGCAGTTGGACCAAGTCAGTCATAGAATGGATCCCACTTGATAAAAAGCATCCATGAAAGAATCCTAAAACAAGATGGCTCGACGACATCAACAGGTATTGTGGGCCCAATTGGCAAAAGAAAGATCAGAACTACATTGTTTGGAAAGAGGCCTTCATCCTGCAGTGGATAAACAATGGCTAAGATGATGATGATGATTCAATAAACCATTTAAAAGAATAAGTGAAAGGCCAAGAAGAAGGTGAGAAGTGAGTTTTGCCCCATTTTATGACCTTGCTTGCCCCAATTATTAAGTGAATCACTGCAGTTGTTAAGTTAGTAATGTGTGAATGAATCTGGCTTTCCCATTGATTTCTGCTTGTCAGAGGGTCATAAACGGTGATCACATGACCCCAGGACACTGTAACCATCATAAATATGAGTCAGTTGCCAAATGTCTGAATTTTGATCACATGACCGTGGGGATGCCGCAGTGGTTGTAAATGTGAAAAAATGGTCATAAATTACTTTTTTCAGTGTCATTGTAACATTGAACAGTCATTAAACAAACTGTTGTGAGTCGAGGACTACTTGTAGATCGTATCAGAATTATTTGGATATTTTTTCAGAGGAAGAGAAATAAAACACTTTTAATGTTCCTATAAAAACAGTAATACAATACAATGCAGGCAATTGATTTTACAATGCTGGTATCACAGAGACGTAGTCTGGCAGCATGTGGAATTTTTTTGTATTTACTTTCCAGAATAGCTGAAGGCTGGATATTAAATCAAGCTTGTGTTAAAGCTTTCTCAAGTTGGATAACATGATAAAATTTAATTGGTTGGATCAAGATTCCCTTTGTTTATACAAAGTATGGGAAATATGCCTCCCAAACAAAAGTTATGATTAAGAAGTAAAAGGTAAATTCACATGTTCTGCAAATACTGCTCCTGATCTCATTTTTGCAAATGTTACATTTAACAAAAGTGCCAGCTTGTAATGCTTGCTTTGAGAATCAGGTGTGTAATGGAGATAATTTTCTACAACTTATTTTATAAGCCTAAAATAATTCTTGTTTTATTGTAAATGAACCAGTGGTGGGTTGCCCCCAGTTTGGACCGGTTCACAAGAACCAGTAGTAAAACCAGCGGGAGGCCCCGCCCACCGCCCCGGATGTCATCATCCAGGGCGGTGGGCAAAAGCAAGGCGCATGCGTGATCCCATTGCGAACTGGTAGTAAAGGTAAGTAGAACCCACCCCTGAAATGAACCCCTATAAAACTAAGCTGCTCTGCAAAGATGGAGATGGTTTTGATTACTTTCATTTACTGTCTGAGAAACTTGCTACTGAATTCCTCAGCTACATCCCAGTGATAGAGGTCCATATTTACTTTTTCAGTTTACTTGTCATTCAGTGATCATTACATATAAAATCAGTCTTTCATCCAGGCAACACCAGGAGAGTTCCTAAAGGAAGAATCTAAATTGTTGTATACAAGAATATTTCTGATACTGTAATGAAATGTGGGAATAACCTTGAGAAAATAGTGGAACAGATGTTGTCTAGGAAACAATTCGACAAGAGAGGCAGGAGGCCCCAAGTGGCTTAAGAGTCAGAGAAAGAAACTACTTGCCCTGATGGATCAACCAGTTGAAAGTGGTAGTGGGAAGTGTTGTACTTTCAGACTTGCAACAATTCTGTTAATGTAGCCTTACTATAACCTATATTTAGCTCATCTAGTCATATTTCCTATCTGGTTTATCCAGAGGGGTTGACAGGTATGATACAGATGAAAATATAAAGCCTGGACAATACACACCCTTTTTTATTTTCTTGCATAAAATATTTTCACTGTAAGTACATTATAAAACAAAAATCTGTGTTTGGAAGTTCAGGCATATCCTCTGTTTGTTGTATCTTTGGAACAGCACATTTTAATCTTTGTGTTTCATAGTTTTTGATAGACAGCAGATTGCAAAAAATATTTCACTTGATGTTTTTTAAAATAAACTTATACTGAGTATATGGGAAAGTAAATATAACCTCTTAATAAGTAAATGTCCAGTTAACTTTTTACTACTTTTAGTACAATGCAAGCAATTTGCTTTTTAACTCACATATTTAACAATGAAGTGTTCCAGTATAATTGTGTACCACTCAGTGCAATTCAGACTCTAAATTGGAAAACAAACTATTTGAACTGCTACATTTTCTTATTTTTGTTACCATAAGCATAGGCATTGAATGTATTTTTTTTTCTAATAAAAACATACTGTTCATATTTCATTCCTTTAGGAATGTTATAATTGTTGAAAATTCCAGATTGGTAATTTATAAAGTATTCTTGTTGCTGAAAAAACTAATAAAACTTTTATGCCATAGAGACACCTGGTTAATATATTATTCAGCACTACTATTCAATAGAGAATGAATAGCTTCTACCAATGTCACAAAACAGAAAATCATAGAAGAATAAAGTCAACGGAAAGATAAACACATGAATTTGCCTATTGCATTATGTGCAAAGACTGTGTTAATATATGATTTAGTCTATAAATAATTTTTATCATTTTGTAAGTAATTATCATTTTGGTGCAAAAATAATTTACTATTATTTTTAGACATTTAGAGATTTGTTACATTAACCAAATGCTATATTAGTAGAAATGGGCATTTCAAATGAAGAAAGGTGGTCTTTGGCATGAATTTGAGAAACTTGAAATTAGCTTTAAGGAACTGAATTTTAATTAAAAAGATGAAGACTAGTAATTTATACGAGTATTAGCTAAATCATTCAGCTTAGTGGGTATTATTAATACATTTGCTACAATGAAGTGCAGAATAGTTCACTTGATTTAGAAGCTAGATTAAATAGATATTGAGAGATTAATTAAATTAAACATTTAGTAAATAAAGTAACAAGATACAGAAGCACAAAAATCCAGTTAATTTTATTATTGGATGTGTTGTACATATGTATTTTTAGGACTTCTTCATATCACAAATATATTTTCAAGATTAAAAAAAATGAAAAGTGAGTAACAGATGTATTAAATTTCTGAAAATCCTTAGCTATTAAGAACATATAATCATCTTGACTGGGGATCTAATTTATATTCCATATCACAGAATGCCTAGATAGTTGGATAAATAAAGCTCATAAATAGGTTAGGAGGTTGATAGCCTTTTCTCACTGTTACTGTAACTTTTTAGCAGCTATCTTTTAAGATAGTGTTGTTTAAATTAGAAACTTTGAGTGGGTTCCCCAGAGACCAAGGGGAAAAAAAGAAAATAGAAAGTAATCTTGATTGTAATAGTCAGAGATGTCATTTATTCCCATCTCAAGGTGTCCGTTAAAATAATACAATCATAGGGTTGAAAGAAACACACTATAGGATTCATTACAGCATCCTCAATAGATGAGTACTTAGCCTCCATTTAAAAGCCTCTAGTGAAAAGAGAGAAACTGTGCAGTAACCTATTCCATTAATCAACGGCTCTTATTGTTGAGAGGTTCTAAAGTCTAATCTTAGTGCCTAAATTGTATATCTTAAGATGCTTCATCCTTTCAGTTCTAGCCTTACCCTCTGAAGCAATTAAGAATAAATCCAAACAAATATGATAGCCTTTCCGGTATTTGAAAATAGCTGCAATGTCCCATCAACCTCCTCTTCAGCAAGCTAAATGAACTATGTCTTTTAACTGTCCTTCATAGAGCTTGGTTTTCAGTACTTTCACCATCTTGAATAGGCTTTGTCTGGACTTGTTCCAGTTTATCAATTTCCTTTTTAAACTAGAATTGAATACATTATTTCAACTGACCAAGGCAGAATAGTGTGGGATAATTACTTTCCACTACTTGGATTCTGTGCATCTGTTGGTGGTTCTTCAAGATGTTGCTGACCTTCTTTTCAGCTGCATCACAACTGGGTGATTGAGATTGAGAGGGCCTCTCAATTGGTGCTCTCTGAGCTTGCTTGTTTTCTTGCAGACATTTCATTATCCTAACTAGGTAATATCATCAGTGCTAGTAAGGAGTGCTGTTTACTGTCCATTTCTATTCTGGTGACTTGCCTATCTGTGTGGGTAGGAGTGGTCTTAGAGATTATTTGGTTGGGCTGCTTACTGATGGCTCTTTGGCAATTTCTTGATTGAGGTATTGCTTACTTGATTGTTGGTCTGAAGTTAACCTTGGAGTTAATCTATGCTGATCTGAGTGCTGATTATTGGTGAAGAGGTGCTGGAGTCCTTTTCTCTTTTGTACTGGTTGGGATTGAGATAATGTTGAACTCGTGATCTACTAGGACATCCAAGTCCTTTTCCCCATTCTCTTTCATGGAATTATCTCTCCCTGAGAATCAAACATGCTAGCCTTCCAAAGATCTTGAAGATTTAGCTTCAATCTCAGGCATTGAAGCCAGATGTTAGTTGAACCCAGTATATATGTTCTCTGATTCACAATAGAAGGATTTTGCTTGGAGCCTCAACTGCATAGCAATGCATTGTTTTATTTTATTTTTTTCTGTATTGTTAGCCACCCAGAGGATCTAGATTGATTTTAAAGGCTTTAAATAAATAATTTCCAGTATTGATAACAATAGCAAAGAAAAGTGAATCAACAGACTGTACAAAATATCACAAAATTAATTTTACATGCTAGTTAAATAATGCTTAGAATCATCCAATGCAGAGTACAGTCCCAGATGAAAGAGAAATCCAAGATATTCAAGCTGTGTTTTAAACACAGGGCTGTTTAAAACTGAAGACCAAGGGGCTGAAGACCCACTACAATATTGTGGATTCATGCTGAATAATTGAGAAAGCCAAAGAATACCAACAGAAGTCAGTGTGTGCTTCATTGGTTATAGAAATGCTTTGGAGTCAAAGAAATAAAGCTCAATTTGGGGGTGGGGTGAGAATGTTCCATAAGGTTGGTGCCATGGCAAAGACCACCACTAACATAAATTTATTGTCAATATACTGTGAATTTTATATTGAATCACACAAAACAATGTAATGATATATGTTCACACACCCATTATGATAAAGTTTTGCATTGGATGTGATTGTGTACAGAGAACAATATCATGGAAACCTTCCTATGATTCTGTTATGTATTATAGGTAGTCTTCAATTTACTTGATTAGTGATTGTTTGAAGTTGCAATGGTGCTGAAAAATTTACTTATGACTTCTCCTTACATTTATGACAATTGTAGCATCCCCATGGTCATGTCACCAAAATTCAGGTGCTTGATAACTGCCATGTATTTATGCCATCTGCAGCATCCTGGGATCACATGATCACCATTTGAGATCTTCCAACAAGTAAAGTCATTTGCAGAAGCTGGATTCACTTAACATCTACTTGGATCACTTAAGAACCATGGTGATTTGTTTAATGATCAGGATAAAAGTAAAATCGAGTATGACTCGCTTAACAACCGCCTCACTTAGCAATGGAAGTTCTGAACCTAATTGTGGCCATAAATTGAGGACTACTTGTACTCTAAGTGAGCCAAGAATAACTAATTTGTTTGTTTGTTGTTGTTGTTTTTGCAAAAGGTAAGGTCTATATTAACATTTAGGATGGATCACTTTATTTGCATATTTGTGTTTAATTATTCAACCCATTTATTTCCTGCCTAAAAGCTGTACAAGATAAAATAAAAATTAAAATAATTTTTTTTTTATTTTCTAACTTTTCTAGCCATTTCTCTTTTTTATTTCCATATATACTACAAAGGGAGTTTCATCCAAACTTGCTTTATTTGGCATTTGAAGACTATACAGGAAAAAGAGAAAGAAAAATCTGATACAAATATACAGTATAAATATACACATCTCTGTTGATAAACCTCTGAACATACTTGCTTGTGCTTGTGCTTATTGTTTTTTTTTCAAAATCTGTGCCTTGAGATGCATCAGCAATACCATTTCCCATTTCACCTTTTTCTGTATCATCTAAAATTGTACTAGATTGTAATCAATGAACCCTGTCTGGAAAAATATTTATCTGACCTAATTTTAAAAATTCGGGTTTCTTCCCGTGTAATTGTGGATATATCCCTAAAAGGGTAGAAGCGACGTTTCGGCAGAATCCCATCTGCCATCATCAGGCTTATGCCAGTAGTCATTTTGCACTAACTGACGTTGGAATTTCAAATCTGGTGCTGGTATTCTGGGATGGCTACACCTTTTCATTCTGATTGGTTGGGAGTCCCAGTATGTGTTTATTGGCTTGGCTTCGGGTGTATGTATGTATGTATGTATGTATGTATGTATCTATATCTATATCTATATCTATATCTATATCTATATCTATATCTATCTATCTATCTATCTATCTATCTATCTATCTATCTATATCTATCTATCTATATCTATCTATATCTATATCTATATCTATATCTATCTATATCTATATCTATATCTATCTATCTATCTATCTATCTATCTATCTATCTATCTATCTATCTATCTATCTATCTATCTATAGGATAGGAATCGCCCGCCCTGAGTCTCCGGAGAGGGGCGGCATATAAATTTAATAAATAAATAAATAAATCGATGGCACAGTTTGTTTCAGTTGTGAATGTTTGAGCTGAAGCTGCTTAAACATGCTGTACAGCTTGCTTCTGCCTACCTTTGCAAATGCAGTTCTCATGTATATTTGCTCTTGAGAAAGTCCCACACTAAAGATCGAAGGCAAACAGTGCAATCTTAATTTTTTTATCAATTCCCACACCATTCAATGTGACTGATTTCTAAGTCAGATTTGCACAAGATGCCACTTTGATGATTAGGAAGACCCCTTGATAAACATAGACATACTTAGACATAAACACAGATTGCAGTGTGGAAAATGAAGAAGGCAAGAGGGATTCACTCTAATTGTTTTGTGTTATTACACAATTTAGAAACTGCTTCTGGATTTCTAATTCACTCTGTTTTCAGATATTATTTAGAAAATATGGACTATCAAAGGAAATCTTTGTTGGAATATGGGGACCAGTAAGAAGTCAGGTTTTGTGCATGTGCAGGCTGAGAAATGATAACATACAGCTAGTGGAGAGATAGCTAATCTAAATGAGTTGAAGTCTCCAGATCAAATGAATTATGCCATAGGACACTGAAGAAACCAGCAGAGGTAATTGGACAACCACTATCTGTAATATTTGACAACGTCATGGAAAATGGAAAGAGGGTTAATGTTGTTCCTATTTTCAAAATGGGGAATAAAGACCTGGAAAACTGCAGGCCACTGAGCTTGACCTCATTACTGGGCAAGGTTCTTGCCCACAGATTATCAAACAGCATGTCTATGAGCACTTAAACAGGAATCCATTAATTAACAGTGGATTAATGACAAACAAATCATGCCGGGCTAAGTTAATTTCCTTTTATGACAGAGTTACAGACTGGCTGATTGGGGAAATACTGTGGATATGATATATACAGACTTAGAAAGGTTTTGACAGTCTCTCATAGCATCTAATTGAAAAAATGACCAACTATGGGTTTGACAACTCAACCGTTTGGTGAATCTCAAGGATTCATACCTAAAAGGTAGTTATCAAATTAATATGGCTGTCCATTTCATGAAAAGTGACTCCAGTTGTTGTACAACAATAGGCTAGAATAGTGGGTGAAAACATATGTTAAATTTCATTCTAGTTTAACAGAAAGAAATATAAATTCATGCATTTTTCTCTAGATTAGAAAAAACAAGAAAAACGTGTATAGAATGCATGCTTCCTCAGTTCAACTAGATATTGTTAATGGAGAGTTCACACACTGCTAGATCTGTGGGAATAGGCAGAAAACATTGGAAACAGGCAATCCCACTAGTAATCTGGCAAATGCCTTGCAGGATGCCTTACATAACTTCAATAGTACCTTTAGCCTACTGAAAACAGTGCAGTTCACAAGCAGTGCTGTTACATGAACATACCATTATATGCCCAAATGCAGGTAGTGTTGCATTGCGGTCCAGTTGCAGGGTTAACCCTGTGTACTCACATTGCAGTAAATTGCCCTGGAAGATGAGTAAAGCATATAAGCAAATCCACCCAATCCAGAAATAGGCACAATTCATATAGAAGATGGACTTCTGGGCCATGGCTACCACTTGCTCCTCAACAGTCCAAGTAAGCCGCTAAATTGCATAGTATGTCAGCTAGTTTCTTGCAAGCTGTTGACTAATAGATCATTCCCCAGATTTGCATAGATTGGTTAGAATCTTCAATGATTTTTCTTCTGTTGCTTGCCACATTTGTTAATTTGCCATCAATTTTGGTAGCCTTTTGTTTTGCTAATGACCAGAATATTGATTAACTTCATCTTCTAATACTAGGGTTTCTTGTAAATAGTAATATATTTTAAAGTATCTTGTATGCTGTCATTCCTACTACACAGATTTTCAGATTATCTCTGTTTTTTTTTTTGGAATCAATTACTATCTATTCATAATTTAACATACTGATTCAATCCTTAGTTTAGTGATATTTTTCCTTGTTAAAAATGTTCCTTTTCTACGGTGACTGTTTTCATCTTCTATTTTAGATACCATTGTAATACTAGTTCTTATCTGTTCTAAGAGTCTCTGAAATATTTTGTTAAATTATTTCTGTTATTTACAGTATTTATTTGTTTATTTATTTGTTTGTTTGCCTTGGTTTGGTTTGGTTTTTTTGCAAATCCCACTGTTTATTTTGATATCTAGTTTTATTTCTTCTGTTTCTTGGTTTCTCCTTGAAAATAGTGGATATATACTCAATATCATATTCTAAAAACTGGCGAACTTACATCTGAACAATTGATTATCTTTTCCACAGTCATCTCCTGGCCATTTTTTTGTTGTTATAACTGAGCTCTTTACTTCCTTCTACCAAGGAGAATATACAATGTGTGTTCTTTCTGATAACATCGACATACAATATATACAAACTGTTTTGGTGTTTAGAAATGATAGTAATTGTCCTGTTTAATTTTAATTCCCATGCTGCACAGTCCAGCTATTCCTTTTCTTCTTACTTTTACCAGTTTTGGCATTCCAATTTTAAACCATGAATTCCACATCTTGATTGCATGTTTGTGGATTTCTGAATTTGAACTTAACAGTAAAATGTGTCAGGTTCCCATCAGCAGTTTGAGCATTAACTTTGATATTAAGCTATCATTACCACATTAATAGGCTGACCACAAAGTTTAAATAATATTATTTGATCATTGACTGCATTGTACCAAGTACAATGTACTGTCATTGTTAAACCCTTACTATCTATATGAAAATAGCAGTTTTCTTCTTTTCTTTTTCATGTCCTGAGTAGCTAATAGTAGTATTATATTGGGAGTGAAATTGCCCTGTTCTAGTTTTATTTCACTCATCTCTAAAATGTGGAAGTGTAATCAACTCCTTTCATCTTTCATTGTGTTGAATTTCCCATGTTCTTGTAATTCTTCTGTACTTCCATTTTTTTTCTCACATTGCAACATCAATAACTAGTCTGTAATCTAGCTGCATGGTATACACTATTGGTACTTCAGAAGAACCTCATACTTTTTTTTAGTTGCATATTCAGTGCTATCTGACCTGCCTGAAGGGGCCATCATCCAGCACTATGTCATCAGGTTTTTACACACACACACACACACACACACACACACACACACACACACACATATATATATATTTATGTAAGTTTTCACGGGTATGTATGTGTGTATAGTTAATATTTCGGGTTTCTTCCCATGTAATTGTGGATATATCCCTAAAAGGGTAGAAGTGACGTTTCGACAGAAGACTACTAGTCTTATCTGCCCCACCACATACATCGGACATACACATACATTGTATCTGCCCCACCACATACATCGGACAAACCAACAGACGAATAAGTGCACGCATAGAAGAACACAAGAACTCAGTCAGAAAAGAGGAACCAACTTCTTCCCTGGTCCAACACCTTAAAGCCACAGGACATGATATTGACTTTAAAAAGACCAGAACTATCGCCAAAACTGAACACTTTAACAACAGAATAATCAGAGAACCCATCGAGATAGAAAAACGCCCACACAGCATGAACAAACGAGACGATACCTCCCGCCTACCAGCCATTTGGAAACCCACCCTTATTGACAAACGAGTCCCTAACACGACGAATGACACCAGACCCACACTCACGAGAGCCACACAGGATGTCACCACCACACATCCACGCAGAAAGCAGATTCAAACCCACACTGATAATGAGCCACGACCAAGGACCAGAAGCCAGACCGCAGCTGCATCATTAGCCACTTTAAACCCCTCCAATCCATACATGAAGCAGACTGACACCCACCATGAAGAGCTCGCACGGCCACAAACATGAAGCCAAACAACAACAACGCAGCTCACCAGCTCAAATCCCCCTGCAACTCAGACTAAGCTGAGCACAACCAAGCCCCCACCCAAACAGAACACATCCCCAGCCAATCAGAGCACAACCAACCCCCCATCCAATCAGAGCACAGCCAAGCCCCTAACCAATCAGAACACACCTCCACCCAATCAGAACACAGCCAAGTTCCCACCCAATCAGCTCACACCCCCACTAGCAGTTAAAAGGAAGAGACAGCTGCGATCTCACATTGCTCCTGGAAGCACGAAGTTGAGAACACCAGCCTGAAGATGACGAATGAGACTTCGTCGAAACGTCGCCAAGACACTTCCAATTTTACGTGGGAGAAGACCCGAATAACCAAAGACCTACATATATATATACATACATACATACATACATACATACATACATACATACATACACATACATACATACATATACATATAATATATATCTATATATACAAAGGGGCGTGCATAAGAGCACCAGCGTGCCTACCATCCTTGTTCTAATGTTCCCTTTAATTGTATTCATGTTATGTATTCAATTCATGCTTATACTTATATATATTACTTAATACGTACTTGACAAAATAAATAAATAAAATAATAAATATATTTTCTTTCCATGTGGTTTTACTGGATGAAATGCAAGGGTGATTCATCATTATCACCTCATAGGCAATATGAATTGGCATATGCTCCTGACATTATGCCTCCTACATAATAGGACTTAGATGGAATGGAAGTTCAATATAAAAGATTTAAGACTTAAGGAAAAAAGTCCCAGGAATAATGGAATATTAGAACCAATTAATGAGAGAATTGTGGGATCTCCTTCACTAGATATTTAGAAACAGGAATTTACAAATTATGTTAAACTTGAGGGTGTTTGCCTAACTAAGAGATGAGTAAAAACAATCTTTTGTGTCCATATACCCAGATGAATGACAAAACCCATGTAAAAAAGGTGTTGTGTATGTATGAAGAAACCCTTTATTTCTATGGTTTATAATGTTCCTATATGGTGATTCGATGAACATTTAGAAGTTTTTATGAATATATAGTGAGTCTGTAATGTATTATAGGTCAGAAGTCATGCTTTCCTATTGTGTATTGAGGATACAATTGCAGGTGCCTTAGTTACAGTTGCTATAAGAGGAGAGTCTGAAAATAAATGGGAAGGTGGGGAGAGAGCAGAAAATCCTTTGTTTATACAGGTAGCAGGTGTTCTGTAATATACAATCTGGCTTAATTGTTACCTTCATTCAGGTGTTCATCACTCATTATCTGGAGTGGTTCACTAAGAAGCATCCCAAAGAGCCCGGCCAGCTGATATTTCTTAAATGTCATTGTCAAAAACATTTGCATCTATGAAGTGCTTGGCTTCTACTTGAACGAGGTTCTATATTCATGTGGAAATCAAAGTGAATATAGTCATATGTGCTTTGGTGTAATCGATGTTCACTCTCAACTAATCCTCATTGATCCTTCCCAAAGCTAACTGGGAATATTATCTTCAAAGAATTATTTGCAGAAACCAAAAGTAGAAAGATGAAGTTAGGAACAAGTATTTGACTTTTTGTGTCAACATAACTCACAGAGAATGGACAATGAATGGCATTTTAATGGGGCATGAATGCCTTGAAATGTATAGTATAGATATATGACATATGAGTTGTTCTTTCCACGTATTTTGCTCAACAATTAATATGGAGACGTTTACTGAAGTGGAATGCATGTACAGTTGGATTAGAACCTGGGTATATAATTTTAAAATTGTTATGAATATTTTGCATCACAATATTTAATATTGTGCAAATTTATTTTACTTAATCTTGGATGGAAATCAACCATGGAGAAAACTGCATCAGTCTCATTTTTGAGAGTATTAATGTGTAATCATTGATTCCGGTTTCATTTATGTTTAGTTTGATTGCTTATATGAGTTTCAAAATTTGCAAATTTGTAAATAGTTGCTTCTGAAATGATGTTGAAGGAAATGGTATGTTAATAAAACAGATCATCCTGAAAATAAATGCCAACAGGAATCAAAAGCAACTTTTTTAAAATAATTGAAAGTAAAACAATCTGCATTTTTGCATCCAATTTGGATGATGGCAGATGTACAAGTTAAAGTCTGTGTAAAATGACTCCAGATGGCTGTGAAATGTTATTTTTTCCAAATAGTCATAGCTCGGTAAAGCAGGGAATGTACTACTGATTTTCCCAAGTATATGCCAGTATTATTCCGAAGACCATTATTTGCTTTCAAAGTTTGCTGTGACTGTTGTATTACCAATAGACTGCCATTCCCCACATGGTCTAAATTCATGAGTAGATTTCATTTCTATTCATGCACAAGGAGATTGCTGATGTCTGCCAAGTCCAACTGCCAACTTCCTTTTAGCCTACACTATCACACACAATTCTGGGATTCCCCAGCCTTCAGCAGTGTCTTTCTGGAACTGGGAAATAATTGTAAAGGTTCTAATAGAATTATAAAAACCAAACATTTTAAACAATGAGAACATTTTCTCTTTTCCTTCTTTTATGTAAGCACAAAAAAGGCAAAACTATTAAATTGCTCCTTATATAATATAAATTTATTCTACTATACCTTGGAGCATTGTGTTAAACGAATTTACTATTACTTGCTTTTGAGTCAATCCCTTCCCACCCGTGCAACACACAGACAAAATCATTGATCACCCAGGCATATTATAGACTTAAACATAGGTGTACAATGTATACATAGTTCACAACAGGCAGCACCTGGTAAAGAAAGAGAGCTATATAATACTTCTATGGTGAATGAGAAAACCAAATAACAACACTTTTTAAGATAGACCTATGAGGCCACCACTGAGAGCCAGTACAAACTAAAGGTTAAAATGCAAAATCTGATTTTGGCCTTCCTGTCCACAGCATACCTGTCAATTAATAAGATTAGCACAATCATTATGTTTAATTCGTAAATGTGTAAACGTTATTGCATGTATATATTTATTGGACACATGTCTTAAACTGTGGAGCATCACACCTCTAACCAAAAGAAGAAGGAACTGTGGAGCTTCAGTCACTCAAAACTTTCTGCTGCTGTACTTTATGTACAGAAGCTATTTCTGGCACAATGACACACTGAAATGTGTGATTCAGGCAGTCAGCCCTGCTTTCTGAAGGTAGAATTATTCTTCTCTGATGTTATTCAGAGTGAGTTAGACCAATAGGCCTCTTCAAGATGAGACATCCCATTGAGTCAGATCAAGATGTAAACAAAAGTGTAGTTATAATATATTTTATTACTCAGCCTTAAGTTGACACATTGACAAGTGGAGAAAAAGTGCAAATTCTATTTTGTATTTCTTTTACTATTTTTTTAAAAACAATCTTGCAGTGTTAAAATAGGAGTTGCAGTACACTTTCCTCTAGTACAGGGATTTATTTTATTTATTTAATTAAATTTCTATACCGCCCTTCTCCAATAGGACTCAGGGCGGTGCACAGCCTAAGTAAAAACAGAGCATACAAAATTTAAAAACAGTATTAAAAAATTAAATATTTAGTTGAAATAAATAAGTTTTCAGGGCCCGACGAAAAATCCGGAGGTCTGTTATTATCCGTAACTCTGGGGGAAGGTTGTTCCAGAGGGTGGGCGCCGTCACAGAGAAGGCTCTCCCCCTGGGGGTCGCCAGCCAACATTGTCTGGCGGACGGCACCCTGAGAAGGCCCACTCTGTGTGAGCGTACTGGCCGGTGGGAGGCTATTGGTGGCAGAAGGCGGTCTCGTAAGTACCCCGGCCCTAAGCCATGGAGCGCTTTAAAGGTGGTCACCAACACCTTGAAGCGCACCCGGAAGACCACCGGGAGCCAGTGCAGCTCGCGCAGGAGAGGTGTCACATGGGAGCGCCTCGTCGCCCCCATAATCCCCCGTGCGGCCGCGTTCTGGATCAGCTGGAGCCTCCGGGTGCACCCCAGGGGGAGCCCCATGTAGAGAGCATTGCAGTAGTCCAGGCGGGAAGTGACTAGTGCCTGAGTGACTGTGCGTAGAGAGTCCCGATCTAGAAAGGGGCGCAACTGGCGTATCAGGCGAACCTGATAAAAAGCCCCCCTGGCCACGGCTGTCAAATGATCTTCTAGAGACAGCCGTGCGTCCAGGAGGACGCCCAAGTTGCGAGCCCTCTCCGTGGGGGCGAGTAATTCGCCCCCAATAGCCAGCGATGGCGTCAGCTGGCTATATCGGGACGCTGGAAGCCACAGCCACTCGGTCTTGGAGGGGTTGAGTCGGAGCCTGTTTCTCCCCATCCAGGCCCGCACGGCCTCCAGGCACTGGGACATCACTTCAAGGGCATCGTTGGGGTGGCCTGGGGTGGAGATGTACAGCTGGGTGTCATCAGCGTACTGATGGAACTCCACCCCGAAGCCACGGATGATCTCACCCAGCGGCTTTACATAAATGTTGAACAGAAGGGGCGAGAGGACCGACCCTTGTGGCACCCCACAAGCAAGGTGCCTCAGGGTTGACCGCTGCCCCCCCGTCAACACAGATTGCGACCGGTCAGAAAGGTAGGAGGAGAACCACCGCAGAACAGTGCCCCCCACCTCCAACCCCGCCAACCGGTGCAACATGATACCATGGTCGATGGTATCAAAAGCCGCTGAGAGGTCTAACAGGACCAGGATAGAGGAGCAACCCCTATCCCGAGCCCTCCAGAGATCATCCACCAACACGACCAATGCCGTTTCCGTGCTGTGCCCAGGCCGGAAGCCGGACTGGAGCGGGTCTAGATAGACAGTTTCATCCAGGTACCGGGGAAGCTGTTGCGCTACCACACTCTCAACAACCTTCGCAACGAAGCGAAGGTTGGAGACTGGACGATAGTTAGCCAAAACAGCCGGATCCAGAGAGGGCTTCTTGAGGAGGGGCCTCACAACCGCTTCTTTCAAAGCGGCCGGCAGGACCCCCTCACCCAAAGAAGCATTAACAATCTTCTGGAGCCAGCCTCGTGTCACCTCCCGGGAAGCCAGTACCAACCAGGAGGGACACGGGTCCAATAAACATGTGGTCGCGTTCAGCCGTCCCAGGACCCTGTCCATGTCCTCGGGAGCCACAGGATCGAACTCCCCCCAGATAACACTCTCAAGACCTGCCTCAGTCATCCCGTCCAGACATACCCAGTCAGAGGCCAGCCCTTCCCGAATCTGAGCAATTTTGTCATACAGATACTGCACAAAGTCCTCAGCTCGGCCCTGCAAGGGGTCATCCCGCGCTTCCAGATGGAGGAGGGAGCGGGTCACCCTAAACAGGGCGGCTGGGCAATTATCTGATGACGTGATAAGAGCGGCAAAATAGCTAGATTTCGCCGCTTTTATCGCCACTAGGTAGGTCTTAATATGAGACCTCACCAGTGTTCGGTCGGATTCGGAGCGGCTGGTCCTCCAAGTACTCTCCAGGCGTCTTTTCCGGCGCTTCATCTCCCTAAGCTCCTCGGAGAACCAAGGAGCTAGGTGAGTTCGGTGCCGGGTCAGAGGCCGCAAAGGCACGACACGGTCCAAGGCCCCGGCAGCCGCACTATCCCAGGCGGCCACCAGATCCTCAGCCGAGTCATGAGCCAGAGTCTCAGGAAATGGCCCAAGCTCCATCTGGAACCTATCAGGGTCCATCAGGCGCCTGGGGAGGAACCACCTGGTCGGTCCCGCCTCCCTGCGGCGGGGTGCAGCGGTTAGAAAGTCCAGTCGAAGGAGCGAGTGGTCAGACCATGACAAGGGTTCGATGACTATATCCCCTGTATCAAGGCCACTCGACCACTGACCAGAGACAAAAACTAAGTCCAGAGTGTGTCCACCCCTGTGAGTGGGGTCATGAATTAACTGAGTAAGGTCCATGGCCGTCATGGAAGCCATGAACTCCCGAGCCACCTCAGACGTTTCGCCGACAGATGGCAGGTTGAAATCCCCCATGACTAAAAGTCTGGGGGTACCAACTGCCACCTCAGCTATGACGTTGAGCAGCTCGAGCAGGGCCATTGCCATGCGGCAGGGAGCCAGGTACGTGATCAACAAGGCCATCTGTACTCCACGACCCCACCTCACAAAAAGGGACTCACATCCGGCTATCTGTGGAACAGTGGTCTCCCTCGGATCAAGACTTTCCTTTATAATAACCGCCACCTCCCCACCCCTGCCCTGAGCTCTCGGCTGATGGAATGCTCGGAAACCTGGTGGGCACATATCCACGAGGGGAACCCCCCCTCATGGCCCAACCAGGTCTCCGTAATACCTGCCAGGTCCGCTCCCCCCTCCTGAATAAGATCGCAAATTAGGGGGGCTTTATTTACCACGGACCTGGCATTGCACGACAGCAGCCGAAGGCTCGGGCCCTGAGAGTCTGAACAGCCTGGGATACGAGAAGGGCTATGGGGACTGGGGCGCGCCACCGCTCGAAGATAGCGAGTGCGCGCCCCCACCACATGATGCGGCCCCCTGCTCCCGCCATATCTGCCCCTCCCACTCAACACATTGATAGAAAAGCCCTCGACAGAATGGACTCTAATGTCTCCCTTACCCCCGGAATCCGCACCCTCCGTGGCCCTACTCACAGCTGGGCCGGACCCCTCCCCCATGGGTTAACCCCCAAACCCACACAACCCTCCCACCCCTTAAAATCCCTTAAAAATCTATCAAAAAGTTTCCCTAAAAAACCCCTCAATCCCCTTTTTGCAGCATGCCACCTCTCGGGGTGCCAAAACCCGTCATAAAGGTAGGCCCTTGATAAAGTGGAGGGCCACACCTGTGAGAGGGGGGAGTCTCGCAGAATAAGAAGTTCTGTTGGCGAATACATCTAATCAATCAGTTAATTAATTAATTAATCTGGGGGAAGTCCACGGCCTGGGGGTAATCCAGATCGTCCAAAGTCTGGGGAGGGACATTCAATCAATTCCAAGTCAATAAATTCAATAAATTCCACTGCTCTCTCACAGCAGTGGATGGAGTCTTAAGCCATTTCGAGGCCAGATGTTAACACCAGCTGCCCTCTCACGAAAGCTGGGAAGGGCCAGAAACCGCAGTCATCATCCGGCTCCATACAAGGCTTGAAATCTGAGATATCTCACTCTACAACTGGGGGGCTTTAATCGCAGTCACCAATTTACAGGTCCGCGAGCCAAGAGAAGCCTCCGATGGTTCTGGCGACTGCACCTTGGGCAAATCAGGAGGCGAATCAGGGGGCTGTAGATGTCCATGGGAGGCAAATATCATCCTATTGTTCAGAGGAACCTCCAGATGATAAGTGGCCTCACAGAGGCTAACAGACCACATGTCAAACTCACATTGTCATGGCAGCGTCACATGATGTATCAGGACTTTTTCCCCCTTTGCTAAACTGGGCATGGGCGTGGCCAGTGGGTGATGCATCCAGCCCATGGGCAGGGAGTTTGACAGCCCTGCTCTAGTAGAAGTACTTAAATATGACAGCATTGCAGAAACAAGTTTTCAGTGCTGTTATTCAGAAATGTTGATGTTTAAAATAATAATGAAGTAATTTCAGAAGCATGGTATAGTTAAGGTAAAGAACTTACAACTGAATATTCAAATATACTCTAGGTACTTTTGATACCAAATAGGAAGTTTTATTTTCCTAATTATTTTGTAGAATCTATCTTATGTCCTGAGTTTAACTTCAATACATTAAATCACCAACAGCAATTTATACAATATCTTTACAACAATCTGATTGTTTTCTGTGCATGCTTAGAAGAAATAGAGAGAACACTATAAAAATATGTGATTTTTTAAACCAAAAGTAAAAATGACATACCTTAAACAATAAAATGAACTGCTGTAATGGAAAATCAAATAATCAACTCTCACACTGTGACTATAAGAATGCATATAATAATTTATTTTATGGTTCATATTTAATATGTAATCATATTAAAGCAAATTCTTTTTTTTTTTTTTTAATTTTCCCAGGAACTTGGAAGCAATAGCCCACCACAGAGGAACTGGAAGGGAATAGCAATTGCATTGCTGGTGATTCTAGTTGTATGTTCACTGATCACCATGTCCGTAATTCTTTTAACACCAGGTAGTAATAAAGTTTTATTACTTATTTGTTTTGAATATTTAAACACTAAATTGCTAATATTCAGTCAATAATATATGAATGAGAAATATTGCTATATAAGTTAAGAAATGCAATATGTTATAGTAATAATAAGCATGCTGTAGAATGTGGTAGAATAAAATGTTGACCGGTGAAGACTATTGATTATCCATTGACATTAGGAACTGGAATTGTTCATGTGACCATAAATATTCCACATCTCATCATGCACAACCTATTCCCACACCTCAGATTTCTGTGATTTGAAACAAATCTAGAAAATACCTTAAATTTTTTTTGAAGGCATCTCTTAAGACCATTACAAAGCATTAGTCAGGAAATGCTATGCTCAATGTTGCCCTGTTGTAAATATGCAAAACAGTAAAGAAACGTAAATGGCAGGAGACTGCCCTACGTATGGCGTGTCAGATTTTCAGATTTCAATTTCTGAACATTAGGGGTGCTCAAAAGTTGTGACATGCCTTGGGGATTGTAAAGATACTTTGGTTATTTTAATATAATTTAGATGTGCTTGGTAAGTAACTACATAAATATCATAACCTTTTAACATTTTGTTTGTTTCATTTATGCCATAGTGTTAGTACTTCAATTAAAGTAGTGAAGAAAGCTAAGAGATAGGTATAGTTAAAAGAGTTTTCCTCCTATCACTGAAAGTCCTATTACAGTGGCATCCATGGAAAAGGGGGCAAGGATCAATGTGGTAATTTCAGCAGTATAACAAATTCAAGCCCATTTATACATCTCTGTGATATATAAAGGTGGCAGGACTTTAACTGTGCTGCTGCGGTAATCGTTTTGATCTTTTGGACCCTGTTAACTGCTTCCCTATTAAATCCATTGCTGCTCATCCCATTTGGACAGTGGATGAGGGCATTTTCTCATGATTTTGTCTCATAGCAATGGGGAATTGAAAGTTCACTAACCAGTCCAATAGCACAGTGGTCTCCAACCTTTCTGGCTTTGTGGACCAGTGTGGGAGGGGAAGAGGGAATGGTTCCATGTGAGCAGTGAGTGCACGCAGCTGCATTTACATAAGAAGCAGGCACACGCATGCGCCATTCACACAAATGGGGCTGCACATATGTGCTTGCCTATCCTCTGTGTGCACAAATGGAATTGCGCACATATATGTGCTCACTTGTTGCTTCCATGATCCGGTTCCGAACTGGCCACGGCCTGGGGGTTGGGGAGCCCTGCAATAACACAAGGCAAAGGAAACAAAGTTTTTGAGCTTTAGTTGAAGTTTTCCTTCTTAAGCAATGGATAGAACAGAAGAGATAGACTTTTCTTCCTTTTCCCAAACAAATACATTCAGGATTACAAGGGTATGGGCAAGTAAAAATAAACTTGAACTTTCCTATGTATAGGAAAGAAAGGATAAATGAAGGATGAAAATAAGTTTGAATTAGTAGTATGTAATATCTAGCAAATCACCTTACAGTTCTGGGAAGGCCAAATTATTGCACAGTATAGCAAGCTCAGTAAATCCCAATTCCAATTACAGTATGTGGAGATCCGTAAAGTAATAAAAACAATATATCTTTTTCTTTCTTTTTAGGTACTAGATCTTTAATTATTTATTCTTCAGATTATATGCAGATTTAGAACAGTTAGAATTGCTACAGTCAAGGAGTAATGATTGGAATACTTAAAAAGTTTTCTTTTCCCAGTTGCTCTAAAACGTAATTAAATTGCAATGAATAGAGTACAGGAGCATTTTGCACTGCCGATTTATAGCCACACTGGATGATTTTTTTATATCACTAGCTTGAGAAACCTGCTAGTATCTGATTAATAGGTAAAAGTATTTCTCTATGCACAGTGTTCGTTTTTCAGGGCTTTGTTACTTTTTGTTATTGTCATAAATGAAAACACAGATATTCTTTGAGAAGCAGTCCTGCAGATAACCAGGTCCTCTGTCATGTAGGGCTTTAGTGATAACCAGCTTCTTGAATTGCACCTGTAAGGAAACTGGGAACCTGTGTAGCTTGCACAACAGAGATGGGCAAACCTCTGAAAACCCAATACTGTGTATGCCCCTGCATTCTGCACCAGTTGTGTAGGTAACTCAAACAATTGACCAAGTATAGGTAGCTCAAACAACAATCTCTGAATAGTTGGTATTAGGAATTAAGCATAACATTTCATAAAAATTATAATTTGGTCTTTATTTCATCTCAATCAATAGGCATTATCCCCCCCTCCCATTTTTCTTGTTTGTTTTCTGAGAGGGCAATTAGAGAGAGAACTTTGCCAATATTTTGATGCAGATTAAATTATTTTCTAGTGCAAAATTCTTTAGTTAAGATTACTTGTGAAGTCTTATCGCTTGATCTAAGGAGATTCTGAATATCTCACCTTGTACTTTGCCTCTGATTTTCTGCTTAAGTTACTGCCTTAATTTTGTATGGAAATGCAATTCTTGTCAGAGAGTTCAGATGTCTTGAGAAAAGCAGAGCAAGTAAATATCAAATTAAGATTAGCTTTCTCATGACCTTTAGAGTATTAACATACTGAGAGACTGAGGGCTGCCTGAGGGACATCTGTCATAATGAGTATTAATGTTTCATAGTTTATAAAACTGCTGTGCTTCATGAGTTAATGTATAGTATCCTAACGGCCTCTACTCCTTCCCTTATTCAATGGCAGAAGAAAGCCAACAAGTGCATTGGAGATAACATAATGAGCAATAAAGCAAAACAAGATTGTGTTGCTTTGTAAATTTATATATTTATATCTGGATGGAGATTAACGCCCTGGGCCAAAATTTGAATAGTGACATATTATTGGAGTAATAAAGGTTCCAAAATCGATTTTGTCAAAATTATTTTATTTCCTCTTACCATTTCTTCAAACAGTAAGTCTTAGTTGGAATAGTGGAAAATGAATAACCTCAAATGTAAAATTTAGTGGGAAAAAAATCTGTTAAAAAGAATTCTGTAAACGTTCTTAGTTGAAGTGAAGCATACAGTAGAACTAGCTAAAGATGCAGTCTATTGTGGGCATTGAACAATATTGAAGCAATAAAATTAAATAAAAGTCAATTGTTACAATACATTAGCATCATATATACTGGGTTAGATAAGGCAAACATTGACTGTCATTGCAGTAAACTTTCAATTAGATCAGCTGAATAAAGTATTCCACTATAATAAAGTGTTAATTTTACTAGAAAAACCTACAACTATGCCGTCTTTGGTATTACCTAAGCGTAGCTCATAAAATTATCTGCTACAATGTCCTATCTGTCAATGACTACTTCAGTTTCAACCATAACAATACATGAGCATACAATAGATAATAACTTAAAGTGTACCGCTCCAAACTCAATTGCAGAAAATATGACTTCAGCAACAGAGTGGTCAGTGCCTGGAATACACTACTTGACTCTGTAGTTTCATCCCCAAACCCCCAAAATTTTAACCTAAGACTGTACTGTTGACCTCACCCCATTCCTAAGAGGTCTGTAAGGGGCATGCATAAGAGCATCAGCATGCCTACCGTCCCTGTCCTAATGTTTCCTCTACTTGTATCTATTTTATGTATTCAATTCATGCTTATAATTATATAAATTACCTAATACATTCTTGACAAACAAACAATAAATAATGGTGATCAAATTCTGCTGGTTATCTGGGCAACTATAGCTATGGCAAACATTATTTCAAGAGTCTTTTTCTGATTATGTATGCTTCTGGCTGCCCAGGAAACAGCATGTGGGAATTCCATAAAAGTCACAACATATTAAAATATTAACAAGTATGTTCTGCAAAGGATATAATAATAATAATAATAATAATAATAATAATAATAATAATAATAATAATAATAATAATAATAATAATAATAATAATAATTATTATTATTATTATTATTATTATTATTATTATTATTATTATTATTATTATATTTCTATACCGCCCTTCTCAGGGCAGCGTACAGCCTAATTAAAAGCACAAAGACAAACAAAATTTAAAAATAATTAAAATTATTAAATAATTGGCTCAATTATAAAACCCCCAAATTTAAAATCCAACATTTAAAACCAATTAAAACCTTTACATTGATAGCCCGGCCGGGCGGAACAACAAGGTTTTGAGGGCACAGCGAAATATACGGAGGTTGGAGATCTTACGCATTTCTGGGGGCAGTTCATTCCAAAGGGCAGGGGCTCCCACAGAGAAGGACCTCCCCCTGGGTGTCACCAGCCGACATAATTTGGCCGATGGCACCCTGAGGAGACCCTCTCTGTGGGAGTGGACTGGCCGGTGGGAGGCTACTGGTGGCAGAAGATGGTCTTGAAGGTACCCAGGTCCAATGCCATGGAGCGCTTTAAAGGTGGTGATCTCACTTTCCCCCAGTTGCAGGGAAACCTTCATTATCTGACTTCTACCCTGTGCTTCTGATATAAACTAAGAGCAGTTTGCATCTTATTTTGCCTCAGATCAGATCAAAATTCACTTTCCCAGATTACTTGACTATGTTTCATATCTCTCCCATCAACTTTATTCATACAAAAGAGAACCTAAAAGTAAGACAATGTAAAACCTCTACAGCCTTACCAGAATTTTTTTTTGAAAGGATTATTCATTTTTCATTCTAATTTGCTTCAACATAGAACAGAAAATGGTCAAATACATCTTCTGAAAGTAGGAGCCTTTAAGGCTTTGAAATTTTATATGAAAAATCCTTCAGCTGTTACAAGAATGTCTGGGATTTCCTGTCATTTTAGCCAAGTTTTTAAGCACAGGATAACCCCTTGTGTTTTTCTGCTAATTTGATCAGCATACATACCCAAAAATAAAGTTGTAAATTCTTGGTTTTACAGTGTCAAAGAGTAATTGCATCCTCTCAACAACTAGCTCAACAAAATTCACACATCATTCCTAAATCAGATATTGCTTTAATCATGAATAAACCACATTAGCTGAATTCATACCATATGCCTATCTAACATCAAATAAATTGCATTATGTTTTATACGATAACATTATTTTATTGCCTGAATTCAGTCACACATGTAATCTGTTCTGTGCTAGCTTACTGATGATCTTGAATCTAAGGCAAGGAACTTTAACTTGTTTGAATTATGGTCATAGGGTTCAATAGGAATTTATCCTTTACAGATTGGTTCATGGATTGATTGATTGTTATTCTTTTTCATGAATTAATGTACAAATAAACATTACCTGAAAATACGGAAGGGATATCAGTATTTTAAGCAAAGATTTATTTTTGAACTCTGTGCTTTAAAATTAATAGTTTTTTTTAAAAAAATTAAAACATTGCTTTTTGTTGCAGATGAACTGTCAAACTCTTCAGAAACAAGATTGTCTTTAGAAGATCTCTTCAGAAAAGAGTTTGTAGTTCACAATACAGATGCCAAATGGATGAATGGTATGTTGGATATGTTGGACAAGCACTTTGAATAGAAAATACAAAAAGTGAATTATATTTTACTAATGTACATATAACTAATGTATATTTAGAGAGTATGTTATAAATGTAGAATGCTGCTTATTAAATGCTGGACAGATTTAAGCTTTCTTGAATTAAATCTTTATTTAATCATATTTAAGAAATCAACTGGCTTTATGGTAGTCATGTTAAGCAGGTCCAAGGCCAAACTCTTGATAATGATAGTGATAGTGATAATCAGCCTTTTAAGGTAGGTGAGGTCAAGAAATAGACAAGTATATATGTAGTTGTTGGATAAATTTTGCCCCATTTTATGACCTTTCTTGCCACAGTGTTAGGGTGTGTGTAAAAAGTATTTGTTGCTTGTGCAACGAGCAGAGCAGAAACACACAGGGAAGGAGATAAACGTGCAGCTCGTGTGAGAAAAATACTTTATATACAAGATAATAAGCAGTCTCGGTGTTGGTAAAACAGTCCAAGATCATAAACAGTAATATCAGTCCAGTAAGTATCTTCCCTTACCAAAGCAAACAGACTTTAGTAACTCTTGGTATACAGTACCATATAACAATTCAGTCTAACACCAATCATCAGAAAGACGCAGGAAGCAACAGGAACAATCAGGAACAACGAACGCTTCTCTGCGCTGCTTATTTATGCATTGTAGCCTAATTACAGGGTTCAGCAAACCCAGATTACGTGGCTCAGTTGTTTCTTAAAGAAACAGATATATTGCCTGACCAACAAGTTAGGAGTAAGCTACAAGCTGAACCTAACACACAGTTAATTGAATCACTGACGTTATTAAGTTAGTAACATGATTTTAAGCAAATCTTGCTTCCTCATTGACTTTGCTTGTCAGAATGGCCCCAGGACATTGCAAGCATGATAAATATGAACCAGTTGCCAAGTGCCTGAATTTTTACCATGTGACTGTGGTATGTGAAATGATGGTTAGTAGTGGTGGGGTGCTCCCAGTTCTGTCCAGTTCTTTAGTGCATGCTCCTGTTGCAAACTGGTAGTAAAGGTAAGTAGAACCCACCCCTGATTGTTAGTGTGAAAAACGGTCATAAGTCACTGTTTCCACTGCTGTAGTTGCTTTGAATTATCACTAAATAATGGTTGTAAGATGACTACCTCTACTCTCCTCCATCTCTTCTCCCATAGTTATTCAACTCTGCAACGTACAGTAACTCTGATCCAAATTTTAATCCCCAATAGATTACAAGCAATAATATTTATTCAGTTTCCCGAACCAAACCAATCCTGTCCAAGTAGTTCACATTTCTCTTCCTCTTTTATTTTAATTAATACTTTCCCTATATCAATTCTTCACCTGGTCTTCTTCTGTACCATATGCACACTTAAATTCTGTAAAAAATGGCAATATTTACAAAACATTTTTTTGCTAGTGTACTTTTCTATGCCCCAGGGCAAAAAGCAATCCGAGAACTGAGAATAAATAAAAAAGAGAAGTGATTTACTGAAAAAAGAACCCAAAAAATGATTGAAAATAATATTTAGACAACTAGAGAGCCTTGAATAAAATGCATAAATCAGAGAAGACGTGCTATGTGAAACAACATGTTAAAGGTCATCAGGACTGTAGATTAAAAAATGACTGATTATTTAACCTATAACTAGTGATAGGACTAAAAATAAGAGCTGAAAAGAAATGGCAGTGGAAATACAATGACACACTCATTCATAGTAACAGCTCTGCTATAATACCAATTTACAACGCTGACACTAAAATCATCAAAAATTATAGAATAATATTCATCACCCATTCTGCTAACAATTTCCATATTTTTTTTACTGTTAGGGTACAGTTTTAAGGTCACTTTTTCTTCTTCCAGCAATGTATAAATACGTTAACTATGGTATATTCCTACCTTCATAAAGCAATTCTTGCTTTGTCTTTAGTCTATTTTCTGAATTTGGATGCAATGTAGTAGTATGAGTAATTAATTATTTCATACTACAGTTATCCTTGAAGTAAAAAAGAATTTGTTGGTGGTACTAATAGAGAAATGTAATTTGCAGAAGATTCTAAATATTTAACCAACTTTGCCTTATAAATATGTCCCTTCTAATTCCTTCCTTTATTCATTCTATCTATCATAAAACTGCATAAAGTCCATTTGTCAAGACAGCTCCTTCTATCTTTGATGTTCTGTTATTTAGAGATTGTGCCCATTATGTTATCCATGATCAACAGCCTGTTCAATAATATAATTTAAGGTTAGGAATTAAAAATCCACACTTTTAATGAGTCTTGTAAGATGAATCTTATTCTTGGTTTTTCTCACTCTATATGAACCTGTTAATTGCTCTTTGCTGTTCTACAAACTTTTGTCTGATATTGCAGTCAGTGCCATTTGAAGTAAGAGGTTAATTTTAGACAATATAGTCAATGTTATTGTTGTAATGAGACCCAAGAAACTTTTAAGTTTTTCCACCTTTAAAAATCTTTTTTAATTTCTTTCCATAATTTATTATAACTGTTTGGAAATATGTCTTTGTTAAAACCCTGTTAAATACAGTCTTAAATATTTCATTAGATCTTTTGCTATCTCACAGCCAGTCTCTTTCATTCACAAGTGTTAGCTTATTTTGAGTATAATGTTAACAACCCTTAATGTGATGTCATATATGACATGTCACTTGCAAAATCTAATATGCAGTGCATGATGTGTTCTATCTTCATTGGCTTTTGCCCTTATCCAGTAAGAACAAGGGATGTATGCCTTGGTTCTTAATGAGTATTTATGAACAATGATATAATCAGAACATAGCAATCTGGGGAATGATTTTTGGAATTAATGGTATGGACTGTTTGCCCTTGTTCATCCAACATGCTCAACTAGGGTCTATGACAATTCACCACGGTCAACTCTCCACAGCCAACTCTCCACAGCCAACTCGCCTTGGACAACTTGCCACAGGATATCTCGCTGAGGGACAAGAGTTATGTTAATATCAAAGAAATAATGGAATAGAATCATTAAGGAAAGGATGCAAAAGGAGGGACAGAATTAAATGTGAATTGTAAAAATTTAATTTTTTATTTTAAATAATTAAATAGAATTGTTAAATTGTCCAGCAGCAAGTTGTCCAATGGTGAATTGGCCATGGCAAGTTGTTCTGCAGCAAGTTGGCTGTGGTGAGTTGGCAATTACAAGTTGGCTGTGATGAGTTCAGGTTTAACTATGTGAGCATAGAGTTAATATAACATGGATATGTGGCTAAACATAGTAAGTAGGGGCTGACACCTAGGGAATCTCTGAGGTTAAATTAACTCTCTAAAGTCAGCTACACCTTCTGAACTGGGACAAAAAGAATTCCTTGTGTCTCTGTTCTCCTTACATTCTTCTTTCCCATGAGTACATAGAAGAGCGTAGAACGCAAGAAGAATAAAGCAGGTCAACCAACTGTGCTTGCAGCACTGTACCTGACTGAACACTGACTGAAACTGGAGAACTGAGAGGGAAGAGTATTGCTGTCATCTTCAAATATTCCACTGCCATTGTGAGGAAACCTTTCAACTCTCATACCACTTCTGAAGGCATGCACCTGATGCTGATGAGAAAGAGAGAGAGTGGGATGGAGGGAGAAAGAAGGAGAAGGAGAAGGAGAAGGAGAAGGAGAGAGCGAGCACAGGGTTGTTATGTAACTATTATATAATTACCATGTTTCCAGAAATTTCCCTGTACAGACTGGTTGAAATATTACTAGCGAAAACATTCTTCCCTTTATGTATTTTTCCCAATATTCAAGGAAGGCATTTTCAGCATCTCATAGATGGAACAGGTTCATTATATGAAGATGTAAGAATGAGTGTTCTTAGTTGTGGTCACTTTGCTTTGAAAAAAGTTATTCCCCTGAAAATCAGATATATTAACTATTTTTTGACCCTAGATACAGACCTGCCATTTTATACTCACTCACCTCTGACAGTATCTACAGCCTACTACTTCCTTTTATCTCCTACATGAATGTTTACTAATGTCATTTTAATTAGACTTTGTTTTTATTTCTCCCCAATTTATTTATTATCTTGATTCTATTATGATATTGTATTTTATTATATTTTATTTATATTTTGTCACTACCATCTGGACAGGAGACAGACTGTAAAACTTAAATGAAATAAAAGTAGTGCTGTCTTCAAGAGGACCAGCATTAATTTTGTACTGAGTGGGATGGGAGTTTTGAGTAAGGAAGCATCAGCCTGCTTTATGGTGGTGGTAGGATAAGATGCTGATTCTCCTTTGATTAGGATACCTGCATCTTTTGCAAGTGGAATGTGAAGGTAAGTATTTATCCAGGGGAAAAAGTAAATTTAATCAGCAATGTTGTGGGATGACAGCCATTAAGATTTTAATAAGATAAATAAAAATATACTTGTAGAACTTTTTCACAAATAATTCTAAATTTAGTTTTCAATGTTGATTTTTTCTTTGCATATAAACAATGAAAGCATTTTTATTTAAAACTAAAAAACACAACAACTTCTATTTTAAGTTACATTTTGATTTAAAATTAAATTAGGAACAACTTCTATTATAAGAAAAATATTCAGTTAATTTCCATGCATGCCAGTTCCCAGCCAAGAAAGCAAGACATAGGGATATGTCCTCTCGCCCCTCCTGTTCAACATTTATGTGAAGCTGCTGGGTGAGATCATCCGTGGTTTTGGGGTGAAGTGTTAACTGTAGGCAGATGACACACAGCTGTACATTTCTACCCCAGACCACCCCAATGATGCCCTTGACGTGATGTCCCATTGCCCGGAGGACGTGCGGAACTGGATGGGGAGGAACAGGCTCAGACTCAATCCATCCAAGACAGAGTGGCTGTGGTTTCCAGCGCCCCGATATAGCCAACTGATACCATCGCTGGCTATTGGGGAGGAGATCTTGTCCCCCTCAGAGAGGGTTCACAACTTGGGCGTCCTCCTGGATACGCGATCATATAACGGCCGTGGCCAGGGGGAGCTTTCTATCAGGTTCGCCTGATTTCCCAGTTGCATCCCTTTCTGGATTGGGACGCCTTACGCATGGTCACTCACGCCCTTGTCACTTCCCGTCTGGACTACTGTAACGCTCTCTACATGGGGCTCCCCTTGAGGAGCACCCGGAATGCGGGTCCAGAATGCGGCCGCACAAGTGGTTATGGGAGCGACTTGTCGCTCCCGGGTAACACCTCTCTTGTGCGACCTGCACTGGCTCCCAGTGATCTTCCGGGTGCATTTCAAGGTACTTGTCACCATCTTCAAAGCGCTCCATGGCTTAGGACCGAGATAGCTACAGGACCGCCTTCTACCACCTAATGCCTCCCACCGTCCGATACGCTCTCACAGAGAGGGCCTCCTCAGGGTGCCATTGGCCAAGCAATGTCGGCTGGCGACCCCCGGGGGAGAGCCTTCTCTGTGGGGGCTCCTGCCCTATGGAATGAGCTGCCCCCGGATATAAGAAGGATCCCCAACCTCTGCGCCTTCCGTCGTGCTCTGAAGACTCTATTGTTCAATCAAGCTGGCCTCAGCGAATAAATTAATTTTAATGGGTTTTAATTGGTTTTAAAGGGATTTTAGCTAAGGGTTTTAATAATGGCCAAATTGCTTTAATTTATTTTAACGGTTTTTAATTTTTGTGATGGGTTTGTTTTAATATGGCTGTACACCGCCCTGAGTCCTTCGGGAGAAGGGCGGTATAGAAATGTAATCAAATCAAATCAAATCAAAATCAATATTGCAGACAGCTAGAAAAACCTACTTTCTGTAGGTTTGCAAATGTTCACATGCTGTCATCCGTGCATGCGCAAAGCCTTCTGCGCATGTGCAGAGGCTTAAAATTGTCACAAAAAAAGCAACATCATGATGTTCATGCAGGTGGGTGGTGCCTCCCGCAGCCGCCACTACCAGTTCGCCCAAGCCGGATAGAACCGTCTGAATTTCACCCCTGGAACACACAGAAGAGCATCAGGTCATGTACCTATAAATATATACATGTAAATATATATATCTACAGTGTTGCTTAAAAGGTTGTGAACCTATCAGACCTAAATGACCTAAAACTTGATCTCCACATCTTATAACACTAGGGGAAAAAAACACTATGTAGTTATAGTATATGTAGTTTGGATCACTTCCAATGGACAAGTATAATATTTTGGACTTGTTTGTTTGAGTTCTGTTTATCAAGTTTTATGACTTTTGTGGAGAACAGATTACATTTTAGGCCATATTTTTATGCAGAAATAGTGAACATTCAAAAAGGGTTCACAAATCTTTAAACACCATCACACACACACACACACACAGAGAGTATATATATACACATATGTGATGTGTATAAACATACATTAATACATACATACATAAATAGTTGTTTATACAGATGATAATGGAAGAGTCATTTAGATTAATACAAACATAATATATTCTATTATACATTTAAGAGATATTCATTCTTAATAATATTGCATAATAATTAATAACATTAGTATTTTAACTACATCCCAGACATTATTATCCCAACCAGTGCCCAAAGGAGCTTTAGATTGAAACAGTCTTAATTTTTATCCAATGTCTCTCTTTTCCTCTCTTGCTGACCAAACAGACACAAATATTTTCACAAGTGGTTTGCAGGTGTTGCTGCCTAATATTCTGAACAAGCAATATTGAAAGCCTGGCTCTGCATACTCAATCTCCAGAGAGCAAGTTAATGGGCTGTCTGGATTGTGGTCTGTATCTTTTTATGCTTTAATTAAATTCCATCAGATCATCCCATGTTCACTAATGTGATTCTGGAAAGAGACATAGATATATGCCAAACCTTTGAAGTTGTTAAATGAGGATGCATCTACTTTTACTAGTATTGATTTTTAACATTTAATATAAAGTTAAAATTTAAAATGCTGTCAGTAAGCGATACAAATTAAGGCCACAATGAAAGATAAGGATAGAATATCCAGGCAAGTGGAAACAGACATTACTAAGCTTTGCACTGAATAATGAGCTATTAAAATGGTTATCAGAAGACTTAAACTTATAAAAGGGCTAGACTATTAAAAGAGTACAGAAAATTTCATTTTCAGAAATGATAGTATATTACAACCATTGCTTTGGAAAACTTATATATAATGGATCCAATACTTCATCCGGAAACCAAATGATATATACTGTATGTGATGATATCATCACACAAAAGCCACCCTTACATTTTTCACCCCAATATCTGATACTAGTATGTATTATTGCATAATATTGCCACATGTTTCATCAATTGCCTCCTCTTGTTCATTTCGCATAACCATGCAGGAGTTCTACTGTTTCTCAGCTTGTTGTTCAAGTGCCTGGTCTGTTTTGGTGCTATTGAAATTCATTTGAGAAATCACCAGAAGGCAGGACAAGAAACAATTAAGGAGAAAAGCAACTTAGAATTAAAGAGAAATTTCCTTAGAACAAGTTTAAGTTTATTTATTTGTCAAGCATATATAAGATAACAGGTAAAAGTATAAACATAATTTGAATACATGAAAAGAATAAGTAAAATAGGAATATTAGGACAGGGACAGTAGGCACGCTGGTGCACTTATGCACGCCCCTTACAGACCTCTTAGGAATGGGGTCAGGTCAACAGTAGACAGTTTAAGGTTAAAAGTTTTGGGGGTTTGGGAAGAAACTACAGTGTCAGGTAGTGCATTCCAGGCATTGACCACTCTGTTACTGAAGTCATATTTTCTGCAATCGAGTTTGGAACGGTTTACCTTGAGTTTGTATCTATTATTTGCTTATGTATTGTGGTTGAAGCTGAAGTAGTCATTGACAGGAAGAACATTGTGACAGATAATTTTATGTACTATGCTTAGGTCAGACTGAAGTTGGCCTAGTTCTAAGTTGTCTAAGCCCAAAATTTGGAGTCTGTTGGCTTAAGGTATTTTATTGCAGTCAGAATGTTTTCCCTTCAGAAGTTGTAGCTACCCCATAACTGGAGGCTTTTAAGAAGACACTGGTCAGCCACTTGTCTGAAGTAGTATAGAGTCTACTGCTCAAGGAGGGGGATGACTAGAAGACCTCCAAGGTCCCTTGTTATTGTATGTTCTGTGAGAGTATGAACTCTTCATTTTGAAATCAATATCCTATAATACAAGTGACTTTTAATTTATTTGCCAATGATTTATTTGCAAATATCTCTAGGCTACCTCTACTAATGTGTTTAGATGCCTTTCAGTAAACACAATAAAAAGTCATAAAACCAAACCCAATTTATATTATTAAATTTAAATGCCACCCATCTCCCTTTCCAAAACATAAATTTCCATGGCAGCTGCAGTTTTCAACACATCATCAAGGGTAGCTTTACATAGAAGGAAATTGCAGTTGTCTCAAGGAAAGTATTTTTTTTTTAAAGTTGCTCTTCCAACTTTTGAACAAAAGATATATATATATATATATATATATATATATATAGATAGATAGATAGATAGATAGATAGAGAGAGAGAGAGAGAGAGAGAGAGAGAGAGAGAGAGAGAGAGTTAATTTGCAAGAAATTGAGGTGTGCTTTCCAAATCAAACATGAGCATTTGAGCATAACATGGAAAATTGTACTATGGAAGTGAAGCATAAAACTTGCCCTGAGGTGACTTTGACAGGGAGGGCAGATTAATAGAGGGCAACATCACCATTTTTGCTTTCTTTCTTTCTTTCTTTCTTTCTTTCTTTCTTTCTTTCTTTCTTTCTTTCTTTCTTTCTTTCTTTCTTTCTTTCTTTCTTTCTTTCTTTCTTTCTTTCTTTCTTTCTTTCTTTCTTTCTTTCTTTCTTTCTTTCTTTCTTTCTTTCTTTCTTTCTTTCTGTATACCGCCCTTCTCCAGCAGGACTCAGGGCGGTGAACAGCCAGAATAAAACAGAACATACAAAATTTAAAAACAGTTTAAAAAATAATTAAATATTTTTGGCCACAATTTAAAACAACCCAATTAAAATCAATTCAATTTAACCGAAACAGTGGGATCAAGCCAGCCCGGCTAGGTGAAATAAATAAGTTTTCAGGGCCCGACGAAAAGTCCGGAGATCTGGTATTGTGCATATCTCTGGGGGGAGGTTGTTCCAGAGGGCAGGCGCCGCCACAGAGAAGGCTCTCCCCCTGGGGGTCGCCAGCCGACATTGTCTGGCAGACGGCACCCTGAGGAGGCCCTCTCTGTGCGAGTGTACTGGCCGGTGGGAGGCTATTCGTGGCAGAAGGCGGTCTCGTAGATACCCCGCCCCTAAGCCATGGAGTGCTTTAAAGGTGGTCACCAACACCTTGAAGCACACCTGGAAGACCACCAGGAGCCAGTGCAGCTCGCGCAGGAGAGGTGTCACATGGGAGCGCCCCATCGCTCCCATAATCTTGTAGAAGCATTTAGAGGTAACATTGAAAAAGGAATGCATTTTATTTTATTTTTTTATATGAGCCGAGATGGCACAGTGGTTAAAGTGCAGTACTGCAGGCTACTTCTGCTGACTGCCGGTTGCCTGCAATTTGGCAGTTCAAATCCCAACAGGCTCAAGGTTGACTCAGCCTTCCATCCTTCTGAGGTGGGTAAAATGAGGACCTAGATTGTTGGGGGCAAGATGCTGACTCTGTAAATCGCTTACAGTGTGCTGTAAAGCACCGTAAAGTGGCATATAAGTCTAAGTGCAATTCCTAAGTGCTATTTCTATTCACGGGTTATTTTTCTTTTCTTTCTTTAAAAAAAAAATTGTAATCACCCCAAGTCATTGGAGTCAGACCACCACTAAAGATTAACAAGCTAACAAATAAAGAAACATCAACTTAGTTCTGGGAAACAAAAGGTGTTAAATATTTAAATTTAGTAGCTGGAGCAGTGGGGTTGTGCAGTGAGCCCGAACACAGATGTGGTTGATTGGTACCAGAGTTCTGACTCCTGCAAGAGGGAATCTGTGCTGTAATTGGTTGCTATGGGTGTGGAGGGGGAGTTTCCCTTTCTTTTCCCACCTTTTTCTTCTGTGTGCCCTGTGTGCTCTGTGATTTACTATATGGTGCTCCTCTTTGCCTGACTATCTAGTTTGCTGTATATATAGTTGTAAAATATATTTATTTATATAAAATTACAAGTTCTTGTCAGCATCTCTGACTCCATTTGGACACTTGCTGCGCCAGTCCCTGACGAGGGGTTGAATAAGAAACTTAAAATAATCCTGATTTCTTTTTTATGGGGGTGCAATGGCTTAGTGGTTAAAGATGCTGAGTTGTCAGCTGGAGAACTGACAGCCCGGGTTTGAGATTTGAGCTCTTTGCAATGGAGGAAGCGCCCATTTTTGTCCCAAATGAAACAAACAAATGTTAAAAAGTTATGATATTTATGTAGTTACTTACCAAGCACATCTAAATTATATTAAAGTAACCAAAATATCTTTACAATTCCCCAAGGCATGTCAGAACGTTTGAGCACTCCAAATGTTTGGAAATTGAAAGTTGAAAAATTTGACACACCTACGCCCAGCTCCTGCCCACTTAGCAGTTTGAAAGCATGCAAGTGTGAGTAGATTAATAGGTATCACTTCAGTTGGAAGATAACAGTGTTCTGTGTGTCTTTGGCATATAGCCATGCTGGCAGTGGTGGGATTCAGCCAGTTCGCACCACTTCGGGAGAACCGGTTGTTAACTTTCTGAGCAGTTTGGCAAACTGGTTGTTGAAAGAAATCATTAGGGAAGAGAACCGGTTGTTAAATTACTTGAAACCCACCACTGCATGCTGGCCACATGACAAAAGAAAAGTCTTGGAAACCAATCAAGGAGAGAAGCAACTTAAAACTAAGGAGAAATTTCCTGACAGAACAATTAATCAGTGGAACAAATTGTTCCAATTTGCCTAAGGTGACCAGATTTTAACATTGGTAAAGAGGGACATTGTGGGCGTGGCTTATTTTGTGGGCGTGGCTAGCTGGTCATGTGACTGGGTGGGCGTGGCTAGCTGGTCGTGTGACTGGGTGGGCGTGGCTAGCTGGTCATGTGACCGGGTGGCCATGGCTATGTGTATAGGGTAAGGTGAACAGATTTTAACATTGGTAAGAAGGACACCATTGTGGGCGTGACTTATTGTGTGGGCGTGGCTTGGAGGCCATGTGACTGGGTGGGCGTGGCTAGCTGGTCATGTGACCGGGTGGCCATGGCTATGTGTATAGGGACTACTCAGAGGGCTGAAAAGTCATTTCTGACAGGTCCTCACACTTTTGACAGGTCCTCACACTTATGACCATCCTCATATTTATGCCCATGCAGCATTCTTAACAACCATGTCACTCATTTCACAACTGCTTCTCTTCACCATGATGACAAGATAGGGCAAAAATGTAAAATGTGAGGACAGTCGTAAGTTCGAGGACTGGTCAAAAGTGTGAGGACCAGTCAAAAATAACTTTTTCAGCCCTCTGAGTAGTCCATATGCACAAAAGGACTAACCAGAGGGCTGAAAAAAGTCATTTCTGACAGGTCCTCACACTTTTGACAGGTCCTCACACTTATGACCATCCTCATATTTATGCCCATGCAGCATTCTTAACAACCATGTCACTCATTTCACAACTGCTTCTCTTCACCATGATGACAAGATAGGGCAAAAATGTAAAATGTGAGGACAGTCGTAAGTTCGAGGACTGGTCAAAAGTGTGAGGACCAGTCAAAAATAACTTTTTCAGCCCTCTGAGTAGTCCATATGCACAAAAGGACTAACCAGAGGGCTGAAAAAAGTCATTTCTGACAGGTCCTCACACTTTTGACAGGTCCACACACTTATGACCATCCTCATATTTATGCCCATGCAGCATTCTTAACAACCATGTCACTCATTTCACAACTGCTTCTCTTCACCATGATGACAAGATAGGGCAAAAATGTAAAATGTGAGGACAGTCGTAAGTTCGAGGACTGGTCAAAAGTGTGAGGACCAGTCAAAAATAACTTTTTCAGCCCTCTGAGTAGTCCATATGCACAAAAGGACTAACCAGAGGGCTGAAAAAAGTCATTTCTGACAGGTCCTCGCACTTTTGACTGGTCCTTACACTTATAACCATCCTCATATTTATGCCCATGCAGCATTCTTAACAACCATGTCACTCATTTCACAACTGCTTCTCTTCACCATGATGACAAGATAGGGCAAAAATGTAAAATGTGAAGACAGTCGTAAGTTCGAGGACTGGTCAAAAGTGTGAGGACCAGTCAAAAATAACTTTTTCAGCCCTCTGAGTAGTCCATATGCACAAAAGGACTAACCAGAGGGCTGAAAAAAGTCATTTCTGACAGGTCCTCGCACTTTTGACTGGTCCTCACACTTATGACCATCCTCACATTTATGCCCGTGCAGCATTCTTAACAACCATGTCACTCATTTCACAACTGCTTCTCTTCACCATGGTGATAAGATAGGGCAAAAAACGTAAAATGTGAAGACAGTTGTAAGTTCGAGGACTGGTCAAAAGTGCAAGGACCAGTCAAAAATAACTTTTTCAGCCCTCTGAGTAGTCCATATGCATAAAAGGATACAGCAATAGAGAGGGATGAAGGAAGGGAAGGGAAATTAGAGTAGGAGTGAGGGTAAGAGGGGGAGGAAGAGAGGAGGAGAAGGAGAAAGGAAGAGGAAGTAGGGAGGAGAAGAAGAGGGGGGGAAGAGAAAGTAAGAACGAAAGAAAAGAGAGAGGTGGTAGGTTTGAGGAGAGAGATTGCTGTACAATAAAAAAGATGAAAGGGAAGAAAACCAACCCCAAACAAATATAAAGATATTAAGATAAAGAATGAATGGTTAAACTTTAAAGAATAAAAGAGAACAAATATGAATAAATAGCAGTAATTAGAAACACACATACAAACATACAATTTATTTTCTTTGAACAGAGTATTTGGCCGGTTCACAAATTTAAACAGTGTTTAGTCACTTCAATTAAATTTACAATTTCTATATTTCCTTTTTGCCATATTTATTCCTCATCTATTTTTTTAAAAAAACCAATATTACCCTTCATCCTCATCTCTAATCTTAATCAAATTCAATTTTTCCCTTCTATTCTATATTATACCCCTTTCCATTGTCATCTATTTTTATATCCATCCTCACATTGTTTAATTATTTAATTATGTAATACAGTTGTTTAATACAAATTCAACATTTTAATATAAATCAATTAGTTATAAAACTATCTTTTTTGTATATTAATCAATATGAACATGAATATTCCAATTATTTCCATGCAATCCAATTTCTTACAAATCAATTAATTATATTTACCAATAATAATAAACCAAATAATTTCCCCCATATATTCCTCTGAACCACAACTTAACCATTTCTGCTTTCAACACAATATACAATTAATAGTATCTCAATTATTACAATTCCCTAGTTAAATACAGCTTTTTTTTCTTTTGTGTTTTAAAATCTTGAACTCTCCTCCTAAATTTCCCATTGTTTGCAGTTTTTCACCTACCTTTTTTGGGGAGGAAAAATAAAAATAAAAATAAATCTCTCTCTGCCTCATTTTGTCACGTTGCATCAAAGATCCTGGTTTCGGTTTCGTTTCTGCAGCTTAGTTAGGGGGAAAAAAAACTGCTTCAGGAACTCTTTACACTGATTGCCTGTAGGGCGGCCCTTTGAAGCCCCGGGCAAGAGTTTAAACAGTTTTTTTTTCTTCTAGCCATCAGCTGGGACTCAAGAGGCAGCGGGACTCAGGAGGCAGAATGAAAAATCGGGACTTTTTTGAAACGCCGCGGGACGCGGGACAAATTGCTAAAAATCGGGACTGTCCCGCCAAAAGCGGGACGTCTGGTCACCTTAAATTTGCCTCCAGAAGTTGTAAATGCTCCAACACTGGAAGTTTTAAAGAAGCAATTAGATAACCGTTTGTCTGACATGGTATAGGGTTTTTTGCCTAAGCAGGAGGTTGGACTAAAAGACCTCCAAGGTCCCTTCCAACTCTTCTCTTCTGTTCTGTTCCGTTCCGTTCCATTCCACTCCACTCCACTCTATTTTCTGGTTTAGCCTACTTCAAAGAGCTGACATGTCCAGAAGCAACTTGTTCTGGCAGCAGAACAACCAGATGGTGGATAAGCTATAAGAGAAGATAAAGTAGGTAATGGAATTGTGGCTTTCATCTTAGAAAAAGTTGGCGTAATTTTCCTTATGGTATAAAACCCATGTAATGCATACTTGTAAATTTACTATGGAAAATATTGGCTAAAATATACTTTCCCCAGAAAGCTACTCTATTTTAAATAATAGATTTTATGTAAAAGCTATACTTTTTGTTCCTTGAAGTAGTTTTTGCAATAGTTGTTCCAGATGCAGCTAGTAAATTAGTCTTCCACTTTTGTTGGTCATTTTGCATCTTTCCAACAAAAATTGGAGAATCCTCTCCCCTACTTCCACTATTATCTTAATTTATAAAATGAAGGGAGGGTTGGATTGTTTTAAATAACTGTGTGAAGAATTTCAGATGTTTGATATTTGCCTCTCCTCACACCAAACAACATTACATCAAGCCTAATCATTTTGTAAGTGAACAGGAAAATGTTTTATAACCTTACAAATTGTTGCTTACATTCTGAAAAACTTGCCCATAAGCAGTGTTGCAAAAATAAAATTACAATGCATTTTTTTTTTCATTTTATTGAGTGGGAATTAAAGATTTCATTCTCAAATTGTTTTTGTGTTGCTATCCGTTTTGATGGCTCACTCTGTAATAAACTCTTTAGAATTGGATCTGCCATCCAGTGAATAGATTCATAATCAACTTCATTGAAATTACATTAAGAAATATATATATAAAATTAATTAAAATGTTTCCCTGCTCATATTCAATTTCATCATTATAACTTCTGCTGCTTCTATTTTTTCCCACATTTTGGAATTTTGAAATATTAATTTTACTAATGTTTGACATAAAAGCAACTTTTCTCAGAATATGCAAAACAGTTTTTATTTCATCTTTTATGTTTTAATGTCAATTGTTACTTTTAATTATGATCCAATGGTATTGTCAGCAGAGGAAATTAATTTGTTCAACAAGATAATTTATGACTAAAGTAGAATTCAGATAATAAAACCAATAATTAAAATAAATCCTAATTGAAAATGAATTCATAACTGGAGACAGATCTATCTGAGAAATGAACAGTCCAGGACTAGGAAGTCAAGAAAACAACAAAAATGTAAATGCCCCCCTTATGTAATTATTTCCATAATCCCTCCCACATGCTTTTGAAGGAGAAAATATATATGTTGTAAAGCCTACAAATTTGAAATTTGCCATGTGTGTTCCTCTTGGCTTCTAGGTGCTCATTAAGAAAGGATTTTTCAAAATGACCATCAGAGCATTAGTATTTCCTATATTATTGTTAACAGGCTCTGATCCTAAGGAGTTCTACTCCCCCTTCTGACCTGAAAAGAAATCTGCTCCAAATGCAAAACACAAGCAGAGGAGAGGAGTTTCAGTTTCAGTTTTACTTTCACAGCAGCAAGCAGTTTTACTACATAACCTTCTTGCTCACACGGCAAATTACTTTCATAGCAGCAACCAGGGGATAGGATAGGGGAGGCTTCTGTGGGACAAGACTGAGGGAGAGAAGGAGATGGGATAGGGGAAGCTTCTGTGGGGCAATCCTGAGGGAGAGAAGGGGATAGGATAGGGAAGGCTTCTGTGGGGCAAGGCTGAGGGAGAGAAGAGGGATAGGAGAGGGGAGGCTTCTGTGGGGCAAGGCTGAGGATGAGAAGGGGAGAGGAGAGGCCGATCGTAAATACTCATAAATTTTCAAACTGTGTCGATTTAACAAGTCCGATCATGTAGTTTCATAGTGGAGCACGAGTATTCAGCACACACACACACACACACATAACTTTATATACATATACATATACATATACATATACATATACATATACATATACATATACATATACATATACATATACATACACACACACACACATACACACACACACATATATATATATACGTTTTCTGAGGTTTTCGCGGGTGTTTGTATGTAGGTCTTTGGTTATTCGGGTTTTCTCCCGCGTAAAATTGGAGGTTTCTTGGCAACGTTTCGACGAAGTCTCATTCGTCATCTTCAGGCTGGTGTTCTCGGCTTCATGCTTCTAGGAGCAATGTGTGTGATCGCAGCTGTTTCTTCCTTTTAACTGCCAGTGGGGGTGTAAACTGATTGGGTGGGAGCTTGGCTGTGTTCTGATTGGGCAGAGGTGTGTTCTGATTGGTTGGGGGTTTGGCTGTGCTCTGATTGGGTGCGGGGTTGGCTGTTTTCTGATTGGCTGGGTGTGTGTTCTGTTTAGGTGGGGGCTTGGTTGTGCTTGGGTCAGTCTGAGTAGCAGGGGGATTTGAGCTGGTGAGCTGTTGTTTGGCTTCGTGTTAGTGGCCGTGCTATCTCTTCATGGTGGGTGTCAGTCTGCTTCATGTATGGATTGGAGGGGTTTAAGGTGGCTAATGATGCAGTTGTGGTCTGGCTTCTGGTCCGGGGTCGTGCTTCATCATCAGTGTGGGTTCGAGTCTGCTTTCTGCATGGATGTGTGGTGGCTACATCCTGTGTGGCTCTCGTGAGTGTGGGTCTGGTGTCATTCTTTGTGTTAGGGACTCGTTTGTCAATAAGGGCAGGTTTCCAAATGGCTGGTAGGCAGGAGGTATCATCTCGTTTATTCATGCTGTGTGGACGTTTTTCTATCTCGATGGCTTCTCTGATTATTCTATTGTTAAAGTGTTCAGTTTTGGCGATAGTTCTGGTCCAATCCATACATGAAGCAGACTGACACCCACCATGAAGAGATAGCACGGCCACGAACATGAAGCCAAACAACAGCAACACAGCTCACCAGCTCAAATCCCCCTGCTACTCAGACTGACCCGAGCACAACCAAGCCCCCACCTAAACAGAACACACACCCAGCCAATCAGAACACAGCCAACCCCCCATCCAATCAGAGCACAGCCAAACCCCCAACCAATCAGTTCACACCCCCACTGGCAGTTAAAAGGAAGAAACAGCTGCGATCACACACATTGCTCCTAGAAGCATGAAGCCGAGAACACCAGCCTGAAGATGAGGAATGAGACTTCGTCGAAACGTTGCCAAGAAACCTCCAATTTTACGAGGGAGAAAACCCGAATAACCAAAGACTTACATATATATATATATATATATATATATATATATATATATATATATATATATATATATATATATATATATAAAAAAAACATTAAATTGATTTCAAAGAGATATATTCCAAACTAAATATTTACAACTATAGGCATGATATTTTGTGTGTTTGTGAGAGGAAGCCGAGGAGATCTCAGTAGAAATGCTTACCTGTCCTTTTCCAAGTGGATTGTATTGGATTGTGTTGGATTATTCCAGAGAAATCTGCACCACATCTGGCTATTTCCAGATGCAGCCCTCTAGTTCTAGATTTCCAGTTCAGCCCTCTGGTTCTAGTAGTCTCAGTCTATATACTTTTATTAGCTATATCCTACATTTGGTGTAAATAGAAAGGAGATTACTGAAATCAAAAAGACAAGTATGATTTTTTTAAAAAAATATTATATAGAATTGAATAGTTGAGCTTGTAGAAATACAATAGAATGGAAGAAATGGAAATGAACCAAGGGACTAAGAATATTTTGGCAGGAATGGAGAGGATGAAAATTATTTTAGTCATGGTATAGTCAGCAAGCTAACAGTCAAAGGGCATCAAAATGAGAAATCAGCAAGGAGGTTCTGAGTCAGAAATTCAGGGCAAGCAGCCACTTAGCCAGGTGCACAAGCTTTAGGCCAAAATTGATAAATGGTTTGAATGTTCTCTTCACAATAGGAATCAGATGGGATAATGGAAATCATAGAAGACAACACTCACAGACAAAAGCTAAGAAGTCAGCAATGAAGTAGCGAGTCAGAATGCATGTAGTCCAAACATCCACAATTGCTATGGCACGAGACAAGCTATAATAACTGAAAATGAAAAGAATAATTATGTCCCATTTTGAATATGTGCTGAAAAGCAGTTCAAGTCAATGGAAAGAAATCATATGTTCTGTTCCAATATCCACATCACTACCTTTTGATTTTCCAAGAATTTGATTTTCAAGACAATTAATAATGCCAACTAGAGGGAAAGGAGAATAAATGTCCATATATTTTTTGCACAAATAATTATACTAGCCATAAATAAATTGGCTAGGATTAGTTTCTTGTTGATTGAAATGAGAATGTCTAAAAGCAATGTGCATGTATGTTCAGAGATAGTCAAGAATTAGATTCAAAGTAAGAGATGCTTAATAATAATTAAAATTGAAATTAAACCCATTTGAATATGAGCCAGGGTTGCTTTAATAACATTGTCTTTCCTTCAGACAATGTACATTTAACATGAATACAGAAGAGAAGATCTTATATATTTCTCACACATATGCATATGTATACAAATTCTTCTTATCAGTATCAAGATGAATGTAGGATTACCTACAGTCAGTGGATATCATTGGCCTGATGTCAGCAGGAGTAGGTGGAGTTTATTAAGGCTTAGTAACATGTGGGCCATAGACATTCTGCCAACTGATTTGGAAGCATTTAGTCAACTTCTTTCTTCTATCTGTTTAAGCTGATATTGTTATCCCATACTATATTTTTTTTATTTTTAAGCCTAAGGTTTGGTCTTGTATAGGTGCAGTAAGGCTAGATCTGGGGAGCATTCAGTTCTTTCTTTATTGATTTTACATATCTTCTCCAAATTTTTGCACAAAAGTGCATTCAGTAGCTTTAATTCATGACCACCACAAATATGAAAGTAACTCCTGTTTTTTAAACTATCTCTCCGATATTTGGAAGAATAATTTAATTATCAGTTAATGATAATTCAAACTTACAACAGCACTGTGACCAATTCTCACACTTAGGACCATTGAGGATTCCCACAGTCACATGTTTAAATTTTGGGTTAGGATTAGGGTGGCAACCAGCATGGCTGTTGCATCCCAAGTTCCTAGGATTGTATTTGCAACTTTCCAAGAGAGCTTCTGACAAATAAAGTTAATGGGGGAAGGCAGATTTGCTTAACAAGCAAATGATTCACTTAACAACTGTAGTGGTTTGCTTTAAAACCATAGCAAAAAGGTTGTAAAATGGGGCACAGCTCATTTAACAACCGGCTATGCTTAGCAAGAGAAATTTGGACTCAATTGTCTTTGTAAGTCAAGAACTACCTGTATATATGCCAATAGAATCGAAATCAAGTTCCACTTTGATTTATAATCTTTCACCATAGATCTTGCACTGAAGCTGAGGTGAATCTATCTGGTTCAGATAGATTCTTTTTTTTTTTTATTGAAAAAGTTTTTGAATACAAATTTTTTTCCCCAATTTTTCTCCCCCCCTCCACCCTAACCCCCCTCACCACCCATCCCCCTCTGTGACTTCTTCACAACAAAAACTCAATTCATAACAGATTATATAATATTTTACCATCCCCTTACTCCCTCCTCTAAATACTGACCCTTACTTACTACTAATATTATTAATATTATTACTTCCCCCTTTTACTATACATTTCAAAATAACATTCTACTGTAACATTGTATAACTTCTAATTTATAACTTATAATATTATTGTAACTCCCAATTTAGCAATAATCTGCCCTTTTTCTCCTCCTCAATACTTATATCTATATATTAATACAACATTTCAAAACAACCTTCACTTTAAAACTATATAATAAATCCTACTTTAACATTTAATCTTTTATGTATATTAATATAACATTTCTAAGCAGCCTACCCCATAAATCCTAATTTAACATTTATTCAACTCTATCCATTTGCTCCACTCCCCTAAATATATCACTTAAACATCCCTTTTCTTAGACTAAACAATCAATAAACTAACCTATTTCCACCCACTTCATACAAAGTTGCCATGCACAACAATTCTTAATATATATATATATATTCCATTATATAAAAAAAAAGTCAATGACTTTAAATTTATAATCCATATAATATCTTCTTTGATGTCTTTCCACTAGATTGTTGAGTCCTTCATCCATAATAGGGTAACATAGCATCCTGGTGCAACAGTTTGTTCAAAATCTTCAGTCATCATCTGCCCCCATCAGTAATGAATATCCTCATATATATATAAAAGAAAAAAAACAACCACCCAAGTGACATTATGATTATATTCCATATAGTTGTAATTGTGGCTTTCATCAGGATTATTAATTCCCATCATTCTAATGGGTAACAACCAGATCTTCTGCAGGCCCCAGGGTAGCTCTCATGCCTTATAGCTCAAGATAATTATAATATATTTATCGATAAAAGAAAGAAATCCAAAATAGATAATTCAAATCCAACAGTTTAAGGCTCTTTTCACATCCCAAAATTACGGCATTGCAGAGGTCTGTCACTGTCCTCAGGATAATATTAACCAATACTTCGCCTCCACTGTCTTTTCACATATTCATTCATTTTTTAAAATAACTGGCTTCACTGTTGCTTAATTTAGAAATTTCTATTTTTATGAGACCTATTTCTTTTTTTCTTTTCTTTTTGTGGGTTTAATCTCCATCCTGGTTTCCTTTCTGCAAATTGTATATCAACTGATCGGTTTTCATTCTGCTTTATAACTTGATCTTGTTGGTTTTGCCTTTGTGTCTCATATTTCTTTTTTATCAATTGTGTATCAGCTAATTGGTTTCCATACTTGTCTATGACTTGATGAATCATCATGTTGGAGTCCGATGCCACTTTTCTCATATTTGTAGATAGTCCAGCTGAGGTGTCTGAAGAGTCCAAAAGCAATTTATCCACAGCAGCCTCTATAATTCGATGTTTTGCCTTTATTTCCAATTCCTTCTGCTTATCCTGTATTGTGCCTAAAGATGTTAAATTCATTTTCAAGATTTTTTGATAAAATTCTTCCGCTTTTTCAACAGTATTTAGTTGGTATCTTTCTCCTTGATATCTCAATATTATACCAACTGGAGCGTCCCACCTGAATAGAATTTTTCTTTTTTTTATCTCAGTCACCAGAAAACCAAATTTCTTCCTTTCCAATAACATCTTAGGCGGGAGCTCTTTGTAAATCAAAATCTTTCTTCCAAACAATTGCAAAGTAGAATTGAAAGAATTTTGCACAATATTATTTCTTATATCTTTATCTGTAAAATAAATCACCACATCTCTAGGCAGTTGCCTTTGCTTCGCAATCCAGGAATTTATTCTATAAACTCTGTCAATCCTACAAAATACTTCCTCAGGTTGAACCTTTAAAATCCCAGCCAGAATTTCAGAAGATATTTTCCTTAAATCATCTCTTGTCATTTTCCTGCAGTCCTCTGAGTCTAATTGCATATTCAGTAAAATTATATTGCATCATTAAAACTTCTCTTTCAATCCGTTGTTGTATGTTTTCTGCATTACAAGTCTTTTGATCAGCCTCCATTTTAAGATTTTCTTCTGAGCTATTTTCTTGAGTGTTTGTCAAATCATTTTCAATTTTTTGTATTCTATTATCCAAATTGTCTTCAATTTCTTCCACTTTAGACTCTAATAAGTTAGTATTTGCATCCAATTTGGTCATAAATTCTGCAAAACCATTAGCCACTTTTATGATCTTTCGGTCCAAAATATCAAACTTTGATTGCACTAATTCCTTAATTTCCTGCTTAAACTTTTTAAAGTTCTGATTCACAATCTCATCCCTTCTTACAATCTCCTCCAAGAGAAATTCAATTATATTAAAATCAGTTTTCTGAGACTGGAGATTTAGAACTTGTTCACGTAATTTATTAATGGGGGAATCCCCCCCCCTGCTTGTTTGTCCGGCTTTGCAAGCTTTAATGTCATATTTCCACACAGACAAACTATTTTAAAAAAAAGAAAAGAGAGACAGAGAAGAAAAAAAAAAACTTCTTTCCAACCAAGATCAATATCAGATCTCCAGGAAGAACAAAACACAAAAGTAGAGCTTCTTCAATTGTAGCCAGAAGTATTTATTCCGCTACTTTGTATCTTAATAGAGAACGGAAGGACTCTCCCTTTCAGCCCCTTCTCAAGCCTCGGCAGTCGCCATTTTTAAAAATTCTTTTTCTCCTTTTCCAATTCCTTCTTCAATAATTGTTATAAAATAGATGAAATACTTGCGATTCAGGGTCACAGGTCCAGCTCATATCCTTTTTAATTGTTCTGTTAGTTTTGTAGGCTTGATCTTGTCGCCTAGCTCTGCATAAGCAGAGGTCTCCCAAAGCCCGGAGCGACGGCGAGGGAAATAGGGAGCATCATCTGCTTCGTCCCCAAAAGTAAAAAAAAACTTTGGGGGCTAGGCAGAGAGCTCTACCTGCCCCCGCCGGCTCTATCTCCATTTCCACATGGAAATGGAGTTTTTTTGAGCCGCCTTTCAGTTGTAAAGGCGGCTCTTTACAGGCAATGGGGCGGCGATCCCAAGGGATCGTCTAGCGGCGGCCTGGTTCAGATAGATTCTTGTTCCATTTCTATAATTTCAGCCAATTTACCTCCTGTATGAGATTACTAAAATTAGTAACCCAAGCTTCCTTTAAGTTGTATTGTGGATCTTCTCTTTTTAATTGCAATAATAACCTATATGTTTATGCCATTGTCTCTTCTGATTTTTCCAAATAGTGAAATATTAAATAGTATATGGAACTGGTATATGACCGTATTGTTGCAGCTCTAATATTTATATAGTATTGTGAATAAGTTAATATCAAGACAAGAGTCATGTAATTTATCACCTATTCATTTTTCTATCTGATCTTTATTGACAGATTTTTTGTTACTATAAAAATCTTTTAGTCTACATTATATTCTTTCAAAAATTTCTAGTGAATTTTTTATTGATTATTCTGATGTATATATGGTATTAAAGGAGTTAAATGAGAAGTACTCTTTATCAAAGCTATATATTTACTCTTTCAGATTTGAACCGTTGTTTTAGTTAAAATATTTTCTATCTGACTTATTCTAAAAATATTTTGGATAAAAACATTGACTTATAAAATGTTTTGGCTGTAATATAATTTGGATCCATAGTTTAGAAGAGTCTTCCATAATAAATGGAATAATATGCCATACCTGTGCTACTTTATGATATATTGTCAAATTGGGCATGCCCTTGCCTTCCTGGTTCTGAGGTCAATATAAAAGTCTTTTATTTATTCTCAATTGTTTTGCTATTTGTTAATCACAATCTCCTGGTTTCTAGCCTTGTGCCTTAACTACTAGACCAAACTGGCTCTTGCTTGTAACTTTAGGCATATTTAACATTAATATTCTTTTTTCATTAATGTGATTCTTCCATTCTGCCTTCTCCCAAATCACTCTCCTTCCACTTCATCTCACACCCTGTGCCATGCCTCACTAGCTAATCTTCCTACCCTTCAATCTAGGGGTGGGTTCTACTTACCTTTACTACTGGTTCACAACAGTGCCACATGTGCGGTCGCTTCACTCACGCACATGATGATGTCAGGGTCAGTGGGCGGAGCCTCCCACTGGTTTTACTACCGGTTCTATAGAACTGGTCTGAACCGAGGGCAACCCACCACTGCTTCAGTCCCACTTAGACTAACAGTGAAAGAATCACCAATGATCCTTTAAGAATCTTCTTCATGCTTTCTCTCCCTCCCTCCCTCCCTCCCTCCCTCCCTCCCTCCCTCCCTCCCTCTCTCTCTCTCTCTCTCTCTCTGTGTGTGTGTGTGTGTGTGTGTGTGTGTGTGTGTGAGAGAGAGAGAGAGAGAGAGAGAGAGAGAGAGAGAGAGAGAGAGAGAATATCTCCTTCTCCCCTCCCCAGATAGTAAACTCCAAAATTTAATTTCTATCCAACTCCTTAGCCATGACCTAACAACAAAGAGGCTAGTGGGATTTAGATAGAGAATTAGAGATTTACTTTGTGACCCCTCTTTGTCTCTCTGCCTGCTCTTTATCTAAGAGTGCAAACCTCAGGTGTCTTCCTTTTCTTCCAGACAAACACACACAGAACACATAATGCGTGATCTCCTTGTAGAATTCAGCTAGTTAAATACTAGGCTTTGTTTATTACTATAAATAAGTATCCTTTCTGTTATACTTTTAAAACCTGCTTCATTAATCATTACTCAGGTCAGATTCCTCTGACACAGAATGCTGCATCAATATTTATATTTTCTTCACAACACAGAGCTTATGTTGAAAGCTCTAAACTTTCAAATGGCAAGCTTAACCCACTTAGGAACTGTTCTGGGGAAAAAAATCTCCCATCTTCCAAAACTTTCAATTGAACAATAGCTACTTTTGATGAACTTACAGATACCAAAATGGCATCCTTTTTATTAATGTTTGCTTCCCAAACAACAACCTCCAAAAACAAAAACAATCCACTATGGTATAATTGAGGTCAGCACCACCAAGATCAAAGTCACTGAAAGCTATCCCCCATCCTAATTCATCCAATGCTTAAACTGTCTCTAAATTTGTAAGGGCTGAAATAATCCTTTTAACTCCTGTTAAAGACTTGGTTCGCTTACCATGAATCATAGTACCCTACTTGATTTAGTTTAGCATGTTGTATAAATGGTGTTAAGAATAGAATAGAATAAATACTTTATTACAATCATCAACCAGCAATAGACATATAATAAATTAAAAATAATACTGACATTAATCGTGAATAATAACATCCCTGTTATGAAAATACATAATCTCAAACCGTTAGGTCACTCCCTAATTTACATGAGTGGAGGGCCGATAAGTATGTGAGCAAATGTATTTTTCCAATAATTGTTATTGATATGTCCAAAAAATTGGCACCAGTTGACATTTGTTAAAAACATTCAAAATGGATAGTATAAAATGGGAATGCATGATTCTGATTTTAGAAAGGCTTAGACATAGAGATTGCCTAGGAAGACTTACTTGTTTAATTCTTATATAATTTATATCAGTAGGTCCTAATCTCAGATTCTGGGAGGATTAGTAGTCTAGATGACTGCTTGTTGTTGTTTTTGTTGTTATATTTTGTTGTACAGTCAGCCAGATGTTCAGACTGGATTTGAAATGTTTATCCACCTATTGAGTCCTTCTCAATTATTATTAATTAAATTGATTATGGCCATCCACTCCAGCAGACTGTGGATGACTTGCAACATCCAAATAGAATTAAAGAATTAAAAACATGAAACAAAATGTTTCATCCCAGTGGGAAAAAAACAAGTGTGGCAATAAAAAACATGTAGTAGGCTCCACAAGCACATGAACTGAGAGAGGCAGATCAGTGGTGGGTTGCTCCCGGTTCTGTCTGATTCTTGAGAACCAATAGTAAAACTGGCGGGAGGCTCCACCCACTCATCCGGACATCATTAGGTACGATCTGCGCATGTGCAGAACCTTCTCCCGTTGCAATCGGTAATAAAGGTAAGTAGAACCCACCCCGAGCCAGATTTTAAGGCCCTTCAAAAACCCAAGAGAGTGGTCGCCATATGTATCTGGAGTGGGAGGGGTTTATCTGACAGGTGTCCTAGTTCTTATATTAAATAAAAACATCTTTTAAAAAGCTACAAGTATTTTTCTGAGCCCAAATAGTTATTATGAAAGTCCAGGAAAGATATGGATCAGAGGTGGTATTCAGCAAGTTCTGACCAGTTCTGGAGAACCGGTAGCGGAAATTTTCAGTAGTTCAGAGAACTGGTAAATACCACCTCTGACTGGCCCTGACCCCATCTTTTCTCTGCCTCTCGAGTCCCAGCTGATCGTGAGGAAATGGGGATTTTGCAGTAACCTTCCCCTGGAGTGGGGAGGGAATGGAGATTTTACAGTATCCTTCCCCTGCCATGCCCACCAAGCCACGCCAACCAAGCCACATCACACCCATCAAGCCACGCCCACAGAACCAGTAATAAAAATTTTGAATCCAACCACTGGTATGGATCCATTAAAGAGTTGCTGACAGATGCGATGAGAATATTGTTACCACTCGGGGACCAACACTTTGTTTATAATACAGTATATCATTAATATATATGTAAACATGCATGGAAAATATAGAAATGTCTCAAAGTTTGGGCAGAATGGCTATATTTTTTTTAATACCATGTTTGTGAATTTGAATGCTTCATTTAAATAATGTAAGTAGATTAAATTAATGTAAAATGAATTTAGTGATCATACAGGCTGATTTGGAAGTGCATTGTACTTATGTGAAAATGTGGCATTGCAGGGAGTTCTTGTTGTATGCCTATAGTGGAGAACGAATGAAATAAATGAGTGCAGTCATCATAAAACTAAAGTTCGAGGTTGTGTAACTGCAAATTACATAACCCTCCTCTTTTAGCCCTTTCACTTTAATATTTATTGGAAAGGCCTGCAATAATTTATATTCTCTAGATATACTGTAATGTTACATTGCTAGGCACAAAGTGCCTGTAGGAAATGCTGCTTGGAAGTTTATCTCTACACTCAGGATTTGGATGCAAAGATGCAGTTTAGCCCTTGGTTAGTAACATGTGTAAATGAGAACAAAATAAGTACTATGAAATTTAATTCATTATATTTTAGATGTCTCTCTGAATTACATTTTTAATTTACTTCATCAAAAAATAAATGTGGTCCTCATACTAACATTTCAGTGCTATTAAACTGAACCACAGGCAATTGGTATGTGTTTGTTCATGCTAGACTGACAAAGTTTCTAGGCAGTTTGTGAAAGAGTTTTGCAAGTGAGTAATGCTTATAGCAAACATGTATGGTGGTTTTTTTTTGCCAAATAAATATAGGCAGCTGGATTTTTGCCCATTAATGGAGGTATACAAATTTATATTCTCTCTAGTGAGAAAATTGAAGTCTGGCAACAAAATAAAATGGTTAAACATTGATTTAAAAAAAAGGAAAGAAAAGAAACAGGTTTTGGAGCAAGTTGGTTTTCTATATCAATTGGTTTGTTTCGTTTCTTGATAGTCCATACTGAGAAAATTAAATTCTTTTTCAGTTGAACTTGAACTAATCTGTTCTCCATCTTAAAACTATGTTTCATAATTTATAAGTGGGCCCAATTTTAGCTATTGCTCTCATTTTCCTATTTTAAAATTATTCCCAGTAAAGAACATACCAACACCATGATGTAAAGCCCCAGTTATTTATTTTATTTATTTAGTTTGTCAAACATGTACGAGGTATAAGTATAAACATGGACATGAGCACAGGTAATGAGTACAAATAAATGGGACAGTGGAACAGGGACGGTAGGCACGCTGGTGCGCTTATGCACACCCCTTTACAGACCTCTTAGGAATGGGGTGAGGTCAAGTTGCCCCCATTACCAAGTGTGCCACAAGATCTTCAAAAACCTAGAGAATGGAAGGAGCCAAGTACTCTCAAGTGCTTCAGAGAACCTTGTTCTCCAAACTGCAAATGCGATTTCTTCTTAAAATCATACACCCCGTTTTTACGTGCCCTGAAAAAGACCAGAAGTTTTCCAAATAATTTCTAGAATTGTGCATGCAATTTGAAGAAGGAATGTTGCAAACAGCTTGGAGCATGGCATGAGGTGGCATCAGAAAGAAAACCTGGTGCAAAGCAACTGGGGCTTTGTACAGTGATGGTTGCATGGGGTTGGCTGCAGTGTGATGCTTGAGATGGTTTTTTCTCAGTGGCAGTAGTGGTACTGAGGATGAAGTAAAGGCCTGGGGGTGGAGGTAGCTGGCTGAGAGTACTGAAGGCTTCAGACTTCCCCTTTAGCCCCAGCCCCATGCTGCCACCAATAAATGCCACTGTGCAGGACGGCCAAAAAGGGCATAGATCAGAGGGAGATAGGCAGGTAGGAAGATTTTCAATGTCCTTGTACTCATAAGTGCTGCAGAGCTGGTGGCTTCCTGGGTCGTGACAGCTTTGCTCCATGTTGTTGGACTGGGCAGCTGAGGCTTTCCAGAGTGGGGATAGCTTTGTATTATATCAGTTGCTTACTCTCATAGACCTCCACCATCCCCCAGCTACTCCACCACACTTCTTACTCTTGCTACTGAGTAAGGACTCACACTACTGAACAACCCAGGATTCTTACTTAACAATGGCAGCTGAGAAGCTGGGATTGCTGTTGCTAAGCAATGCTGTCACATGATTTCTCCCTTTACAACTGCTTCACTTAGCAATGGAAATTTCTGGTCTCAGTTGTGAATGTAAGTCAATGATTACCTATATTACTCAGGAGCAAGTAACATGCCTGTACATTTATGCTATGAGCTAACAAAAAGACCATAACCCCAGTTTACGTGTGGGGTTCATTTATATGTGTGGGGTTCATTTGTATGATATATAAATATCCAAATATAAAATATGAAAGAATAAATTAGCAGCTGTTGGACCTGATTCAAGCAAGGTCAAGCACTGATTTCTATTTACATTTCAAAATAGCTGATGAAAGAAAGTTTAATTTACAGAAACTCTGGTAGACTAAATCTAGCTGATTTAATTCCTAACACTATAATATAACATTTTTCATATTTTTCTCACTTCTTTATTTGAAGGGTTAATGAAGATTTTTGGAAAAAATGAGAGCAAGGTCAGAAATGTAGTAAAATATTGAGAGATAAAAACAGAATTTCCTGTACCTACCTATGAAAATAACATTTGTGATGAAATTAAGTGCAGGCATTTGGAAAGTGAAATCCATTACAAAGAATATGTTAGAAAAATAAGAGTATATAATACACAGCTAAAATGGAGCCAGTGAAAATCACTTTCTACAGTTCAGGTGGTATAAGTCAATTATGAAATTTAATTTATAAAATTTGTGAAGCTTGATATATGATTGGCTCTAGTAATATAATCATCAAGATTTATCAAAAATCATTAAAGTGACAGAAATTCTATTGCAGAATCTATTTATTTAGCTTTTGGTACTATACTAATTCATTCATGGAATCATCTCTTAACATAGTTAACTTCAAAGAGCATTCTCAGTTAGAATTGTATTGTCTGTGCTGATTTCCAAGATTTCCCCCCAATAATTTTATTAAAGATTATATTATGCAAGAATAAACATACACAACTATAGAACATAGAAACAGATAAATAGACAGATAGTTAGATACATATACTTAGATAGATAGACATCCAGAGATAGACTTTATGATGGACATGATAGACATGATAGACTAATTTTATTGTTCTTTGCTTGAGTACATCAGCTTTCTGGCAAAGCCAAACAGTTGATTTTAGTTTCGATAGAAAGAAAAGAATGAAAGAAAGAAAAAATAGTCTAGACAGACTATTGACACTGCTCCAAGATGACTCACTGTTTTTGGATCACTGTGCAAGTCTGTCTGTTCTTATACTGCAATTGGTACAGGTCTGCCTCCTCTTGGTACCAGTGAAACCCATTTAACTAGTGTTACTGTCTTGTGCAGTGTATTTAAGGTAAGGTCAGGAACCCAGGAAATGGAATGATGGAAAGGCAGCAAGATAGTCAAAGGATCACCTTTAAAGGAAGACCTTTAAAGCCCTTCATGCCTTAGGACCAGGTTATCTGAGGGACTCATTAGAGCAGGAAGGCAAGGAATGTTGTGGGTCCCATCCCTTAGAGCAGGGGTGGGCAAATGTGACTCTTTTACAACCTGTGGACTTCAACTCCCAGAATTCCTGAGCCAGCTTGGCTGTCTCAGGAATTCTGGGAGTTGAAGTCCACAAGTTGTAAAAGAGCCCACCCCTGCCTTAGGGAGATACATCTGGTGGGATCCAGAAGAAGGGCCTTCTTTGTGGTGGCTCCCTTTCTCTGGAATATCATTTACCCAGAGATTAGATTGCCCCCCAGTCTAACACACTTTTGGAAGGTGCTGAAGACATGGTTCTGCCAGTGGGCCTAGGGAACACAGAGCAGGATGGAGCCCATTAAATGGCTTTTATGAATATGTGTTGTCACTGGGATTATTTTATTATTTTTTACTTTTTTATTTTTAGTTTTATGTGATGTTTTTATATTCATTCATTTATTTATTCATTCATTCATTCATTCATTCATTCATTCATTCATAAATAAATAAATAAATAAATAAATAAATAAATAAATAAATAAATAAATAAATGCAGTAGAGAAAATATCAGAAATCCAGAGGAAACGTGATGAAGAATAACCAGACTTTACACCAATGTTCAGGAATTTACTTGAGTAAACTGGATATAAGAAATTTGTTTTCAGCGACTAACTTTCTTTTATTTAAGGCTTGTAACATATTTGAAAGTAGTAAAGAAATCTTTACTTTGTTAAGTCCCCATGGAACATCTTAAGAAAAAGTCTTAAGAAAAAGTCCTAACTTCCAAATAACTATTTACCCTCCAAAAATCCTAGTGCTGTTCACTATTCTGTACACATCACATTCATGGACATCATTTTCATGGACTTCTAGGGTTATTTAATCTTCAAACTCAAGCATCTGAGTTGCAGGTTCCAAAGAAATGGGCAATTTGAGGCCTGAAGTCTCAGAGAAAGAAGATGAATCTGCTAAAGATCTCCATCAACACTTCTTTCTTTCATGAGGGAATAATTCAGCCTTTTGAAACTTTGTATATCCAGTGTAGGATCTTTCTCCATCTCATTCTTGTACCCTGCTATTTTTAAATCCATATTCAAATCAGTTCCAGTTTTGTGCAGTAAAACTTGCTTCTCTTCCATATATTTTAAACATAGTCCATCTATAATGACATTCTTAAAGTTAACATCTGTGTTCATTGCTCACAAATATCCCTCAATATATCCAGTGTTGAAGTATTTTACTCCATTCAGTATTATTACATCAAATCTAAGTTTTCTTCTCCTTTATTTTAATTTTTATTTAATTTAATAGAGGAGGAAGGAATATAAAGTATGTTCGCGATCTTGAGTTATTTATAAAAGTCATAAAGGTGGGATAAAAAATAAATTAGTTCCTTCTGGTTCCCTCTAGTGTCCAATCCTCAAAGTTTTATCCTGGTTTTGTTTGTTTTTTAAAAATTCAAAAGCACTTTTGCACAAGAAGAATCCTTATAATTAATTTCAAAATCATTTCAAATTCATATAGTTCATTTGGTTCATTTGTAACTTTCAAAAATCAATATTCTAAACACCCTTTTGCTATTTATGTTAAGAAAATATTTTTAAAAAATGTCCTTAAATTTATTAATGTACAATTCTTATAATATTAATATTCATGCAGTTAAGAAGCACTTTCCTTCCACCAGCATAGCTACCTTTATACCATATTTGGAAACAATTACAAAAACTCCAAAGAATAGCAATGGATGGAATGGTTTGATGCCATTGCTGAAATTAGAAGATAAACTAAATGATGTAATTCTAGATTGTCAAATCTGTTGACAGATGAAGGAAAGAAGAAAAAAGCAGATGATATACAATGTCACAATACAAAAAAGTTTGAATGACTATTGTTGTGAAAGCAGTCCTAACTAAAACAAGCAAACAAAAAATACAAGATACTCAAAAAGCCAGACAATATTTGATTTTAAGGCAATGCCTGCCAGATAAAAGATATAAAGACAAAAAGGAGGACATTTCTCTTTTTTTCCATTTGTCTGGTAACTCTAGGTGAGGTGATTTTTTTTTCCAAGCACAAAACCGAACATGTTTTCTATTTAATACATATTATTTTTAGTAGGTCTCTGTAGCATTTCAGGTTCAGAGGGAAAAAGGTACTTAGCAGTACACAGAAGCACTCATATAATATTTGTCACCAATTCCTTAAAAGCTGTTGTATTTTCTTCTGGGATCACATTGAGGTTGCAATACGATAATCTAAAAATATATCTTTGTTTTAAGGGTTGGTCAAAAGTGCTACCTGCTTGCTTACACATGCTTTGAAGCATGCTTTTTCCTTACAAAAGAGAAAAAGAAGCTTCTAGAAATAAGGGTCAATTCAAAACTGCCAGAATGTTCTACAAGTAACCAGGTTTCTTTCAAAATTCATCAGCCATGCTGCTCAGGAAAACAAGAGGAAGGATAATTTCTTATTTTATATTATTAACCATAAGGGCATTAGGTTTCTCTACTAAGTGTCTGTTAGAATATTCATGACTGGGAAGACATGGTAACAAGGTCAGCCAATGAATAGGCATAGCAACTAAATCAGCCAATTGGGAGCTGAGACAGACTGGAGCCAGGGCGTATCTTAGTCTGCAGCTTCTGAGTCTGTAAAGAGAAACTGAAAGCAGTGTGTGTGTGAACTTGTCTGCTGATCTGAACTGAAATGAAACTGTTCTCTGTTTTTGGTGTTGTATATATATATTCTTGTATATAAAGAAGTTAATCTTGCTGAATCGGTTTATCTGTGTGTGCTTCTGGATTTGATTTTTGCAAGATAGTGCAATCTGTCTATCTGACAGTGTCTGATGCAAATATTTAGAACACTGTTGGTTACATACACATGTATTTTTTATCTCTTATATATGTTCTTGAGAAATATCATTGAAACATCATTGGGACTGGAAAGAATGAGAACCTCACTATTAGAGTGGAATGCTTAGGAAGTGTTGGTTTTATTCCCACTGAACGCTCAGTTGTAGACCATTTAGAATGTTACTTAATGGTGGCATATGAATTCTCATATACATGGCCATCCCAAGTATAGTCTTATGATTATTTTTGCAAAGGAGGGCTTACTTTCTCTAATATTACATGTTTGATATTTATTAATAGAAACTGCACTAGCATGTTGACTGGTCTCCAATTAATAGGAATTCCTTAAAGAAAATGTGAATATGAAATTTTAGAGTACTTTCTGATGTTTTCAGTCAGCTATCTTTTACATATTTGTTTAGGATTAAATTGCATTGAAAATATATACCTCTATTACATGCTTAATTGGTTTTTTAAAATCTGTTTTCAATTCTTCATGATTCTCTTATGTCCCCATATATTGCTTAAAATAGAATAAGTCTCACGAATATGTCTACAGAGGTGTACAGACTGAATCTTTAAACTTGGAAATACTATACAATGATTCATTTAAATCAATGCAGGATATGAAGAGTTGAAGTCAAGTTGAACATAAATGGAGTTTTTATGGATTATCTAATCTATTATCTACCTATCTTTATTCTGTTTACTTTTAACCACTGGAGTTAACTGTAACCTGTATTATATTTAAGATTATTTTTATAACATCAACAATTCTTAAAGTGTATTAAGAAGATTCAGCCACAATTCCATTTCAGTTCTTTTTCTTTTCCAGATAATATGATTTATGTGTCTGGTAGAAAATAGTCCACATGCACAATTCAGCAATTTCAATTTTCATTCATCTTGTTCACTGAAAACTATATAAATGAAAGAATAGAGTTGGGTTAAATCTACAGTATAAAATAGACTTTAAGCATAAGGCATAGTATTTAGTTTAGATACTGCTAAAATGCAAAATCCATAACTATTCATTTCAGTGACCATGCATTATGGCACATTTTGTGTGTGTGTGTGTGTGTGTGTGTGTGTGAGAGAGAGAGAGAGAGAGAGAGAGAGAGAGACAGAGACAGAGACAGAGAGAGAGACAGAGACAGAGACAGAGACAGAGAGAATGAGATAATTATATCCCACCTTTCAGTTCCTTAGTTCCTTTTCTTTTTCTTTTTTTTGGGGGGGGGGTTCACTTGTGGATGACACTATGAAGAGAGTGGGACAGGGGTAAGTGTGTCCACCCTTGCACTGTTTAATTTCTCAGCAATGTTTGATATCACTAAGTGTGGTATCCTTCTGAACCAGCTAGAGAATTTAAGAGTTGGGACATAGTACTATGCTGGCTCTCCACTTTCCTTACGTTTTTGATGGGTGAGAGATAAGTCTACTTTCTACACACCCACCCACAGCCCTTCTCTCCACACTCCTATTTAACATCTACAGTATGACGTTACTATTTGAGGTCATTGGATGGTATTGAGTAAGATATCATCAATAGGCTAATGATACTTCAACTGTATATCTTCACCATGTGAGCTAAGTGATGCTATGGAAGTTCTGGTGTGTGGAGGCTATGAGGCTCTGGATGGGGATGAACAGATTTCAGGTCCACCCAAGCAAGACAGAATAGCTTTGGAGGTTAGGTCTTCTAGATATGTTAATTTTCCCACCTTAATTCTGGGTGGAATTGTACTATTACAGATAGAATAGCTATGCAGTTTTGGAGGCCTCCTGAAGTTATGGCTTAAGAGCAGGGGAAAACTTTAGCCACAGGAGAGGTATATATGTGTGGGGTTTATAGAGTTTTCCGTTGTCTATCAATTGTGTGTTTTTCTGGACCAGGAGGCACTGCACATGGTTAGTCATGATTATTCCAGTCAATTACTTAATGGATTACTGAAATATGTTCTATATAAGGCTGCCCTTAAAAAACATCAAGCAGATAAAGTTGGTCCAGAATGCAGTGCCATTGGCAATGATGGGTATGTCTCATTATGTCCATATTGTACCTCTTCAGCTGCAGGGGCACATTCTGAGTCCCCTGTATCAGGAATAATCATATAGCAGAACTCAGGAAGTGTGCCTTTTCCATAGCTGCACCTGCCCTCTGAAACAACATATCATGGCTTGCTCTGACTTTTCATTTCTTTTGGTAGGCCTTAAAGATTTGATTATTTTCCAAAGTTTGGAGGGTAACTGTGCCCATGTTATAGCTAAATTGTAGCTTTTCAGAAGCCACTTTGTTTTACCTGGTTGGGAATATTTGTTTTTGTATGTTTCAGTTTTGTTTTAATTATTATTAGTCCAATCTCACCCCAAATTGTATTGGTGATATAGGTTGCCAAATAAATAAATTAAGTAAGTAAGTAAGTAAGTTTGACTGGACGAATCCATTCCATGGCCATTAGCTCATTCTCTGTTATTGAATTTGTTCTTTTTGCTTCTTGATTAATTTCATCTGACTGCATTGACAAGAGACTTTAATTTTTCTTCCCAAACTGTACTTGATTTTTGGCCCCTGCCTTTGATAATTGGTTTGATAACTGGTTTGAATTATCAATGATTTACTGTTTACTAAGGGAAATATCAGTTGTCCATACTAGCATTGCTAGACTTGTCTGCAGCATCTGACACTGTTGGTTCTCAAATTCTACTGTTTTATTTTAGCTCATTAGCTTTTTATTGATTTCAGTTCTATATTTTTCCATTACACTTTTTCAATTATGTGGAAGGCTGTTTGCTCTCGGTACTTTTCTTTATTTGAGGTATTCTTCAAGGTTCAGCCAAACCTTGTTTGCTTTTGAGACTGCTTTGGCTTCAGTGATTTCTTCTTTTCAATTCAATTATCATTTAATGGCAATGATGTCTAGGTATATTACTCCTCTGTAGTCTTCAATAAGGCAACGTGTCCTTCCATTTCATTTTTTTTAAATTCCTAATATTTACAGGTTGATGTGTTCCCCACTGCTTAAAATTGAATTGAATAAGATTGATCTTGGTTTTTTAAAAAATCATACTTCTTTCTTCTTCCTGTTTCTTTAACTTTTTCAGCAAAGTTGGAGCTGACATTACTGGTGGTGCAAGATTTGGAAGTTCCCATTTAAAAGAAATAACAATAATATACTTTTTAAAAGTGTCTTATTGTTATTCCTTAATATACCTAATCAGTTAATTCGTGGGGTGGTGGTATGAATGAGAACCTGTGTGGTCCTGAATATTTCCTCATAGCTCCTATTCCTTTGTCCCAAGCATTTCTACATTTCTTGGGTCTTTAGAAATATTATATATTCCTTTAGGAATATTATAAAAGGTGCACTATATATATTAGAATTTCCTGTTATTTAAATTATTTGAATAATTAGTTTGCAATTCATGTTCCTTTGTGTTTGGTTCAGTCATGCCACCAGGGATTTTTTTTAGTTTGATCGTATGTATGAATTAAAAACATGATCAAATCCATCAGTCCTTGCAATCAAATTCCTCTTGAACTACATTTGGAGACTGATCTTCTGAAGTCCAAAAATACATTAAAATATTTTGTACTTCAAGTTACTTTATGAAGGCAGAAGACTCTTTTCAGTTGTGGTACCCAATAACTTAAAATATTTAAATAGATCCCAAATACTTTTTATATTTTATTGTATATTCTTGTGGTTCAGCCAATATAGTAAAAGCCAATTTTCATTGAAGGTTATATATTTTGTTAAGAAGTACACATAGCCCTAAATTACAGTTGAAATTTATAAAGGTGATTACTTGAATGCTGTTCTTTAAGATTGTAAGTAGGAAAACATAACTGTGTTGGCAGCTTTTAAACTGCAACTATAGTAAATGCAATGGGAAAGAGTTACATTTCAGTTAACAACCACTCATTCATTGATAGTTTGAACTTGTGATGGCGCTGAACGAGTGCTACTTATGACTGGTCTTCAAAGTTCTGACTGTTACAGTGCCCCCAAGGTCACATGATTGAGATTATACATTCAGCAGCCAACCTTGATTTCTGATGATCATAGTGTTCCATGCTCTGATGATCACAATTTGTAATCTTCCCTACCAACTTTTCCCATAAACAAATTCAGTGGGGAAACCAGCAGGAAGTTGAGGTCATATGTGGTCCTCACTTAATGATTTGCAGTGATTTGCTTAACTAGATAACTAGGCTAAGCAGTACAGTCACATGATTTTAAACATAAAATATCACATCTAAATTTCCTTTTCCTTATTAATAAGGTAACCAGCTGCTCTACTTTATAGAGTATAGTCCTTTGCTGAATAAATGAGTTATCCAGTTCCATGGGTAGGCTGAAGTTGACAAAAACAGTTACAGATTAAATAGGTAGAAAAAAACATCATTCTTTTTTAACGTTTTTGAGAAAGTTGCTATAGTCGGCAAAAGAGAAAGCAGATTACAGCAGTTTCCTTATGTACAGTTCATCTTTTTCTCATTTTCAATGAAATTTTATGCTGCTACTTTCTTTTACTGATATAAAATAGCACCCCCTTTGTTAAGATGTAATTCAATTGGTCTCAAAAGGAGGTTTTCCAGCAATTTTCCTAGAGTCCGGTATGCTGAGATATTCCTTTGTTATTAGAAAAATAAGTTTACATTATTAGTCAAGGAAAGTTACCAAATATTTGGGATATGTACTCCTATAACAGATAAGATGTTAAATTTTCTGTCTGGCTTGCCTTAGAGGATGGAATGAAAATGTACCTAGTTTGGTCTAGTGGTTAAGGCATCGGGCTAGAAACTGGAAGATAGTGAGTTCTAGTCCTACCTTAACCATGAAAGCCAGCTGGGTGATTTTGGGCCAGTCACTCTTGCTTAGTCCAATTCATTTCACAGGATTGTTGATATGGGGAAAATAGGACATGGAAGGTATGTTGGATATTTTCACCACCTTGAATTATTTGTAAAAATAATGAAGGTGGGAAATAAATAAAATAAATATAACATATGGGAGGATCACTGCCACATTTATTCCTCTGTGTGGGCCAGCTGTGACTACCAACATCTCACCTAATCAGACCCAAGTATGGACATATACATTATACATTAACTAATTTCAACAATTCAGCTAGTTGCTGTTATCTCCCCCCCCAATGTCTATTTTCTTATACATTTTCTATATACAGTTTTTTTTATCCCATTCATACACACAGGGACTAAAGGATTTAAGAGGTAAAACTATTTAATTCTGAGGCTAAATTCTCATGTGAAACGGGAGAATGAATGTGTATGTAAATACATATATATAAAACATTCATTTTCATGATTTCTACTTTCTTTCACTAATCACTTATATTAGTCCCTAGCAATATATTTGACTGTTTGCTTATGCAAACCAGCAAGAGAAACAAAATAACTTAAGGAGAAAATTTATTTGCATGAGTAAATGATGTTGGTACTCCTCAGAGGAAAGGCCTAATGAACTTACTTCAAATGTCTCTACTAATTTATTCTGTAGTGTGAATGAGAGCCATTATGTCTAAAACCAGTCACAGAAGACAATCCAGGATAATTGCTAGAGTTCTGGACCTTGATTCAGATCTTTTTTCAAAGCTTCACTGCTAAATCCACTGAATCTGCGATTCTATGATCACTTCCCTATTAAATTCAGTGGAATTTACTTCTTTGTAGGGATGCATAGCTGTGTTGTTAGTTGTCATACTTTAGAAAAAGGAAAGACAACTTGTATCTCAACAGAAGCCAGTAGGGATTTTGTTAGTGAGATGGTGAATTTGTAGAAGTGATCATCTATATTTAAGAAATGGTTTGACTAAATTTTATACATAATTTGCTATTTATGAAGATTATATTGTAAACCTTAAAATGCAAAGCAAATTATATATAGACTGGTAATTGGTCCATATATTAACACATGTATTATTTTTTCACTTAAAGTAATAAAAAATTAGTATTCATGCTTATTAACATGAATGGCTAAGATCATTGATCTACAGAGGTTATAGCTGAATCATTTTCTTCCTACTGTGTCTCATTCAAGTGTGCATCAATTGTCCTTTCTTATCATTAGGAAAAGAGTACTGAAAACTCAGAGGAAACTCAGTTACACATTTTAAAAGATAATCATGCTTTGTTCTCACTACTTGCAGTTCCTAGAAGATAGATTTTTTTGTGCTGCAATTTAAAAGCAGAATGGAATCATTGTTGCATTAGCTAGAAGCAAGTAGAAAGGAGTAATTTTCATGAAACAAAGTATATAACTGGGATACCCAAAATAGCTGTGCTCTTAAAGAAGTAATATAAGTGAAGTTATTTACCTGCAAAAAAAAAAAAAAATGTGAAAAGATAGTAGTTTCTGTTCCTCTAGAGGCCATCCAACTACTCCAATAGTTCTTGCTGTTTCTATCATATCAGTCATAGTAATGTCACAATAAGATAGATCTGTTGGTAATATGTCCTGTTAAAAGTTGCTTTGTCATTGGCATATTTGTCTGCCAGTGTTAAAGATCCCCTTGCTAATTGTTATAGAATTGGAACAACTCACATATTCCCACCCCAAAAAAGATAGATAGATAAATATAGATAGAATGAGAGAGAGAGAGAGAGAGAGAGAAAGAGAGAGAGAGAGAGAGAGAGAGAGAGAGTCAGTCAGTCAGTCAGTCAGTCAGTCAGTCAGTCAGTCGCATCCATTGGAGAGAAAATAAAGATTTCTGAAATCAAGACAGAAAAATCAGATTTTTGTTGTAAATGTGCCCTGAAGAACATCATACATTATGATATCCAATTTTAGCCCCATAATATTGTACTGCAAATTGAATTGAAGGATAGTAATATACCTATCATCAGTCAAAGCATGACAGCCAGTTTGGTACAGTGGTAAAAGTGTTAGTCTAGAAACCAGGACATTGTGAGTTCTAGGCCTGCCTTAGGCACAAAGCCAGCTGGGTGACCTTGGGCTAGCCACTTTCTCTCAGCCATGGGTAGGAGACAACAGCAAACTGCTTTTGAAAAACCTGGCCGAGAAAACTGTAAGTACTTTTGAGGGCACTTTCCAAGAATTGGACATGATTGAACAGAAGGGGGAAAAGTTGAAGTATAAATAGATGAAGCTATCATCTTGATTTTACTATATTATAGCCAAAATCTTTGTCTACTGTGCTGAGAATTGAATTGAACAAATGAGACAGTTAAGATTTGATTTGACTTAAAAAATTATCAGCCAAAATTTAATCATTGTATACAACAGAATACAGGAATAACAGAATCTATGAGACATAATTCCTAGGAAGAAATGAACAAATATAGAGATATTACGGTATATTCATCCCATATAATGTCAGGTGCAAGCAACCAGAGCCACTCATAAATAGCTAAAATAAACAACTTTATTGTCTTTTATCTATGTTACAAGAATCTCTCCAGACTGCTCACCTCCCCTGGGAACAACCAGATAAGATTTCATGGATCTTGTGGAAGGTTAGCTTATGCCAATTGCAGCTGCATAACGATTTCAAGCTCGGTTCTCCAGTGACTCCTCCTTCAAGCCTAACTGGCAGTTTCCCAACACATAATAATAAAGATAGTGTTAGTTTGATTGTATTAAAAAGACTGCACAGTGCACTATGCCATGTTTAGGAAAAGTGATTCAAAAGCATATTGCAAAGAAATATTTGTTTGTCAGTAGATAGCCGTTATTATAATAATGTTAAAACAAAACATTAACTGGCTGACTAGTTACATTCTTGATCATTTCAAATGTTGTTTTTATGGATGAAACTATACAAAGGCTTTTTGCCCACAAACTGTTCTTTCTAAATTAACTTCTTAAATTACTGGCTAACTTCTTGGTTGTAATCATAGGCATCTGGTAGAAGCCATAATGATGCCATACACATCATGTTATAATTGTACAAATGAAGCAACTTTTGTAGTATTCATTACGGCTTTTTTTCTTCCATTCAATTGTATCTGACATGTTTAATTCTTTCCTGCTGTGGAAAAAATCATGATACAAGATTTCTTTTCAGGAATAAAAATAAGAACAAAATAGAAAATTTGAGTATAAAACAATTGTGAAATAATTCAGTGTATTTCAGAAACATTTGTGAAACTCATGAAATCAATGATGTGGCTGTTCTTTGTCCCTTAATTTCTATATAATTGTTTCTCTTTGGCCTCTTTGGTCTTAAACTGTTCAGAGAAAAAAAAAAGATTTGCTTTCTCATTAATTGCTAACCAGCTTTCTCATTAATTGCTAACCAGCTGGGCTTTTCTTAGTTTTATATATTTAAACCCAGTTTGAATAGCAGTTAAATGCCATTGAAAATTAGAAATAATATTAAGGAAACGTTTATTTTTTTTAAAAAAACTAAGCACCTAAAGTCAAGATTTGGAATTGCAAGAGAGTAAAAATGGTTACCATTACACTTGAGCCCTGAACATTTCTCATTTTAGAATCTGACATTCATATATCTTATGTTAAGAAGAAACTTATGCCATAGTCCTCCAAGTACTCTAGCAGTTCAGAATGCCAAGGATGAATCATGTAACTAAATGCCATATCAAAAATTTATTTTCAACGATAATCTAACTTGACAAGGAGAAAAATTCTAGCCAAGGTTTCTCTTTAGTGTACTTCATTGTTCAATACTGTTAGCTGTAAAATTATTTTTAAAATCCTGAACCTCCATTATCTTAAAAAAAACCCCATTCCTAACAATTAATAGTGGGGATAGGGCTGTCATTGGAGAGGGGTGAGCCATAAAATAATGGTGATGGCAGGCAGGGGGAGGAATGGTAGTGTGAGAGATGACTAGGCCTGAGCCCAAGGGAGGGGTCAAATGCACACTAAGTCATGAATCCCTGCACATCAGCAAGAGATCTAAGTCCAGTCCACCTTGAATGCCTTGTTAATTTCCACTCATTTCTCTTGACCGTTAGTAGCTCAGGTTTTTGTAAAAAACTTAAGTTTGCAATAAATATTTATGCTCATTTGAACTGCCTGAATCAGGAGGTTCTCCTGATTTCCCTGGCACTTGACAGGTGAGAGACAAAGAGCAGACCATTCTCAGGAAATGCAGGACTAGTCATTTATACCAGTTCCATATTACAGCTTCTTGAACTCAGGCCTGGTACCATGTCAACAGATCTGCAATACCCTGGCTTCTGACTGTTGCTTCTAAGTGCCAGGTCGATCTATAATAAGGTCTCCCTCATTAATGATCTAATTATTGATGAGAGGGCCAAATATATTCCCAGGATCTTGTTGAGTCTGGAAGAGAGAAGGATAGCTGTTTTGAAGTTATGCTCAGGCTGGGATTTCAGGTGTGGCATCAGCTGAGACTCTGGAGCAGAGGGGGACATGATTGTCATCTTGGAATCTCTTACAGCTATTGGCCATCATCACAGATCAAGAACAGTGAGACTCTGTTCCTTAGATTGGGCTCAGTTGGGATTGTTACTATTGTACCAGCCTCCCCTTTGCACAGTAACCTCCTTGACACCATTTCTTGGTTGGCATTGGTGTTCCCCAAATGTATGGCTCTAGGTGGCTTTAATCAATTTTAATCAACTTTTCTAGAAATAGAGTCTATAGAGAGTTCATGGCCACCACAGTGATAATGGGCGTGTGCCAGCTCCAAAACTCAGCATGAAACAGTGGTCACACACCAAATTTGGTGTTCCAACTATGGATCACAACTGTGGATGAATTTAAAGGAATGTGTCACAACATTTTATTAAAGAGAAGAAGCGTTGCACAGACAACACTGAAGCACTGTCAGAAATCACTTTTTCTTTATTGGCACAGTAATAGCAGTGAGCTTGCACAGGCAAATGGGGAGCAAAATGCTCCCATCTTTTAAAACAATCTACCAGTTACAAAAACTTCCTTAAGTTTTCCTTTTTATGGGGATCCACACAAACATGGGAGATTCAGAGTTCCTCAACACTGATGACACAAAATTAAATGATCAATGGCACAATTTGTGAAGATCATGGAAAAGTATCTCCATGCTACATCATTCTTTATTATTAACTGAAAATTAAAACTGCAGAACTGTAACCCCAATGTTAAATAAACGTGAATGGTCCTATACATGTAATAAAGTTATATTAAAAAACTTTAGTCTTGACACTGCAATCCACATCTTTTAGACTTGTCTGGCCTTGATTATAGTCCTACAGCTTGATTATAATCCTACATCAGGAGCACAGTTAGATATAAATTGCTTTACACTTATTATAGACTTTCATTCTCTCTCTCAATCTCTTTTGTTTTGTAAAAATGAAACAGGAACCCTGATAGTCCATTATAATAACTACTGTTATTATCATAACCATATTCTCTTTCTTCTTGTTTATGGTTATATCTATGTATATTGCTTCATGCAGCATAAAAAGTTAAGTTGCAGACTCTTCAAATAAAATTAGTGTGCTGTGCATAATGAACATTTTCTCCATTCTATTATTCATTGCAATATATTCTGAACAAAATAACAGACCTGAATACAGAGACACTAAAGGTATTTATTTTAGTTTTTCTTTTGTACTTTTAGTTCACAATAATATGCAAAATATTATGTATATGTGTACCGGGATGGGTTCTAAATTTTTTTTACTAACGGTTCTGTGGGCGTGGCTTATTTTGTGGGCATGACTTGATGTTCATGTGACAGTGGGCATGGCTTGATGGTCGTGTGACTGGGTAGGCATGGCCAACTCAATGTCACTCACTCAAGGGGTGCCTCGCTTGGCCCCTCCCCTCCCAGCCACTCCTTGTCACACCCAGCCTCAATGTATCTATAGTTCCGTAAAAATGTTCACATATTTTCAACTTTATTATCTACATACTATAGATGCACTTTCATGGACCACTGAAAGGAGGAAATGGCTCACATGTTTTGCCCAAGAGTGTGATAGGCAACAGGTTTTTAAGGGGCTGCCAGAAAGAAGGAGGGGGGGCAATGTATTTTCCAAAACACCAGAAGGCAAAACAAGAAGCAATGGATGGAAACTGAATAAAGAGAGAAGCAACCTAAAACTAAGGAGAAACTTCCTGACAGTGTGAACCAATATAGGTGCAGAAATATTTCAGTCATAATTTCACATATAAAATAGCCATTCGTGTAATGCAACCTACATATTAAAAACAGTCATTAGTACTATGGCTGATGTTTGATAGCAAGCCTAAAAGTCTCTGTATCACAAACATCACATACCAGGAATAGTATATTAAGATGGACTTATGCAGTGATGGGTTTCAAATTTTTTTACTGAGGGTTCTGTGGGTGTGGCTTGGTGGGCGTGGTGGGCATGACAGGGGAACCATACTGCAAAATCCCCATTCCCTCCCCACTCCAGGGGAAGGTTACTTCAAAATCCCCATTCCTTCCCCACCCCACTAACCTGCTCAGGGAAGGAATCAAACTCCCCCCTCTTCATTTCCCCAAATAAAATATTACTCATAAGAAAAGGGTCCCAGAAAAGCAAGGAAAAATCAAGCTGCGAACAAGGAACCTGCCTGAGGCTTATTCCACATTCCTGCCAGCTGCATAAAGGAAACTGTAAGAAGAAAACAGTACCGGTGCTTAAGAGATAATAATAAGTGGAAGCCGAAAGTTTGGCTCCATTTACAGGCAGGCAGAAAACTCATTCAAGACAGGATATTTCACAATGGAAATTGCCCAAACCCTTTTAGAAACACAAAGCCCATGTTGCACAAACCCCAAAATTTCAAAAACATAGAACCATATAAGAATCCCTCCTCTTATCCAGTTTCTTGTTCAGCTGACCCAGAAACGAACTGCTGAATGTCACTTTGCTTCTGCAAGCAAAAACCTCCTTCCAGCAGTTGCTTCTTGGCTTGTCAATTTAAAGCGACAGTGTCTTTTTTTTTTCCTTCTTCTTTGCCAAGTGATCTGGCTGAGAAGCGAGTCCTGATTTTTTACTTCCAGCCAATCAGTTGGGAGGCTTCTTGGCTTCTCAATTTAAAGCCACGGTGTCTTGTTTTTTGTTTTTTTTCTCTTTGTCAAGTGAGCCCTGATTTTTTTCTTCTAGCCGATCAGCTAGGAGTCTGGAGGCAACAAATAGATTGGTGGTGGGGCCCGGCAGAGGTGGTATTTATTGGTTCTCCGAACTACTCAAAATTTCCACTATCGGTTCACAAGCTAGGTAATATGTGATCAATATTTTGTGCTCTTAGCAGGCCTAAACAGCTCACACACTTTTGAGGACCTTCACACTTCTGGAATATCACACTTTTCACCAGATTGAGAGCTAATTCCAAGGATAGGCAAAATCAACATTGCTGTATCTATTGCCAGAATTAGCTTCCTATGCTCCCATCCTATCCCATGATCATCAAAGCCACTCCAAATTTAACAAAGCTAAGTGGTATTGAAGATGCAATATAACCAGCTGCTTCAGGGAGTCAGTGCTGATTGCTCTCTCTCTATATCTGTTGGTATTTTTTTCCTTTCATAATTTATTAATTAATACTAGCATTAGTAAATTATGAAAACAAAATGTTTCTATCTGGTACTTTAACCACTAGACAAACAGTCTCTCTTAAAAAAATAAATGAGTTTTTTAAATACTTGATACTAAAGTATTAACACTTAATACTTTAGTATCAAGTATTAAAAGGGCCATTTAAAAAAAAATAGAAAGACAATTTGGTCTAGTGGTTAAAGAACCAGATAGAAACCAAGAAACTGAGTTCTAATCCTGCCTTAGACATGAAAATCAACTCTGTGACTTTGGGCTAGTAAAGGTAGAATTAAAAAAAAGATCTAAAAATATTGTTATTAAAAACAACTGCTTAATTTGTCAACTGTAGAAACTTTTTTTTTCTTTTTGTTATTTTAAAGTGGGGTAGACAAAGTTTTAGAGGTAAACTTGATCGGTTTTGCAGGGGTACTTTAATAGTTCAGTGGCCTTGAGAGAAACAATGGGTCTTCTATGCATCTTCTAAATCTGTTTTGGAATGAAAGTTTTGATTGCAAAATTATTGCTTACAGAGACATTATATTTCATCTTACATGTTGCTATTTACAACCCCCTCTGCACAAAGAAATATGAATCTTGAATGAAAAGTAATGCTTCCCATGTTATAAATCACCAACAGATGGCACTTCTGACACCCTAGCAGTTCTGACATGTTCTTTAGCATCTGTTCCTTCGTTTCAGTTGGGAGAAATTGCTCTGAGAACAGGTGGTGTTGCTGTTATTTGTGAAACAGAAATCTGTAGTGAATACTCTTCGCTGTACTTAAAGTACTGTGTCACAATTGAAATTTTGACTGTTAAAAGAGGTCTCTCCAACTGAAATTTCCCACTGAATAAGAGATAGTTTATAGTGACGACTGTGTACAATAGTAGGTGCCCCTGGTCAAATGATGTAAAGAAGGTGAATTGGGAAGAGATGAGATGACCTATGTCAGCAACCAAATAGTACTTTATGTGTGGTGAGAGCCATTGTATATACTGTATTTGTGCTTTTGTCTCTATAGAATTTGTTTTTAAAATGCTCTTGGGAAAAGTTTTCCAAAACACATCGAGCTCCAAAATAATATTTTTTTCCAACGTTTTTGATTCTCCCTCCCTCTGTTCCTTTCATAAATGCCCACAATTTTAGGATATTTGGAATAATAATCAGTTGCCATTTTTATATTAGCTTTATTTGTTTAGTAGTTACTGCCATTTATTATGGTAGTATATTAAAAAAAAATACTGTGAAAATGCTTCATTGTAAGTGATTTAATTGGATCATACTAAAAAGAGACTATTTATCTTGTTCGAAGACAATAATGCTCCTAAATTCAGTTCTGGGCTACAACCAATGAGAGAATATACTAAAATATTGTGGATTAATCATTTTCATTGTTTGATGAGTGTTTGTTGAAACTGGGCTATACAAGTTGGTTTGTGTCAGACTTGACTTGGGTAGGGTAGAGGGAAAAAGACACATTACTGGTTCACTTGTTAAATTATTTTTGCTTCCTAAAATTTCCTAATTATTCATTACATTCTGAGTATATTTAATACAGGTTAGGTTCAGTTTATTCTTAATCTGATTTTACTGAAATTAGATTGCTTTCAAACTAATTTAAGCAACATTGATTTCAGCAAAATACATTATATTTCCTCCAGAAGCCTAAAAGGAATCTCCTTTTCTTTTATCCCACAAAATTAATGTGATGTAGGTTTAGCTGAGAAAGTGTGACTGAGCCAGAGTCACTAAGTATTTAAGGCTGAGGTTGATCCTGAACCAGGGCATCTCTTTGCCTCTTGTCCAGCACAGTAATCACTATGTCACACTTAGAATTTAGGTACTGTGAAGTGTATGAGGAATTTTATTTAGTGACAAATGTATTAGACTTGTATAGTTAACTGACAGCAACTAGCTTTTTCTTGGCTGATCTTAACAAACTAAGCATGAATGTTAGTACTTGGCTGAGAGGCCAGCAGCAGATTCTAGATTAGATAGGGATATTTTAAAAATCATGGGAAAAAGAAATGTCAAACCACATCCATATTGCTATCAGAAAAAATACATGGATATAAATCAGGAATTTGTTTTGATTCATGAAAGTATTTTATTGCATAAAACACTGACTTCTGAGATTAATTATGCAGGATACCATTTTTGTTCATTTAAGTTTCAAATTCCTGGAACACTGGGGATTATGAGATGTAATGTTATCCAAGATAGTGTTTAAAAATGTCTAATATCAACATGCATATATCCCAGTGTTTATTTCCATATTAATAAGGATCAACTGTAAATCTTCCTTTGGTTTTGCAATATGAGTACCATGGGTAGATCTGAATGTGATAAATTCATGTATCCCAGCTAGACAACTATATTTCATAATAATAGATACTTAAATATTTTGAATGTATAATTATTTATAATATGAATGTATCATTGTTAAAATATGTAAATTCATACACTGTAAATTTGTCTTGACTTCATTTGAAATCAATTTTATGTATGTTGGCTTGTGCTTAGGCATGTGTGCTCACTATGCATGTGTGCACACTACTATGTCTTTTCTTTGAGAGCCAAGGTGGCATACATTGTAAAGCTTCCTTTCTGTTTTTTTCCCATACTGTAATAACAATAGGCTGGATTGAGCTGAGTTGAGAGAGAGAGTGACTGGCCCAGGGAAATCCCATGGCAGAGGGGCAAACTTGGGTCTTTTGTAGTCTAAATTCAACAACTTAATTATTATGCTATTCTGCTATTGACTTGCTGTGTAGCAAGTTTTCATTTCAGTTCCTGCTTTCTTTAGAGCCAATGTTCAATGGTTCCTTTTAGGTATTTTTGTCCCACTTTCTATTTTTATAAATAACTTTTTTATATCAATAACATTTTAAATTGTATTATAAGCCACCCACAATGGCTTGGATAGAAATGGGTGTCATGTTAAACAAACAAACAAACAAACAAACAAACAAACAAACTCCTGTTTTATAAATAACACTTTTAAATGTACTATAAACCACCCATAGCTGCTTGAGTGAGATGGGTCGATAATAATAATAATAATAATAATAATAATAATAATAATAATAATAATAGTAGTAGTAGTAGTAGTAGTAGTAGTAGTAGTAGTAGTAGTAGTGGTAGTGATCATACTTCATACCCCTTACTGTTCCTGTTTTCCCCACAATAACAACCCAGAGAGACTGACTAACACAAAGTTACCCAGCCGGCTTTCATGTGCTATCAATTTCTCAAAGACAGAAAAAAGCTAAGTTGATAGGCTCTATTTTAGCACAGGGCATCACTTTAATAATATAGACAAGACTGCTCTTCTAGCTTCCCTAGGAATTTAAGGTCATTTCAGCTATGATATTAAAACAGATTTGGGCAATTTGGTTTCACTTTTGTGTTTGGAGTATGGGATTGCTAAGCAATATATTTTACAAAGTTACAAAATTATTTTCAAATTGACTTTGACACAAGAAAATATGAAAGAAATCTTTTTAACTTATGATGAAAGAAGGATGTTTTAGTTTAAAGTCTAACTTTTAGTCATTCAAGTAGATAAAACATTCAAGAAGTTTCAGAGTTTAATTTAGTAACATGAAACAATTTGTCATGCTATTTATAATATTTTATTATCTTTTTTTTTTGTTATTTTATCTGGTCTGATGAGTTTGTAAGTCAGATTCCGATACCTGTAAAGTTTCATTAAGTAATTACAGATGTGAAGAATACATTTTCAATAGCACTTTAACCTACCTATCCAGATTTTAACATTTCTACCATCTGCTATGGTATTTTACTGTACCAAATTCATATTCATATTTAGCCTATTGAACACACTCAATTCTTTTGGCTGCTTTCCAGAATTATAAGTATGTATTCATTTTGTTTTCTTTTGTTTTCTTTTGTTGTTGTTTTTAAAGATATATATTTGCATATCACAGGATCCAATCGGGGTTGGTCACTGGAACCAGAGTTTTACTCTTCTGAGTTTTCTGACTCGAGCTGAACCCCATCCTCAGAGAATTTCTCTCTCTGCAGAATGTACATATTTGCATATTCTTTTTCTCCATTGTGGGTGGAGACAGCAGCCAGTATGGGATGTACTCGCCCGTACAGATTGGTGGACTGAGTCTGTCATATTTGTTAAGTCCCGTCCTTGTTGCTAGGGGGCTCCAGCTTTTGACTCAGTCCGTCAGTCTGGACAGGCGTGTCGGATTGTTTCTCTGGCCATTTGGTTTTTTGTCTAATTGCTTGCTACTCCTTTGGATCTGAATTTGGACTGGACTTTAGACCTGGACTTTGGCTTTGACTCTGACCTTGGAATTGGACTCTGGATTTCGTTGTCGCATGGCTGATTTGGACTTGTTTGCATTGGTCTGTGAATTCTCCCACTGTGGGGGGTGCCTCCTTTTTCCTCACAGGAGTTTAATTTTCAGTTCCTTGCTGCACCCTTGATTCTCCTGATTTGAGGCTTGTCCTCTGGACATTTTACGCTGTTAGGGCCGAACTTTTAGGGCTAGCGGGGCTTCGCACACTCGCCCTCCTTGCTTGTTTGCGGCTAGGTGCTTTGCGCCCTTTTTTTATTGTTATCCTGCTTGGCGCTTGGCGCGTCTGTCATTGCGCTCCGATACAGAACTGGGGCAAATTTGGACACTCTCTTACTCAGAGAGACAATTTTAAACGGACTGGCTCGACTTCCTAGCCCGATCGGTTGTGTTTTCAGGTTCCAATTCCATGCTATTTGCCCTTGTGGAGCCATTTGCTTTCCCATGAGTTGCTGGCGGCCATTTTAGAGCCAACCCTCAGCTGATTGTCAAGTGCCGGCAGAGCCTTTCTTTGGCGGCGAGATTATTTTAATTGGATTCTCACTTGTTGGTATTGAGCTCACCTGTCTACCTTCCTGGAGGCTCATTAAGTTACAGCATTGCCCGCTTTGGCTTTGAGGAGTTTTTACACTCCCTAACTAAGAAATTGGTGGTCCGCCATTTTATTTTTGCTCTCACTGGGCGTCTATTTCTTTCAATACGTGGAGCTTTCTCGCTCCCTCATAACATCAATCAGGCGGCCGCCATTTTACTGCACGATAATCGCCTTGAGGCTTGCAGTGATCTGTCTGTAGCGGCTCTGGCCACGGATGGTCCTCTTCCACTGCCTGGCATGTCTAGGGACCACTGCCCTCCACTTACCCAGATCAACTATTTTTCCGGGACTGTTCTCTTGCTATTTCAACTGCAGGATTGTGGGGATCAGCGGAGGCCGCATCTTCACTGCCACCGCAGTCATCCCAGGTCCCACAGGACACTGCACTGGACCAGCTTCCAGTATTGGCTCCTGTTTGTCATCTCCTTGAGCCGGAACAGATACAAGAAATGATCACGGCAGCTCTTCAACAATCCTTGGCAGGACAGTTGCCTACCAGCTGACAACCTTCTGTGATGGGCTATCCATCAATCTCCTTGGACAGTGATGATCCAGAGGACACTCTGTCCGCAGAAGGTCCTGATTCACCTTCAGCTTCTCACTTCAGTCATCACTTTGGGGAGGACGCTTCTGGCGAACTGGATCTGTCAGACAATGAAGGGCTTCCTCCTGAGCAGCCAGCCTTCACCGGTCTGTTTCCTCAGGCCCTGTTCAAATCTTTGTTGTATAAGGCGGTGAATACTGCTCAACTTGGGTCTTCTACGTCGGAGGCTACATCGAACTCGGTTCATGGTAACCTGGATCCCTTGTTTGCGGATCCCATTAGGGCTATCACTTCGATCCCGACACCTCTGCTGTTACTCGATGTCCTTAAGAAACAATGGGCCTCCCCGGGTTCGGTTCCACTCCTTTCCTCGACGGTTCGCAAAAATTTTAATGTTGCAGATGACCTGGCTTCTCTCCCCCAGGTCCCGACAGTTGATACTCCCATCGCAGCTTTATTTCCCATGGCGGCTGTTCTGGGCGCCCCTGATGAAGGTCTCCGTCCAGAGGAACGGCAGTCGGACTTAGTACTCCAAAGGGCACATCTGGGGGCTGCTTGGGCAGTTCATTCAGCCTCAATCGCCTCATTTTTTAACAGATCGACATTGATATGGCTACAACAACTGCAGGACAAACTTGCTCCAGGGGATCTGAGAATCAAGCAAGATCTAAACAAGATAGTTGCTGCTGTACAATTCTCTGCAGACGCAACGCTCAATGCGGCTCGTTTTGCAGCAAAGTCACTTGCCTCCTCCGTAACAGCGTGCTGCTTGGTGTGGCTTCGCCATTGGCAAGCTGATACACGCCATAAATGGTGCTTGGCATTGGTCCCTTTTGCATGAGGTTCTTTGTTTGGGGATCTTCTAGGATCTCCTTCCTAGTTGAGACAAAAGATAAGCGGAAGGTTTTACTGACCGTTTATTGTAGGGGAGAGCCCTGTTTTTTGCCATACCCCCAGTGACAGCAGTATCAGGGATATGATGGTGGGGGGCCTTCCACTTCCTTCTCTTCTGGTCCACAAGGTAATTTCTATCCTAAGCAACGGGGATATCAGGACAGATCAAAATGAGGCAGGCCCCCGTTAGGCAAATGGTCCTTTTGAGGGGGAGGAGGTCATTTGTTCTGACGCCGTTGTTGATTGCATCCCGGATCCCCCCATTGATGGCAGATTGGCCCTCTTTGCCGACTGCTGGGGGAAAACTACGTCCGACAAATGCGTCCTGACCACTTTAACATCTAGTTTGGCCATTGAATTTCTCTCCCCTCCCCCGATGTCTTTTGTCTGCTGTCTCGGGACTCCGAGAAACAAGATCTTATGGACTCAGCGGTTCAGCATCTCCTTTCGATCAGGGCTATCCAAAAGGTGCCTGATGATCAAAAGGGGACAGGATTTTATTCCCGGCTGTTTCTTGTGCCAAAGTCATCGGGGGGTTGGGGTGGAGACCCATTCTGGACCTTAAATGTTTAAACTGGTATGTTGTGTACCGCAAATTTAAGATGCAGTCGTTACGATCCATTCTCGACGGTGTTAGGAGGGGCTATCTCCTCTCTTCCATAGACCTCACTGAGGCCTATCTCCATATACCCATCCTCCCCTCCCACAGGAGGAGAGGATTTTGTTTCGTTTTTGTTATGGCGGGTGTCATTACCAGTATAGGGCCTTGCCCTTTGGTCTTTCCTCTGCCCCGCGAACCTTTACCAAGGTTTTGGCAGCTTTGGCTGCATCCCTCAGGGCCTCGTCCATTCGTCTACGGTGTTATTTAGATGATATTTTGATTTTGTCCTCTTCCCCACAGCAGGCCTTGTCTGATTTTCAGGCTACCATCCAGGCTCTAGCAACTCATGGCTTCTCTGTCAATATTGAGAAGAGCCACCTTGTACCGACCACCCGTCTACTCCATTTGGGAGCTTTAATTGACTCTGTGATGGGGAAGGTCTATCTGTCTCAAGAACAACAGGATAGTATTAGAACCCTGGTCTCCGAGGTGGAGGGGTGTCGATTTGTGTCATCTTTCGTCCTGTCACAACTCCTGGGCAAAATGATTACCGCCATCTCTATTGTCTCATGGGCTCAGTTGCATTCTAGGGACCTTCAATGGTTTCTTTTGCCATTGCAGAAAGCCAGCAGAGCTCTTCAACAAAGGTTCCCGTTCCCAGGAGAGTGCTAAGGTACCTCAGATGGTGGCAGTCTCCGGCCATCGCCCAAGGTTGTTCCTTTTTCGAGCCACAGAGGGTAATGGTGATGATGGATGCCAGTCTTCATGGCTGGGGGGCCCATTGTCAGGGGCATGTGGTGCAAGGGATGTGGTCCTACAATGACTCTCGTCGTCCCATCAATTTGTTGGAGTTGAGAGTGGTTTACCTGGCCCTTCGGGCGTTCCATTGCCTCGTCTCCTCCTCCCATGTCCTCGTCCTCATGGACAATATCAAAGCAAAGGTGCACATCAACTGCCTTAGGGGGACGAGGTCCCGGTCCCTGACGTCGGAGGCAATGAGGTTGGGCCTTTGGTCGGAGATTCATCTCAAGTCCCTGAAAGCAGAACACATCTCAGGTGTAGCCAATGTGCAGGCGGATTGGCTGAGCTGTCAGCACCTGCACAATGCAGAATGGCACCTGCATCCATGGATTTTTGACCAGCTGTCAGTGCGATTCAGCATGATGGAGGTCAACCTCTTTGCCACATAGGACACAGCTCAGCTCCTGTGTTTTTTCATGCGGTTTCCATTTCCTCAGGTGGAGGCCACCGATGCTCTCCGGTCCTGTGGCCGTCGGGTCTGCTGTTCGTGTTTCCGCCGATCTCCCTCCTCTCCAAAGTCATCCGCAAGCTACTACTGGAGCAGGCAGAACTTGTCCTTCTGGCACCGCACTGGCCATGGAGGCCTTGGTTTGTGGATCTGGTGTCGCTGTCGGTGGCACCGCCATGGCAGCTTCCTCAGGAGGTGGACACTCTGACTCAAGGGACGTTCAGCCACCCGGACCTGCCGTGGCTCTGTCTGACCGCTTGGAGGTTGAGCGGTGCACCCTAGGGGGTGCCAACATTCCAGCGGCCGTTATCTGGGCCATCCATGCTTCCCGGAGGCCTTCCACGGACCACATTTATTCAGCCACCTGGCGGGCCTTTTGTACATGGTGTGAGTGGAACGGGGTTCAGGCCCTTCATGCTACTATTGTTAACATCCTGGTTTTCCTCCAGGAGGGTCTTTCCAAAGGTCTTTCTCCCAATACCTTACGGCTGCAAGTGGCGGCAATCTCTTCCATACTTACCTGCGGCTCTTTGACCTCATTATCTCAACACCCGCTGATTCGTCGGTTTTACGAGGCACTACCAACTTATGTCCTCCTGTGCGGCATAGGTACCCAACCTGGGACCTTTCTATTCTTAACTCACTTACGGGTTTCCTGTACAAGCCTTTGCGGGTGGCTAGCCTCCGCCTGCTATCCTGTAAGGTCGCTTTCTTGGTGGCTATTACCTCGGCTCACCGCATTTCTGAATTGGCCGCACTCTACTCGCAGTGACCTCTGTGTGTTTTTCATGCAGATCGGGTAGTCCTCCACCTGGACCCAACATTTATTCCAAAAGTTAACACTGCTTTCCACCGCATGCAGGAATTGGTCCTTCCTAACTTTTGCCCTCACCTTGCTCATCCTCTGGAGAAGCATTGGCATACCCTGGACGTCCGGAGGGCCCTCCGGGTGTACATAAAGTGGATGGCAGACATCTGCAGAACAGAATCTCTTTTTGTGTCTTTCCTGCCTGTTTCCCTAGGTTGCAAGGTGTCGTCGTCGACCATTTGGCACTGGCTCCGGCAGACGATCGCCGCTGCATACGAAATGTGTTCCCTTCTGAGGCCTCCTCGTCTGACTGCGTATTTGACCCTCAGTGTAGCTATGTCGGCGGCTTGGGCCACACAAGCCTCTTTGCTTGAGATCTGCAGGGCAGCTACATGGACTTCACCTTCGCCCTTCATCCAGCATTACAAACTGGACAAGTTCTCTTCGGCTGATGCCGCTTTTGGTCATCGAGTGTTGCAACATGTTGTTTCAGGGGAGGGTTCTTCGGACTAGCCTGGTCCCCCCCAAACATAGGGACTGTGAACTTGGGTATGTCCCATACTGGCTGCTGTCTCCACCCACAATGGAGAAGGGGCGTTGGTCCTACCTGAGACACACCTTCTTGTTGGGTGGCGACAGAAGCCAGACCCTCCCTGATCCAGTCCTCTCTCCCTTTTAACTTCTAATTTTTCTCCTTGTCTCCAACATGCCGGGTCTGTCTCACGTCTTCGCCAAAAGCTGGAGCCCCCTAGCAACATGGGCGGGACTTAACAAATATGACAGACTCAGTCTACCAATCTGTATGGGCGAGTACATCCCATAGCCTCCCACTGGCCGGTACGCTCTCATAGAGAGGGGCTCCTCCAGGTGCCGTCAGCCAAACAATGTCAACTGGCGGCCCCCAGGGGGAGAGCCTTCTCTGTGGGGGCACCTACTATCTGGAATGAGCTTCTCCCAGATATACAGAGGATCCCGGATCTGCGCACCTTCTGCCGCGCTCTTAAGACCTTTTTATTCCATCAGGCTGGCCTGGCCTAATCTTTTCCCTTTTTCCCTTTTTAAAATGTAAATTTTAATCTGTTTTAAATTATTGGGGTGTTTTAAATCTGTCTTGGGCCAAAATTGTTTAATTTGGTTTTACTTTGCTTTTAAATTTTGTATTTATGTGTTTTATCTGTAGCTGTTCACCGCCCTGAGTCCTTCGGGAGTAGGGCGGTATATAAATCAAATAAAATCTAAATCTAAATCTAATACTGGCTGCTGTCTCCACCCAACAAGAAGGTGCGTCTCAGGTAGGACCAACGCCCCTTCTCCCCACCTACCGTATCTAGTGATCTTTAGTATTTTGTTGCTCCTAGATAGATTCCTCAAAACAAATATTCATGACAGTGGCCTATTTTTTAAAAAGGTAACACTAATTCAATTCCTAAATTACAAATGTCAGTGACTAATTAGGTAAAAAAATGCTTATTTAATAGAAGATCTATTATTCCACTCTCTTTCCAATAAAAATGAAAATTGTCATTACTGTGTATCATCCCAACACGTGTCAGAATTTCCGAATCAATATTCTGGATAGCAAAATGAGTGATATATAAATTTAATAATTAAAACTAACTAACAAACTTTTTTATATAAATTTATTTACAGTCACAGACCAAAATGCAAGCATAGCTACAGAAAAACATAGGAAAAAGAACATCACGAACAGCCAGCCACCGGAAGCCCCGGCTGAGAGGGACCACAGCGCTCTCCTCTAATGGTTACGGCTCTTAGAAAAAATTTTGAGTCCTGAGAGGTAGTGTATGAGGAGCCATCCCCTAAACAATACAAGGCCAAATCACTATCATTGGGCCCACAGAAATCTGTCTCTAAGAGAGACATCAAATTAGTCCTGGCTACATTGTACATGGAGCAGTGTAAAAGGACATGCTCCACAGTCTCAACCTCCGCTCTACCACAGGGACATAGCCGCTCGCCCCTTGGAAGCCTCTTGAATCGACCATCCAGCAATGCTGAAGGCAAGACGTTAAAACGAGCAAGGGAGAAGACTCTTCTATACTTAGGGATGGTTAGAGTATAGAAATATGAGGCCATCCTCAGTCCAAAATTATTAAGTTGGCTGAAGACCAGAGGGGAGCAGGTTTTATTGGCTCTAGCTCTCAGATATTGTAAGTCTATGTCCACAAGCCGTTGGACTACCCTACATTGGGTGTCTTCAAGGCCATAGTCTCCCATGGCATCCCCCGAAAAACCTAACAGGTGGAGTTTCTTCGTCAGATCCCTCTCCCATCGAGACGTATAGGGGTCAGCTAACACCAGGGAGAGGTAGCTGCCAGGGGCTGCCAAAAAGAGTGCCCGAAACCACCATTTAAAGGTGTTGATCCACGCCATGCATTCGACTGATCGAATGCCCAGTTCCAGATACATCGGAGCAAAGCCAACACAGGGAGGGAGACCCAAAAGTTTCCTTAAAAAAGCAGCCTGGGTTCTTTCAATACACTCCTTGAAGCCCTGTATCCATATCGGAATTCCATAAAGAGTTTGGGCCAAGGTTTTGGCTTTGTAAATACGCAGAGCAGGAGGAATAAATTGGCCACCTTGGGTATAGAAAAATCTTAAAATCTGCTGATGGCTATAAAAAGCTGAATTCAGCACCTGGGTTCGGTGTCTAGTCCAAGCACCAGTGTTCTGAAAATGTATACCTAAATACTTAAAATGGGAAACCTGCTTAACAGCATTACCCTTAATAGCCCAGTTGTGTAACTTCCGGGCACTAGAGAACACCAAGACTTTTGATTTGTCATAGTTAATGGACAAGTGATTCTAAGCACAGTAGGACCCAAATGCAGAGAGAAGCCTTTTCAGGCCAAGCCTCGTCAGTGATAGGAGGACTGCGTCATCAGCATAAAGGAGAAGCGGGATCTTCGTTGTTGACAGCTTTGGGGCGTGAGACTCAATACATCCAATATAAGAGGCCAAATCAGATAAAAATAGGTTAAACAAAAGAGGAGCCAGGAGACAGCCCTGCCTTACTCCACTCTTTATCGGGATAGGGTTAGAGAGTTCTCCCTGCGAACTACACCTGACCTGACTAGAAGTCTGATTATATAGGGATCTAATTAGGAACAACAGACGTCTGTCGATGGAGCTTTTGAGCAATTTTGTCCACAACAATTCCCTTGGGATTGAATCAAATGCTGCCTTTAGATCGATAAAAGCAGTAAAAAGTTTACCACCTGGTATGGTGGCATATTTGTCAACCAGGTGCGCTAGGACAAAGCAGTGGTCCAATGTGGCACAGCCTGCTTTAAACCCAATCTGTTCAGCACCAATAATGTTGGACTCCTCGACCCAGGTGAGGAGTCTGCGTTGGAGATATTTAGCGTACAATTTCCCAATGATAGAGAGCAGACTGATAGGGCGATAATCGGCTGGGTTGTTCCTATTTCCTCGTTTAAAAATAGGGACAATAATTGCTTGGTTCCAGGAGGTAGGAATCCTGCCAGAGGTATTGATATGGGTAAAGAGTGTTGCTAAAAGAGGAGACCACCACTTGGGATTAGATTTTAACAGATCAGGGGGTATAGCATCAGGGCCAGGAGCTTTGCCTGACTTAAATTCAGAGATAAGCTCGTTGATCTCAGCATGAGTCACGGGGTGCCAGTCCGGAATTGCAGGGGGCAGTTGTTGTCCGAGTCCGGTCGTGACTATTGAAGCCTGGAAGATTGATCCAAAATGGCTTTCCCAATCTCTGTTGGAAATACAACAGAGAGGGATTTCTTGATGACCAGGCAGCGAACAGGCGACCATTTGCCAAAATAGTCGGGTGTTCTTCTGCTGAATAGAGAGGAGAAGTAGGTTCCACTTCTCTTTTTCTTTAGCCCTCTTTTTCTTAACAATTAGTCCTTTATACTCCCGCTTCAGGCGGTAATAGTCCTCAGGTAGGCGTTTATCCCCTCGATTACGATAGAGCAGGTAAACCTGTCTGATCTTGTTCCTGAGCAGCACACATTCTTCATCGAACCAGGGATTGCTTCTTGGACAATATGGGCCACTTGGCCTACGATCAGCTCCTAGTTCCCTTTGAATACTGTTAATTAATGATTCGAAGGTCGAGATTACCGCTGAGTCACTGCATGTTAAGGCCTGATTGTATAGGCTAAGACACTCCAGCGATGATAAAAGAGAGTGGAACTTTCTTTCAGTCTTGGGAGACCATTTGATCCTCCTTGCATAAGAGGTCACATAAGGATCCAGTATTTGGGGGCCCTTAGGCAGATGTATATTTGTAAAGAGCCCAATGATTGTGACCAGGGGGTAGTGGTCGCTCTCCGTGAGGCAGTCCACAAAAAAAACATGGACTGCCTGTCTTAGTGGCTGGGAAACCATCACAAAATCAATAACACTACTCCCCCGTGAAGAGCTAAAAGTAAATTCACCCGCTAGATCGCCTGGGGTACTCCCGTTAAGGATTGTCATATTGTGTTGGGATGCTAAGAGGGCTAATTGAACGCCGGCAAAATTAACTAACTAACTAACTAACTAACTAAATATTGCATTTTTTATGTTGCTCTAAAAATCCTAGACTTTACTGTACAATTCATTGCCTTATGGTTGATGAAATAGATTAGAAAGGAAGAGCATAGAAGTAGTTTTCTATTTATTTATTCCCCCGCCCCCATACTAGTGCAGTAATCTTGAGGAAACATGCTGATGGTTTTACAGCACAGCACTCCAATAGGAAAGAATGTAATTCTATTGTTTTTGGTCATCTATTGCTTAGAAATGATAAAGAGAATCCAAAATCCCCTTGTGGCTGGGAAAGGCTGGTAATATATCAGAAATAGAGCAAAACTGTGCCGTTCAAAATGGTTCTTGACATATCTTAATATCATGATGATGATGATGATGATGATGATGATGATGATGATGATGATGATAAAATAATAATAATAATAATAATTATTATTATTATTATTATTATTATTATTATTATTATTATTATTATTATTATTATTATTTCTGTACCACCCTTCTCCCGAAGGACTCAGGGAGGTGTACAACCTGATTAAAAGCACAAAGACAAAATTTAAAAATTATTAAATAATTGGCTCAATTATAAAACCCCCAAATTTAAAATCCCACATTTAAAACCAATTAAAATCTTTACATTGATAGCCCGGCCTGGCAGAACAACAAGGTTTTGAGGGCACAGCGAAATACATGGAGGTCAGAGATCTTACACATTTCTGGGGGCAGTTCATTCCAAAGGGCAGGGGCTCCCACAGAGAAGGCCCTCCCCCTGGGTGTCGCCAGCCAACATAATTTGGCCGATGGCCTGAGAAGACCCTCTGTCTGGGAGCGGATTGGCCGGTGGGAGGCTACTGGTGGCAGAAGACGGTCTCGAAGGTACCCAGATCCAATGCCATGGAGCGCTTTAAAGGTGGTAACCAACACCTTGAATCGCACCTGGAAGACCACCGGGAGCTAGTGCAGCTCGCGCAGGAGGGGGTGTCACGTGGGCACAACGAGTTGCGCCCATAACCATAGCAGCCGCTATGATTTAATAGCATAGCATAGCATAGTTCAGTTGTGGAAATATTTCATCATCTTGGTGGAGCTGATTGCTCTCCATGAGTGATGATAGGCAATTCCTGTGGCTGCTAATCCAAACCTTCTATTAGTTTGTGGGGGTATTAAGTCAGAAAAAAAAATTCATTTAGAATAGTAGTAGATGGTTCTGCTTAAATAAGAGATTAGAGATTAAGGTAGTTAATTTTAGTAAAGAAAAAGCATATGCAAAGAAAGGAAGAATGTCATCTCAATCAAATACAATAACATTTATGGATATAACAATGTGTGCCTAGCCACTTAATTTGTTTCTCCTAAGCATCTCTATATGTTAACACAAATTTGCTACTTCCAGAAGGCAGCCGACAGCTTGATGGTTGATGTTGTATATAGTTTGCTTTTTTAAAAAAATCTAGGCTTTTGCTTGTTTGATACGTGTATTTTTTTCCAGAGAGGAATCAAAATATTCAGTGTTTTTCCATCTTGGCTAAGAAAGGGTTCAGTTACAAAAACCACAATTTTATTAATGTATGCAAATGAAATTAAAGTGTGGTACTTGGGCATTCAACTGAAGAACAAGTGAAGCCCACCTGACAAGATTAAGTTTTCCCTAAACGAGCCTTCATTGATACAGGCAGCATGCCTATATATTATATATTCATAATATATGCCCATATATTATGAAACTAGTGCTTAACTAGTTTCTTTTCTTTTAAGTTTATTTTCTTATGCATCAGAGGTTACTGTCTTGCTCTCTTTCTTGCCCCACTTGACCACTGTTAATTGCTGTTGATGGTTTTACATTGATCTTTATCAGTGGTCTCCAACCCCTGTTCTTCAGATGATACCGGTCCGTGGCCCATTGGGAACCAGGCCATGAAACTGGCAGGCGAGCGCACAAAACTCCATTTGCTCAAGTGGTGGGAACACACATGGGAAACCATACCCTCCCCACTGCTGCCAGTCAATGAAAAGATTGGGGACTAGTGATCTATACAATGTCAGTATCTTTTTAAAAAGCATGTAAAGTAATTGTAAGATCTGGTGGAAGTGATTTAAATGTTCTTATCATTGTAAAGCATTGCGCTTGTGATACTTGCAATTTGTCTTTCAAGGTTGCAACTGTTGTGCTATCCCCATGATTAAGTGATCAGGATTTGGGTGCTTAACAGATATGGTAAAAATAACATGACTCAGTTAATGACTGTTCCACTTAGTGACTGAGATTCTGGTATTCATTGTGGTCATAGGTTGAGGACTACCTTTATGTGCAATTTAGTCCATGTAAAACTGGCCAAACTGTGAACAAAATGTCTGGTATGTAAATATTATAAAATAGAACGTTAAAAATGCAAAATTCCAAATTTGTTCATTCCGTGCATCAATGAAATAAACATATCTCTATATATCTTTCAGTATTCTGAATTTCAATCATCTTGCTTCTGATATAAATCAGGGGATAGCTTAGCTTGCAAAGTTTCCCCAAGCAAGTCTAGATAGGTGGTGTATGTATCTAATGTCTCTGTGTGAAGACATATACTGCCATTCAAATATCCAACCCATCAGCTTATTCAACAGAGGAATCTAAATTCAGGCTTTCCAGATAACTAACTACCTAGCCTCTGGTTGAACATCCATTGAAGAGAAAGGTATCACCTCAATGGGTTCCAACATTTAACTTTTCTTACTGTTAGATAGTGATAGCTTTGCAATTCTGTTTATTTCTAACACTGACTTTCAAAATATGCATTCCTATAATTTGAATGCATTATTTTATGTCTTTCACTTTGGAACTATACAGAATAGATTCTAATTTTCTGTGTGATATCAATTCACCTCCCATCCTTTCTCCACAGTAAGGGGAGAATGGATTAACTTGTGATTGGACAAAGTTTTTTCATATTTGTTCAAAGCAGAATCACTTCCAATGATTTGGAAACTGGTGCAATTTTAAGTTGTACTACCTTTTTTTCCTTATTATATATTGCAGTAACTTTAGATTGCTAGTCTACAGTCCACTACTATTCCAAGAACTTGTTCAAAGACACTATTATTGAGCCAGGTTTCAATCATTCTATACCTGAACCTTTGTTATATGTTTCTAGTATATACAGGTAGTTCTTGTTTAGCGACCACAACTGGGGTTAGCAACTCAACGATCAGATGAAGTGGTCATTTAGTGAAACCACCACTTTGTGTATATCATTTCTTTTGCTTGTAGACCTGCAAAGGTCATAAATATGAGGACTGATTGCAAACTTACTTTTTCATCACCATTGTAACTGCAATGTCACTAAATGAAGCAGTTGCTAAACAAGAACTACCTCTTTCTATATATGCTAATCCTTTTATATTCAAAATATAAAGAAAGTAAAACTGTAGTAACCAAAATAAAATCAAAGCAGGAGATAAGTGAGAAAAGAAATTCTAATTCAGGTTTGCACTTGATATAATATTGTTGTACCTTTTTATATCTTGTTGCCCTTGCAAATGCTCATTGCTTCAAACACCCCCATTATATGCTGCCTTTTATTCCTTAAATTTATGTCTCTCTTTTTGAGTATCTCATAAACTCCATCCAACTAAATACTTTTCATTTGTATGCTGTCCATATTCATTCATCACCCATTAAGTATCTGTTCCTACTGCATTTAATTTTCTATTATATGTCTTCTAATTCACAAACATACATACCCAACACATGCAAACACATATCTCTTATATATGGGTAACAAACTGAATAAAAGCATGTTCTTATATTTAACAATTTTGCTTCTTTTGGCAAACATTTTTTTTCACTGAACGTACACTACTCCCCACAATTGTATGAACATTTGCAAGTTTTAACAATTCTCAATCATTTTTCATATATTTAATAAATATTCTTCCCGGATAGCTACTGTATGTCCACACTCTATGTTTTTTCACCAAAGCCCAGTTTTAGTCCATAGATTACATCACACATTATGGAAGTTAGGATCATTAGTAATTGCCTCACAAGCCAAAATACCATTCTATGTATCCCATCAAGTTACAGGATCCATTTCTGTTTCTTAAGATACAGATATTCACTTCGCTTGACAATATTTGTATAGTCAGTCATTCACTTGCAAGATTATTCAGTTCTGTTTATGGTTTCCACTTGAGTTCCCCATGGCTTGAATTTCTTTCAGAATCTGTAATACTACAACCTATAGTATAGTAATAGCCACTGTTTTGCAGTATTGTTCGTCTTTTCCCTCTCTCATGTATTAGCAAGCAGAAATAATCAATGGACTTGTCTTAGAAGTTACTCTGCCATGTCCATGATCCTGTTTCCTGTTCCATCTCATTTCCCCTATTTTTTATTTCATAAGAGAGCCTGAACACTTTCTGAATTCCAATAATGTAGAAGATGATACAATTTTCTTACTTCTGCTTGCTATCTTTTTCTGTTGGGTTTGCTTGGTTTAGTGTCTTCCTTATTGAAAGTTGCTTTCACTGTCAGTTTCTGTTGTATGATTTCCTTTCTTTGAACTGATAAATCTTTATTCTTTCTGATCAGTTGAAGTGGCTGCTTGCTGCCTCAATACATCAACTTTTTCTTCCAAGGGCTGCCAGTAGTTTACAGTGTTTCAAGAATGTATGTTAGATTTTTCTCATGCAGGAAGGCTAACATGCCAGAAGTATTGTAGGTCACCAGGGTTTACTCCTGCCCATCTATTTTTGAAGTGCTTGTATTATTTACTGGCTATTCATCTATATAACATGCTTTCCCATTTTTAAGGTCCTTTCATGCTTCCTAATATTTCTTACTAGCCATATTTAAAATTTTTAAACCCTGATGTGATTAAAATAGTTTTAAATTTATTATGGATAAGAAACAGAATTAATATACCTGGTGTCAGCTATATTTGAGTAACATAATTAAAATGAAAGGACTTGAGGATATTAAAAATATCCTGCTGGCTGGAGGACACTGTGCCATCTCTAGTCTTAAACCAATAAATAACATTTCTAGTTTTTTTTAAGAGGATATTTATATGATGATTCCTTTTTTGCATTAGATAAAATAGCAAAGATGGGCCAGAAGCTCTGCCTAATTAGAAATTACTCTAGTTAGTGCAGAATCTGAAAGGTGACATGAAAGGAATGAAGAACATGTAAGCATAACAGTTCAAACTTATTTGTATCACATGTTCTTCTTCACAATACTGTTATATCATGGTACTATCTTTACAATTTTCTTCCTTTTTGTGCAGCCATTGCATGGTTAATATAAGGCTTATGTGCAATCGAAGCTTATTTCAGTAAAGTGTTTTGAAATGCTTAAAATTACTTTCAATAGGTGGGAGAATTACAAAACATCAGAGCAGTAGTATAATGAAGCAGTTAACCATTCTTGCAAAGTTTTGTTTGTTTCTAAGTGTAAAAAACCCTAATGTATTAAGTATCCCATATTCTTACTTAGCAGCAGTGAAAAACAGTGCAAAGAGAGAGAGAGGGGGAAGAGATATGATTTGGGGCTGAAGTCAAACAGCTTAAGTCTTCTTTTAAAAAAAAGTCAGTTGACCTTGTTTTATACAAGGGAGAAGGTATAATAATGCTAAGGTGAAAGACTATCTCCATTAGTAAGTCAGAAAGACCAGGGGCACTTATCTCTGAACAAATTAACAAAAACAGATAACACTGATGAAGTCATTATCTCAGCCTAATCACATTTTAATGTTATTGGATGGTCGATGATATCTTTTTTTATTGAAAAAGTCTATTAACTAAGAAGCTATTGCATGGAATATTTGCATTTTCTAATTCTTAATGCGTTTTCTATTAACAGATACAGAAGTGGTATATAAAAACAGGAATGGACATGTTATTAAACTGAATGTAGAAACAAACACAACTACATTATTGCTGGAAAATGCAACTTTTGTAAGTATTACTGCTTTATTTTAAATAAGAAATTACATTGCTATGTTATTCCTGAATCTATATGCAAAAATTATTTCAAGTCTATCTCATGTATAATTTTGAATGTGGCATGCTACTGTTCCTGCTTTGTGGAGTAATAAATAAACAAGAGACCATGAGACCAGCAAGACTGATTGATATTGATTGGTAGTACAGATACATGCCCTCCTTATTGAAAAATCAAGTGATTATTTAAAACATGCGGGTTACTGAATCAACAATGTTTATGCCATGTAATTATTGATGCCACTCTTCTATTGAATTTTATTCTATTTTATTCTATTTTTTATATTTTTTATTATATTTATTTAATATTATTATATTATATTATATTTATATATTATATTATATTTATTATATTTTATTATTCTATTTTTTTTGTAAGAACTGTTGTTTAATGTAAACTTTAAAAAGGACAAATGCCATATAAAAATATAATCTTTATTGGTTATGACTGTACTTGTAAATTTTAGCAAATAAAAGCTTCAACATTTATAAAATCTGTTCAGTAGAAGTCAAGCTTATTCTTCTCTGAAGGTAATCAGATAGCATCTTTTCCAGCTAACAAATGTTATTAAAAGGTATAAATTTAATGAGCTGCAGTTCATGTTGCTGCAAGTCATGTTATCAGGTGTGCATTTTAATAACATTGTTGGCTGGAAAAGGTGTTACCAGATATTTGTCTATCTGTCCTTCTACATTGGACAATATCTGCTTCTTTGCTATCACTCACTTCAGTTCTATGAATTGGAATTGTTGAAAGATTTAACCTGGAATTAGTGAAATAAAAGATGAGGTCGTAGCAATTTGATAAGCAGTAAGTATAGAATTAATTTATGTTCAATATAGAACTACTTGAGTGTGTATAACTAATTTATTCATTAAGATTGAAAGAAAATTGTGTCACTGGAATCTGTGAAAGCAAGAAAATTAAAGGTGGAAAATGAAAAATATCTGCTTGAAGTGTTGTGTTATCATGCTCCATTTGTCACTGTCAATTAGAGAATTTAATCTCAATCATGAGAGCTGCTTTCCCCCCCCAAAAAAAGCAAGATTTATTGCTATTAATTTTACAGTTATATTTAATATATAGAAGCCATGGTGGCACAGTGGTTAGAATGCAGTATTACAGGCAAACTCTGCCCACAGCCAGGAGTTCAATCCTGACTGGCTCAAGGTTGACTCAGCCTTCCATCCTTCTGAGGTTGGTAAAATGAGGACCCAGAGTGTTGGGGAAAATATGCTGACTCTAAAACTGCTGTAAAGTACTATGGAGTGGTATATAAGTCTAAGTGCTAATGCTATTGCTAGTACTACTGGTATAATTCCAATTAATCAAACAGAAAGACTCAATTCACCCAAGATGTCCTGTCTTTTAAAGCACGTAATAGTTTATTAATTCATCAGTATGGATTACAAAGCTAAATTACCAACTACTTTTTGTTGGTTGTTTTTGCATTTCATAATGATAAGACAATATAATGATTTAACACTATTAAACTAATACTTTTTATGCTATTTTTTTGTGGGCCACAAAGCACCATGTTAAAAATTGAAAATAGAAAAACAAACTACAAAACATTGTAATTATAAAAGAAGGAAACGTATTTACCCAGGATACTTCCTGTGAGAAGCAAATTTCATTAACACTGTCCAGAAAAATTATCCTGCATTTTTACCTTGGCTTTGACATTGTTTTCAAATTAGAAAAGGAATTTAGAAAAATTGTTATGGGTCGAATGAAATATTCTTTCATGTAGCCTAGTGTCTCTGTATGTATGTGATTGTCCTTCTTTCACTGTACAATTATCGTGGCTTCCATGCTTTAATTCAGTTCCAAAGAGGACATACAGAGTTTATCCCATGGAACTTTCTCAGATTGGGCAGTTTCTGAGTACAAAACATTATGATAACATCTGAGATATCCCATAGAATTCTGCATTATTGCAAAATGATATAAAAGGAGACGGTAGATAAAACTATATCATATGCAGCATTATGTTAACATGCAGTTCTCTTAGTTTTTGTTTCATTTAATTTTAGTAGATGTTTCCTTGCTACAATTATAATTTGAGCCTTCTTTTATATCAGATCCATTAAATCTTCCTATCACCACCAATAATTCTTGATTAAATTGTAGTCTCAAACTCAATTGGGTGTCATGTATCCTTAGCTCGACAAAAAGTAATATTAGTTTGATATTGCTGCTTTTTCCTCTATATTTACCACATTAGTGAGAAGAGTTTGTTTTCATTTCTAAACAGAAAGATCAGAAGAAAATAGTTAAAAACAACTAGATGTGTGATACATTTTCAGAAATCATGCTGCTGTCTTTTCCAAAGTAATTTGCTTATGGCAAAGATAGACTAGACTTCCATAAATAACTGAGCTGTTTCGAGTTCTGCCACAGGTTACAATTTTATCCATAATTATTTAGATCCATGTTTACATAAAATCTGAAAATTGCTTTTAGAGTGAAATTTAAAGGTCATTTTAAGGATTTTATGCTGTTTACCAGGATTTTCATCCTTTTTTTCCCCTTTTCTTTTGAACAGTAAATCAACATGTTATAGCACTAATTGCTTTGAAAGGTTCCGAAACTTTAGTTTTACTGTTGTTCTTAAACATTAAACGTAGTTATCTGTGAAGCATGAAATGAGTTAAAATGAATATTTTACAAAGAATATTAGCATCCCTAGTCCAAGTAGTAAATTAGTAACATTCCCTGGAAGACTTACACTACTTTTTTGAAGGTAGTTCATATTAGATTAAGTGTGCAAACACACTGTGGGCACTGACAGCAAACCAAAATGTTTGTAGTATTTGCAGGAAGAGATCGTGGAGGAGGAGCAAATGACTAAAAAAAGTCCCAGCGTTGCAGTAGCAGCTCCACTCCCTTTGTGTGTTGTATCATGAGATTCATAAACTAAAGCAGTAAAGATTGTAGTATTTGTTTTCATTATTTTTTAAAAAGGCATCAGATCTTGCATATGTGCACATAGATGCACATGCCTTTGAGGACAGAATTCTACAAGATGTGGCTGCTTTAACATTGCAAAAAAAAGTTCTTTGTTTGCATTAACAAACTTTGTGACAAATTTTGAATGCTTTCCATAGCCCTGGTACATTGAATGTCTTCTGTTGTGCCTATAATCAACTATGTGAGACAGGACAAGTTATTTGCAGGATCAACTCTCCCTGAGGGCTTCTGCTTATCTTATCAGATTTGATAGAATGAATGTACTCCAGATCTCTGTCCTTAAATGTTACCACCTGATGGGACCTCAATGGCTGCCCCAGTCCTTTGGAACAATATCCCACCTGATATCTGACAAATCCCTACTCTTTTAGCCTTCTGGAGGTTTTTGAAGACTGGCCTTTCCCCCAAGCATTGGGCTAGGATGGGGATGAGCTATGAGGATGTTTTGTCTGGAGCGTGCTGGGAAGGGTACTTTTGTTTTTAACCATGTTTTTATGGATTGTTGTGAGCCTCCTAGAGTCATTATATCAGCCACAAGACCATATCCACAAGACCATATCAGTCCTGTAAATAATCTTATTCATTTATATCTCCATAGGTAACTTTCAAAGCATCCAGATATTCAGTATCTCCAGATTTAAGATACGTTCTCCTTGCTTATGACATTAAACAGGTAAGCACAAATTGAAACATTAAGTACTAAAATATATACTATTAATTGTCTGAACAATGTTATAATGAAATAGCCTGGAATCTGAAATAAATACGCTTTAACATAGTATACTGTTAATGAATTCGAATCAGAACTGTATTTACAGGGTTTTTTTTGTTAAGTTTTTTGTTATTTTTTTGTTAAGTTGGATTTGAGTAGTATTTGAACAAAGGGCATGTATATAAGACTGTTCTGATAGAATCACCATTCTTAATTGTTTAAGGATAACTGATGTCTTTACAATAATGTAAGTTTATGAGGTAAAAGTCTGACAAAGATCAGCAATCAAGAAACTTACTTTAAAAATAAACAGTAAATGAGAACTGGGTATATCAGATCAGGAAGATTATAACTGAATATTTTTTATGTTATGTGAGAATCTTGACTAAAACTGAACCCACCCAGTGATGTTGAGTCTGTGGAGAAAATACCATGACATTTGTTCTGTACTTGATAAAGTAAAAGCTTAAATAAAATAATTTGATTATATAAAGTAAGTGATATAGGATAAAATATTACCAAATTACCATGCTTAGGATTTGGCCTTGAGCTGATAAAGGATCCTTTAGTAGTTTGGATCCCATTTTAGGAAAAGTACTAATTGCAGATTTCTAATTTTATTGTTGTGGTCCGCCAGCAGCCTGAGGAACTGGCAGTAGAGTCGGACAGTGAGGAGACTGGGGAGGAACATGGAGTCTGGAGAAGGCTCGGACGAGGGCTCTGCGTTGGAGGCAGAGATGGGGCCAGGGCCATACGGGAGTTATGTGCGGACACCAGAGCCTCCAGAGTCTGACGTCAGCGAGGCAGAGGAATAGGGGAGCCTGTTCCTAGTGCACGCATGCACAGAGCTGCTAGAAGGCAAGAACTGTTAAAACAAAAGGGACAACTCGGGAGTAAGGCTTGGAGATGATTGGCCCCTCCCATAAGACATAAAGGAAGAGCAAAGGCATGTGGGGTCTTTGCAGGAAGCAATGTTGTGATGGTGTCGGTTTGTACTTTGAAGCTCCGTTTTTGACTCTGTGTTTCTGTGTGGCCTTGCCAAGATAATTGCCAATTAGGTCTTTGGCAGTGTGTCAAAGAAGATAAAGGACGCCTAGGTCAGAACATTTATATCTATTTGGTTCTGACAGAAATGATGGTGGTGGTGGTGATCATGATAATTTTCTGATTTATTGAATTCATCAGTTGCTACAAAAGTATTGTATCATAAATGTTTAGGGTTCCTTAAAAAAACCCCACAAGAATAGCTTGTTTGTTTTGGAATGATTATTCAAGCTACTTTCCTGGAACAAATTTTCATGCATACATAAGCAAACTAGTAATGTGATGTGCTTAGAACAAGAACAAGTGCATTTTGTTTTAAAACAGTATATTATTATAAATTAAATTTACAATATTTTTTCTAATAAAACTCTATTGGGTTGAATATAGAGAATATGAATGAAAATAGCATGGAACCTAAAACGCATTGCACAATCCACATGACATAGAATTTGCATTGCATTTTCATGTGTACTGAGTACCATGAGTGTTTTGCAATCATTTCACATTTATTTGTTGTTGTTGTTGTCATTGTTAGTCATGAAGTCGTGTCCGACCCATCGCGACCCCATGGACAACATTCCTCCAGGCCTTCCTGTCCTCTACCATCCCCCTTAGTCCATTTAAGCTCATGCTGACTGCTTCAGTGATTCCATCCAGCCACCTCATTCTATGTTGTCCCTTTCTTCTTTTGCCCTCAGTCGTTCTCAGCATTAGGCTCTTCTCCAGTGAGTCCTTCCTTCTCGTTAGGTGGCCAAAGTATTTGAGTTTCATCTTCAGGATCTGGCCTTCTAAAGAGCAGTCAGGGCGATCTCCTCTAGGACTGACTGATTTGATCGCCTTGCAGGCCAAGGGATTCGCAGGAGTATTCTCCAGCACAATAGTTCAAAGCCCTCAATTCTTTGGCACTCAGCCTTTCTTATGGTCCAACTTTCACAGCCATACATTGCAACTGGGAAAACCATAGCTTTGACTATTCGCACTTTTGTTGGTAGGGTGATGTCTCTGCTTTTTAGTACGCTGTCTAGATTTGCCATAGCTTTCCTCCCCAGGATCAAGTGTCTTTTAATTTCTTGGCTGCATCTGCAGTGATCTTGGAGCCCAGGAAAATAAAATCTGTCACTACCTCCATTTCTTCCCCATCTATTTGCTAGGATTGAAAGGGCCGGATGTCATAATCTTAATGTTGAATTTCAGGCCAACTTTTACACTCTTCTCCTTTACCTGCATCAAGAGGCTCTTTAGTTCCTCTTCACTTTCTGCCATTAGAGTGGTAGAGTACTTTCTGAGGTTGTTGATATTTCTCCCGGCAATCTTAATTCCAACTTGTGATTCATTTAGCCCCATCTTTCTCATGATGTGCTCTGCACATAAGTTAAATAGGCAGGGCAACAGTATAAAACCTTGCCGAACCCCTTTCCCAATTTTGAACCAATCAGTGATTCCGTATCCAGTTCTCACTGTTGCTTCTTGACCTGCATATAAGTTTCTCAAGAGACAAATAAGATGGTCTGCTACTCCCATCTTTTTAAGAACTTGCCACAATTTGTTGTGATCCACACTATCAAAGGCTTTAGCATAGTCAATGAAGCAGAAGTAGATGTTTTTCTGGAATTCCCTAGCTTTTTCCATGATCCAGTGTATGTTGGCAATTTGATCTTTAGTTCCTCTGCCTCTTCGAAATCCTGCCTGTACTTCTGGTAGTTCTTGGTCCACATACTGCTGGAGCCTAGCTTGTAGGATTTTGAGCATAACTTTGCTAGCATGTTAAATTAGTGCAATGGTGCGGTAGTATGAACATTCTTTGGCATTGCCCTTCTTTGGAATTAGAATGTAAACTGACCTTTTCCGATCCTGTGGCCACTGTTCAGTTTTCCAAATTGGCTGGCAAATTGAGTGTAGCACTTTTACTGCATTGTCTTTCAAGATTTTAAATAGCTCAGCTGTAATACTTTTACCTCCACTAGCTTTGTTGTTGCTCAGACTTCCTAAGGCCCATTTGACTTCACATTCCAGGATGTCTGGCTCGAGATCAATGACTACCCCATCGTGGTTAATAGGGATGTTAAGCTTGTTCTTGTATAGTTCTTCTGCGTAATTTTGCCACCTCTTCTTAATCTCTTCTGCCTCTATTAGGTCTCTGCCATTTTGGTCCTTTATCATGCCCATCTTTGCATGAAACGTTCCCTTCGCATCTCCAATTTTCTTGAAGAGATCTCTGGTCCTTCCTATTCTATTGTTTTCTTCTATTTCTTTGCACTGTTCATTTAATATGGCATTCTTATCTCTTCTAGTTATTCTCTGGAATTCTGCATTCAATTGGGTGTATCTTTCTCTTTCTCCCTTCTCTTTCACTTCCCTTCTTTCCTCAGCTATTTGTAAAGCTTCCTCAGACAGCCATTTTGCTTTCTTGCATTTCTTTTTTCTTTGGGATGGTTTTAGTTGCTACCTCTTGTACAATGTTGCGAACCTCAGTCCATAGTTCTTCAGGCACTCTGTCTATCAGATCTAATTCCTTAAATCTATTTGTCACCTCTACTTTATATTCATCAGGAATATGATTTAATTCATACCTGGGTGGCCTAGTGCTTTTCCCTACTTTCTTCAATTTAAGCACATTTATTTAGCGTATGGCAAATACATGGACTTATAGTGGTTCAAATGTTAATGTCCAGTTCACCCAGCCATTCAAGGACAGGGTGGTCCATGCTGAAAAAATCAGACACCAGGCCGGTGCAAGCTCTTGGTGGACATTCAGACACAATGTGATGGACATTTTGTTGAGGAGCACCACAGTCACACTGACAGGTAAAAACAAGACCCCACTTAAACAATGAGTCCCTGCAGATCTGTTGGGTACGGATCCTGCTCAGAGCTGACCAGTGCTGTTGAAGAAGGTCAAAATCTGGCGATTATCCATTGCCATATATTTAGAAAGCCAGGAGTTCTTCAAAGATGTCTGGCTGCCAACTGTCGTTAACTGCCAATTCTTCAATGTAGTCTGGCTGCCAATTGATGCTAGTTGTTTGGTTCACACTACTGTTCTATCCAGGGTACAGCACGAGGAGGCGCACTAGCATCATACCCCACTTTTTCACAATTCACATGCTAGTGGATTGCATGAGATTACATTGCCATTGTTACTATTACTGAGGAAAAGAAAAGCTGAGCAAAAAGCTGACTTATGATTTTTCAGTTATCTTCTTAGTTATGTTCTCTTTCACCAGTTTCTGAAAAAGTTTTAGAATGGTGTAGAGTTTTTATATATCCAAGATACTTTGATTGCCACAAAATCAGGAAAAGAATTCAGAAGACATGAGATTGGATCCATTGTAGGTTTCAACAAAGAAGGTGAGCTCTCTTTATGATGACTTCATGGGTTTACCATGCCGTTTCCTGGAAAATAACGCAGAAGTGATTTGTTGCTTCCTTCTTTCAGAATTCTTTTCTCCTGGAAAAAAAAACCTATATATTTTCAAAATTGCTTTCACAGATATGTCTGCCTCATATTCTTAGATAATTTTAAATATATAACCAATTACTTACAGGATGTGTTAATAAACAATTAATGAACTTGAATCTATTACTACAATTCTTAGCTTCTGAAATGTTCTGAATTAATAGATCTAGCTGCTGTAATTACAGTCAAGAAATCAACTTTCAGGGTAGACAGCTAGGGCTTGCAATATAAGTTCTTATTGTGAAGTATTTCTCTTAAAACGTCTAGCAATTCCATATGATATATATCCTCTTTGTGCCCCACTGCCTTCAGCCAGCTAACTTTATTACTATTTATTAAATTATGTACTGCATTTCAGTCCTGAGGGCATTTGGGCAGTTATTCCATTCCATTTATTGCACATATGATCAGCTCTCCTGTGTATGCATAAGTTTTGTCTATTCCCTCTTTTATTTTCTCAAACTTGAATTCTTTCAGAAAATGGGAAAATGTTCATGGACACTTTTTGTTAACTGATGTGTACCCATCTCCCATTCCATCGATTCCATTGTCCCTCTGTTCATGCTTTCCTTCCTTTTAAAGAAAAGGAAAAAATATATAGGAAAGTGCAAGAGAACAATACTTATGCTATATATTGCATAGCTTGCCCATTACGCAACCATTTGTTTTTATTGGTTTGTTGATTGATTGATTGATTGATTGATTGAACTACTTGCAAAGTACAGGTTATTTAATTTCTGTTTAAATGGAATTTCCCAGTAATGGAATGTTTTAGAGAACTCCAAAATATCCTATTCCCCTTCCAGATCATACTGATCTAGCAGTTTCAGGAGCAACTTTACAGAAATTTATCTTCTAAAATGAAAATAGTTCAGAATTTTCCAGAAATAGACATGCTCTGAAAAGGGCTATTTAATTTATTAAATAGTCTGGTTTGGAAGTTCATGTAAGGTTCCAAAATATACTTGAGTCACCAGAATGCCAAAGAGAGAGACTCAAGACAAGGCTTGCAACAAGAAGCAGATTTTATTTATGGCCAAAAACAAAATACTGGGTGCGACTATATCCAGAACATACTGATACAATACATGTAAGGAGATAGCTACACCTTAGGGATGGTATGGCGTCCTTTTTATACCCTCAGAGGCATTCGCTTAGTACCCAATTCTGGCCCCCTGGCCCATCCCGTCCTTTGGCAGTGCAGCAAGGAAGGGGGGTGGGTGGGTGCTTAGCAACCCCACTTCTTGAGCTATCCACCAGGTACAGAATGATACCGAAAAACATAACATAGAAGTGAGATCACTAGTAGAAACAAATGGCAGAGGCAGTTCTAATTCTTAGCAAAGCAGTTCTTATAGAAGCAAAACAGCAAGTCAAACCAATTTTACTGACTCCACTATTATTTCCCACCAATTCTACCTGTTATATTATTATTATTATGTCCCTTCATTCAATTTCAGAAAAACAATTAAATTACTCTGAGAATGGAATAAGGAAGGTAGTTCTACCTAGTGACAGGCTTTACATATACCTTAATTTCACTGTTATGGATAAGTGAAACAAGTATAGTCCCACAACAATCATAATCACAATCATATTCACTTTACATATCCAAGGTTTTTCTTTAAAAAAAAACAAAAACTAAATAGATTTTAAAAATCAATGTGTCTCTTTTGCACATATGTTCCTTTCACCTAGTACTTTGATTTTCTTTCACTTTATATCTCAAATGTCTGCATCAATATACCTTGGAGTTACTTTAACCTATAAATATATATTTATCAGTTCTTTTTACTATATAATCCTGAACACAGTAAGAGTAATATTACTATGTTCACAGTAATCAATATTAGAAGAATTATGATCTTTGATTTTTTTTAAGCCAAAAGCTCCTTGTACTTGAAAGATAAATTCTACAAAACACATTTCCTAAACAAAGTTATTGACAGAACAAACATTTATTTCCAGACATAATGAAAGATGCATGAAGAATGCTTTCTTAAATACCTTTATTTGAAGAAAATTTAAAAAAAAATTAAAGCCCAATTGTTACTGTTCAGTTTACATTGTTCAAGTACAACACTTTTAAAGTACAGAACTTACTTGAATGTCAGAATAAATTGTTTATAAATAATTTCTTATAGACACTATTTATAAGCAGTTCAGATTTGTCCACCTACACAATTTTATTCAGCAGATAATCTGATAATCAGCTTTGTCAGATAACAGAAGTTCAAGTTGTATAAACATTTATAAAACCAAGTAAAGAGTCTTAAATACTTTCTTCCTTGTATGTGAGAAATGGCAATATTAGTCCTCACTTTGCTTGCAATTGTAACATTGAAATTTTAGTGAGAAAATACCATGTCTTTAAGATGATTTAATAATCATCTTAATGAGGATCTGAAAGTTATGTATTTCTCTGCACTATAATGAAATGATTGTATGGGGGAATTTGCAAGTGGAGATTTTAAGCATGTTTTTTGAAAAAAGAATCTATGTAAATAGTCACTGTGTATTCTAATATGAATCACAAAACTAAATAGATTTTGTAAAAGTATTACTCATAGTTTATTCAAAATAAAATTTCATCTGCAGCTGTATGCGATATATATATATATATCCTCATAGATCCTGATTTTTTTTTCCTGGGGAATCAATAGTCAAACAATGTTGGTTTGGGGCCCGAGGATTCAAGCTTCATGGATGCAATTGTATGAATGTGTGAATGCATTTTAAAATACAGATTAGTGTCATGATTTGATTCTTACGGTTTTGAAAACAGTTTCAACAAATACGAGATTTTCCATGGCAACAGAATAATTTCATTAAATAATTACATGATTACTGTAATTAATGTCTGTCAACTTCCATAAATGAGAATTGATCCTTATTTGTAATGTCGAAAGAAGGTGTTCTGTGTAAATGGCAGTGCGTCAATTAACATTTCACTGAACATACAATAAAACTGGGCAGACAACTCTTAAATCTGATGCCCATTAAGATATGTATGCTTCTCAATCAGTCTTAGAGTTAGTGATTTAGCAGCTTCATTAATGCACATGGATCAGGCTAAGCTTGCTATTGTAGCTCTGCTTTTCTATCCATATGCATTCATTTGAGTGCTTGAGTTAATGATTAGTTTTTCAGAATGCAATTTCCTGAAAGAACTGAAACAATTTTACAGTTAAAAAGAGAAAGCAAAATAGAATGGCAATCGGAGAGGAGGGGTATTTAAAGATTTTGGTTGTAAACACAGAGGAAGGCAATATAGAATCTTCACTGGTTTAAAATTCATATTTAAAATACAAACTGATTGTATTTACTAACAGAAAATATGCCAGTTTTTGGATTGCAACCTTTTCTTTGTTATGTTTATTATTAATATAGTTTAATGAAAAGAGAAAGGTTAAAAATCAAGAGTCTGAATTCTAGTCCTGCCTTAGGCACAAAGACAGCCATACTCTCTCAGCTGTAGGAAAAAGGCACTGGCAAGCCACTTGCAAAAATGCTGTCAGGAAAATAGGATGTATGGATTTCTCTAAGTAATCATCTGGAAACTGACTTTAAAGGCAACTTTATTGATATTTAGTTTGTCTAATATTGGAATCAGCTTTTAATGTTTGCTTTGCTGACTAAACACATTATACAAATTGTCTCCTGCTTACAAGAATTCTGATAAATCAATCTCTTTCCATATCTTATTACAAAGTTCTAAAAAATAATTTTAGGCAGATGACTAAAGGTGGTATATGCTAAAATTAAAATTACATATTTAAGACAAATCTGAATTTTCCCAAATCATCCAGTTTTTCTGTAATGTAATATTCAGAGGTGGGATTCTACTGGTTCGGACCAGTTCAGGTGAACCGGTAGCTCCAACGATCAGATGCGCCCACTTACCTGCCCACGCTCTTTTCCTACCTTTATCTTCTCAGCTGATTCGTGTGGCAGAACAGATTGCCACACATCAGTTGTGTTTCTCCTCCGAAGAAACACGGAAATGAAAATTTCTTCAAACTTTGCATGTGCATACAGCGAAGCGCGTGATCACCGAACTGGTTGTTAAACGGGGAGGATCCCACCACTGGTAATATTGGCTATTGGATATTCACACAGTGGATAACACCATGGTGCATATGAAGCTTTCTATGCAAGTCTTTTATTCTGGTTTATTCAATCGTCATCTTTTCCTTTATCTACAGGCAAAAAACCACATAGCCTAGGAAGTAGAATTCACAGAAAGAACACATTTTAATGTTCATCTTCAAAACTTTTTAAGAGATCAATTTTATGAAATGCTTTTTGTAACAGTTATTTTACAGCTGTAAAATGAACATAGATATTGATCTTAGCTTTATAAACATTAATTTTCTAAACAAATACTGTATTTTCCGGTGTAGAAGATGACTGGGCGTATAAGACGACCCCCGACTTTTCCTGTTAAAATATAGGGTTTGGGCTATACTCACCGTATAAGACTACCCCTCTTCCAACGCACACCAAATAAAAATTTAAAAACATCAACTGGCTCACCCACAATGTAAAAGCAGCTGTGCTAGACCCAAAATGGCCCCTGCAACAAGCAAAAACCTCACACAGCCACAAAAAGCCCAAAATAAAAAAACTTTCACACACACAACACAACACAACTGGCTCACTCACAATGTAAAAGCAGCTGTGCTAGACCCAAAATGGCCCTGCAACAAGCAGGAACCTCACACAGCCACTAAAAGCCCAAAAAACAACTTTCACACTTTACACACACAAAATTCCACATACAGCTTTGTGAGATTTTGTGTGTTTGTGTAGTTAGAGTGAAACACTACCGAAACACACTAAATCTCAGAAAGCTGCACAAATACTATTTTATTTTTATTTTTATATGAAAACTAAATTTAAAATTTCCTAAACTTTAAATGGCTAGGTCTGAAAAAGAACAACTAAAAAAAAACCCAATAAACTATTTTTTTTAAAGCTCCCAAAGGGGAAAAAAACTTACCCAATAGAACAGGGGTCTCCAACCTTGGCAACTTTAAGACTTGTAGACTTCAACTCCCAGAATTCCTCAGCCAGCTTTGTTTTGCTGGCTGAGGAATTCTGGGAGTTGAAGTCCACAACTCCTGCCTGCTTGATTGCAGGCAGGGAGTGGCTTGCTGATGGAATGGATTCAGGCAAGTGAAGCAAGGCAAGCGTTGCGATTAGCAGCTAAGGTAAGCAAGCTGGAGGGGAAAAACTTTTTTCCTTTTACAGGGCTCTGGCAATCCCAGCTGAGTTGCCTGATTAGCAGGCAACTCAGCTGGGATCGTCAGAGCTTGGATCGCCAGAGCCATTTAAGGCTCGTCAGAGCCTTTCAGGCTGGTCTGCCTGGATACAGGAGAATGACACCCGACGTATAAGACGACCCTCGACTTTTGAGAAGATTTTCATGTGTTAAAAAGTCGTCTTATACGCTGGAAAACAGGGTATGTGTTGCTGATAGTCATAAATTTATCTTAGTGCTATAATTTAATAGTTTATAATTTAATTATGATTTAATAGGTATTATGTATTATACTCCAAGAGTTATTGAGTAGTTATTTTGGTATAATGATTAAGGGTAGAAATTAATAGAATAACAGAGTTGGAAGGGATATTTTTCCCCTTTTTTCTTTTTCCTTTTTTGAAAATGAAAATTATACCAGATTACCTCTGGTAGTTCCCTGGTGGTCCAGGATCTTTGAAAGATATTGAAAGTGGTTCTGAGATCATGTCTGCCAGTTCCTTCAGAACCTTGGAATGTAAACAAAATAATTTTATATAGACCTCAGAAACAGGGAGACTGGGACATGCCCAAAGTGTCATTATATTATCAAGCACAGTTAAGATACATAATTTCATTTATTCTGGAAAACTCTTCTAAACAATAGGTTCAAACAGGAACTATTATCACAGCTAAATAAATTGAGAAATCAGTGGCTTTTTTTCATCCAAAACATTTTTCTAGAATAAAATTATTTGAAAATATTTATTAAAACAATGCTTCAAATTTGGAAAAATAAATGCACAGGTTTGATAAAGGACATTTCTCCTTCAACTGCTTTGATAACATCTTTTGTTCAGGACAATTACTACAGTTTGGCTAAAATGAAATATTTGAGTGTATATAATCTATAGACCAAAATACAATGGCAAATATCCCAGTGAAGATCAGAAAAAGCTGATAAGATATCATGGGTTTTTTGGTATTGATTTAAATCTCTTCTGGACAATAGAAATATTAGATTGTCAGCAATATGACCTTATACTTACTTCTGAAATTTAATATTCCATTATTTAGGGCAATCAAAAGGAACAATTTTAAAAATTTATAGATTATTACTGCAATAAGAAATAGGAGATCCACCATAGGATTTAAAGGAAGTTTGGGATTCCAGGGTACCAGTAATCCCATATAGAAGACAAAATTGGCAGAAATTATGGAGATCATTTCATATTATTCAGAGATCATTTATTTCAGTTTTAATGCAAGAAATGCAGTGGAGGTATTTGATTCCTGTTAGGTTGGCACATATTTATCAACATTATTCTTTCAAATGTTGTAGAGGTAGTTTTAAAAAAGCTCATTCTTTCATTTATGATGATCATGTAATAAGTTTATACAGTTGGCAAAAAGTATTACGTCTAACCAGAAAATTGAATATTCTCCAGAGTTAGGCTTATTGCACTTATTTACAGAACCAAATCAAAAGCTTAAAAAGAAAGAATTGGTTATCTATTTAATTATAGTAGCCAAAGAAATATTTGTGCATTATTGGAAAACTTTAGATTACAAGTGAGATGTGGATTAGTAAAGCCTCTTCAATTGCCACTTAGAAAAAAAAATCACAGAGTTAAAGGAACCACAATCAGACACTCTTGGATTCTGTGGTTTACTTTAAAAGCAATAGATTATAATCTGGTGTACCTCTTATATGAAAAAAATTTACATGTATGATATCTGATTTTTTAATTTACACAGTAGTAGATTTTTTTTGGTGTATTTTCTATATTTTTTCCTCAGAATGTGTCTTGGAATTATGTTAATATGACTACCTGATATTGTAATAGGTAAAAGACATGAACAAACTATTTTTTTTTGGGGGGGGGGGGGCTAGGTTTAACTTTAAGTATGTATGTTTGGCTTGATTTTATAATATTTGCATGAAATCTACATATGTAATTTGAATGGGTGCACTTTTTTGTTTCCAAAGCTCACAAATTAATTGCAATCCAACCCCATCAATTTTTTTTAAAAAAATATCTTCTTTTGTTTAATTCCCATTTGGAGAAAGTGAAAGCATTTGATAAATGCTTTGATAAATGGAACAACCAACAAATTGTCAACCTCAATCACTGGACTCCCTGATGTTCACAGTAAACTGTAAGATTAGATTTTAAAAATAGACTAATTTGAGCACCAAAGCTTGTGCCTGTGTTTACACAATAAGAAAAAAAAGAGAGAATTAATTGGTTTGTCTAAATGAATCTTGTGTCATGAAGTATAAACCATTAGCTTCATGAAATGGCAAAAAAAGCTCATATAAGAAAAATAAATACAATTATATGCTAATTATAATATAGTATTAGTAAATCTCCTGGCTATCAAATGTTAACATTTTCAAAGAAATTGTCAGACTATTTTTGTTTTAATGAGCAAACTTTGGAGGAGCAGTGTTAACAACAGCTTTGTAAGTGAAATTACACATTTCGAAAAAGGTCAAAAAATTTTGAAGATGGGATTGGCTTGATATTATGTGTATTTATTATTTTAAATGTAGAATGCAGATATGAATATTAAAAAATTATAGTATGGTTGCTTATGGTTGCTTATTATCATAGAGAAAAGTTAATGACACACAAAAGGAGCCCTGGTGGCACAGCAAACTAAAGACTAAAGCACAGACTAAAGCACTGCTATTAATTTTATTAACATCAGCTGCCTGCAATTACTACAAGTTCAAATCTCACCAGGCTCAAGGTTGACTCAGCCTTCCATCCTATCTAAGGTGGGTAAATTGAGGACCCAGTTTGTGGGGGCAATAAGCTGACTTTGTATAAATATACAAAAGTATGAAGGCTATTGCTTAACGCATTGTAAACCGCCCTGAGTCTCTGGAGAAGGGCAGCATATAAATAAATAAATAAATAAATAAATAAATAAATAAATAAATAAATAAATAAATAAATAAATAAATAAATAAATAAATAAATAAATAAATAAATAAATAATTAACACAGTGTTTCTTCCAGCTTAGTCCTGAATTTCAGGAAAATTGTCCCATTGTTATCTCATTATGTGTATGCCAGTACATATAGATTAACTTCTGAATTATTAAGATGTTTTGTGCATTAAGTTCAATATATAGAAGGATATCAACCCTTCCAAGACCGAGTGGCTGTGGATGCCGGCATCCCGATATAGCCAGCTGGTGCCATCGCTGACTATTGGGGGCGAGTCATTGACCCCCACAGAGGGGGCTCGCAACTTGGGCATCCTCCTGGACACACGGCTATCTTTAGAAGAGCACATGATGGCCGTGGCCAGGGGGGCTTTTTATCAGGTTCACCTGATACACCAGTTGCGCCCCTTTCTGAGTCTGGATTCCTTATGCACAGTCATTCATGCTCTCGTCACTTCTCGCCTGGACTACGCCAACGCTCTCTACATGGGGCTCCCCTTCAGGAGCACCCGGAGGCTCCAACTGGTCCAGAATGTGGCCGTGCGGGTGATTACAGGAGCGACATGGTGCTCCCATATAACACCTCTCCTGCGCGAGCTGCACTGGCTCCCGGTGGTCTTTTGGGTGCACTTCAAGGTGTTGGTTCTCACCTTTAAAGCGCTCCATGGCTTAGGGCCAGGGTATTTACAAGACCGCCTTCTGCTACTGATAACCTCCCACCGGCCAATACGCTGTCACAGAGAGGGCCTCCTCAGGATGCCATCGGTCAAGCAATGTCGGCTGGTGGCCCTCAGGGGGAGAGCCTTCTCTGTAGGAGCACCCGCCCTCTGGAACGAGCTACCTCCCGGAATATGGCTGATTCCGGATCTCCGCACTTTCCGTAAGGCCCTGAAGATGTTTTTATTTCAGCAAGCCGGCCTGGCCTGAATAGGTTTTATGGGTTAGTTTTTTAATTGTATAGCTAGGGGTTTTAAATTGGGAGGCCGATTAAGTTAATTTAGTTTTAATTATCTTAACTTTTATATTGTATGTTAATTTAATTCTCGGCTGTTCACCGCCCTGAGTCCCTTTGGGGAGAAGGGCGGGATATAAATTCAATAAATAAATAAATAAATAAATATTGCATTCTGACTGTGGTGGGGATCGAGGGAGACAAGAGATACAAGCCTTGCTTAGCAACTTTACCAGCATAAAAAAAGGTTGCATTTTAGACAAAGTCCATTTGACAGAAACCAATTTAGTTGATAATTGCATGTACACTGAGTGCTTCTGTACGAGACAAATTCCTTGTGTGTTGACTCAAACTTGGCCAAATACATTTCACTTCACTTCCATTCAATATTGATTTCAATTATATAAAATTACAGTATATTCATCGCATTCCATTTTTATTGTAATTAATGTATCTTTTCTTTTTGTCTCTCTTTCTCATGTATTGCATAACACATTGGTGGACCTGAGTGACTTGATACCTTATATAGTGTATTACAGTGGATGTGATTTTCTAATTGAGACCAAAATGTAAAGGAGCTGTACATTACAGTTGTACTGTTCTAGTCTACCATTTAAATATCAAAAGTCATTGAAATTGTATTCAGTTTGTGTTTACAATTAATATATACAACCATTAGCAGAGAAATGCAGATCATAACAGACTTCTTAAAAGCTTCCACCTTGAAGAAGAGGTTCTACTTTTAGTTGGTAGTTACATATTCTATGTTGAGCAATTTTGTATTTTACATGCTGGAGATAGTGGTGGAATGGCTATAGCAATATTTATTTATTTAGAAAATGTATATGGCTGCCCACCGATTTTCAGTAACTCTGGGCTGCTTACAAAAAATAAAAACCCAATATACAACAATAAAAATAATATCCATGGTGACCCCAAGTCCCTTGTTTAGGAGATAAATGAGAATAGGGACAATTTTTTAAAAATGCTAGAGTATGGTTTTACGAGACAGAAAGACATTCTTCTGCAATCTTCAAAGATAACTAATAAACAACTAAATAAAATGCATCTGAGTGTGAAACATAATTAGCACAGAAGGGAGAGATAACATTCTACCCAATCCAATGTTTTTAACAAATTTGCAAGCCTTAGCAATATATAACAAGAGGTAAGCATCTATTTAACAAGAAATAAGCATATGGACAAACTGATGCCATCTCCAATGGACATAGTTAAAAAGACTTTTATGTGTTGTAACTGTGTGAAAATCTATAACAATATACGGTGTCTTTTAACGATATGTAGGTTTCTTAAATTTCCAGAAATTCAATTTAAAATTGGGCTTTTTATTCTGTCTTGACTAGTTGCGCTACTTCAGAAATCTCTACTCTGCTTTTATATACAGTATCTATAAGGGCATCTTTCACCTCTGGTATTCTTTTCAAGTCTTGAAAGCAATAAGAATTATCTAGGATAATTTGTGAAACATGTCACCTGTTTAACTGCCTGCTTCACATAATTTTCAGTTTATTAATATCTCTATGGAACCTGGGAATGTACCCAGTACATTCCATAAATCAAAACTGGTGAACTCATGTCAGGAAAAAAAAAAAAAACCCAACACTTTCTCATGTAATGTTCTCAGTGTGCATTTATCAAGCTATCTTGTTAGCTTTAACAGATTAACTTTAATAATTTAATAATTATTTGTTTTAATTAGCTAATTAACTTTAATAATTCTTAGAATTTATATAAATCCATTGAGGAATATGTCTGGGTGGGAGACAAACTATAGTGGCTCCTGTAGAAGTCATACACACGTGCATTCTTCAGAATTCTTCACTGTGATCTGTGGCTTTCTTCATAGTGGTTCACCTCAGCACCACATCCCAGCTGATGTCCTGATATTCTCCTTATTGCTGCTTATGTTTCTGTTTTGGTCACTGCCATGTTGGAAATCTTCTTAATCACAGGGCTGTTTTTCCAAACATATTATAAAGGGGTGGTGTCTTTGGGGGGATTTTTTTGTGGGTTTTTTTTTTTCTCCCAAAAATGAGCTGTGCTTCCAGGGTTGTTTATAAGTCATATACAAAAATATGAAGGAACCAGACCTATGAAACTCAGTAGCATTTATTTTTTCTAAATAAAAAGGAAGAGAAAGAAATATTGTTTTCTGAATGTGCTAGAATTATTAAACTTGTTTCATTTAGGCTGGGAAGAAGAGCTCTCAAGTGAGAATCCCAAATTGTAAGGGAAAAATAATACAGTGTTAAAAATTTTGTTTAGGAAATCAAGAGGGACAAAGAGCAGGGAAGGAAAGAAAGGGAAAGGAGGAAGGAAGGAAAATACTACTGCAAATTAAACAAAAACCTTTTGCTTTGCTTATATATTCTAAAAAGAATTTTGTCTGTGGCTCCCAGCATTAGTTTAGAATACAGCATTGGAATGGGAAGTAAAAGTTCCCTTCTGTATCATTACTTCTATCTACAACATTAAAATGCTATTAAGTCATTATATTATAATGCTTTAGGATATAATAGTATCTGTGCTTTCTTACTCAGAAATAAAATTAGGAAAAATCAAATGGAATTAGAAATAACAACCATAATAGATGTGATTAGGTGTCAGGTAATAGAGAAGTGACAAAAAGGAAGAATATAAACTTGAGATACATTAAAAGAAACTGGGACGGAAAAATATTCATGTAATACAACAGATTCATAAAATTACAAATTACCTCTGTAATCTCACAGTGATGTTATTCACTAAAACTAGTAATAAAATAGCCTGTTGATATCTTGAGCAGTTATATAAGTTCCTGTGGGATATCTATTAGAAAAAAAAATATATCCTTGCATATTATTTTTCAAAAAGGGGAAAATACCAAGGTACATTTAGATTCTAAATTAGAACCCTTGGAAAAATATTTTCTAGCTAGACGAATATTCATTCTGCAATACAAATAGAATAATATTACACACATATAAAGACTGAAGTATTGGGCAATGCCCATTATTAACAGCATCATCCATTTGCTCGGTATGCAAATTGCAGGGGGTCTAACAACAGATGCGTGATGGTTTCCAGGTGGGACATCACTAGCCTTTCAAAGGTTTTCATAACTACAGATGTTAGAGCAACTGGTCTGTAGTCATTCAGTTCCTTGATGGAGGGCTTCTTTGGCACTGGGATGATAGTAGAGCATTTGAAGCAAGAAGGAACGTGGCATATCTTTAGTGATTTATTGAAGATTCAGGTGAAGATGGGAACCAATTGGTCAGCACAGACTTTTAAGCAAGAAGGAGTTATCTTGTCTGGGCCTCATGCTTTTCCTGGCTTTTGTCTGTGAAATAGATCTTGCACTTCCTTTTCTGTGATCACCAGGGGTTGTGAACCCAATGGGATGGAGTCAGTTGCAGGAGGCTTGGCTGTTATTTGTGTGTCTGAGATGGGCTCAGTTGTGAGAGGCTTGGCTGTTGTTGGTGTGTCTGGGATGGGGGTTGTGGAGATAGGTGGCTATAGTTTCTTTCAAACCTGCAGTAAAACACATTCAGATCATCTGCCAGTTGTTGATTTCCTAAGTAAGGTATCCTAAGTAATGATGTCTTACTTAATGACTGGCAAAAAAAGTTATAAAAATCAGGCACAATCATTTAACAATTGCATCACTTCACTACAAATTTTCTGCTTTCCGTATTGTGATTATAAGTTGAGGACTGCATGTAGCTATAACAAACAGTTTCTACCTTTTAGGATCAACAATCAACAATAAAAAAACAAACGGTAGACTACAGAGTAGAGCTTGGTGTAGAAGTTATAAAAGATATTCAGATGCCCAATTATATCTACAAAGCAGGGGTGGTATTCACTTACCTTCACTACAGGTTCGCAAATGTGTGCGTGTGCGCGCCGGCTTTGCTCACATGAGCCACCTCTACACATGTGTAGAGCCTTACATGCATGCACAGAGTGTCAAAAACGGGATGTGATGACATCTGGGGGGGGTGGAGCCTCCTGCAGCTGCCGCTACTGCTACCGGTTTACCCGAACTGGATATAACCGGCTGAATCCCACCACTGCTACAAAGATCAGAGTAGCACAGGGAAAAATATTCCTTGTAACTGTCTATAAAAGTGGAAGTTGGACTTTAAAGAAGCAGGGTGGAGACAGAGAGTATTGGCAGTTTTGAAACTTGAAAACTCATGAAAAAGCCTTGGACAGCCAAGAAAATGAATTCCTTTGTTTGAAGACAAACAAAATGAAGAATCAAACGAAGTAGCTTAGTTCTCACTTCAGGCACAAATGACTGGGATCAAATTATCCTACTTCAGACACATATATTTCTCTAGAGAATGCTCTAAAGGTAAAAGTGGAAGAGAATGATCAACGACAAAGTTGATAGACTCATTTACAGGTGCAGTGGGTACCCTGTTAGAAAACCTGAAGGATAGGGATATATATTCATGGAGAAAATCCAAGAGGATTTTTAATGCATATCACCATCTTCGTTTATTATTCTTTATCATTATTTTACGAGAAAAATAAAATTAAAAGTCTTTCTTTCTTTCTTTCTTTCTTTCTTTCTTTCTTTCTTTCTTTCTTTCTTTCTTTCTTTCTTTCTTTCCTTCCTTCCTTCCTTCCTTCCTTCCTTCCTTCCTTCTTCCCTCCCTCCCTCCCTCCCTCCCTCCCTCGTCCATCCCCTCTCCTCTCCTCCCCTCCCCTCTCTATTCTCTACTCTCTTCCCTCACCTTTCTTTTGTCTGGCACAAAACAAAACAAAATAAAACAAAAACTACAAAGGAGGACACATTATGATTCTTCCAAACATTTTTTTTTTAATTGTTCCGTGCCCATAGACAGAATCTTGACAAATTAAAGCATGCTAACAATCCCGTAAGTCATACACTCTTGGAACTATTAGGGAGGTGCCATTTCCACTCCCTTTCTTTCATATAAGCTATCTGAACTGAGTTGTCCTCTGGAATGCATTCCCTCCCTTCCTGGGAATCTAGATTACATTCCATCACACTTATACATTGGAAAAGATTGTGCTGAGAAACAGGTCATATAAAAAAATTATGAACTTACATTCAGAAGCTGTAATTCTACAGGTAGTCTTCAATTTACAACCACAATTGAGCCCAAATTTTCTGTTGCTAAGTGCGACAGTTGTCAATTGATTTTTGCCCTGTTTTACAGCCTTTCTTGCCATAGTTGTTAAGTGAATCATTGCAGTTCTTAAGTTACTACATGGTTGTTAAATGAATCTGGCTTCCCCATTGACTTTGCTTGTCAGAAGGCCACAAAAGGTGATCAGACGATTCTGGAACACTGCAACCAGCATAAATGTGAACCATTTGCTAAGCATCTGAATTTTGATCACGTGACTATGGGAATGCTGTAACAGTCGTAAGTGTGAAAACGATCATAAGTCACTTTTTTCAATACCATTGTAACTTTGAGTAGTTGCTAAATGAATGGTTGTAAGTCAAGGACTACCTGTTTTGCATTTCTTAAGTGCACATGGCAACATTACACCAACTATTTTTTTCTTTTATACAGCCTAATTTAGAGTTTTAATGATTAGCATAGTAAATTCTGATTGCTCAGCAACTGGCAAGTGTAGATCTTTTGATACAAGCATTGTGTTTTCCCTTATTTTGTACCAGGTAGCAGCCCAGCTGCTACCTGTCATACCAACTACAATTGCCACACAGCATTCCTGCCACACAGAAGGTTTAATAATCAGTACCAGATGTAACTAAAGCAAGAAAAGTAAAGTTGAATTACTCTGTTTTCAAACTTATCTTTCTACTAACTTTCTGTTATTATGCACAAAGTATATCCAACTTTGAAAAAAAATAGCAATTATTGAAATATCTCTTTGGCTGTAATAATTAAAAATTATTTAGCTTCTTAACAACCAGGAAGATTCTACCTATTATAAAAATAAATTTTAACTAATGTTGAAAATAATAATTTCAAGGTAGGTTTAATTGTGGTAGAAAAATAATGACTGATTTTTTGATTAATATGTGAAAATGAAAGCATCATCCATTTTCAGACTAAATTGATTTTCAGTCTCTTTAGTATTATGTGTATTATACAAATATATTTCTGTAGGCAAATAGTAACACCCTCACAGCTTATATATCTATATAGTTCAGCTTTTATTGCTTCACTGCTAAATAATCAGTTTACAGAAAGTGAAGAATCTCTGAAAGATGAATCACAGAAATTTTAGATAATTGTCACATATTTTAATAACGTGTTACAAAATCCAGATTAAAAGGGAATATGAAATATGAAAGCTATCAGAAATCTTGTTGTATGCTGGCTATTCTTGCATTTGTTGGCTATCAAAATTGTTTAGCTAAGTAATGTGAATCATGGTCTGGAAAAGATGTGTATGCCAGGAAGATGTTTTCCAAAAACAAACTGCCTTCTTTAATAATTGAGATTGATGGAGCAAGGAAAACGATTTACTAGCATCTAAGTTCCCTGCTGATCCTGTGATCTCACCTGCTTGCTGTAATATTTATACTAAATCACATCAAGAAATGCCACTAAAAATGTAAGGCAACCTCCTGGTAATTAGAAATAAAAGATTAGTTTCCTCTTTAACAGTACGATAACAGTGTAGAAGTAATATCCTGTCCCTTCGGTTCATAGAAATAAATATCTAGATTCTCACAAACTTTGGAAATGTCATGCATATTTTATATTAGCTTTCTTGCAACCTGCCACAGTTGGCTGTTTTTAGTGTATTTTGAAATGGTTTATTTCAGAATATTTTAAATATTCTGACATGCATACTTCCATATTTACTACCACATTTTGACATAATCAGCGTCATGCCAATAAATGTTTAAGAACCGTTTCTGCAGGGACCATTGACATCACCAAGCTGCACCACTAGACAGGTACACTAAAACATTGGAGCTCGGCTGTCAACCACCTCGCGCAATTCTAGTAACTTTAACATTTGACTCTCTCAGGCTGGTATGAGGAATCCCTGTGCATATGTAAGTTATAAACAGTATGCCACTGCTTATAACTCACTTATGTATAGGGATTCCTTGAATCTGGGAATGGAAATTGGTGTTTTCAAGAACAGATATTTTTTTTTTCCTTTCGGATCTGTTAAATTGGTAGCTAACTGTTGTGGTCCTCCAGCAGCCTGCAGAACTGGCAGCAGAGTCAGACAGTGAGGAGGCTGGGAGGAACATGAGCCAGTCCTGGAGTCTGGGGAAGGCTCGGACGAGGGCTCTGTGTTGGAGACAGAGATGGGGCCAGCTCCATCTGGGAGTTATGTGCGGACTCCAGAGCCTCCAGAGTCGGACATCAGAGAGGCAGAAGAACAGGGGGAGCCTATTCCTAGTGCGCGCATGCGCAGAGCTGCCAGAAAACAAGAACAGTTAAAACAAAAGGGATGACTCTGGAGTAATGCTTGGAAATAATTGGCCTCTCCCATAAGACATAAAGGAAAAGCAGAGGCATGTGGGTCTTTGCAGGAAGCAACGTTGTGGATGTACAAAGTACGGTTTGTACTTTGAAGCTCTGTTTTTGACTCTGTGTTTCCGTGTGGCCTTGCCAAGATAATTGCCGATTAGGTCTTTGGCAGCGTGTCAAAGAAGATAAAGGAAGCCTAGGTCAGAACACTAACTTTCTTTTAAATCAAAGAGACAGACTTCAAGGTATCAAGGAGGTAGTGTTGTAGCATACTCACTGATAAATGCCTGCTGCAGTATACCTATTCAGTTTCTAAATTTCTGGAATCTAACTCCCTTTTCATTGTAGAATTGTAGAAAACTTGATTAATGTAGACTATAGGAATCTAGTTTTCCTGCTTGTCAGCTAGTGGTTAGAGATTTATCACGATGCCAGTTAAATACTCCTTTAAGAATAGTAGAAAATCAAATTTGTTGAATAAGGAATAAGGATAAACTTTATATATGTCACCACAGAAAAAACTGGATATATGAAATTAATCAGTTGTTAATAAGAATAATCAAACACAGCTTTTAAAGAAAATGTTACTGTACATCATTTTAAAGGATTAGCCTGTGAGCAATAAGAAGTTTCACTTGACTTTAGAAGTCAATTTTTATTAAAACAAGTAGACAGCTGTGCACTTCCTGCTTTCTGTTTTTAGAATAAATTGCATTTATCAGATTTAGGGCTCAAATCAATTAAACTGAATTTTGTAAAAAAAAAAAAAAAAAGTACTGTGTCTTTTGGGAGCTCTCTTTTTTCCCTGCTTTCAACTCTTTCATTTAGAATCTAGAATGCTCAGATTTCATCTTGCTGCCAGCTGAAATTAGAACTTTTTATTCCTATGCAAAGTAACATAAGAACTGAACATGCTGAGAAATGTTGTTTTCTTTGCTTTCATGGGAAATATCCTTGAGGAATTTTCCATTCTGCTATTTTATCTACCTCAGTCATAATTCCTTTTAGGTGAAATATAGATTTACTTAAGGGCATTGGTTTTATTATCAGTTTTATTTTCACATTTCTTTCTAATTATCTTTAGTGTAAAATCTCTATATTTTATACTGGCCATGAGAGATTTTGTCATTGCTTTATCAACAATAGCTCCAAAACCCTTTCCTTATTGCTGTAATTTTGCTTGCCTCAAACTCATCAATACATATGTGTAATATGGGACTCAATGCTCATTTTCAGCATTGGCGACAAATTTGAAACTCTGCTTCTGAGTCTCTTATGAGGACCCCAATTCCTGGGTCCCAATATTTGTTTGTTTTCTTAATATATTTTTACATTACTAAATGTCATTTGTGGTATGCTGAACATGATGCTTAATCACTACTACTCCAACCCAGTGTGGCACTTTGTCTTAGCAAGATAATTTTATTTTATCCCCGAGATAACACATGTTCTTCCAGGGAGCATCTTTAGATGTTTCTTTCCAAATCAAACATCACTGAATATTTTGCAAACTATTTGGCTTAAAACTGTCCTGGATCCATAGATCAAAAAGTAACAAGTAATCAGTTATTGCCTTTATACATACAAGCATGAATTTTGTGAAGCTGGAATGCAGTTAGATAGATGAAGTACTATACAGTAAAACTCAAGAAGCAATTTCACTTAAAGCAAACCTGTAGTTGATAGTCAGGAAATTAAAATAATATATGAATAATGATAAATTTTGAAAGACAAAAGGAGCATGTTTTCAATAAGAATTTAGAGGAAGTAATTCAGAAAAGGGAAAACAAGGATAATCTGGGAACTAAAAATTAAGCTCTATTGAAGGACTAGGTATATTTAGCTTTGAAAAAAGAAAATAGGGAGGGGGGATATAGTAGGACTCTTCAGGATGAGCCTCAGTGGCAAAGTGGTTAGAATGCAATACTGCAGGCTACTACTGCTGACTGCCATCTGCCTGCAATTTGGCAGATTGAATCTCACCAGACTCAAGGTTGACTCAGCCTTCCAGCCTTCCGAGGTGGGTAAAAAGGAGGACCCAGATTGTTGGGACAAATATGCTGACTCTAAACTGCTTTAGAGAAAGGGCTGTAAAGCATTGTGAAGCGGTATATAAATCTAAATGCTATTGCTTCAAGTACCTGAAGGGCACTCGCACACCAAGAGCAACAGTTTGGTGTGGTGATTAAGGCATCAAGCTAGAAACTGGGCAACCAGGAGTTCTATTCCTGCCTTGGACATGAAGCCAGCTGTGGAACTTGGGCCAGTTATTCTTTCTCAGTTCTAGGAAGTAGGAGGTAAGTACAAAACACTTCTGAAAAACAACACTGCTGCGACTTGTCCAGCAAGTAGCCAGGACTCAAAGCAAACAAACATGATGAAAAGTTGTCTTCAGAGAACTTCAGAGTTTAGGATGTAGAAAAATGTTTTAAGTGACAGGTAGGTTCTGCTTCAGCACCAAGGGAGAAAAAAAAATCCCAAGCATTTCAGCAGAGGAACCAATTGCCTAGAAGGTGGCTTCTCTTTGTTGGAAGTGTTCATGATCAGCCTAACTAGCCTTCTAATTAGAAGGATTTAATTTGGATTCCTGCACTGAGCAGAAGTTGAACTTGGTGGCCTAAATAGCCCCTTCTCACTCTATGATTCCATTAGCAAAAAAGACCCCTGTGCTAATAGAGGGTACCTCATCCTTGCTAACACAAGATATGGTGTTCTACGATAGTACATCATTTGAATGTAATTCAGTTACTCTTTCCAAAAGTTCTTTGTAAATAAATGAGTACTTCCATCGAAATAGAGCCAAAGAAGTGTGTTATTATTTCTCCTCCAGTTTTTATATTGATGATTGAATAATGATGGGCTAGTAGTTTTTCTGTCCTTGCTATTTTTTTTTAAATGTTCACCAAAGAAAAAGGAGAGAAAGAAAGAAAAAAAAGAAATCTTCTAGAAGCTTTTAAGCCTTTTGTATTTGCATTTCTAAACATTGTATACCTTATTGTAAGTTGAAAGAGGAGTTGGTGAATAAGGGACTCCCAAAGGAGTAACAGTTAGCATCATTTCTTTGCTACAAATAAGCCAAAAATATTTTTGTAACTCTCTAGAAAGGACTGAAAGCTTTGAAATATTTTAGAAATCCAAGTCCTTTTATAGCAGACCTGCAAGAAAAATGTTTAACCATATTAACCACATACAGCATATATCAGAAGAAGAAGCACATTTGATTGACTGTAAAACCGTAGTGTATGTAAAATATTGACTATAAATTGCGTGTATTATGCATTTGTGTCTTTAGTTAAAAGTCACTATGATACTGACTAGGTCAATGATATCTTTTTTATTATATGTATTATGGAATGAATTCATATCTATTGTGTGTCTTTTGAGGGACAAGCTAAGAGGCTGTATTGAGCAAGACTAAGGGCTGCATGTGGTCTGCAGTTGCTGGGCTGCCCACCTCTGTTATGGTGACAGTTTTGATATTCGGCTTTTCTTAAAAACAGGTTTCCCACTGTTACCTTGGTTTATTCTAGCTAAACCATGCTGCTTTTCCTTCTTTATAAAGTGCCTTTATTTGTGAGAAAGATGAGCTTCTGTTAGATCAGTTTCAGACCTTTGGCATCATATGAATTATTATTCTGATATCACATTATTCTTTGAAATTCCAAGGGTATTACAATTTAGCTGAGTCTGTTTTGAAGGGATAATTTTTTACTGTAAAACTATAAAAATAGAGATAATTAAGCCCTGCCTCATTAAACAAGCTTATGCTGCCAATTCAGGTGTAGAGAAGGTTTTAATTATGAACATGCAGTAGTGTAATGAAACAAACAAAATGTTAAAAAGTTATGTAGTTACTTAACTTTGGAAATAGAAAATTGAAAAATTTGACATGCCCTAGGTATGCCAACAATCAAATCAATATTAGATAAAATAGTTTTAATATGTGAACATGTAGTGTTAGCAAACAGAGCAGAAGACTTTGTATACATGTTATATTACTAGATTACAACCTCTCTGAGACCATTTTGAAATAATGTCTATTTAATGAAATACAGTGTTAATAGCTCTATTATCATGCTTTTTATGATTGAAATATGAAGCATTTCTTTGCATAATGCATAAATCAAGCATAACAAAATTAACAATTTTGTATATAGGGTGAAAATATTTAAAAGCACCTAATGGGACATTTGTCCCACTGGGGTCAATAATGACAAAACTTAATTTAAAAGTGGTACTCAGCTCTGAAACTACCATGTTTCCCTGAAAATAAGACCCTGTCTTATATTTTGTTGAACCCTGAAATAAGCACTTGGCCTTATTGCCATGCGCTCAAAAGCCCAATTGGGCTTACTGTCAGGGAATGTCTTATTTTGGGGGAAACAGGGTAGAAAATAGGCCTGTGCAGCATTTCAGAATCAAGCTTCTATCTGATTATTTCTTAAACTGTATGTTCAGCTTGTAGGTAGGGATTTAGAGACACAAGTTTTGTTGAAATAATTTTTATTACAAAGTTGTTAATATGGAGAAAACTAAAATCTGCAAACAATAACTCTAAAGTCGCATAGAGATAGAGATAGATACAGATATAGATTAAGGTGACCAGATTTTAACATTGGTAAAGAGGGACATTGTGGGCGTGGCTTATTTTGTGGGCGTGGCTAGCTGGTCATGTGACTGGGTGGGCGTGGCTAGCTGGTCATGTGACCGGGTGGCCATGGCTATGTCTATAGGGTAAGGTGAACAGATTTTAACATTGGTAAGAAGGACACCATTGTGGGCGTGGCTTATTGTGTGGGCGTGGCTTGGAGGCCATGTGACTGGGTGGGCGTGGCTACCTGGTCATGTGACCGGGTGGCCATGGCTATGTGTATAGGGACTACTCAGAGGGCTGAAAAGTCATTTCTGACAGGTCCTCACACTTTTGACTGGTCCTCACACTTATGACCATCCTCACATTTATGCCCGTGCAGCATTCTTAACAACCATGTCACTCATTTCACAACTGCTTCTCTTCAACAAGGTGACAAGATAGGGCAAAAATGTAAAATGTGAGGACAGTCGTAAGTTCGAGGACTGGTCAAAAGTGTGAGGACCAGTCAAAAATAACTTTTTCAGCCCTCTGAGTAGTCCATATGCACAAAAGGACTAACCAGAGGGCTGAAAAAAGTCATTTCTGACAGGTCCTCGCACTTTTGACTGGTCCTCACACTTATGACCATCCTCACATTTATGCCCGTGCAGCATTCTTAACAACCATGTCACTCATTTCACAACTGCTTCTCTTCAACATGGTGACAAGATAGGGCAAAAATGTAAAATGTGAGGACAGTCGTAAGTTCGAGGACTGGTCAAAAGTGTGAGGACCAGTCAAAAATAACTTTTTCAGCCCTCTGAGTAGTCCATATGCACAAAAGGACTAACCAGAGAGCTGAAAAAAGTCATTTCTGACAGGTCCTCGCACTTTTGACTGGTCCTCACACTTATGACCATCCTCACATTTATGCCCATGCAGCATTCTTAACAACCATGTCACTCATTTCACAACTGCTTCTCTTCACCATGATGACAAGATAGGGCAAAAATGTAAAATGTGAGGACAGTCATAAGTTCGAGGACTGGTCAAAAGTGTGAGGACCAGTCAAAAATAACTTTTTCAGCCCTCTGAGTAGTCCATATGCATTAAAGGATTACAGCAATAGAGAGGGATGAAGGAATGGAAATTAGAGTAGGAGTGAGGGTAAGAGAGGGAGAAGAGAGGAGGAGAAGGAGAAAGAAAGAGGAAGTAGGGAGGAGAAAAAGAGGGTGGGGGGAAGAGAAAGTAAGAAGGAAAGAAAATAGAGAGGTGGTAGGTTTGAGGAGAAAGATTGCTGTACAATAAAAAAGATGAAAGGGAAGAAAGCCAACCCCAAGCAAATATAAAGATATTAAGATAAAGAATGAATTGTTAAACTTTAAAGAATAAAAGAGAACAAATATGAATAAATAGCAATAATTAGAAACACACATACAAACATACAATGTATTTTCTTTGAACAGAATATTTGGCTGGTTCACAAATTTAAACAGCGTTTAGTCATTTCAATTAAATTTACAATTTCTATATTTCCTTTTTGCCATATTTATTCCTCATCTATTTTTTAAAAAAACCAATATTACCCTTCATCCTCATCTCTAATCTTAATCAAATTCAATTTTTCCCTTCTATTCTATATTATACCCCTTCCCATTGTCATCTATTTTTATATCCATCCTCACATTGTTTAATTATGTAATTATGTAATACAGTTGTTTAATACAAATTCAACATTTTAATATAAATCAATTAGTTATAAAACTATCTTTTTTGTATATTAATCAATATGAACATGAATATTCCAATTATTTCCATGCAATCCAATTTCTTACAAATCAATTAATTATATTTACCAATAATAATAAACCAAATAATTTCTCCCATATATTCCTCCGAACCACAACTTAACCATTTCTGCTTTCAACACAATATACAATTAATAGTATCTCAATTATTACAATTCCCTAGTTAAATACAGCTTTTTTTCCTTTGTGTTTTAAAATCTTGAACTCTCCTCCTAAATTTCCCATTGTTTGCAGTTTTTCACCTACCTTTTTTGGGGAGGAAAAATAAAAATAAATCTCTCTCTGCCTCATTTTGTCACGCTGCACCAAAGACCCTGGTTTCGGTTTCGTTTCTGCAGCTTAGCTAGGGGAAAAAAAAACTGCTTTACACTGATTGCCTGTAGGGCGGCCCTTTGAAGCCCCGGGCAAGAGTTTAAACAGTTTTTTTTTTCTTCTAGCCATCAGCTGGGGCTCAAGAAAAATCGGGACTTTTTTGAAACGCCGCAGGACGCGGGACAAATTGTTCAAAAGCGGGACTGTCCCGCCAAAAGCGGGACGTCTGGTCACCTTAAGATAGATAGATAGATAGATAGATAGATAGATAGATAGATAGATAGATAGATAGATAGATAGTGAATTCAAAGTTCAAATCTTACTTTTCTTTCTCCTGCTGGTGAATCCTAATAGATTGAATCACTTGACTTATTTGGAAGGATTGGTTGACAAAATGTGCACTGTTGCTGTAATGAATCAGCCTGATTTCAGGCCCTTTGCTTCTGATCTATCCCTCACCCTTGAACTCAAAGGCCAAAGGGTGTGATAAGTGTGCTTCAGTGTTCTTTAACAGAACCTGGCCCTGTGAGGGGCAGTTTTGTAATTCTGAGATGTAATATGTGTAGAAGATACAGGTTTGGAATGCAATTGCGAATGTGAAATCACCTTTTCCCTCACAAATCCAAAGGACCACACTGCCCTAAATGGGACTTTAAAAAACATTTATTAAGTCAGTGCATGGGATTCCCTCATGCATCTTTCATAAATATTACTTCTATTTCTATTAGGAAATGTCATTACTATTGGAAAACGTTATGCGACTTTCCCCCATGATTGCATTTCAGGTGCTCAGCAACCTGTTCATATTTACAAATGTTGCCTAGTGATCTGTGATCATGTGATTGCCATCTGCAATCTTCTCTGCCAACTTCCCCAGAAAAATCAATGGGGAAGCCGGCAGGGAAGGTTGCAAGCAGAGAGGACATTGGATTTCAGTTCCATTCTCCTAGCATACTGCAGGATTTCTTTTCTCCTCTGAGCCTTTCAGAATGCTGGCATTCACTAGTGCTTTCTTGCCCCCCCCCCCCCCCCCGGGAAGACTCAGAAAGGCTCTGGAGAGAAGTGGGGAAGGCTAGAAAAAAACCCAGCATTCTGAGCCATTCAGAACACCGGCATCTGCTAAAATTTTCTGTAGAAGACTAAAGTGCTACCTCAGTTTTCCCTTCCTTTCAGGAAGGCTTAGAAAGGCTATGGAGGGGAGGGGAAGGGACATTTGCAAATGCCAGCATTCTGAAAAGCTAAGAAATCCCCTGGTGTGCTGGAGGAATGGATCTCAAATCTGATAGGATCGCTAATGAATGCATATATTCTCACAATCATTCTCCCCGGTGGGACAGGGAGAGGGCCTGGGCCTCTCAGGTGTAGCGGGAGGTATGGGACCCTTTCCCCAGTGGTCCATTTCAAGATCTAGGGGGTCACCTAATGATCACAATTGGGAGAGACAGGATTGTTGTTGTTAAATGAAGTGCCCATGTGGCATCTTGCTTAAGACCTGTTTGATTCAACACCCAAGATTCTGGACCCAATTGTGGTCATAAGTGGAAGACTATCTGTAATGAACTGTCTGTATGCATACATCCAAACGCAGAGACCTCCAGAGTTCAACCCTGAGCTACATATATTCTCTTCTATTAGAGCCTGTTCTGTGGCAGTGCCTGCCTTCAGAATGAAGTTTCCCTCAAGATTTGAACAGCCTCCGTCCTAGTGATATTTAAAAAAGCCCTCGAGACCTGGTTCTTCATCCCAGACTTTGAGATGACGTCCTTTTCTTTTTTTTTTCTTTTTTGTTCTTTCAGATTGCCATTTCTGACATCTTTATTCATGTTTGCTTTGTTTTTTGTTGTTTCTCTGTTTTTAAATGTATTTAATGATTGATAACCATCCAAAGAGTTAGGCAGCATATATAATGTTATTCTTCTTGTGGTTATTTCTGTGGTAGAACTGATTCTTGTGGGTGAGAAGAAGGGAAATTTGCAGCCTTCTCATCTTTTGTCTTTAAATTCAGTACTTGCATGCAACTGCTTATTTTTATAGAGAAAGAAAATGAAAGGTTCTCCATGATACCACATGCCTGTCTTTTTATTAAGCTTTAAATTAAGCACTTGTATAAGACACGCTAAATATAAAGGAAGAAGAAAGGATGGGAAGAGCAACAACAATTTTTGCACTTTGTCTGCTGGGCAAGAATTTCTTCTCTCCAGAAGCCAAATGGATATGATCATACAGAGGCCAATGGGAAGGGTCAATCTTATAGGTAGACAACTGCAGCCCTGCAGATCACTGACTTCACTCAGGCTCCTCCATAATCAGAATTTTCACATAGGAAGATCCAGGGGTGGGTTCTAAATTTTTTTACTACCAGTTCTGTGGGCGTGGCTTATTTTGTGGGTGTGGCTTGATGGTCATGTGACAATTCTTTAGGATTTAGCAGAGGTACTGGTCTACCAGGCTTTTAACTGCTTGCAGAGCTGTACTGATCTACCCATTTATTTTTTGCAGGCACTGGTCTACTCATGTATTTTTGCAGGCACTGATCTTCTCATGTATTTTTGCAGGCACTGGTCTACCCATTTATTTTTGCAGGCCTTGGTTTGTTTTCTTTTACCACTGATCAGCTGTAGGGCGGCCCTTTGAAGCCCCGCAGCAAGAGTTTAAACATTTTTTCCCCTCTAGTCATCAGGAGGCAGCAATAGATTGAGGGTGGGGGCAAATAAAAAGTAAGAATAACGTGGGGAGTGGGTGAGGGAGGCCGGGGGGCAGAACTGGTTCGGAGATGCATATCGTCACCGCTACCGGCTCGGTGGAACCGGGCCAAACCGGGAGGAACCCACCACTGGGAAGATCCCTTCTTTCTATCTTCACATAGAAAGCTTGTTCTGCTTTTCTTCATAAAACACTGCTGCCTGATCTGGCTTCAACAGCAGCAGGACTGTTGAACAGCCTGTTTCAACAGCAGGATACTGCCACTGAGGTGTAAGCTTTACTGTAAAAACATCTCCTTCACAGGTAGTGATCACAAGACTGTGGCAAGGAAGGTGCATGAATGATTTTTCTGTGAATTAAGCCTACACTGGTCTGCATAGCCCAGGGATCCCATTTCCTGTTTTAGATTACGATAGTTGGCACAGTTTGAGATATTGTACAGATCTACTGTCACAGATACAAAAATGTCCTTGAAGAAAATATGTGAGAACCCTAGCTCAGGAAAGCCTGAAGATGAAACTCAATATTGACCTGCCTTGACTCTCTTTAGTGTAACAGAGATAGAGTGGGAAATGCTGTCAGGCTTTCAAGATTCTGTTATACAGCCATATCAATATTTCTTGTGATGTTTGTTTCCTGAGCTAAAGCATCTTAAACAGTTGACAGCTCTCTTCGTGGATAATGTGGTGCAGAAATTTACACAATAATAGGGCCAGCATATTGAAACATGGAAATATTTCCATTGAGATAATAAAGTCTGAAATCATAAATCCATAAGTGTTTGCCTTAAAGCTTGAGGGATAGTTAGCCGGTCTGTCTTGATTTTAGGGTTAGTTTTAAAATTTTAATATTGATTTTAAATTGACAAGTTTTAAATTATGGGCCAAATTTATAAATTATTTTAACTTTATTTTTTAACTGTGATGTTTTGTATAGATGTTTTTATCTTGGCTGTTCACCGCCCTGAGTCCGAAAGGAGAAGGGCGGTATAGAAATTTGAATAAAGTAAAGTAAAGTAAAGATAGGATAGAAAAAATGGCAGATAAAAATAGCTGTTGTTATTTTTAGAAGCTTGAATTTTGGTCTGGTTTTTAAGCTATTGTTTTATTCACATATGGATTATAGGTAGTTCTTAACTTACAACCATTTGTTTAACATTCAAAATTACAACACTGAAAAACTGATTTTTGTCTGGTTCTCACATTTATGACCATCACGCCATCCTTATGGTCATATGATCAGAATTCAGGCACTTAGCAAACAGCATGTATTTAAGATGGTTGTGGCTTCAGGTGATTGCCATTTGTGACCTTCCCAGCTGACTACCAACAAGCAAAGTCAATGGGGAAAATCAGATTTGTTTAACAACCACATTATTCACTTAACAACTACAGAGATTCACGTAACAGTCCTGGCAAATTGGTTGTAAAATTAGGGACAACTCACTTAGCAACCAATTTGCTTAGTAGTGGAAATTTTAGGCCAATTGGTCATAAATCAAGAATTATCCCAAATCTCCCATTCTGGTTTCAAAAATAGAAATGTACAAATTATCTACGGTATATAGGGAATTTTTGTTTAAGCCAATTTTTGAAATGTGGTGGAAATATGTACAATGCTAATAATTGCTAATTGGTGCTGTTTGTTAACAGCATAATATTTATCAAAGAAACATATTTTTCTTTCTTTCTGCAATTTGTCTACTCCCCAAATTTGCTTGAGAGGGTTGGAGAATCTTTGGAACAGATGGTAGAGACTGTTAGTGAGATAAAGAAAAAGTTTCATTGTATTTTTGCAGTACTATAGTTGTCAATAACAGTTTTATTTTCTTAACACTTTTTGGTGATCTTCCTTAGTTATATTATTAAGAATCTATGTTTAATCTAAAATTTGGAATATAGCTTTTCAGTTTCAAGTATATAATTCTGGTCAGTGTGTTTTCTTTCTGATTTTGATCAAACTGTGTCACAGGAGCAGATTTATATCAAATACAAATTATTGTATAAAATAGTTCATGCATATCGTCAGTTGGAATTACAACTTTTATAAATATGTTAATACAGTGGAGAACCAGTGTTATAAACAGTAGTAGTTAAGATGAAGACAGATTTAAATTCTTAAAATTTAAATTCTAAATTTAAATAATCAAATGACTATGTACTATTTGTCATTTTATAGTCCAAGTCTGTTTCACAATTTGCACCAGTGGTGGGTTGCTCCTGGTTCGGTCCGGTTCTTGTGAACTGGTAGTAATCGCTGGAGGCTCCGCCCACCCACCCCAATGTCATCACTGACTATCTGCGCATGCGCAGAAGCACGCACATGCTCCCGTTATGAACCGGTAGTAAAGGTAATGGAACCCACCCCTGGTTTGCACTACAGTGTATACTACCTTAAGGTCATAGGAAGAAGGCAGGATATACTTAGATTAGAAGCATGGACATGCAGGTTTATGGAAGCCAAGCCCTTCTAGATTTGAGGCCTAGATAATTGTTATGCCAGTGCCTTGAGTACTGGTGGGTTACATCCAGCTGTGAGCTTTGAGTATACCTCTGTGTTGAGAGACTGGGGAATGAAAACAGATTGATCTTCAATGAGAATGTCCTAGGGAATGGATTACAGGGTCAGTGGAAAAGTCTCAAGATACCATGTTTGTTTCCACATTGATTTTGTCCCTTTGGGGAGTAGAGAAAGATTAGGTGCCTTGGATGCAATCTCAAAACATCTGGAACACCATTTGAAAGAATCAGCATTGAGAAAATTACCATCAGTTAATTGCAAAAGGCAGCTTTACTTGGAACAGCTTACATCCTGCAATGAAATCTGTATAACACTATCAAACCTCCACATCTGCCTATCTCAGGTGGATAAAAAAGACTAAATCCAGTCTAAACTGACTGATTATACAACCAACCATGACAATATAATAAATATAATTTCTTTTCCACTCAGTTCAGTTCAGTTCAGGGTGTATCACATTTGAAGTTAGCTATGTTGAGCTTAATTGATTGTAAATTAATTAACACTCCAAAGAAGATGACTTTTTCACGAGATAATTAAGCTTTATGATAAATTTTAAATAGAGCAGCACAAGCCCAGGCTGATTTTCTAGATGTGCCTTTTTGCTGTTTAGACTAGGTTGACAGGCTTTTTTCATGTTAGATGAATTAGATGTCTAGAAATGTCTCTTTCTTATATTTATTTTGGCTTTGCAAAATACCGTTGTTATGACAGTAATATTTCACAGTCAAAAATGTTAATACTATTCATAAATTCTGCTCAGTGATAAACAAGAGATGCAATAAATCATTTTAAGTATTTGATGTTGATTGAATAAGATAAATGGCGCTTCAGGTAGTTATGACCTTACCATTTAACCTCATTGTAGCTGTTTAAAAATATTTTTTTAAAGTTAATGCAGCATTTTGGGAACTACAATGTCAGTAAAGACTAAATAATAATGATACTAAACTTTAGTACGACTACTGTGTATACGATATCTTTTTAATGAAAATCTTAATCCAAAGTATTTTGAAACTTCAAGTAATCCATGCCTCTTAGATATACATATCATTTTGCATGAATAGCTTAAGGATCTGAAGAAAATATGTCAGTACACATAACAATAGCATAAGATAAGGTATCATTTGTTCAAGAGTGATATCCTCATAAATCTTTGAAACTCAAAATTCTCCCATATCTGAACTTGAATATTTCAATATTGAACACTGTTTAAGTGTTTATGATCTATACCTTTTTTAAAAAGTAAAGAAAGTATGTTAGTATCCAATATATATTCCTGATCTAATACATTTAGAATATATTATCAGAGAACATACTATATTATCAAGTAAGTTGTGCTTGGATGATATTGAGTTCCTTGAAACAATTGAGAAGTTTAAAAAAATATGAAGATTTATTAATTGGGTGCCTAGAAATAGTGGAAGTGAAGATGGTTGTTATAAAGGTAATTGTCATTAGTAAACTGAATAATTTAGAAGTGTGCTTCTTTTGTTAACCTACTCTTACATAGTTTGTTTTCCTCATTATCCCTATTTTTTTCAATTGGATTTACTTGCTTTATTGTTTTTGACTTTAATTTCTTTGGTCCACTTCTACTTAATCTTTCTCTAATTCATGCCTTAAGCTACAGGGAATATTATGTATGTATGTATGTATGTATGTATGTATGTATTTATGTATGTATGTATGTATGTATGTATGTATGTATGTATGTATGTATGTATCTGTAATATCACCAAATTAAAAACTTGTATTGAAAGAAGTATCAAGTTATCAATACAGACCAAACTCCATGTGTAAGTAACTCCATGTGCTAGAAAACCCCAAGATTTATGTCTAGTGTTGGTCCTTTTCTGAGAAATCATATTTTATTGAACACATCCTGGCAGACCTGTAAGATTTTATGCTAATACAGTTTGGCCAATTCATTGGTTTTATTTTGTAATGGTAATTATACTTCAGGATAAAATAAAATTTAACAGAGAGCATTTGTTGATTTCTAATGGCATTTGATAAGAGTTTAAAGTTTAGAATCCAGATTTATATTTAAGTTCTGAGTAGACCCTGGGGTCATGTGATTTGGTCCAAAAAGAATCCAGCTGATTTCTAAAATTTAAATTGGATGACTAGAATTTTATAGTTAGTACATTCTATATTGGGAGATTGCCCAATACTCTGTAATTAAACATTCTGATCAGTATGATACTAAATCAAAAATTAAAGAAGTTATTTTACAATCTGGATGATAATATTTATGGATATTTCTTATTCCTTGTTTTACAGGTTTTTCATTATTCTTATACAGCTTCATATGTGATATATAACATACAGACAAGGTAAGATAATGTTTGATAAATATTGCTTTGAGTACTGAATGCTACAAATGTGTCCAAGTAAAGTGTTTACTTTTTTCAAGGGAAGTTTGGGAGCTAAATCCTCCAGAAGTAGAGGACTCAGTTTTACTGTATGCAGCATGGGGTGTACAAGACCAGCAGTTGGTAAGAAAACTTTTCATGTTCATTTTATCAGCTGATCTATTTTAAAGCATTAAGAATAGGATAAAATTTATAGGAAACACATTTCTTATTTGGGATTTGTATGCAATTATTCCTTGGTTTTGTTTTCTAAGCTGCCTTGAGTCACCATGTACAAGTTGGTGGCAATATAAATTTTCTAAATAAATAAAATAAATAAATAATTTGTTTCATTTTTGCTCTCTGTTTATATACAGCACCTTGCCCTGTTAGGTAACAATCAACAACATTTTCAAAAGAATAAAATTCACAAGGGGAGAAGAAAATAACAATGTGCCCTTCCTGCATATCCTCATCAGGAGATGAAAGTTTATTGAAAAATCACTCACGCTAACCAGGCATCCACCACCAAAGCAACAACCCATCTTCTACAAGAGGAGCTGTGTAAGAACATTTTTCAGATTAGAGCAAACACATTGCAGCAAACCAAAATAACAAATAGATGGCCTGTACAACAACATGCAAGGGATGTGGTGGCTCAGTGGCTAAGACTCTGAGCTTGTCGATCAAAAGGTCAGCAGTTCAGCAGTTTGAATCCCTAGTGCCACATAATGGCGTGAGCTCCCGTTATTTGTCCCAGCTTCTGCCAACCTAGCAGTTCAAAAGCATGTAAAAAATGCAAGTAGAAAAATAGGGGCCACCTTTGGTGGGAAGGTAACAGCGTTCCGTGCGCCTTTGGCATTTAGTCATGCCGGCCACATGACCACGGAGATGTCTTCGGACAGCTCTGGCTCTTCAGCTTTGAAACACCCCCTAGAGTCAGGAATGACTAGCACATACGTGCGAGGGGAACCTTTACCTTTTACAACAACATGTAACTTTATCAAAAAGTGCCTGAGTGACCACTCAAACCATTATAGCAGTAGCTGTGAAAATAGTAATATTGCCATACATTAAAAAAAACAAAAAAAAAACAAAAGACTATTACTACCACATGGCATTATTGTAGCACACAAACCAACTAAAACTCACTAAATCATCTTAAGTAAATCAAGACACAGTAACCTAAGAAGAAAAACATGAGTCATCTACAACATCTATTGTAAAGACTGTAACAGACACTATGTAGGATAGCAGGGAGAAGATTAGCAGCATGCATTCATCAATATCAACTACCAGTAGCAGTCAGAAGATATAATAAAAACGTCTTAATGTCACAATAGATGAACGGAGTTAACCATAGTTAACCCAGTTAACCATAGTTTCAGTTAGGAAACTGTGAGAATCCTAGACCAAACTAAATTCAAAATCACTAAGGAATTCCTGGAAGCTTGCCATTCATTCATCAACTGGCACATAGAAATAAGCAACATTTACACATCATTCAAAAGAGATTAAAAAAATCCTTCTCACCAATAATCAACACCCAGGTAAGTACTGATTACCAGGATTAACATCAGACAAACAAGCAATACATAACAGTCTGATCAAGGAGAAAACAACACCCTGACCAACACTAACAGGGCATCTACTGTATAGAAACTTAGAGCAAGCTCCACTCTATCTTAGAACTGAAGATATTACCTAGTCTGGTAATGAAATGTCTGTGATCAAATATCCAAGTTCAGAGAGCATCAAGGAATCCAGAGTTCAATCATGAGTGACGTACTGTATACCATGATGATGTTTGAGTTAAAGGCCATGTGTATGTTGTTAATATCACACTTCAAATGGTCTGATAATCTTTCCCATAATTTCACAGAAATAACATAAGAACAAGATGAATTAATGGATCAGGATCATTTTCTGAAACTGACTTCTTGTTAAGAACTGGAATTTCACTTAAATGGTACTTCCAAAGCCCATTTCTGCCAGTCAATCCAGAAAAATACCATAACTAGTGGTATCAAATGTTTCTGAGAATTCCTGCATAAACAATAAGGCATATATTTTATTTTTTTAAAAAAACCATAAAGACAAAACAAAGATAAACGCATAGCTTTTACATATAAGAGGAATTCAGTCTTGAAATTAAGGTTCTTGATATTTAACACTTTGAAAATATGTATGATTCATTGTACTGTTTGGTCGTAATATGGTAACAGAGTATGTATACAAGTTCTTCTATGGCAGAAAATTCTGTTAAAGTACATGAAATCAAATATTTTAAGAATATGTTGATTCATTTGTTGTTAATCAAGTTGCCATGGGCACTTAAATGCTACAGGTAAGAATACAGCTCGCTAAATAGGAACAAAAAAGCAAAGCTGAAGTGAGAAGTAATTGCATCCATCTGGAACATGACTTGTAATTTTTGAATAATTAACTATACCAATTTGTCAATATATTCCTGCACAACAAAATGCCAGGCAAGAAATACTAGAATTATACACAGAGCAAAGCTGTACGTGGTTTACCAAAAAGGCAAAATAGGTATAAATGCTTCAAAATGTGTATGCTCAATAAGTTTGAATGTTTATTTCCCTGTCAAGGTCAAGGTCAGACCTTAACCTTGACCTCCGATTGTTCAGCTTGGAGGCTAAAGACGCAGCATGGCCTTCTCCAATTCGAAGAGACACTTGTTCGGCAGGCTGAGGCAAAGAGGCAGTCCCGGAACCAGCGAAATCTGGCGGTTGTGCAAGGGACAGAATGTATCTGCCCTCAGTGTGAAAGGGACTGCCACTCTCGAATTGGCCTTTTTAGTCACACTAGATGCTGTTTTAGGACCTCTTTCCAGAGCGTGATACCATAGTCTCTTGAGACTGAAGGATGCCAATGAATTATTTCCCTGTGCAAAATGAATTGGCTACAACACAGTCACAAGCATGTGTTGTTGTTGTTGTTGTTGTTGCTGTTGTTGTTATCCAGTCAATTATATATGAGACACATTTTAAAAAGTTCAATTCTGAGTTTCATGTTTAATAAATGAGATAATAATAATAATTCCATTCTTAATGGATAGTTAGTATTTATTCTAGCTTCTTCTTTCTAGCATGTACCTTTTAAAAAACAATAGAAATATTCTTCAATAAAGGAATATTAGAAACAAGGGATGTTTTAATAAATAGTTATATATGGAATGCTAAGCTCATATTTTCAATGTTAAAAATCAGTAGAAGTGGTTTCCCTAGTTGTAATAAAAATTAATAATTTGTGAGGATGTAATGGACCATATTTCCAGTACTTTGCATTCATTTTGGTTAGTTGATTAGTGATAACTTATCATATCTTAATGTCATAATGTATGTCATGAAGAAATAATTGATTGAACAATACAGACAATTAGCTTTTACACACATACTTCATTGAAAATTGGAGTTTGGCATAGAGCAATCTGTATTATTCAGTCCCTCATTTGTGCTGCAAAATGTATTATCACATTATTAATTAAGGAAGTTTTCATCTAATTATCAGCATAATAGATATGAATATCATGCTTCATAGTCATTAATATTTGTATGACACTTCTGATGCATACCTACATAGATTATTATCTATGTACAAAAAAACCCCAATAAACTAAATACAGGAATTCCATTTCTTTACAAACAGGTGTAAAAACAAAATATTGTTCCAGTGGCTTATTGGCCAAAAGAAAACAATATTTAATGTGTATGCTGCAAGATTGTACATCTTATATGTCGGAAGATGTAGGAGAGTTATTCCAATTTTGAACATAAAAATTATCCTTCCTTCTTACTATATGTTGAACAATTTATGTGAAATTTAAAACAGTAGATCTGTCCTTTTGTAAAAATCAGATCAAATTACAAACCTACTAAGACCAACATGTTTATACTTCTAATTGTTAGCAAGACAGACTAATTACAACAATGATTAGAACTCTAATTAGATGCTTTAATCATTGGCATCTGAAAGAGAGGGATTGGGTGGGTAAATGGCAAAACATATATCATCACATCATAACACAAGGCACATATGTTACATACTTCTGTGAAACATCACAATACATCTACAAAAGGTCAAGATTTGTATCATGACATCATAACACAAGTTTTTGCTCATCATGGCCTGTATCAGTGTATCAAACACCTTTACGCTAGAGCATGGCTGTCAAGCTCTCAGCCTGCAGGCCAGATGCGTCATGTTCTGGCCACGCCCACGCCCAGTTTAGTGAAGGGGGGAAAAGTCCCGATATGTCACATGACGCCACTGTGATGATGCGAGTTTGATCCTCAGGGCTAGGGGAAGGATGAAGAAGGGGTGTGAATAAAATAAAATACCTCTCCTTATCAGGGCAGTTTGTATGTATGTATCTATATATATAAGCGCGAAAACTATTCACACTGTACGAAATCTCCAGAATCATAAAGCCTACAAGCTTGAAATTTGCCTCGTGTGTTCCTCTTGGCTTCTAGGTGCTCACTAAGAAAGGATTTTTCGAAATGACCATCAGAGCATTAGTATTTCCTATATTATGATTAACATGGTCTGATGCTAAAGAGTTCTACTCCCCCTTCCCACCTGAAAAGAAGGCTTCTGTGGGGCAAGGCTGAGAGAGAAGGGGGTAGGATAGGAGAGGCTTCTGTGGGGCAAGGCTGGGGGAGAGATGGGGATAGGATAGGAGAGGCTTCTGTGGGGCAAGGCTGAGGGAGAGAAGGGGATAGGAGAGGCCGATCGTAACTACTCATTAATTTTCAAGCTGTAAGTGTCGATTTATCAAGCCCGATCATATAGTTTCGTAGCAAAGCATGGGTATCCAGCTAGTGTATGTATGTATGTATGTAAGTATGTATAATAATTCTCTCTTCATCCCTATGGTAGAAGACTCTCAATCTCGGGTCCTCTACCAGAGGCCTGGGAATTTGAGGGTTCTGCGAAGGATCTTAGCTGTCCCTAGCACTGCACTCTTCTGGACAGAGAGATCTGATGTAGCTCCTGGTCTGTGTTGGAGCTGCTCTCCCAGTTTAGGAGTCACAGCCCTAAGTGTTCCTAGTACTACTCTGGGACCACTTTGGCTTTTATTTTCCACATCCTCTCCAGTTCCTCCATCAGACCCTGATACTTGTGCAGCTTCTTTTACTCCTTCCTGATCTCAGTGGAGATTCTCAGTCATCCAGGTAATCATTGCCCGAACTTTTTTCAAGAGGCAACTGGATTTTCTGGTTTTACTTTGAAGACCTTTCTCTTCTTATCCAGAGATGACCACTGGTTTGAAAGAGGGATCAAAGAGGCCATCTCTGTCAAAATTAAACAGCCCTCTCTCAACAGAGAGAGAGGGATACAACATCATCTATCTCCAGTCTACAACACAGTCCTTTCAGCAGTTCCAAGAAGGCTCCACTCCCATTTGCACCACTCAGGCGACCATGAATGAAATAGATAAACCTCCAGGTGGCCTTAATGACTTGCTAAAAGAATGCAGATGACCAGCTGTCTGCAAGGAGTATAAATCCTTCCATTCCCCACCATCCAGTCAGAGCTAAAGAAGCTTCTTGGATGAGAAGCAAAACATCTTCAAAGAAAAACTAGAAAGTCCACTTGCCTCTTGAAAAAGCACCTTTGGGACACTCCTTCCTGATTTTGCTGTTACTTGGCACCACTACATCTACCACCACTGTCTGCATGTGTATTTATATATATATATGTACATACAATACACACGCACACACACACACACACACACACACACACACACACACACACACAGTCCTTGACTTACAACAGTTCATTTAGTGACTGTTCAAAGTTACAACAGCACTGAAAAAAGTGACTTATGACCATTTTTCACACTTGCAACCATTGGAACATCCCCATGGTCACATTCAGATGCTTGGTTCATATTTACGACGGTTTCAGTGTCCTGGGATCATGTGATCAGCTTTTGAAACCTCCTGACAAGTAAATTCAATGGGGAAATCCAGATTCACTTAACAACCGTTTTGCTAACTTAACAAATGCAATAGATTCACTTAACAACTGTGGCAAGAAAAGACGTAAAATGGGACAAATTCACTTAACAAACGTTTCACTTGGTAACATAAATTTTGGGCTCAATTGTGGTCGTAACATAAGGACTACCTGTATATATTATATGTTTCTGCACCTGTGGGCTGAGATGTCTTTTCTCTGACCATTGGCCAGGTTGCAGCTCTTTTCTTCTCTCTCAAGATATTTCCACAAACCATTACAGTCCCAGACATCCTGTTTCTTGCCTTGAGGATATACAGCAAAACCTTGATTTAACAAATATAGAAGGGTAGAAAAGCTATTCAGGAAAACTTATATCCATTGTTGTTACTTTGCTCCAACAATGAATAGGGAAGGGTGATGACCTCTGATTGTTCTTGTTGTACCCTTCCTACATATACAACCAGTGATATTCCTTTTTTTTATTTTTCATGGTCTGGTTAATAAAAAGTGTTATCTTCTGGCAGAAAAGAATCCCAATGCATCTCAATTCAGTGACCCCTAAAATGTCAAGCTTTATGACTTGTATCCCAGTGAATGCTTGTAAATTGAATATAGAAGGGATATTATTTCTCTGTCCCTTTGCATACCATGAAAAGCTGTTCAGAAGAGTTGGAAATCATCAGAACGGGATAACATAGCAGCATGTAAAATGCCACATAGAAGAGAGGAAGTTGGACCCAATTCAGTGGATATCTCCTGAAAGCTTCCATTTCCATTTTCCTTTTAGCAATTCAGCTGAAATTGTTTTCATATTTCAGCTCTCCGTTCCATGTCACACTAGAAGATTGATGAATCTTCTATGAATAGATGGGAAAGGCTTGGGGATGGGTTGGATGCAGTTCTGTACAATGGAGAAGGGGTGTAGGGAATTGCTTTACAGAAAGAAAAAGCAAGCGCTGGCAGCAGAATTGAGTGATAACTAACTAGGGAACTGGGTTCAAGAGGAACCCCAAGGATTACAGCTGTTTTATCCGGAACAAAAATGAAAACGATTTCAAAAATAATGTTTAAAAATATTCATAAAAGTCAAACATTTTTATTAAAAAAAAAACTTTTGAATATGCATTGAACCTGGCTTTGGCAGAATTGTAGAAACATAACTAGGAATGAAAAAAATTAAACATTATTGTTGGCCATGTACTAACCTTGGAGTTCTTGTCACTTGGGCTATTAAATTTGGGAAAGAAAAAAAAATACTCTTTCCATGGGGTGTGATTTTTGAATGTTAATATCACAATTCAGCGCATGTTCGCTAACACCATTCAATTTTCAAAACAATTTTTAAGTAAACAAACCGTGGCAATGCTTGAATGTTGTGTAATATTTCAAGTCTTATATTAGAAGATACTTAGAGATTTTCACTCCATGGAACCTTTTTTTTCCCGCCACTTAGTCCCATAGAATCCATTCAGAGTCCTCGCAGAATCACATTTAAAAAAACCTTATGCATATCCTTTGAATCTTCTCTCTTTTAAGAATCCACCCCAACTACTCAGCAAGCACAAGGTCTAATATTGAAGGAACTATGTTTCAAAAATATTCTGCTAGGTAGTTGGAGCCATACAAAACAAAAAGATAAGAGCATATATTCTTGCTTTCTTTCAATTCAAATTGCAATACAAACTAAACGATAAATTTCACTTCCTTTATATTGCAACACGATGCAGAACAATAAGGACAATAAGCAGAAATAAATTACACAGTCTGTTAGAAAACTATAAAATGTACCTTATCTTTATTTAGTCATTCTAATTTGCATATTGGAAATCTTCCTTTTCTTCATCCTTTGTGTGTCTGTATAAACTATGAACAAAGCTGGAATTTTTTTCTCCCTTAAAAATAAGCAACCTGGATCTATATAATAAAGGAAATGAATCCGCATATAAAAAAACTTCCTGATTTATTCCTGACATGTTATCTTATATCCCACCATTTTCAAAATATTCAGACCCTGGGGGCCAATTCATAATTTTTTGCCCTACATCATGGCCTGAGTTTTTCTCCAATTGTATTCCTGTATACTATTGGGGAATAACCAATAATAGCTCTGCATTTTACTTCCTCACAACTTCATTTGCTACACCAGTTCCTTTCCCTCTTAAACCAGTAGCTAGTAACTCATGAAGGCATCTCAAGAAATGAAAGGCAATGTATATATATATATATAATGATAGCATTGTTTTTTTATAAAGTACACTATGATGCTGAAACAGATTAGGATCTGCAGTCTGTACAGGATTTGCTCTTTTTTCCATGTTCTAAGTGGACACTGAATAGTTTGAAGCCAACCATTTGATAATGATACCTGGTGGCCTTCAACGGTTGAGAACAGTCCAGGATAATTGAACTGAGCAGTGCAATTATCACAAATTAAGGCAAATATACATGTCCCAGGATAATGTTGCAAGTTGAACTGTGAAATGGCCCCCTTGTCATTAACAAGAGTGCCGATTTACCACCAGCTTATCAAGTACTTAGGAGCCGAGGGCTTGGCAGCACAAGGAAACAACTGCCATTCGCCAGCCATCAACATACCAATTAGCCAATAGGAAGGCATCACATAAATACAACTTGCAGAATAGTCCAAATATTCCAGTAGAGAGAAGTTCCCTGAAGATGAGCTCCAGCATGAGTCTGAAAGCTCAGAGGAATAAATCTCTGGTCCCAGTGACTGACCCAGATTTGATTTGCAATTCAATTATCCTCCAAATGACCAAAACAGATTTTTTAAAAAGTCAATTGTGCCCCCAAAGCTAACACAAGTTCTGGAAATCCCCTCCACAAAAAAGAAAAAAAAAACTTATTTCTAACATTATCTATAATTTTAGTATATACTATGTAGATTTGCCTGTCATTAACCAATACACATAGACAAGTAATAATTACAAAGACAAATCATCCTGCTGTTGTTTTTAAAAAGTCTCTACAAGATACTTTTTATAATAGCTTTAACCTTGTGTATAAGTTGTAGTGTTCTCTCTCTCTCTTTCTCACTCCCTCTCTTTCTCCCTTCCTCTCCCTCTCTCTCCCTTCCTCCCCCCCTCTCTCTTTCTCCCTTCCTCTCCCTCCCTCCCTCTCTTTCTCCATCCCTCTCTCTCTTTCTCCCTTCCTCTCCCTCCCTTTCTCCCTTCCTCTCCCTCCCTCCCTCCTCTGTGTGTGTGTGTGTGTGTGTGTGTGTGTGTGTGTGTGTGTGTGTGTGCATGTACAGAAACGGGGAAAGTAGAGGTTCACTTGAATCAGTCAGATCTTTATTACAGTCAAAGATCAATTAAATCAAAGGTCAATTAAAAAGCATAAAAATATATCAGAGTCTAAAAAATAATAAATATAAAATTCTAAATGATATAAGTAGATGTAAAAGAATTCTAAAAGGAGGGATAGCTACATTAGAGGGGTATAGAGGAACATAAAGGTTAGCATGTGGCAGATTATCACAGTACAGAGCATTCTAGGATGTGAAACTAGATGCTCATTAAAAACTAGGGCACAAGTCATCCATCTGATAGTTTTAAGCACTGCTGAGCAGAACCTGGCAACATCATATGTTATAGCAGGGTTAGTATCTGAAAGGAGCAAGGAGGTATAAAATTGTCCAGTGTGCCCTGGATATTTATCCAGTAATACTGAGATGAGACTAGGTTCATTTGAGCACAGAGGATGTGAGCATCCTTAAAGAGATGGGAGGCAAGAGATCAGCACATGTTATTTGTGTAAATAGTGAAAATCAAACCTGGAACTAGGAATCGGGTACTATGAAATTTACTAGAAGAATTAAGATTGAATCCAGGGATAAATTTGCTGCCTTCCTTCCCTGGCATAATTGATTTAGAACAATCGTCAAAGTGGAGCTTGCAGAAATATTCAAATGTAATTAAAAACCAATTGAATTAACCAAAACAGTTTGTTGATGGTTACTTCCATGTATCCATTGTAGTGTAATGGTGTAGGGGTTAAGGAAGCCAGCCAAGCCATCTTGAATCAATTGCTCCTGAACCCAAACAAAGGTCGGGCTTTTTAACAAGCCAGCCAATGAACAACCCCAATGCATCACATTATGCATTTCTCATGCTTTCTTGTGAGAACTGAGTAAGCACAGTAATACAAGCAAACACTAAAAACAACAACTTCCTATTCAGGTGATTATTTTCTCTTTCTTGTCGCATTAAGAAATTTAAAGTCAGCAACAATTTTTGAAGGAATTTTGTGAAATCAATGGGTAAGCCCCTCTTACTTAAAATATTACAGTTGATTTCATCTAACTGAACTTCGAACATTTATTTCAAAATAGGTCTTCTCCTTCACACTGTATAAAAATATAGACTAGTTCTTGAATATTTATTGCAGGGGTGTCAAACTCGCGGCCCACAGGCTGGATGTGTCACACGCTGGCCATGCCCACCCCTCTTTTAGTGAAGGGGGAAAAAGTCATGATACATCATGTGATGACAACGTGACGTCGTGAGTTTGACACCCCTGGTTTATTGGATTTTTATATCTTTCCCTTATTACTTTATAAGTAATTCAAGGTTACTTGAGTAAGTAACTAATACTCCTCCCTCCTTCTCTTTTTCCCCACAACATCAGCCCTGTGAGGTGAGTTGAGCTGAGAGAGAGTGACTTGCCCAAGGTCATTCAGCTGGCTTTCATGACTAAGGCAGAACTAGAACTCACAGTCTCCTGCTTTCTAGGCCAACACCTTAACCACAACATCAAACTGACCCCAAATGTTGGATGATTGATTTTAATCCATCTAAGAAAGTACTCTGTCTGTAGCAGATGAAGAAAATTTTCTATATATCACAAATAATTCAGAATATTTTGTTGATACAGCAGCAGTTTTGAAGCCACCTGGGATTTGTTGTATATCAGTGTTGATGTCAATTGCTACTCCAAATCAGCAGAGGTGAACATCTGTGTGGGAGGGGGGCACATTCCTGGTTGGATTCTGATTAATATGTGGCATTATCTACCTGGATTTGTATATCCAATTAAGCATCAATTGAAATATATTAGTTCCCTAGGCTAGATGTAGTTGTAAAAATTGAAACAGTGGAACTGTTCTGTCAGATGGATAATGGCATCGTTGAAGTTGAAACAGAGCGGAGATAATATGAAGCTCTTTCCCATTTTCTTAAGCTTCTGTGTGGTGAACTTACTCCTATTGCATCTGAGCATTTTGTCCAATAAATTATGATTGACATGAGATTCTGGAAACAAAACACCTTTAATGAAACTCCTGAGCACATCTCTCCCACCCGCATATTTTTCTTTTAATTAAGGATCCCCATAGTGACAATCTCTATTTCTTTAATTTACATTGCCTAGAAAATTAGCCCCTTGGAGAACGGATGTAATAATTGCTGAAATGTATTGTGGGAATGTACTATACAAAGTTGATGCATTGCCAGTATTACTTGCATGTTTCAAAGATAAAGAACATAGTTCTTTGTTTGTCCCTACATCCACATTAAACTTATAGCTCTGGAATAAAGAGATGACGTGAAGAATGGAACAGGTACTTAGTATTATAGATGAGGTTTTAAAGGAGATGAAAGGGATTTGCAATATTTCCTTCTAATTAATTTCTTCCACTGTGGATGCCTTACCTGACTGTCTAAGAAGTTATTTTTTCTTTTTTCTACATGGTTGTGGGATGTTTCTCTGGCTCAAGGACTATGCCTTCCCCTCTTATAAATGGCCACCTGTGACTTAAGTACTTGAGAGACTGAGGAAGGCTTCCATTAGCTTCAACCCCCTAACACAGTGGTTCTCAACCTGTGAGTCGGGACCCGTTTGGGGGTCAAATGACCCTTTCACAGGGGTCGCCTAAGACCATTGGAAAACACATATTTTCAATGGTTTTAGGAATAATTTTATTGTTGGGGGTCACCACAACATGAGGAACTGTATTAAAGGGTCGCAGCATTAGGAAGGTTGAGAACCACTGCCCTAACAGATATACTTCACTATCTTGAAAAAAAGTTAAAGAAAGGACTGATCTCTACTTTACCAAGGCCTGAGAAAATGTAAGCAAAACTTTCTTCACCCCTGTGGCAAAATTTGTCTTTTTGATTTTACTTGCTTCCCAACTTATAATTGATCATTATATCTTTGACAATTATATTTGTTAATTGTCACATCACTGTAACTAGCTTTGTGAAATAAGCTGCATTGGACAGGTCTTTTACTTTCCTGCAAATTTTAATTCTATTCAGAAATTTAATTCTATTTCAAAATCTATATTTTTGGAAATTCCAGATTTATTTTTATCCAGCTTTCTAGTCCTTAAAACAATAAAAGTGAGTAGGTTCATGTCTGACTGAAAGCTTAGTAATCAAAGAAGGGTGCGCACTATACAGCTTTTCCATTGCTCCTATTTAGCTTTACCCTTCTTTTTTTTCTAATATGAAAGGTGAAATAACATATGACAGAGGTTATCATCATAATCTAATGGTCTGATCCTGTAACGTTCCCATTGTAATGTCTGATCCTGTAATGTTCCCATTGGAAACATTAAAACAAAGCATTTTTCATTTTGCTACCTATAATCATGATGTTTTCAAAATGATGAATTTGAAGGCTTTAATATTTCATAGGAAGAAGGTATTTTTAAAATTTAAGTAAAAAATATTATTATCTCTTTCAAAACAGACCTGATGCAATTCATTATAAATATCAGGAATTACCAACTTTTTCTTTTCTTTTTTTTTTTATTTACACTTTATTGATTTTTTTAAGACAGATAAAATATAATAACAATTTTGTTTGACATCGGATTCGCAGTGTTTATACATATGTACATGAAAAAAATATCTGGTGTCTTTTATACTATACATTTCTAATTAATTTCTGCACCTTTAAACTCCTTCCTTAATTCTATCATTTATCCATTCGTACCATCTTCCCCACACAGTATCGTAATCTGAATTTTCATCATCACTTATTTCGTGCGTTAATTTACTTGTCTCTGCACACTCTAATATTTTACTAATTATAAGGTCGTCTGGTGGTAGGTCTTTCTTTTTCCAGTATTGAGCATATGCCAGTCTGGCAGCTGTAGTTATATGTATTAGGAGGTGGACCTTTTCCTTTCCATGCCCTTTCTTTACCATTCCCAGGAGAAATATTTCTGGAGTCAAATCAATTTCTTCTTTGAGTATGTCTTTTAACCATCTCCAAATTTTGCTCCAGTATCTTTTTGCTTCGGGGCATGTCCACCACATGTGAAAGAAGGTGCCCTGGCCATGACCGCATTTCCAACAATTTGGGTGCACATTGGGAAACATCTTTGATAATCTTGCAGGGGCTAAATGCCACCTATGGAGCATTTTATAATGATTTTCCTTATACGTGGCTGCTCTAGTTAATTTATAATTTTTATTCCACGCCTCTTCCCATTCATTAACGTTCAAACTATGCCCAATGTTTCTCTCCCATGCTCTCAATTGGTTTCTGATTGTATCCTCATCACTATCTTCATCTAGTAAATAATTATATAGCTTGGCCAGCACTTTTTTCCCTGGTCCCATCAAAATTTTGTCCAATCCGTTATATCTCAATTCTATGCCAAATTCATCCTTATCTTTCTGGTATCTTGATTTTATTTGCAGGTAAGTCCACCAATCTAAGGTTATGCCTTGGTCTCTCAGAGCATCATTTGATTTGAGGTTTCCCCCTCCGTCAATGATATCTTTATATCTACACAATTTCTCCATTCCCCACCTATTGGGGTAAATCAATGCCTCTACCGTAGAGAGCCAATTTGGAACTTTTGTATAGTGTCTCTGCCTGATCCCCGCCCACATTTGTATTAAGGAGTCCCTAATTTTATGCCTGTGGAAATAGGTTTTCTTTTTCTTGTCTTTGTCCCATAAGTATGAATGCCACCCTCTCTGTAAATCGTGGCCTTCTAGCATTAGGATTCTCTTGTTCTCCAAAGTGATCCATTCCCTTATCCAAATCAACTTTGCTGCTCTGTAATACATTTCCCAATTCGGAAGACCAAATCCTCCCACGTTCCTTTTTTCCTGTAGAATTTTGAGTGAGATCCTCGATTTTTTTCCCTCCCAAACGAATTCCCTAATAATCTTATTTAATTCTAGGAAAAAAAATTTCTCTAAAATCACTGGTAGATTTTGATATAAAAATAGGATCTTGGGGAAGATGTTCATCTTAATTGCCGCAATTTTGCCTATAAGTGACAATTTAATCTTTTTCCATCTATCCAAATCTTGTTTTAATTTATTAATTAATGGGGTATAATTATCATCTCTTAGAGATGAGCACCTTTTGGTTAGCCAAATTCCTAAATATTTTATTTTTGGGACAACCTTTAGGCCCAAAGTTCCTTCTATCTCGTTCTTCTGCACTTCAGTTATATTCTTAGTTAATATTTTGGTTTTAGATTTGTTCAGTTTAAAGCCAGCCACCTCTCCATATTTACTCAATTCCTCTAGTACTTTTTGTCCAGAAGTTAATGGGTCTTCTAGTATTAGTGCCACGTCATCCGCAAAGGCTTGTGTTTTATAGGTCTCATTTCTAATTTTTAGGCCTTTAATTTCCTTGTTATTTCTAATCTTACGTAGCAGAACTTCTAGAGCCAAAATGAATAATAGCGGTGACAAGGGGCAGCCCTGCCTTACTCCCTTTCTGATTTGGAATGTTCTTGTCCTGTCTCCATTAACTAAGATGCTCGCCCTCTGATTGTCATAAATGGTCTTTATCATCTTTTCGAAGTTTTGCCCGAATCCCATTATTTTAATTTGTTTGGTCATAAAATTCCAATTTAAATTGTCGAATGCCTTTTGGGCATCCAAGAAAACTAAGGCCAACTGCTTTTCTGGGTGTTCTTCATAGTATTCTAGAATATCTAATACAATTCTCAAATTATCCCTAATTTGTCGCCCCGGGAGAAATCCATTTTGGTCTTTATGAATCCAATTATTTAATATTTTTTTTTTTTCTTTCTGCCATTATACACATGAATAATTTGTAATCAGTGTTTAGGAGCGAAATCGGTCTGTAATTTTGGATTTTTTTGGAGTCGGCACCTTCTTTCGGCAGGAGTGTGACATGCGCTTCCCTCCATGAGTCAGAAATTTTTGAGCCCGTCAAAACCTCATTAAAGATTTCCATTAGTTTGGGTTGTAAAATTTCTTCCAATTTTTTGTATATTTCTCCCGGGAATCCATCCGGGCCTGGTGATTTGTTGTTTTTGAGTTTGGAGAGGGCTTTTTTAAATTCTTCAATTGTTATCTTCGCGTTTAACATCTCCTTCTCTTCCTCCGTTATTTTTGGGAGCTCCGCATTTGCCAAGTATTGGTCTATTTTTTCTTCCGGGGCCTCCTCTTCTTTATACAAGGATTCATAGTACTCTCTCGCTCTTTCCAATTTATCTTCTTCTTTATTTAAAAGATTTCCCTTAGCGTCTTCTAGTATCTGAATTGTCGCTTTTCCCTTTCCTTTTTTAATTTATAGGCCAGCCACCTGCCCGATTTGTTGGCGTTCTCAAAATAGTACTGTTTTGTTCTTTTTATGTTTTGGGCTAGCTCCTCTTGCTCTAGGATGTTTAATTTATGTCTCCACACCAGCCAATTTTCTTTTGCTACAGTATCTCCAGGTATTTTTTGGAGTTTCCTTTCTGCTTCATCTAAATGTTTAATAAGATCTTCCCGGGATTTCCTTTTTAATTTATTTTTATATGCAGTGTATGATATTATTACCCCTCTTAGATAGGCCTTCATTGTGTCCCATACTATTTCACGGGGTGTCCCTTGATTCTCATTTTCCATAAAAAAAGTCTTTATTTCTCCTTTCAATTTTTCTATACACTCTTTGTCGCCAAGTAAATTTGTGTTGAGCCTCCATCTCTGTTGTTTCTTTCTCTTTGTAATTCTCCATTTTATTTCTAGGGGGTTGTGATCAGCCCAAATGTACACAGGAATTACCAACTTTTTCACATCACATTACTATCATGTGACCTTTCCAGAGGCAAACATAACTTTTTTTAAAATGGATTGAATGTCACCAGATTGCCAAATCTTACAATATTTCAGTAATTGCATCCCCAGGGCAGAAAAATATCTTAAATTTTTCGGTTGTACATGTGTATGCATTTAAAAATAATGTTAGGATTCTAAGAGGTCGTTTAGGATGTTATGGGTATTATGGCACCTGTGCACCCTGTGTTATCAATTCCTGATATGTACAGAATAACAAAACCTCATTTAATGTTGTAATAGTACAGTGGCACAGAACTACAGGAAGAGAGCTTGTTACAGGTAGCCCTCGACTTACAACCACAATTGAGTCCAAAATTTATGTTGATAAGCAAGACGTTTGTGAAGTGAGCTTTGTCCCATTTTTTGACTTTTCTTGCCACAGTTGTTTAATGAGTCACTGCAGTTGTAAAGTTAGTAACATGGTTGTTAAGTGAATCTGGCTTCCCCATTGACTTTGTTGTCAGAAGGTCTCAAAAAGTGTTCACATGACACCAGGAGACTGAAACTGTCATAAATATGGGTCAGTTGCCAAGCGTCTGAATTTTGATCACATGATCACGAGGATGCTGCAATGGTTATAAGTGTGAAAAATGGTCATAAGTCACTTTTCTCAGTGCCATTGTAACTTCGAACGGTCATTAAGCAAACTAATGTAAGTCAGTGACTACTTGTACTCAGGAATATTAGTTGAACTGAATAGGACTAGGCTGTCAGACTGGTGGCCCAGATGCATCACACGGTGGCCATGCCCACAGCCAGTTTAGCGAAGGGGAAAAAAGTTGTGATAAGTCACGTGACACTATGGTGATGATGCGAGTTTGACATCCCTGGAATAGAATATTATGGGATATTTACATCATTTTCATTAGATCGTTATGCAAATAATATAAATTGCAACAGTTATTCAATTTGGTGCCTAGAAACTCCATCATGTCAGGGCCTGGAAGAATGAAGTGTTGTTGCAGTAATATATAGAAAAGAAATGTTATTTTTTGGTAACCCACAAATAATTCACATGAAAGAAAGAGCTGTAATTGGGACATTCCTTTTTCTCTTTCTTTAACTATCTTATTGTACATGTTATTGAACATGTATTCTATTCTACTTTTATTAAGAGTTTTTTAAAAAACAGTGTTTGATTGACAGCTGCTGGGTTGAAAACCCATCATTTTCTACTCATTTCTCCATCTGCATCTAGGGCATGAAACTCTTAATCATTCTTTCAAACATCAAAGAAGTCCAGGCATAGTTTGATCTGGAAAGGTAGTATGATCATTGCATATATTTAGTTCCACAGGCTTATAATATTGGGTAGGATTTTATTTATTTATTTATTTCATCACTTTTTGTGCATGTATTAGCAGCAGGTGAAATCATAGCAGAAAGAACTAATGAATATGCAACTAGGACATACCGAAAAACATCTTGAAAGCATACCATTATCTTAACCAGCAGTATCAAGTTAAGATGAAGGAATATATATGTATATATACCAGACTTAACAGTGAGGATATCTAGAGAATTTTATCTTCAGTTTTTAAAGTCTGTGGGGAGAAACTAGGCTCTTGCCTTAGCAAATAGCATAGCTGACCACATTTATATTTGAAATATATACCTAGGAATCCACACTGAATAATTCCAACATCAAAAAGTCTTCATTACTGTCTTACATTTGTGTCTGCTTGGCACACTGGATCTAGCACCCAGGCTCTTTTTGACTCTTGTCAAATCATTTTCCTCTCCAGTATCTACTTACTTACCCTTAAGTGAAAAGAAGAATCAAATGTGACGGAGAAATACAACCAGCAATCTGTGTCCCTCGTCCTTTCTTTAATTCTTTTGACAAATGCACTATCAAGATGACATTAGACAGCAGCAGCATTGCAGTATTTACAGCACTACTGTGTTGTTTGAAATATCTTTTTCCTCCTGGTAATCTGTGAGACATTATGCCCATGAGTTTCTGCTATGTTTAGGTCATTTTGTAGGGTAGAAGAATATATGATAGATAGACATGCTTAGCAGCTCTTAACTTATACCGGAGGAAGATGGTATTGTTCATATTTTTATTTTCCACCTTCACTCTAAAGAGGTGCTTGGCAGTGTATTAAGATATCCTCTAGACTGAGATGGAACGCTAAGGGCTGCAAGGACGATGATAGAAAATCACTGCCTTTGCTTCTCCCTTGACTTTATTTATTTTAAAATTTTGTAAGTGCTTAATGCTACAACAACTCTGGGTTGCATTTAGTAAATGTAAATGTAAGCAAGAATTTTACAACCTCACCTGGTTTGTTTGGAATAAAGATTGGGCATCATCCATATATTGATGGTATCCGAACCCAGTCCAATGGATGACCTCACCCAGCATTCTCATGCAGATGTTAAACATGAGGTGGGAGTGTAGAGTCTTGAGATACTTCCCTACACTAAGGTATGATGCCTCCATTGGCTCATTCTTCTTTGTGGAAGAGCAGTATGGATTACATGTAGACAAAAATAATGGACATTGCTATTAGGACAGGGATCTCCAATCCCTGGGCCATGGTTCATTACTGAACCATGGTTCAGAACTGGACCATGTGAGTGGCTAGCTGGCACACATGTATGCAACTTGACTTGCACAAGTATTGGGCCAGCACATGTGCAGCTCGACTTGTGCAAACACCGGGCCAGTGTGTACGCATACAGTTCCACTTGTGTGAGCGGTGGGCCAGCATGCACATGCATATAAGCACAGCTCAACTTATATGACTGAGAGCTGGCGTGCATGCAACTCAATTTGGATGAGCAGTACATATGCGCACACACGCACATCTAGATTTGTGTGAGTGGCAAGCTAGCATGCACGGTTATTAAAGGAATCTTGCTTCCCCATTGACTTTGCTTGTCAAAAAGTTGCAAAAGGTGATCACATGACCACAGGACACTGCAACTGCTATAAATATGAATCACTTGTCAAGGGCCTGATTTTAATCACATGACCATGTGGATGCTGCAATGGTCATAAGTGTGAAAAACAGTCATAAGTCACTTTTTTCACTGTTGTTGTAACTTTGAACAGTCACTAAAGGAACTGTTATAAATTGAGGACTACCTGTACTGTATATAAGATGATCTTATACACACATACACACATTCACACATACACACATGAGAAAACACATGTTGTGTTCAAACATATTTTATATTATCTGTTAGCCTAGAACATTAAATTTGAGGATGTTGTTAAACCAGCGTGCAAATTATCACAAAAACTAGTGATCCTTGTAACTTACAATGAATAATCCATTATCTCTGATGTATTATACTGTTTTCACTCATGTAACCAGACTAATGGGCCATGTTTAAAGTATGAAACATTAATTAAAGCACCTTTTCATTCCCTTAGAAAACAGAAATTCCATCTAAATTAATAATTTTCAAATACAGAACTCTTAATTAATTTAAGCTCTATTAACTGTAGAATCAGCTTGTTCACAGGTTGCATTTAATTATTCTCTTTACAAGCAAGGCCAATGAAAAGTCATTCTGCTGCTTGAGGCAAAAGTTAAGAACTTCTTTCCATGTAACAAAATCAACAGTTAGCATTTGAATGGTATTTTAGTATTGGTAGCAGGATTGGTTCCTTCATAACTAAGATCAACAGGTTAGTTTGAAAATATACAAGTACACACACATTTGTTCTCAAAAGGAGAAAGGAGCTTAGTTGCTACTACTGCCCCAAGTGCCCCAGAGATGGCACCTTACTTCATTGTTTTTTTCAGCAAAAGTGTCTTCTATCAATCTTCTGCTTGCTTAGACTAGAGGACTTGGGAAGAGACTCAAAGCAGCTGCATAAAATCTTCTGAGATGCAATTCAAGAACTGAATTATTTACTAAAATGGTTTTTGCTCATCCTGTTACTTTGCTTTGAAATAGGTAGATTGTAACATGAATGATAGCAATTGATGCCCGATCTGAGTTGCCTCAAGTCCTTGTGAAGTGGGCAGACAATAAAAACTGAATATATAAATATAATGACTAAGACCAGTGCAGATATCAAGAATTATGGACACTTCAAGTATGAGATAAAATTGAAAAATATTACATAATACTGTTGAACAATCTATAATGCCGTGTTGTATATGCATGGGTTTATATGTTTTAATGATTAATTTAGACAATATATTGTGTTAATATTTGTTCTATAATTGTCAAATTTATAATATTCTTTCATTTTGTTTGGAAAATTTAAAAAAAATGATTCTATGAAAGCCTCTGCTAAACCATCTTTTGAAATTTGGGGGGGGGGGAATGGGGGGGGGGGAAATGTTTCTATTGTATATGTTTGAAAAAAATTCCCATAACTAGTAGACATGATTTACATGCTCCCAGCAGTCTAAACCAGTGGTGGGTTGGGCGGGTTCACAAGAACCGGTAGAACTGGTAGTACCGGTAGTAAAACCGGCGGAGGCTCCGCCCATTGACCTGGACATCATCATAGGTGATCTGTGCATGCACGGGCACCATATAAACCGGTAGTAAGGGTAAGTAGAACCCACCCTGGTCTAAATATACTACACGTTTCCCATTTAACTCTGACGTATTTGTTTTAAAAAAGCACAAAAAGCATCCAAAAAACCCAACATTTTCACCATATTTTGTGAAGCCATGGTGGTGCAGTAGTTAGAATGCACTATTGCAGGCTAACTCTGTCCTCTGCCAGAGATTTGATCCTGACGGCTCAAGGTTGACTCACTTTCCATCCTTCCAAGGTTGATAAAATGAGGACCTAGATTGTTGGGGGCAATATGCTGACTTTGTAAACTGCTGTAAAGCACTGTGAAGCACTATATAAATCAATATAAATCTATATGTAGCCACATAGAATAAATCTTTATTCTATATGGCTACATATATAAATATAATAAAAATTAGAGCAAAGAATGTAGCAATATGTAAATCAATTAACACTGTAATTACACTGTTTACAATATGACTTAACCTTACCTTCTGTTGAAGTTTATTTGGTTTTAGAAACAAATACTTTCTCTATTTCTCCCTGTTTTTCTTCTGAAGTAATCCATAAATTGTAGAAGGATATAAAAATTAGCTTCAGAAAGGATTTCCTGATAATGAATATGAAAATATTAACTAATTACAAAACATGTTATTCTTTTTTACCCAACATAGATTTATATATTTGAAAATAACATCTATTACCAGCCTGATGTAAAGAGCAGCTCTTTGAGATTGACATCTTCTGGGAAAGAAGGAATTGTTTTTAATGGAATTGCAGACTGGTTATATGAAGGTAAATTGCACAATAAAAATTGCTATATGATGCTAAACGCAAAACAGCTTATCCTTGCTGAACTTTCAAGGGAAAAAAACATTATTGTGGAATAAACACCGGGGTGAAATGCTACTGGTTTGGGCTGGTTTGCCCGGGCCGGTTCGCCTGAACCAGTAGTAAAAAATGTAAAAAGAAAAGTTCCGATGATCAGCTGAGTGATGCGCAATCGTCAGAACTTGTTTTTTTTTTTTAACTTTTTTAGCATTTTTTTTTCCTACCTGTTCTCTGGAAAATGCTTTAAAAAGTAAAAAAAAAACAAAGTTCTAACGATCGCGCATCGCTCAGACGGATTGTCAGAACTTTTCTTTTTTATTATTTTTACTTTTTAGGCATTTGTTTTACTACCAGTTCAGGTGAATAGTTAGTAAAAACTGATTTAAAAAATTAAAAAAAGAGGCTCTGACGATCACAGCTATGCCGCGTGATCTCCAGAGCCTTTTTTTTTTTACTTTTTTTAAAACATTTTTTTACTACCTATTCACCCAAGTTGGTAGTAAAAACTTTTAAAAACTTTTTAAAAAGGTTCCCATGCATGCCACAGCTGATTACACACCCCCACACTGTTCTACTTACCTTCCCAAGCCGCCTTTTGGCACGCACTGTGCATGCGTGTGCAGCTCAGGTTTTGTGCGCATTGCACATATGTGCGCACAGCACTTGTTTGGCGCATGGTGCCAGCGAACCGGTAGTAAACCAGTTCAGATTTCACCACTGGATAAACATTTTCAATATTTCTTGGGGAAGTTGTAGCCCAGGAATATTTTATACTCTTAGGCTTAGGGAGATCAATATCAAAGTAGAAACAACATTTTTTTGCAGATGTTTTATTATTTCCAGGGAGGCTTCTTTAGTGCAATGGTTGAGAAATGGAGATTTCCTTACAATGAATTCTGAAAGATTGGATAGTAGTTTGATGCTTCCTTGGAAGTACTGGTTGATTTTAAACAAAACATTGAGATGAATAAAGAGAACAAATTCCCATCCTTAGACTTTCTCATAACTAAGTTAAATGATGATAACCTGCAAATACAACTTTACAGAAAATCTATTCGCATAGAACAAAAAGTATACTACCATAAAAGTCACCACAGAAAGCATAACATCAGCTGCATATGAACAATTGTCAACAGAGCAAAAACCAAAAACTACAGCTCATCAGCACCCTCACAACAGGTGGACTCAAGAATATGAACAATGATCCTACTTCAAATGTCCTTAAAAATGTACTATGAATATAAAATATGGAAATCCCAATTATGCATGTTTTTTTTTTACCTCAAGAGAAATAACTTGCATGGAGAAGATAAGAGAAATATTTTTAGCTTGTATTCTATAAATTATTCTACTTTTTTCAGTGGAGTGTAGAAGTGCAGCTAAACAATTTTGAAGTGTGAATTTCAGGGAAAAGTGAAGTATTCCATTTAATTTAAAATAAAGGACACCATCCTTTGTAGTTTCTTTGTTCTTTCTTTTATGTTTCTAAGAGCAAAATGTTTAGATAAAACTAATGTATCAAATGTCCTTCCATGGAAATCTAAAAGGCAATATTTACTGGTAAATCTGATACAAAATGCTTTTCATGGCTTTACTTATTTTTCCTCAGAGGAACTGCTTCATTCACACATTACTCACTGGTGGTCACCTGATGGAGAGAGGCTGGCATTCCTTATGATAAATGACTCATTAGTACCAAATATGCTTATTCCTTGGTTTACTGGATCTTTGTATCCCAAAGGAAAACAGTATCCATATCCAAAGGTAAGGAAATTGAGTAATACTTTCTTTTTTATTAATGCATGCTTTATTTAATTGCTCCCTTACCCACAATTACTAGAAGAAAACAGTCATTGGAGCTGAAGATAACAACTCTATTACAGTAGCTAAAAATAAAAGATTTAAGCAATTTTTTTTTATTACCAGATATAATTACAGACTTCCCAGTCCCAGGAGACTTGTGTGGATGTTTTTGTGAATTAATGAACTATTCTAGTCTCTCTCTCTTTTTTTTTTTTTTGTCACCTGTTCAACGTCAGGTTGAACAGAGCAGGTTGAGGCATGAGATCAATGGCAAACAAATTTAACAAAAAAAAAATACATTAAATAAATAATCAAATAAATAATTCCAGTTCTTCTCTCTGGTTAAGATCAGACTGTTTACCTCTTCTATCATGTCAAATAACCACTGTAAGATGTAGAATATATTAACAATGCTTTACCTCCAGGCAAAGCTATCTTTATGCTCTGTGTACCACTTTACAAAATATACCTAAAACCATATCAGATATAAAACCATCTCAGGTATGCAATCATCATATATAGAATATATTATTGCAATGAGCTTTATCTGGGACTGATTTTGTAGGCTGCAGCTGGTGTGTGATAAGCAATTAGCTGGTAAGTAACAGCCACCATAATTAATTAACACCAGTGCTTTCGGGCCTGCATTAGTTATCAGAAGGCTTCTCAGCACAATTCAAAGAGTTAGTTGTTATTAATAAATCCATTCATTTATTGTATTTCCTGGGGTGCACGATGGGAATATAATAAATTGAGCTTTTCAGGTGGAAAGCAGATAGCCCAGGTTCGAGACCCAAGCATTGCATAACAGGGTGAGCTCCCATTACTTGACTCAGCTCCTGCCAATCCAGCAGTTCAAAAGCATGCAAAGGTGAATAGCTAATGAATGCTGTCAGTTTGTTTAGGGCTTGGATTATTTGTTGGTTTTATTACTTTAACATATTATCATAAACTTCTAGAACTTTCGCTGGAGTGTGGCAGTCTACAGGAATAGTAAAATAAATAAACTTTTTAAAAAAACATTAAAGAACCTGTGAATGTTAGAATCGAACATGTAGTTTAGCATGGATTTAGGTCAGGATGAATGAACTTGTTAAATCAGTCTGTTTTCCCTCCCCAGCGTGGTTTCTTTTTTATTGTTGTTTTTACTTATCATTATTTGTTTTTAATCCTTTACATTCCATCCAGTGTAATTTGGTCATGGGTAACGTTAGAAATTGAATAAATATATTTTAAAACCTAAATAATGTATTACTCTGGACTAGGGTCTCTTTGACAATTATATTTATTACATTTGATTTTTTAAAAAATATGAAATTGTTAGATGACTTTACAGCATGTAAATTAAATGTACATCAGTGGATATTTTTCATATGTTTTTGCTAGGAGCAGAATTAATTTCTACAACTGTTATATTACTTTTCTTCAGCAATTTCAAATTGAACAGTACAAAAGAAACATAGAACAAAGGATAAAATTTAAGATTCAATTAAACTTATGATAAAGAAATTATAAAAGTCTACTATAATTTATTATGTAGTGAGCAGATTTATATTGTTAATAAATTGTAACATTTATTTAATTTTTCTATTCATTTTAGATTCACCTTAATTATTAAGCAAATGATCTAATAATATAGACTAAGACTTTATGTTTTGCAATGTTTTACTTCACTGGGCAGGTTTAGTAGTATTTATGACTACTATTAGACCAAGCTGGTGCATAGGAAACTTTTTGTAATTACTTTTACTCCTTATAAAAGCATCATCCCTTTTTTGTATTTTATACAGTTATTTGTATTCACAAGGAAAAAAGGAAAATAAAATAAGTGTGCAGGAATGTAAGTCTTACTGAATATGCCAATGCATGGCCATCAAATTAGGATCACTCAATACTCTGTCATAGAATATCAATGAGATATCTACATGACTTGTATTTAATTATTCCATTCATATTTCATCAATACTGAAATGTTTTTATTTTTTAAAAGGCAGGTGAACTGAATCCAGTAGTCAAGCTGTATGTTGTCAATCTATATGGCCCAACACATACATTGGAACTCATGCCACCAGACAGTTTTAAATCAAGGTAAGCAGATTAGAAGTTGATATATTATAACTATATTCCAGGGAGCCAGCTTGGTGTAATGGTTAAGGCACTAAAGGAAAAGGAGTTGGTAAATTCTATTTCTGCTAGAACTAGACATGAAGCCAATTGGGTGACCTTGGTGGCCAATCGTTCTCTCTCAGCCCTCAGAAAACACAATGCCAAACAACTTCTGAAAATCTTACCAAGAAAACTGCAAGAACCAGTCCAGGCAATCACCATGAATCAACACTACAAGCAGAAAAGTTAAAAAGAGAGATGGGGGTGGAGGGTAACTAGCTACAGAAGACCAAGTCTTGCATACAAATGCATACAAAGTTTGAACTCAGAAGACAGCAACAGATAGCAAATGTTGCCTCTGCAAAGAAGCTGAATTTGCAAACAGTAGACCATCTAATTAGTTGTTGCAAGAAGACTACACGGATTGACTACAAACAATGACATGACAAATTAGCAACAATGGCACATTGGAATATCTTCAAGAAATATCTATTTGCCTGCAAGCAAGAACTAGTGGGATCACAAAATAGACAAGAAAATAAAGAAGCTAAAATGCTATGGGACTTTAGACTCCAAACAGACAAGTACCAGGCTTAACAACTGTCAATAAATAAGACCAAAATAAGCAAACAAAAAATCTGGATAGCAGATGTTGCAATACTTGGAGATAGCAAAATAAAAAAGAAAAAAATGGGGGGAGGGTGTCACAAAATACAAACATCTTAAAATTAGAAATAGGACATAGCAAATAAAGCAAAAATAATGCCAATACTAATAAGGCACTTTAGGTGTAATCCCAAAATATCTCGAGCACCACTTGAACACTATTAGTATTGACAAAATCCCCATCAGTCAATTGCAAAATGCAAGTTTACTTGGAACAGCTTACGTCCTGCAACCAGTATTTTCAGCACCATCAACAGTGACATCTGTCTAGGTGCTTAGGAAGGACTCGATAGATGGATAAAGGTGCCAAATCCAGTCTAATCATCTGCTTGACTATAAAATGAACCATAATAATCATTTTTTAAAAAATTTTACAGATTGATTTTAGGTAATAGAATGAAAATGTTATTATAGAATTGAACTATTGATTTTTTTATAAAGTATTTGACATTGTTTTCATAAAAGATATACGAAGAGAAGAGAACCTTCCTTACAAGAGATATATCTGTTATGCAGACAGAAAGAGAAGTACCATTATCTGATTAAATTTGACAAGATTTTATGTTAAGGTTTGCAACAATGAATGGAACAGATTAGAATTTCAGAAAACCTCTCTAGTTACACATTCAAAGTCCAAACTCTATAATCATTGAGTTAAAGTGACCTGTTACTTTTCTCACTAAAAGAATGCTTGATTCTGAAAACTGACCATTTCTTTAAATGAACTGAATTTCAAATTAAAATTAAACAAAAGCATCAATGAAAGAAATACAAGATAGGGAAATTGTCTGGATTTCAAAGAATCTAGAATGAACTTTTGCTGATTGGGATGGAGATAAAACTTTAAAGATTTGTTCATAGAGAATGAGATGAGATACAGGATGAAGGTATTGTTTATTGTATTTTAAGAAATGGCAATTAAAGTTGTTCATATTCACCAGGATGGATTCTTTCTTTCTTTTTGTTCCCTTTTTTTCTTTGCACATTCGATTTTTATCTTTTCATTTTTGTAGTTTGTATTAGTTTGATGTGTATATGTTATTTTCAATAAAATTATTACAAAAATGATTTTTTTTAAAAAAATTAGATTTTAATACATGCAAATGTGTAGATTATACAGGGGTGAGTTCTAAATAATCAAATTCAAAATACATTATATCCTTTAGTAAATTTTCTACTATAGGAAAAAAGTATATTCCACTATAGTAGGAAAAAAGAATAAATATTACATATCTAAGTAGATAATAGGCCTATTTTTCTTTTTTTAAAAAATCATGGGTTTGTGCAAGCTTACTAAAAAAAAAAAGATCATGTATTTGATACATTCTGTTTGAGTTGCAAATGGTTTTAAGCAATCATCTGGCTGTCATATCACAAAGCCTGAGTGTGTGCATCTCTGGAAAATCAATTTTAATTTTACCTATGAAAGTACTGTATAATGCCCTAGTTACGGAAAATTGGAATTGGACATGATAAACGAAAACCATATTGAAAAATATTTTAAAAATCCAAGACACGGGCTATATTTTCTCTTTCTTTTACCCACTCAAGAACAAATTGAGGTCCGTTGACCCTTTATTTTATACACATTGAAAGAAGTCCATAGCCTGCAGCAATATATTTCTGATATGCTTGATGTTTTTTACTATTTATGTTCAGATGACACAGTGTCACAGAGAAGGGCATGTAGAAACAATATTCTGATAAATGAACATATCCTGCAGAAGAAGTCCATGTTAATTGGTGTTGCCATTCCCAAACTGTAATCAAACTAAATAGAAATGGAAAATGTAATACACCGTTACTTCATCTAGAAATGCCTACAAGGATAAGTCCCAAAAGAAGCACCTGAACTTTCTGGTTTTTCTTTGAAGATGTTTCGCTTCTCATCCAAGAAGATTCTTCAGCTCTTTGTTGGACAAGCTTCTTGGATGTGAAGTGAAATGTCTTCAAAGAAAAACCAGAAAGTCCAGCTGCATCTTGAAAAAAGCACCTTTGGGACAACCATGACTTGGATGACTGAGAATCTCCATAGACATCAAGGATAAGCATCATGACAAGCTTGAAAAATTGCTGTGTGATTTAAATGAAACACCCCAAAAATTCAAAATCAATGATATTGACAAAGTAATTGTCTCCTAACTTGCTGAATGTAAACATGAAAGACAAAGGGCATTCCTTTGATATTCTTTTGAGATCAAGTCTTGATTGTTAAGATGATAGTATATTATCTCCAAAGATACTTATAAAGATGACTGTAAACTACTAGCCTGATGAATTCTTTGTATTGGTATCATTACACCAACAAACAGCTTCTATTATTTACACAAATTCTTTTTGTATCAGTATCAAATGTTTAATTTGTTTATACAAATCATACTATAAGCACTTTTACAATTTATTGTATTTTGTTAACCAGATAATACTCAAGAGCAATTACACAATTTTTAGAAGAACATGAAGCTATCTACAAAAGTAGTGTAAAGGAGTATGATAAACCACAACAAAGGAGGAATACAAGAACTCCCAAAGGTGCTTTTTCAAGAGGCAACTGGACTTTCTGGTTTTTCTTTTGAAGACGTTTCACTTAGAAGCTTCTTGGATGAGAAGTGAAACGTCTTCAAAAGAAAAACCAGGAAGTCCAGTTGCCTCTCGAAAAAACACCTTTGGGACAACCGTGACCTGAATGACTAAGAATCTCCATAGACGAATGCAGAAACTGTTAGGTAAACAACAATGTAACCTTGGGAAGGAAGAGAGGAAGAGAAAGGAAAAAAAATATTACTCTGATTTTTTATTTTTGTATAAGAGGGGACAAGAGAATATCCTAGTAGGCGTTCAAGATTCTTTTATAATATCCCATAACAATAAAGTGGAATTCTGATAGCCCTTCAGTTGTCTGTTCCTGACCAGCTTTGAAAAGCTGACATCATGCTTGAAAGTCTCACCTCTTTATAATAGAACATTTTGGATGAAATGCTCATTTGATATTTGAGGCATCCCGTTGTCTGAAAGATGAGTTGCTGAACATGGTCATAGCATCAACAGCAAGTGATTATATATATATATAACAAACCTGCACAATGATGTGGTACATCTAACATAGAAATTGTGTCAAAATTTCGCTCAGCTAGAAGAGACTCAAAACACTTCTGACCAAACAATGTTATTCTCATCGAAGTTTGGAGGACTTCAGGATCAATTTTTGACTCTAAGAATCCAAATGAATTGTTTATAGTGGGCTGGACAACAGAATGTCCTGAACAGTGCTTATATATTGCTTTTCCTTTGAGTCTGCAGAAAGGAGGAATAACCAGTTGGCTGTGCCTTGAGAGCATTAATCCATTGCTGGACAATTATCAGATCTTCATTCAAATATTAGACTTTTGATGATTCAGAAAGGAGAGTTACAGCAAATTGTCTCACGGCGAGATGGGTGGCAAACACATTTAATAAATAAATAAAATTCGGACGTTTCACAAGCTAAAGCAGGTGATCACAGATTTCATGAGTATCTACCAGATTTCAATCATAAAACAGAAATATGGAATGGAATAATCTTATTCTGATTGACCAGTTTGGGAAAGGACTTGCTGATGAACTGAGAGATGAGTGGGGCAAGGCATATTGTCAAAATATTCTGTGGCACATTTTTTTTTCCTTTTAATTTATGTATTTCTATAGCCACTCAATTCATTCAAGTGACTCTGGGTGGCTTACAATATTGATGGAAGATTGAAAAAGTTGAGACACTGAGGAAAGAATATGGAAAATTTCACAGCCTCTCTGCATCCTTATCCCCCACTCAGTGAAATCCTTAGATGCCAACACTGGAGAAGCCATACAAATAAGAGCAGGTTTTGTCCACAGCAGAAAAACAGAGAAGGAGAAAACACAGTAGAAAACTCTACTGTGGAGCTATAGGGCATGTGGCCAAGACTTGCATTGCTAAAGTACAGATCTCTGAATTAGTTATTAAGTGCCACAACTGTAGGACTGTGGACTTTGTAGCAAACAAATGCTGAAATCATTCCAGAGTGTCATCTTTGGAGATCCTCCTAGATTTCGCTCCCAAGATCTCAACAGAGAGCCTCAGGCAGTGAAGAGTTCAGACAACAACAGCAGAAAAGCATATTTTATTCTTGTTACTCTTCGTACACTCTCAGACTTAAACATGCAACTCTCCACTCTTCTAGATTCAGGTGCACGGCCAATGTCAGAGAAATACTGCAGTTTAAACTGCTGACAAAGAGAAATGTTTATTTGTGGAAACAATTGACAGGCAAGCACTTTGACCTGCTTTTATCGTGCAATGTACAATTCTTTTACAACGGATAATAAATGATCCTACAGAATTATTTCCATTCCATTTTATCACAACTTATTTACATGGCTCATTGATTGGGCTCAAAATAATGATCCAGATGTTCACTGGCAGCAAGGGTCAATCAAAAGTGTGAGCAGCATGGTTTGCAAAGTTCCTACTCTTGCCTTCTTTGCAGAACAGTTCTGGCAATCCTCTTCCTTACCAGAAAAGTGCATAGAATTTGGTTATGTTTGGGGGAACAAGGAATTAACCTTGCTTCTCTCTCTCTCTCTTTTTTTTTTAATTATAATAATTTTACTAAATGTTACAGTTAAAAAAAACTGCAAAAAAAGAAAAAGGAGAAAGTGCAGAAGAACAGAAAAAATAATTTAGGAAGAAAAATATTTAAAAAGTACAAACAAGAAAAAGAATAGAGATATATAGAGAAGTGACTTCCCCATTTGTCAAAATCAGTATCAATAATTTTAACAACACTTTATCTTATAATACAGCCATGCCTTCTTCCCATGTCTCAATTCTTATCTATAAAGAGATCCTTGAAATCTCATGATTCAATCCTGGTCAGTAAAAATCTATTATTGTAATAATTACCAGAAATAACAATATACCTATTTTAACTTTGATCAAATAAATCCAGTTTATGTTCCTTCCTTTTACTTTTAACAATCTTGATCTTTAACCTCTTCAAATAATGTCCTAGTATTTGTTTTCCTTTCATTTTTTTGTCCCTTTCCACAAAATTCTTCAGAACTTAAACAGATCATTTTTGTAACTCAAAATGATATAGCTATCCAAATTGCTCTTTTGGTTTGCCATTTATATAACCCTTTTAATTGTTAAGACATCAGCCAGTTTCATTTGTATACCAAGTTTAACATCTTTTTCCATATTAGCCTTGCAACTTGTTATTTTTAAATCCACTTTCAGATCAAACTCAATTTTGTCTGATAAAATGTGTTCCTATTCCAAAATATCTTTTAAGGACAGTCTACCTGTAGCATGAAAGGTGGCTGGGTGACCTTGGACTAATCATTCTATTTCAGCCCATTTTGTCAGTCTTGGGCATCAAGCTGGTGGGTGAATTCCTGCTGTACCAGTGGATGAAGACAGGGTTGATCTGTAAAAAAAAATAAAAAGTAGACCCTACATTTGCAGGAAAAATCTATAATGGCATACTCTTTTAAAATTAATTTCTGGATCCATTGCTTACAAATATCCACCAATATCTCCAGTGTTAAAATATTTTGCTCCATTCTAAGTTAGTAAATCAAATTTAAGCATTTTTCTCTTTTAATTGTTAGTAAATCAAATTTAAGCATTTTTCTCTTTTAACTGTAATCTTTAGTTCCTTCTGGTTCCCTCTAGTGTCCAGCATTCAAATTCCCATCCTATCGTTTTTTCTTTTAAGAATTCAAAACAACAGCATTTTCCCTCGAGTGTCATGATCCAAGACTCAAACAACTCAGATGTTGAAGAAGAGGCTCCAACAGAACCTGTAGAGTGTCAGCCTTAGGAGACATTGAGGCTCATCAAACCCAGGAACAGGTGGAAGAGTCAGATGGTTTTGATGACATCAGACCTCTCAGCCCCTACATCTGGTGAGTAGAGTGAAGAGCAGAGCAACATCATTCCTTTAGGCTTCCTGCCAAGCAAGGCAGTCAATATCTTGATTAAAAACAGCTGGCTACAGCCTGATTTAAGAGACAGCTCTGTTCAATGATCCCTCATGGAAGCAACTGTTTGATCTCCAGCTCTTGCATAATGTTCCTGTTCATGTAAGAAACCTTAAACCTCTGACTTTTGGATTGACTGACAACCTTGACCTAGCTTTTGGAATTTTGGACTGCTTGTGGACTATTCTTCTGTGTGCTCCTATATGAAAACAATTCATTCAGGCAACCATCTGAGACTTTGCTTTGGTTTGCATGCTATTATCTCCTGGCCTTCAGTAGAGTGAGAGATATAGCAGCTGTGTTTGAGTCAGTAATTGAAACCAGAAGCAGGACAATGGGAAGGATTCTTACTAATTTCAAAATCTTATTTTAAATTCATTTAAACCCTTAATCTTATAACTCTACTAGTTCAATTATTTTAATCATCTTTTGCTGTTTATTCTTTTAAAAAGTTATTTTTTATGTTCTTAAACTTATTTTTGAAACTTCTTTCACTAGGAATTAAAGGAAACTCACCCAGTGCATGTTATAAGGCTTGTTCTCCTAATAGTTGAAAAGTAATTTAAAAATTGTTTCCAAAAATGATTAAGAAATGAGTCTCAGCAGAACTTTATGTCCATAGAGGCTACATTGTGACTATTAGCTTGGTCAAAATGTCTTGACTCCCAGCCACTCAACTCATCAGCCAACTGCATAAGCCTAATTTTCTACAGTTTACTCATGTCCAGGGTACAAAAGGGTAATCTCAGAATATATCCTTTATCCAGAGATATTTGGCCAGCCAGATATTGCCATCTGGCCACTGATCTCACCACAATTCCATCTCTGCTCCTTTCGAGACAACTGGTTCACCATGAATCCTCATTGGAAGACACAATTACCCTGCCTCTTCACCAAGCATGTAACTACATAATTAACTTGAAGTCAGGAGCCCTGATTCCAACTAAGAGACACTATCTTATGTCTGACCACCTTACAAGAACTTCTGGATGACAATTTGAAGAAGGGATTCATTTCCCCTTGTACATCTCCAGCATCTGTACCTAATAATTCCTTGAAAGACTATTCATGATATAGATTTCTGAACTCTGTGACAATTAGAAACCACTACCCACTACCTCATATTTCAGGTCTGCTGAACAACCTTCAGAAAACACGTATTTTCATCAATTTGAAAGACACTTATAGTTTGAAAGAGGCCCACTGAATTTTTAACTGCCTTTGGTACCAGGCATGAGAAATTGGAATTCAAAATGGTGCTATTTTGATTGAATAATTGTCCTGCTGTCTTTCTAGATTCATCAATGAAATATTTTCTGATATTTTTGTCAAATATGTAGTGCTGTACTTGGACTGCATACTGCACACTGATGTTTTCAGAGCATCCATTTTTACACAAGATTTGTATTACAAGTGATTTATAGAGATTCCTCAAATATAATCTTTTTACTAAAGGTGGAAATATGTTTTTGATATTTTCAAATGGACTATTTGTGTTATTAGATCTCTATAGAGGGAATACAAATTGATCCTGCAAAAGTACAGCCCCTTTTAGCAACCATCTAGAAGTACGAAAGATGTTTTTATGGATTTTGCAAGTTTCTACCGGTAGAAAATGTTCTCCATGATTTTGCATGATCCACAAGACTGTTAACTGCTAAAAAAGGGACAGAGGTTCAAATTGTCTCAAATGACATCCTTGAGTCATCAGACATCCTGTCCCCACTCATCCTTTTGTTTTGTAAACAAACACATAAGACAGACACAACATTAGGAGGCATTTTCCAAACATAAAAAAATTGTATGGGAATATCTCCTGCTTTATGCATTTTATTATAAATTGCTTTTCCCAGAGGAAAGGAACCATGGCATTTTCAATAAAGAGTTGCTTATGACCAAAGCAGCATTCCAATATGGCAGACATTTCTTAGAAGGAATAAACCAGTACAGCTACATCTGAAGAATATGGAACACTTATTGAAAGCACAATCCATCATACCTTACAAGATCAGGTGGATTCATTTTTCTCCATTTCAAATTTAATGTCACTTATATTTCTGGATCTAAAAAACAAATTATCATATATATTATCACAAAAATCTGAATATGATCTTCCATGCTCAACCCTCTCGATCACAATGTGAAAGCCAAACAGTTTTGCTCCTTCTCCGAGTATAGATCTTCTGGAAAAGATTATGGGGAGGGAAATAGGCAGTAGATATGTTGGATCAGACTATTTGCAACAATAAGACTCGTATGTCATATAGACAATCTCCAGAGGACCACAGACTTATTTATCCTCTGTGACTTATATAAGCTGTTTCATAAACACCATGTTCTTCTTCTTTCAAGGACAACTCTACCATGACAATCAAATTGCTGGACCATAGGGGAGTGTTTAAAAGTTTTCATTGGGCGCTCAGAGTTCTGACGCTGAAGAATAAGAGCAAATATCAAGAAATATGTCTCATCCTATCATGTCTATTGCTAGACCAAGACTGCCCTTGCACAGTCAGCCAATTTACTTCAGCCACCCTCTTCCCTATCTGGACCTTGGAATTCTATTTCAATGGATTATGTTACTCACGTTCCTCCTCAACAGGATTACACAACTATTTTAGTGATAGTAGATTTATGTACCAAAATGGCTTATTGTATTCCTTGCAAAGGCCTTCCATTAGCTCAGACACTTTCCAGAACATGTTTTTAGGTAGAAGGAATTAGTCAGTCACATGATCTTGGATTACAACTTTCAATTTATAGCCAATTGGAAAAACCCCTTGAAGCTTTTAAACATTCCAATTCATTTATTTTTGTGTTATCTTGTGTCAAATCAATTATTGGAAAACATGAAATCAATTATAACAATACATGAGCTACTATATCTCATATCAGCAGGACAATAGGATGGAAAGGTTGCAAAAATTTCCCCCTAACATTCAGTACATTCCTCAATAGGTATGCCTTTCAGGCAATTTATGGCTACTGCCTCTCCATCTTGCCCCTCTATCTTGAACTCTAGCATCCACTATTCCTGTCAGACTTTCTACAGGAGAGAGACAGACTGCTCTCGGCTCCTCTTCAGTGAACACTTAGATTCGGCCAAGGCTGCATATAAATGTGCTGTAAATGCAATAAGGCAAACAGATACCAAGACTGCAGTGGGAGATTTGGTGAGACTTTCTTAAGTTTTACATTCTGCACATATCAAAAGTTGGATTCAAGGGTGGTGGTGGTTTGGGTGGGTGTCCTTTTAAACAACAAATTAACTCAGTGGCTTTTTTCTGTTCAATGAAGATTCATCCAGTCTTCTATTATTATTGCTTATTCATGAAGAGCTCCTTGCCCTTGCGTCCAAAAAGTGCCTGTTCTCTGGCCCAAATATGAAGAAACTCTGCCCCACAGGCTTTTCTCTTTCAATCCACCATATTTCATTACTGGTCCTAACCTTTTCTAAGGCTATCTCCTATTCAGTACCAAGAGGAGGAGGAGGAGAGAAAAAATCCCTTCCAATTTATAAGATTTCAGAGTTAAGTCCTGTACTTTATTCCACCACTGCAAAGAGAATATACTGTTTCTCAGAACAAAGCAAAAGAAAAATATTGGCGTTATACATTTTTTTCAAGGAGTTGTATAATGAGCCATTTATTTCCCCATATTCATAATGGCTGCTTTGAAACAGTATGCAGGCAAGAATAGCCAGGAGCAACTTTTGAAGCAGTTTTGCTGTCCTTTTACAGCAGGGGTGTCAAACTCAAGGCCCGGGGGCCAGATCCAGCCCACGGGGTGCTTAGATCTGGCATGCAGGGCTGCCCTGGAAACAGTGAAGAACTGGCCTGTGGTGCCTCTGCCAGTGAAAATGGAGCATGGGAGGGCTGTGGGCAGCCTCCTGAGCTCCATTTTCACTGGCAGAGGGTTGCAGGAGGCTGTCGCAACCAAAAATGGAGCTCGGGAGCCCGTTTTCATTGGCAGAGCACTTGGCCCACCACAGGCGCTCCCTATATGAGTGATGCCGAGCTGGACATGCCCACCCCAGCCATGCTCACCCCTCCCCCTGAGGTCAAACACAACGCTGATGTGGCCCTCAATGAAATTGAGTTTGACACCCCGTTTTACAGGGATGCTTCTTGCACACTCTCTATTTTTGAAACTTTGAAGTACTTGTATCACCATAGAAACTGCCAATATTCCTCAGCTGTTCTACACTGATCAGCTGAGGAGCCTTTGGGAAGGGCCTTTTGTTTGTATATAAATGTGTGTGAAAGAGGTATGCACAACAATGAAAGGCAAAGAGGGGTTACCTAAGCAATTGAGGCCCCACACAATTTGAAAAAGTGTCTCTGCTTGATGTTGCATGTAACTGATGTTCCAAGAAACTTGACCTTTAGGCAAAAGTCTCCTCCTCCCAGACACAGGCATAAATATAGAACAGTTGAATTAAGTGTTATGTTTGATGCACCAAACAACAGTGTGAAGGTGATGTCTAAATGTGAAATTGATCTAATACAATTGTAAGATTTATTTTAAGGTTAATTGGAATATAAAATATATCTGTGTCTATATAATAATTATAGAAATTCCTTTTCTTTTTAGAGTTTACTGTCTGCTTATTTTACTAAGCATGTGTCAAATATTAATAAGCTTGTTTAAAGGGTTTTTGTTTGTACAATTCCAAAATTTATAAGAAAGAAAGAAAAAGTAAAAAAAAAAAAAAGTATCCCAATACAGGTAGTCCTTGACTTACAACCACAGGGGAGTCCAAAATTTCTGCTGCTAAATGGGGGAGTTAAGTGAGTTGCATCCCATTTTACAACTTTTATGACACAGTTGTTCAGCAAAGCTGACTTCTCCAATTGACTTTGCTTGTCAGAAGCTGGCGGGAAAGATTACAAATGGTGATCACATGACCCTGGGATGCTGCAACTGATAACTATATAACTTACCAAGCACCCAAATTTTTATCACGTGACAAAGTCATAAGTCACGTTTTCAGTGCTGCTGTAAATTCGAACAGTCACTAAATGAATGGCTATAAGTCGAGAGTACCTATAAATAATAATAATGCTTGTAACCATCAAATTGAAATTCAGGTAGTCCTCAAGTTACAACTGAGCCGGAACTTTGCAACCATCATAAATGTGAGTCAGTTGTCAAGCATCCAAATGTAAATCACATGATCACAGGGATACTGCAATGATCAGAAGTGTGGAAAAGGGTCATAAGTCACATTTTTCAGTGCTGTTGTAACTTAAAACAGTCACTAAGAGAACTGTTGTATGTCGAGGACTACCTGTGATGGAAAAGTACAATGTTATTTCAAGATATTAAGTAATAAGAAAACATTTTGAGTTGTGATTTGGCAAAATTATTGTTAAATATCACAGATGTCATCAGAAATCCAGGTGTAACCTTAATAAAATAAAAGAAAAAAAGGAAAAAAAAGGCAAAAAAAAAGAAAAGAAATCCAGGTGTATTGTTGTAAAATATTTTTCACCTTTTGCTGTGGATTGATATTCTTTTAAGTGGAAACATAAGTACAGGGAGTCCCGTACTTATGGGTTGCTAAGAATGGCAACAATTTTATGGCACGTAATCAACTAAGAACTTAAGTATTTCTAAATTTAAATGACGGCAGAACTGGTAATGAAAACTACCCTACGTAACTACAGTATTTCTGTATGACAATCTAATAAGTCTTCTAGAGGTAGAGGGAATAGCTCCAACCATAAATATTATGTGTAGATTCTCTTATGTAGCCAAAAATTATTGAATGCTATGATATTGTTATGTTCATATGCCCTATCTTTCATTCAGAAGCTGAAAGTGACTTTGTTAGTACTCCGTTCTCCAGTTTTCACCCACAGTGACAATCCTGTTCATTGGACTAAGAGACAGTGATTGGCCTAAGGTCACCTCATTTTACATGCACTCCACAGTCCAACTCCCTAAATAGTTAACCATACTATCTCTTGTTTTTCCTGGCACTATGTTGGCATTTTGCTTATGGATTTGAAGATTATATCTCTGTATGTATGTATGGTTTAGTTTGATAAACTGTAAGGCAAAGTATTGTGATCAAAACAACATGAAAGTTATCCTACATATTCTGAATATGCTAAAGTCAATTTTGAAGGATGTTTGAGTATTAAATATATGAATATAGCATATTCACATTGCCTATAGCAATATTCACATTGCCTACAGCAATTTTTCAATGTCTTGTATATCTTAAAGCAATTGATACAAACTGCTTGTAACTCCTGTATTTTACAATCCATCTCTGTTTTAGAGAATATTATATAACGATGGTCAAGTGGGTGAGCAACACTAAGACTGTGGTGCGGTGGCTAAACAGGCCTCAAAATCTATCCATCCTTACAGTGTGTGAAACAACCACTGGTGCCTGTAGTATGGTATGAAACTTCTTGTTCATTTTTAAGCTTACATTTTAATAATGGTTCTTATGCATGTAGGACAAGCTTTAGAGGTTTTTTTTTTTTTTTTACTTCAGCTCATTTCTGTGCATTAACATACAACTTGTATTAAATACCTCACTGTAGATCTAGTGTGCTTACAGACAAAGACAACCTGCCACGAACATAAATATCAGATGATACTTTTGTTCTTCATTCCAACTCCATGGGCTAGAAAATCAGGTAGGGAGAACAGCTGGGTATCCATAAAACTATTCTGGGTTCCAAAAATTTATCTTTATTTGACAAAGCTAAACAGAGTGAGGAAACAGTTTGAATTCTCAGTAGGATATTTGGCAGCACTTATCCAGGAGATGAAACAGCAATTACTGGTATTATAACAATAGATAATTTTGGAATCCCATAATACTGTCAACGGCAAGGTGTTCTTTTTGAAAAGAGTTAATGGCAAACTAGTAATTTATGTCTAAGCCAATTGCTTAACCTGCTTCTGTTGATCAGAAAATAATACAGATGATCTACCAGACTCTAAACACTCGCCAAGTAAGACTTGTCAGCTCTTATATTAGCTTGTAGAAAATCAGACAATATGATCAGTTTAATTTGTAGTTGAAAAAAATGCCTGATGATTTGAATCAATATGATTCTATTATTTTTGCTGTTAGCTAGAAAGAAGTCTTACTGTGTTATTTGAGAGTGTATTTTCTTCTCTTCCTTTCTTTTTAACTTCATTCTTTTTTTTTCTAGTTTTGCTATTTTTAATTCTTTTGTTATAGAGCTTTTTTTTTTTTTGAATAATTATATTTCAATTTTTTTAGGTTTTGTATCTAAAAACAGGACACTGTTTAAATGAGGCTCAGTGTGGTGTAGTGGTTTAAGGCACCATGCTAGAAATTAAAGGATTGTGAGTTCTAGTCCAACCTTAGGCACAAAGCCCACTGTAATTCTCTCTCGGCCCCAGAAAGAAGACAATGAAAAATCATTTCTGAAAATCTTGCCAAGAAAACTTCAGGGATGTGTTTAGAAAATCACAAGGAATCAACATTGATTCAAAGGGACCAAATCCACCCTCCTGCCCTGTTTAAGGAAATAAACACTGTAATTAAAATATTGACCTATATATTAACCTTGGAGTTAATCTATGCTAATCTGGGTGCTGATTGCTGGTGGAGAGGTGCTGGGGTCTTTTTTGGGCTGGTTGATTGTCTCTTTTGCATAGTCCATATATGTTGTTAATGTCTGTGTGTCTATTAATGCTGATTTGTCAGAGTGGCAGGCTTCTAGAAATTCCCTGGCATTTTTGGATTTGGCCTAGTCTAGAATTGTCATATTTTCCCAATTGAAACTATGGTTAAATCGGTCTATATATTGTGGAATTAAAGAATTTTTGTCATGGATGCCGTCTGCTAGTCTTCTATCTATTTGTCCTACGTAATAGTTGTTGCAGTTCTTACATTGCATGTTGTAGGCGACTCCTGTTTTTTTCTTGGATTGCTGGGACTTTTGGTTTGCTTAGGATGTTTTGAAGGCTTTAGCTGGCTTGTGTGCTATGCTGATTCCATGTGGTTGCAGTAGTCTGTTGGTGGTTTCTGAGTTATTCTTGATGTATACTAAAGTAATTATTTTTAGCGTTTGTGTTGGCTGTGCTGTATTGAGTTGAGTGGTCAGGGGCTTTTTGATAAAGTTCCATGGGTATCCATTTTGTTGGAATATGTTGTATAGATGTTTTATTTCAGGGGTGAAATGCTCCCGTTCAGACCGGATCGCCCGATCCGGTAGTGATGGAGGCGGGTGGTTTGGAGAACGGGTAGCAAAAATCCTTGCCCCCCCCCATGCACAGCTGAGCCTCACAATCATCAGAGGCTTTTTTAAAAAAAAAATTTAAAAGCATTTTTTCTACAACCTCTTCGGCCGAAAAAATGCTTTTAAAAGTAAAAAAAAAAGCCTCTGATGATCGTGTGGCTCAGCTGGGATCATCAAAGGCTTTTGAAAGCATTTTTTTACAACCTCTTCGCCTAAAAGGTTGTAGAAAAATGATTTTAAAAGTTAAAAAAATTGGCCACGCCCACCCAGTCACATTACCCCCACCCCACCAAGCCACACCCACAGAACCAGTAGAAACAAATTTTAAATTTCATCACTGTTCTATTTCCTTTTTCTGCTATTCTGGGTTACTGCAGCGTATTTGGCCTCATTTAAATAAAGTCCTTACCCAGCTTGTCTGGTGGGAGGTTGGGTTCTTGCTTTGGTAGTGGAGCACCTGGTTAGTTTGGGTGGTTTTTCTGTGGATTTGCAAAAAAAAAATAAAAATTAAAAAGCCTTATTTTTCCTGACAGTTGTTTGGCATTTTGTTTATAGAATTCATACATTCATACTGTAAATTCTTTAATTTAAAAAAGTATTATTTTTCTTCATTCTTCTAGTGTCCCTTTTTTAAACTAGAATCACAAATAGCTGAAAGAAGAGCATGTGTTTAGCAGCCTTTATGAATTTACAGATTTCCCCCATTAAAGAAAAAAACAGGAAATTATCTTTGAAAGATTACTACTTACAGTAGTGTTAAACAACCTACACTTTTGTGTCCTTTTTGTGTCAAATAGCATTTATATGCAATTTTGCAGCTAATTTAAATGCACAATAGTTCATAATTATGCTTTCAGAAATGTTGGAGCTCTCCAATATATGGATTTCTATTTTCAGAGTATTTGTATGTTTGCAAGTCACCAATTCCAATGATACTCCCGTAAAAATTAAAACATTATCTTCAGTTATAACAGGAGTGTAACAATCATAACTCTTAGGGGTCTTTCTTTAGTAACAGTGCATATTGAATATCCTTCCAAACAGTTTTGTTTTCACTTCCTTTCTAAAAGGCAGTAGAGAGGGTGCCATTCAAATTTTTGGGAGTAGGCTGTTTCATAGAGATGAAGTATTTTGCTTTCAAGGCCCCATGCTCTGAATTCACTTAACATCCTTAAAATAACATGAATTCAGGCTGTCATTTGGAATTATACAATGCAGGTGATACTGTAGATATCAAACAACCAAACCATTCAAGCTTTTATAGGTAGCCAGGTGTCATGATTGCCAGCCCCATACAGTTGGACAAAAACAAGGAACTAAGAGCTAAAATTCATTCACTCCCTCACTTAATGTTAGTGCGATGTAAATTCAAACTATTCAAAGACAAATCAACTGGCTGACAAACCATGCTCAATGAGTAGTCCTTAGTAGTTCCCTACATCTACATGGAGGGAAGTAAGCAGGGATATCACAAGGTTCCATCTTAGGATCAGTACTCTTCAATATCTTCATAAATGACTTAGATGAGGGAATTAAAGGGGAACTCATCAAATTTGCAGATGACACTAAAAATAGACAATACCCTAGGCTCAAGATTCAACAGACTTGAATACTCTGCCTTATCTAACAAAATGAAATTCAGTGTAGAGAAAAGTAAGCCAGAAAAATCAAAAGTACATGTACAGATTAGGTAAAACCTGGCTTAATAGCAGTAACTGTGAGATGGATCTTGGATTCCTAGTGGACAATAAATTAAATATGAGCCAGCAGTATGCAGCAGCAGCCAAAAAAGCCAATGCAATCCTAAATTGCATTAACAGAGGGACAGAATCAAGACCACATGAGATACTAGTACCGCTACATAAAGCTTTGGTAAGGCCACACCTGGAATACTACATCCACTTTTGATCACCACACTAAAAAAGATATTGGGATTCTAGAAAGAGTGCAGAGAAGAACAACAAAAATAATTAGGTGAGAGGAGGTTATAACATATGAAGAATGGTTACAGGAAGTTGGTATATCTAGTTTAATTAAAAGAAGGACTAGGGTTGACATGATAGCAGTATTCCAATATTTGAGGGTCTGTCACAGAGAGGAAAGGGACAACCCATTTTCCAAAACACCGAAAGGCCAGACAAGGAACAGTGGATGGAAACCGATCAAGGAGAGATTCAACCTAGAAATAAGGAATTTTTTAATGACATAACAATCAACCAATGGAACAGCTTGCCCTCAGAAGTTGTGGGTGCTTCATCACTGGAAGTTTTCAAGAAGAGATTGGACATAGTATTGGGTCTCCTGCTTGAGCAGGGGATTGGACTAGATGATCTACAAGGTTCCTTCCAACTCTGTTACAAAGTTTTGTTAAATTTCTCACTCTCTCATATAAGTTAATTAAGGCAGAGTCTCTTTGAATGATTTAAATACTTCATCCTAGATCTCGTATCTATTTGATGTAAGTTGTCATTTCTGTCAGCCGACTCTTGCACTTGTTTTTTTTTTTTCTGTTCTGTCTTCCACTCATTTCACAGCTTCCCCATAATCTATCATATATGGCCATTGCTGACATTTTATGAACTGCTTCATATAACCGAAGAGCACTCAGATTGGAAAAGATTGTGGCAGCTAATAAAAATTGATCAATCCATCAATTTTAAGATTCAAAATGCAACCTATTAGGCATATAATTCTGCAATAAATAACTTCTTGATATTTATGTATACTTAACTATATTTTGTGTTGTTTTTAGAAGTATGAATTTACATCTGAAGTCTGGCTTTCTAAGCAGGTATAGTATTATTAATTATTTGGAACAAAGTACAGATATTGATGATTTCTTAAAAGCTTGGGAGTAATTTCAGCAGAGTTAAAAAAATAAATGAGTTGGTACCTCACTATAGTTGCTGTATTTTTCTGATGGCATCATAGAATAAAATTCTAGTATAGGTCTTTGATAGCTTGCAGTTTGATACTGCCCAGCTTATTCTGATTCCTGGCAGTTTATATTGTATATTAAACTATATACATTGACATAATACAGATGGTTATCCAACCAGGCAAAAGGAAGCATAGGATTTCACAGGATAGGGTTACATACAGAAAGTCTGACTTTTGGCCCATAACCCCATAGATTGCCAAAGGGAAGACACCCTCAGCTTCTCTTTCCTTCAGAGCAATACATAATAAGTCTGCCATTAGACAAATGCCTAATCAAGTGTCTTAATAAAAATGAATTTCAACGCATTAGACAAGAAACCATCTCACTATTTTGGTCGCCACGATGTAAAAAAGATGTTGAGACTCTAGAAAGAGTGGAGAGAAGAGCAACAAAGATGATTAGGGACTGGAGGCTAAAATATATGAAGAACAGTTGCAGGAACTGGGTATGCCTAGTTTAATGAAAAGAAGTACTAGGGGAGACACGATAGCAGTGTTCCAATATCTCAGGGGTTGCCACAAAGAAGAGGGAGTCAAACTATTTTCCAAAGCATCTGAGAGTAGAACAAGAAGCAATGGGTGGAAACTAATCAAGGAGAAAAGCAACTTAGAACTAAGAAGAAATTTCCTGACAGTTAGAACAATTAATCAGTGGAACAACTTGCCTGCAAAAGTTGTGAATGCTGCAACACTGGAAATTTTTAAGATGTTGGATAACCATTTGTCTGAAGTGTTGTAGGGTTTCCTACAAGGGGTTGGACTAGAAGACCTCCAAGTTTCCTTCCAACTCTTCTATTCTATTCTATTCTATTCTATTCTATTCTATTCTATTCTATTCTATTCTATTCTATTCTATTCTATTCTATTCTAATACATAATGATAGTGCAAAATAACTTTCCATGAGCTTCCCATTTTTAAAATAAAGCCAAAAAATTATAAAATTTAATATTATACATAGTAAATAATAGTAAACAAAACACAAGCTTTTGCATAGCTTTGTGTCATGCGCCACTTGTGCCCATTACTGAATTGGCAGACTCTGCTAATAGTGATTTATGCCCTAGTCACCTACAGATTGGACTACTATAATGCACTCAACATGGGGCTGAGTATACAAAAGCCTTCAGGTGCAGGTGCAGAATGCCATAGCACAGGCAGTGTGCTCCTAGAACAGTGCATGTTACACCTCTGTTCTGCAAGCTGCATTGGTTGCCAGTTTGCTTCCAGGTCCAATTCAAGGGGTTGGCTCTAATCTTTAAAACCCTTTATGCTATGGCACTGGATTACCTGAGGGCCCACCTGTCCCCAATTTTATCATTCCACCCTATTGGATGTGGCAGGGAAAGCATATTGTGTGTCCTGTCAGGGAATCACATTTGGTGGGTCTCGTGAGGTGGGCTTTCTCTGCTGCAGAGCTTGCCTTATTCATTAATTAAAGTTTTAAGTTGTTCTGAGCAGGTTACAATATAATAAAAACAGTAACAAAGATAATACAAAGCAATTAAAATTGAGAGGATTCAATACATAACTAAAAACCAAGGCGCTGGACGGTCTGGGCTTGGGGATGTAGCAGGCCCCTATCAGGGCCTCAAGCCAAGCAGTAGAGCCAAGTTTTCAGACTCTTCCAGTGGCCAGGAGTGTGGGAGAAGATCTCACCTCTAATGGGAGAATATTACAGAGAGCAGGGGCCACAGAAGAAAAGACTCTTCTCATAGACCTAACCATCCAAAATTCTTTGGCCAATGAGATCCTAAAGTAAGTCTCTTCCAAGGGAACTAGTATGGCAGTCTGTATACACACACACACACACATACAAGTGTGAAGTGATTATCATGGACTATATTTGTATTTTCAGATATCCACAATCCATAAGAAAATACAGACATAGCCAATGATTCACACTAGTAACTTACTGGAAGACAGAAGTTTCATGTAAGTTTCCTACAGTGTTAATGGTAATTACCGGTATATTTCACTGTAAAAAAAGCTGTCCTGGATTCCAGGAGGTTAGCCCTCTTTAAGTAATTGTCTGGAGGTCAGGAGAACTGTACTTGCATTTCCTTCAAGGTGAGGAGGTCTCTCAGAATGTTCCCAGAGCCAGCTTGCATAGAAAGCCTTTTTGTGTTCCTGTGAAGGCAAATTCAGTTTCCCTTTGGACCGCCATGCAAAATTCATGGAGGTCAGGAAATCAAGGTGAGACCTGCCTATGAACTGTATTCTCTGCTTACCTTAAGCCATCCATACATTAACCTAAAGGCACAAAGAAGGATTTACTCTATTGCAAAGCAGTTTAAAATTGTTGGGGGGTCTTGGGGGTGGGGGAGATTTCTAAGTAATGGAATTGCCTCTTGAATTATTTTTGTGCTTTGTTATCTTGACTCTTATTCATTTAGATGACATCTGTAGCCACTCACCTTATGCACCATGGCCCTGAGTGTCTTATAAGCCTTTGTAAAAACAGTAAAAAACATAAAATCATATTTATGCCATAATATATTGTTTATCTTCAATGTGTTCAGTATTTGAATATGCCATCCGTAAAAATGATAGCATATATGAAGTAGTTTTTAACAAGAATATTTTTCTCTGGTTTTTTTTTTTTTTTTTATAGAATGAGGAGCCAGTTTTTTCTAAAGATGGCAATACATTTTTTATGACAGTTCCAGTTAAACAAGGCGGCCGTGGTGAATTCCACCATATTGCTATGTTTAATGTTCAGGTGAGCTTCTTTTACTTAAATTAGATTCCAGCCACAGAAACTCATTGGGCAACTCTGAGCAAATTACTGTCTCTCAGCTCAACCTACTTCACAAGGTTGGTTTTGTGGGGAATAACCGGTTTGTTTTAAATTGTGCTTAGATATAAGTACATACAAAATAAAAATACAATAGATAACACATGGGTAAGTATTCCTTTTTTGCTTTGGGTCAAATCTTTCCTATAGAATATTACACTTGTCTAAAGGTAAATGTTTAGTTCAAGGAGTGACATTACTAAAATTATTGCACAAAAAAACCCTCGCTCAACGTGACATTTGCCACCAGTGTTGCCATGAAAGTTAGCATACCACTATATTCTAAAACACTTAAGTTACAGGAGTTTTTAAAACTGTCCACTGCTATTTTTAAAGGAATGTTATTCAAAAAAACCCTCTCCCAATTATTTTTGTGGAATTCCTGTATGAATCCCTAGTTATGTGATAAACCAGTCTTCTCTCTCTCTCTCTCTCTCTCTCTCTCTCTCTCTCTCTCTCTCTCTCTCTCTCTCTCTCTCTCTCTCTCACACACACACACACACACACACACACACACACACACACACTGGTCTATGACAGAATATATCTTGCTGGGGATCTAGAATTCTAATTGGATCAGATTAGTTCCAGAATTGCCCTGTTTTCCGGAATGAAGATGTACCATAAATAAACTAGCCCCTCCATATCCCTAATACTGTCATCAATTTTGCAAAGAAAATTAAGAAATAAATCTCTCCTAGGATGAGGAACATGCATTAAAAGATTTCCTGTCCAAAACACTAGATCCAATGAGCTTTTGATGATACAATTCTAGGCACACAGTTTTAAATTCAAAGACAAACAAGAGTTAGTTTTAACCCTGTGCTCAAACTCTGTTTTATTCTTTTTAAAGTCAGTGGAAATATTCTATTTCATATTGATATCAATGGATATTAATACAGATATGGATGCTAAACACAGATGTTGTTTTCCTTAACAGAAGACTCTATTGCACAGTTTTAACATTTACAGATTATTTGTGAATTATTTCTTGGTGACCATTATTTCTTCTTTCTCCTATTTTCCTGCAAGTAATGTATTCACTTTATTAAATTAAAACATCATTGATGCTAATAGAAGAGGATATTTGTAGTTCAGGGTTGAGTTGTGGATTCCTTAGTGCTCTCTGAGTTGTTTTGTTTTGTTTTTTGACAACGTTTCATTACCCAAGGAGAAAACATCTTCAGCTAATGCTATTTATTGTGTGAGTGAAGTACTGAGACATTGCATCTAGATACTGTAATTTTCATTATCAGAAGACTAAGATAGAGTTCCTTGCTCATGGAAATATTTATAGCTTAACTATATAAACATTAAGGGAAAAAGACCTAACAAAATGTAATATTTGCTTCCTTGAATCCCATTGAAGTGAACTATTTAAAGACATGTAGACTGCTATAGGATATACTGTCATTGAGAATTCAAGGAAATTAACAGATATCCAACTCTTGTGAGATATAAGAGTTAGATATCTGTTGAACTGTACTTTCCAAACCCTGTCCCCAACCCCCCCCCAACCCCCGGATATGTATGAACATCAGTGTTTTTGTAACACAGGTGTATGCTCAGCAAAACAAATGCTACAATTTGTAAGGATAGTGTCATCATCATCATCATCATCATCATCATCATCATCAATCACCATCCAAACAGGATTTTCTCACTCCTTCCCTTCCTTTCAATCCATTCACTTTTCTTTCATTCAGTTGTGGGGTTTTTTTTAGTTTGATCCTCATTCTTTAATATGTCTCAATCACCTCAGTGTACTTCAGGAGTACCTGGGTGCAAGGAGAGGCTCAAGGGGTCAAAATAACAGCTGCAACTATACATTTGAAATCCTGACCCTTTTTTACATGCAATTTAGGTTGCTGTATTGAGGTTTTTTTTCCTATCTGCCAATTCCCCAGATATATTACTGAGTGATGTATTCATCACTCACTTTTGCATTGTATCTAGTTCCATTCATTCTTGGCCCTATCTCTATTTTACTGCAAACTTAAATAACCCATTTTCATTGCATTCATCTTACATTTTTTGTATTCCTGACATAATAAGCTTACATTTTCATACAATGCAGTATCCAGACGCCCCCTCTTATTCAAGGCCTCTTATTTTTGCTTATTTCAATAATTATTCATTCTTCACAATAGCCTGCAAACTACGTGCTATCTTTCTACCACCATTTATCTGTGCATTCGTTTTCCCATCTTCAGTTAACATTTTACCAAAGTCAGCTATTTGCTTATTTTTTTATCGTTTGTATAAAACTTGTGTTAATTCATTCATTCCATTTTACCTGTCAAATACAAATACCTTGAGCTTTGATTCATGAATTTTCAGATTCATGTTTCTCACTACATCACACAATATGTCTAACATTTGCTGCAAGTCACTCATGCTCCCAGGCAAAATCACGGCATCATTTGCATACAGAAATACACACATATACCTTTCTCAGTCAACAAATCTTAAGCAACATTATGAGAATTCGTATAAATATATTTATAAATATATTATGACATCACCACCTTGAAAACATACTTTCTTATCTTACTCCCTACTAAATATATTCCATATTTCTCATGCATCTCTTAATTTTACAAACCCTAAATATATCTATTTTTTTATTTTTCATTTCATTTGTTAATTTGTGTTTGTTCCATTCATTTCTCTTACTTTCAAGTTGCAGCCTTTTATATATCCTGACTGATACCAAAGGGGCCCATAGAATTTGACCCCTTCTGCCAGTCATTGCTTTGATCAATTAAGGAAAGTCATGGGAGAAAAAAGGTTAAATTTATTATTTTTTGCAGATCAAAAATGAACAATTTAGTATACGACATCTGACATCAGGGAACTGGGAAGTTATAAAAATCTTGGCATATGATGAAAATACCCAAAAGATGTGAGCATTATTTTTCTTTGTCTGTTCAGGTAAAATATCTGTGTTATCAAGATAGATTCAATGTTATTGGTATAGCAATGTTAATTATGTTTCTTTTGTTATTAAATGCTAATACTAGCCATGAACCATAAGTACGAAGACAAACTGTATTTAATCTCTTGATATATTCTAGGAACTTTTCCTGGATATTAAAATAAGGCTAGGCTGTAATAAATTCTGCTTTGAAGTATTGATTGAAATAAGAAAATCCAAACACTGGGTTAGGCAACAATATCTCCAAGTGGTCTTGCTTTAGAATCGTAAGTAATCAGATCATTAGGATTTAAAAATTAAATACATTTTCACCCTTGGATCTCCCACTTTTAAAATCTGCTTACCTTCAAAAATAATAAGGAATGGTTCTTGCTGTTTATTCTTAGGTTGTAAATGGATGTGCTTCCCAGTACTGTTAACAGAAAGGATTTCTCAGAAACTCCTGAAAAATATCATTTATTAATAATTACCTTTGTTAAGACTTCAATCCTGTATTGCATAGAAATAAACCTTGTTGAATGTGATTTATAAAAGATTTCATTTAAATATGTAGAAGCGTTGAAGCCATTTTCAATTATAACAGATGTTTAGTTATTGGTACCTAATATGAGAATGAGCTAAAGTCTCTGTTGTCTTTTAATATCTCTGTTGTCTTTAATACAAGCAAGGTGAGCACTTTGAAAACCTGCATTCTTTTTCTCAGAACAAGATCAGTTGTTCTGCCTGATCATTAGTTAATTTGCTTCTCCTTTTTAATCTGGGAGAATTGAGGCAGACAATCTCTTCTGAACACAAAACAGTAAGACTTCTGATAAAAACAAATGTTTTAATCATTAATTACGCTCCATCTGCATAGAACATAGCATATGCAATAGTCCAATTTGTATTTTATTTTTACAAAGCCAGGTATGCTAATTCTCGAGTTTCCTTCTTAATCACCTAAGGACATTTTCTAGTCAACATGAATGATCATGATGTTAATGATGATAAAACTGTATGGATTGGATATCTTATCCTGAAAGGGGAAAATAAGTCTAGAATTGCAAAGCTTCTTTGCTAATGAAAAACTAGGAGCAATGTAAAGATAGGAGCAATGTAAAAAAATAAGCCAGTCTCAAGATGTTTTGTGGATTGCCCCTTCAGTTAAGTTAATGGTAAGAATGATCCTGCTCTTCTCCTATATCACTGAAATCCTTAGGTCTGATGTTCATTATGTTTATTATCTACAGCAAATTAGTACATATTCACCTGGGCTAAAGGTGTTTTTTTTTTTCTCATTTTGCCAGTTATTTTTTAAGTACTGAGAATTCACCAAGAGGAAGACAATTACATAGGTAAGCAGATCCGGTACAATGTGATTCCTAAGTGATTGACAGGCTGTGTTTCTTTGTTTACAAAAAAGCAATTAACTTAAATGTCAACAAAGATCCCGTGCATACCTTAGAAATTCTGCATGAATCTGTGGGTTTATAAAAGAAGCAAATTTCATAGGAACAATATATATTGTGACAGAAAGATAATAACCCAAAGTCATCCTTCACAGCATAATACTAAGCCTAGTTAGCATTTTATATGCATTGGAAAATACCAAGGAAGTAGAAGTAATAAAAATGAAGCTTCAGTCAGTGTTGTTCTCTTTCATTGTAAGCTCGGGGTTCACAAAAACTGTACATATTTCCACATCCTCTATTTCCCACTTCATTCCTTTGCTGGAGAAAAAAATGGTGATACATAGGGAAGAGTTTGAGAGAAGAAACAACGTAGCCCTGTTCAGTATAGGTAGTCCATGTCTTACAACTGTTTGCTTAGTGACCGTTCAAAGTTACAGTGGCACTGAAAAAAGTGATTTATGTCCATTTTTCCTTCTTATGACGGTTGCAGCATGATCATGGTCAAATCAACATTCAGATGCTTCACAACTGATTCATATTTATGACTGTTGCAGTGTCCCGGGGTCATGGGTTCATCTTTTGTGAACTTCTGACAAGCAAAGTCAATGGGGAAAGCCAGATTCACTTAACAACTATGTTACTAACTTAATAACTGCAGTGATTCACTTAACAACTGTGTCAAGAGAGGTCATAAAATGGTGCAAAGCTCACTTAACAACTGTCTCGCTTAGTAACATAAATTCTGGGGTCAATTGTGGTTGTAAGTTGAGGACTATTTGTAGTGTCTGAAGTATTGACAATTAAAACCAAATAATTTTTTCTTATAATGATATATTTGCACTGCATATTAGCTGTAGGTTTTCTTGTGCTTGATCACTTTTTTTTTTACTTCCCTAGTGTGTCAACAACTGAATTGCTGAATCGTCAATGCCTCTCATGCAATTTTATGAAAGATCATTGTACATATTTTAATGCAAAGTTTAGTCCTTCAATCAAGTATTTCATTCTACAGTGTAAGGGTAAGCCAGGCTGTCTTTGTTATTACACTTTTTTAAAAATGAAATGTTTTTGAACTTCAAAAAAAATAATGTATCTCAGTGATAACTATTACAAATAAAATATTTATATCGTTATAGTAGTTACAAAATCTCAACTCTGGCATTATAGCAATAGCACTTAGACTTATATACTGCTTCACAGTGCTTTACAGCCCTCTCTAAGCATCTTGCCCCCAACAGTCTGGGTCCTCCTCTTACTGACCTCAGTAGGATGGAAGGCTGAGTCAACCTTGTGAGATTTGAAAAATGCCTTACTGGACAATTTAAATTTTGTACTGATTAATTCGATCATTCTTATGATAAAATGGTCTACGAAACAAAGAACCAAGGGAGACGGGTGGCTAGAAGTAATTGTATAAAAGATGTACTAAAGTTGTATTCACTAGTTATTTAAACTATTTAAAAGGATATCCTTCAATGTGTTCCCCTACTATCAAGTTACACACAGCCAAAAGTCTGAATAGTTGCAGATCTAGATCACATTTGTCAATCAGTGACATAAATAACATTCCTGTTATCGTTAGTAAAATGCCCAGGAAGGTTATGGAAGTTGCCGGAGAATGAACTATATACACAGATATTTATTAGTTTGTTTGTTTGTTCCTTTGTTTGCTTGTTTACTTGCTTGCTACAGTCATTTCACAATCTACAGTTCTAAGGGGAAGCATTTCTAAAGACATCCTGCATTCTGAACGTTGCAGATTGCAATACCATAAGAGGAGGAAGAGGAGGAGAAAGAATAGGGTGGACTCTTTCACCAGTGTGTAGAAGCAAGGATGTTTTAATTTGAATTCCTGCATTGAGCAGGGAGGGGACCGGTTTGATATTCTGAAAGGCCCCTTCCTTGTCTATTATTCTATGAAATCAGATGCCCTCTTCACCAGGGCAGTCTTATCTGTACATTGAATCAAAGCTACAAGACGTTTGGATACGTTTCTTCTGAGATTTCCACTCAGTTTTCTAATGGCCTCCAAATGACTTTGCAAAGTCTGAATGCTCCCTGTTCTCTCTTTGATTTAATAGTAGCTGCAGGTACTCTGTGCTTTATATAATCAGGCTATTAATCGCTCTATGTGTCAATTTCTCAGCTGTAAAATTGAAATGATGAAGATAATAACAATCATGCATTTATTATTTCCCAGCAGACTATGCTATTTCCTTGGCATTAATGGGACCATTCATATGCTAAGTATTAAAGCGTATGAAGTAGTAGTTTTGAAAACAGTGTCTTAGAATAATTTATGTTTTGCTTTAGTTTTTTTTTTTTTTTAAGTTGAAGAATCCAAAGCTAGTTTCTTTTATTTACTTCCTCCTTGTGCCTGTCCTTCGGTGTTTTACAGGACCTGGTGTTCCGATTGTCAGCCTGCACAGCACAGTTAATCCTGAAAGTAAGTTATACCAGTTCACTGGGGATTTTCTTGTGGGCTTTCTCCCTTTCAATTGAGACCTTCAGGAAATTAATTTCTAAACCTCATCTTAATTACAACCTAGGAATAAGCATGTACGTAAGCAATAAGGACAGGGTGAAATTAATACAGTAGCTATAATTTATCAGGGATTTTTCAGAGTGATCTTCCATTATTACGTACTCTTTATTTCCCATTAATGCTTACAATAATTAGGTGGCACAGTGGCACAATCTCTTTAAATAACTATGCAAATTGAGTTCCTATTACAGTACTTCTAATATATGCTTTAAAATACTTTAAAGCTCTAATACAATTAGTCTGGATTAAGGAATCATTTCTGAGTGCCAGTTATCTAATTGATCCTTTTTTAATGATACAAATATTATGTGCGCTTAAATCTCTCTGTTTAAGCAACTCAACACATTCATGTACACACATACAAATAAGACACATATACAGTATAGTACACACAAACACATATAGGTTTTCTATATAAGTAACTTTTCTACATAAGTAACTTTTTCAAAATATATAAAAAATTCAAAATATTTTCAAAATATCTCATATATATATATATATGCAAAAAATTAAAATCTTGGGTGTTTTCCCACGCCATGTTAAATAAGTTAATTAAAATGTTTAAAATTCTGGTTAAAATCCTAGCTTAAAATCTTCTAAAAATCCTTACAGAGCACTCTGCAAGGTCCTTTAAAACCTTAGCTAAAATCCTACCAGTACCTTAAAAGTTTTTCTTTCTAGCAACGTTTCGACAGGCTCACAACCCTGTCATCTTCAGGCTCTTGTTTAGTTTAGAAGCTATGGGTGTGTTGCGAAGTCGGAGCTGTCGCTTTTCTATGTTTGCTGCTGCTGACGTATGCTGGTTAGCCTTTAACTCTGTGTCCTGATTGGACGCTACTGCAAGCAAAACTATATGGCGTCCCAAAAATACATAAAGAGGGCATACCCCTCAGACCTGCGTGCACTTATTCGTCCAAAAAGAAACCCCCACTAAAATCCAAGACAGAGAACAAGAAAACGGCAAAGCCCTCCTCCCATACATAAAAGGCACCACAGACAGAATAAGCAAAATCCTCCACAAACATAACATCAAGACAGCATTCTGCACAAACCGAAAAATATCCACCATCCTAAGGAACCCCAAAGACAAAATTGAGTTAGAAAATCAAGGAGTATATGAAATCCCATGCACCGCCTGCCCCACCACATACATCGGACAAACCAACAGACGAATAAGTGCACGCATAGAAGAACACAAGAACTCAGTCAGAAAAGAGGAACCAACTTCTTCCCTGGTCCAACACCTTAAAGCCACAGGACATGATATTGACTTTAAAAAGACCAGAACTATCGCCAAAACTGAACCCTTTAACAACAGAATAATCAGAGAAGCCATCGAGATAGAAAAACGCCCACACAGCATGAACAAACGAGACGATACCTCCCGCCTACCAGCCATTTGGAAACCCGCCCTTATTGACAAACGAGTCCCTAACACAACGAATGACACCAGACCCACACTCACGAGAGCCACACAGGATGTCACCACCACACATCCACGCAAAAAGCAGACTCAAACCCACACTGATAATGAGCCACGACCAAGGACCAGAAGCCAGACCGCAGCTGCATCATTAGCCACTTTAAACCCCTCCAATCCATCCATGGAGCAGACTGACACCCACCATGAAGAGCTCGCACGGCCACAAACACGAAGCCAAACAACAACAACGCAGCTCACCAGCTCAAATCCCCCTGCAACTCAGACTAAGCTGAGCACAACCAAGTCCCCACCCAAACAGAACACCCCCCAGCCAATCAGAGCACAACAAACCCCCCATCCAATCAGAGCACAGCCAAGCCCCTAACCAATCAGAACACATCTCCACCCAATCAGAACACAGCCATGTTCCCACCCAATCAGCTCACACCCCCACTAGCAGTTAAAAGGAAGAGACAGCTGCGATCTCACATTGCTCCTGGAAGCACGAAGCCGAGAACACCAGCCTGAAGATGACGAATGAGACTTCGTCGAAACGTCGCCAAGACACTTCCAATTTTACGTGGGAGAAGACCCGAATAATCAAAGACCGACATACAAACACCCGCGAAAACCTGAGAAAACATATATGAGAAAACATATATGTATGTATGTATGTGTGTGTGTATATATTTAAAGCATATATGTATGTATGTATGTATGTATATATATATATATATATATATATATATATATATATATATATATACATACATACATACATACATATATGCTTTAAAGCACAACTATTCACTTTAATTGGGAAATACTTGAATTTAAATGAATGTGTGTACGTATGTGTGTGGATATATACACACACACACACACACACATACACACACACACACAATATTCTTGCCCATAATAAATAGGCTAAGTCAGTAAGTTATACAATGAAATCATAGTTTTAGAAATGAAACGCTGTTGTGCTGAACCTCTCTGCAATTCTCGCCTGTAAAAATTCCAGAGGAAAAATTTATTTGTATAGAAAATTATGGAAATATATATACATATGTTTACATATATATGTAAACATGATCATCATTCCTATTCATGAAATAAACATTATATGATTGAATTTTAGACAAATCATTGTTTTTGAAACAGTTTAGTTGACACTCTGAAACTGCCTCATAGTTTGATTATTCATTATTTAATTAAATTGAGAAGTTTTTAAAAGATTGTTTAGATGAAACATGTCAAATAGCTATCCATACGCAACTGGTGCTTTAAAAAAAATAGACAAATAATCCTTCAACTGTAATTTTAAAAAAAAGTTTTAGAAATTTGTAGATGAAGGATAATTTTAAATGGATATGTGTTTATACATAGACAAATCAAAATCCAATAATATCTTGTTATTCAAAAACTATCTTCCATTTTACTTAATTTAATATATAATTTTAGTGTTAAAATCCAGAGTTCTATGGGGGTTGCATGATGAATCAAGGATCTCATCTTAGGAAAAATGCTGGGGTCACCTCTCTTAACTTCATGTTTGACTTGTATTACCCTAGTATCTCCAAAAATAAAACGTCACTGACGTTTTTATCCCTGGAACATACTTTTCTCTAACAAATAACTTCTATTGTACTTTATTCCTTTATGTAAAAGCCAAATTGCATATGTGGAAAAAAATTATATGACACATTATTTGGGTGCAGTATGGGGTAAAACATATGTTTTGGTGAGTTCACCTTTAAGACCGTATATACAAAGCCAAAGACCTATAAAAAGTACCGTATACATTAGATTCCATTTATCAGATTGAACATTGATTGAACATATGAAGATTATCCTTGCATTTAGCAGAGCATAACAAAATCAAACACAGGAGAAAATGCTAATTCCATATAGCTAGGCCCATGCATCTTTTGGTTTAGCAACTTCCATTTCCAATTGAAAATGCAGGCTGAAACTCCAGCTGTAGTTGCCGATGAATCTGGTCACAAAGGCTCAGTAATTAAAGTCTACTTGGGTCACATCTATAATATGACAGGAAGTTTGGCTTAATGTTCTCCAAGTGTTATAGTTCTTTTAAATTGAAATAAGACTTAATAGGTACTAAAGGAAAAGATGAGTGAAATGTATCTCTCTATATACAATATGTATGCGTTTTCAGTATATCCATATTTATTTTACTCTGTAGATGTGCTTTTCCAAAAACTGGTCTTTAAAAATATGGACTGCATTTGTCATATAAATTGTATTTTAAAATTTCCATCCAATTAAGCATACATGTACATTGGTTCCTTTCTTTGCCTTTGTATTTTACAGAGTTTTATATTTTAGAAGATAACTCTGTTTTAATAGAAGCAGTTTCAATGAGAAAAAACCTACGAACAGAAACTAGAATGCTTCACATTGATGACTATGGTAAATATACTAGAAAATTTTGGAAAAAACAATATATGTTTTCAAATAGTACTTTTAATTCATTTTTCAAACTACCAGCCTTTAATCTTTTGCTCTTTTCTTAAAAGAACTTCCTTTACAGTTAACATTTCCAAAGGATTTCTCAGATCGAAATATGTATCCACTTCTCCTAATAGTGTAAGTATAACCCTGATATTATTAAAATTTGTGAAATTGATGTATTACATTGTTTATATGTTATATGGCTTCAAGAATGGCCACTTTAGTTATAAAAATAGCCTTCCCAGTAGTGACCTCTAAACACTGTTGGGATGACATCATATGTTCATCATGCAGCTATAATTTTATTAAGGATCACATAAATGATTTTAAAAAACCAGAAAAAAAACTTTATTCTCAGTTATGGAGGCTGGGTAATCCAAGATGGACCTATATTACCTGTCTTTATCAAATTTTTTATTCTTTTCCATTTTCAAAGAACTTAGAACTTAGAATAACTTTATTGTCACTTTGAATGTACACTAATCAGTATGCGTTAAAATGAAATTTCGTTGCATACAGCTTTCAAAGGGTCACCACCTCCATTAGACACTACATACACATGAAAAAATAAATAAATACAAACTTATGCATATATCCACATATATTATAAGACATAGAGAAACAACACAATCTAGTTCAGATGTATACATGTACATGGCGAGAAAAATGAATCTTGCGAGTTTACCAGACAGATGGCATAGGAACAAAGGTGTTACAGAATCTAGTTTTTATAGAATTGATGCTGACTTACTGTAAACTGAAAATTTTGCTGGGATTGTATTATTCAACTGCCATATCAATCAAGCCGTCAGCTTCTTTTTTTAATATTCCAGTTGTAAACCATTGTCAGATTTTATCTTTATCCACTTTCTGTTTGATCTTTTTTAGAATTTGATTGTGCAGTGCTTTTCCTTGGCAGCATTCTGTTTTTATTTTTATATGATGATGATGATGATACTTTGACATTCATTTGATGTTTTGTTTCTTGCACGTTCAGTAAGTTCCAATTTGTTTCAATGCGTGTTCTTGGCAATCTTTTATGTAATCAGCCAGTGCATGTTTTTCTTTTTCGACCATTCGTTTAAGTTGAACTAAACCTCTGCCTCCATTTCTGCAGGACAGGTATTATTATTATTATATTATTATTGGAATAATACCTGTATGATTGTTTCTAATAAATTTAAAGGGTAGTGGCATGCAGTAGTTTTCAACTTTGAAACGTTCTGTCCCTACCGCAAATACACTAATCATAAAACACTTCAAAAGTGCCCAGAGTGTGCTTGTTTTGTATCTGTAAGACCAACTTCAAACATAATGGACAGTCTGAACATTTCTGGAATGGTCAGAACAGTGTCAGGACACATTTAAGAAGGTCAGAACAACCTGCTTTGAGCTAAAAATGCTTAGAATCCAAAACATTTTTCCCACTCATACTGAAGATGTTAAACAAGTTCAACCATATTCCAAGAGTAAAAATGGCATCTATAGGCACTATTCACTTCATCCAAAATTCCTAACAGATTAAGCCAATTATAAATGAAATTTAAAGGTGGACACTTTCTGTATCCTCTCTAATTTTTGTCTATTTTGGAGATGCAGAAACATTACAGGCCTGTAGTTTCTGATTAGGAAAAAAGACATAAACTGGCATAAACCAGTCGAATAAGTTATTATTAAAAAACTATAACAAGTAATCAAGATCCTCCTATCCTTTTTACAATTGTAACAAGATTTTTCTCAGGTATGTAAAAATGAGGGGAAATGACTATGTAGTTCACAGCCATCATCAGTTTTATAGGAAAGTGGTAATTTCAATAATGATGAAGGAATCATTTTTATTCCTTGTAGCTCATACTGATATTATGTATTATACCAACATAAAAATGGTGCTGTGGTTTGTTTTTGTTTTACCTTCTGGGTAATTGTTACTGGTGCCTCATAAAACATATAGAATGCCATTAAAGGCGTTGAAGAAAATAAAATGAAATACTACATTAAAAAGTTGCAACCCTCGGTGAATGGCTATCATGCTTTCTTAAAGAAAGCTTTTTCTCTATTGAGTGATAATATTACTGAATAGGTAATACATGAATGAGGAGGATGAGCAGAGGAGAATCTACTTTAAGATGTCTCTTCCTCTCTTTATAATATTGAACAGAAGGAGAAGTTGCCACTAATTATAGTTCTCATATAAAAGTGACTTCAGGGACACCCTTGGCATAACATAAAGATTTGATTTTAAAAATGATGTATTTAATCAGTATCAGCACATTCACTGAGCATCAGTGATCTATAAAATGAAAGAGTTATAATTTACTCTATATTCATTTATTTACTACGGATTTATATATTCTCTAGCATTCTTAAATCGCACACGGTCATTTCTTATTGGAGTTGGTTTATAAGCTTATAAGCCCAAGTAAGTAAGTAAATAAGTGCATAAATAAACAATTCCAATAGAATTTGGACACTGCTATTGCCTCTTTGTTCTAAATGGGTTGAATAAAATGTGGAACAATTATGTAGCTCTCATGGCTGCCTGGTTGTGGACATGTATATATCTGTTTAATTGCCAATGAAATAACTTAGGATATAAATAAGGTTAACTACCCTACCCTTTCTTTCTTTCACCAAAAGGAATTTTCAACATATGACTTGTTTACCTGCAGGCCACTAAACTTATTTTCCCGATTCACATAACTTCTTTTAACAATCTTCTAATTTGTTTCAAGTTTCATTAATAAATGTTATCATAATAAATACTATACTATAAATACTATCAAATATTCAGCTTAACAACTTCTCTCTCTCTCTCTCTCTCTCTCTCTCTCTCTCTCTCTCTCTCTCTCTCTCTCTCTCTCTATATATATATATATATATATATATATATATATATATGGGTAGGTCTTTGGTTGTTCGGGTTTTCTCCCGCGTAAAATTGGAGGTGTCTTGGCAACGTTTCGACAAAGTCTCATTCATCATCTTCAGGCTGGTGTTCTCGGCTTCGTGCTTCTAGGAGCAATGTGTGCGATCGCAGCTGTTTCTTCCTTTTAACTGCCAGTGGGGGTGTGAACTGATTGGGTGGGAGCTTGGCTGTGTTCTGATTGGGTGGAGGTGTGTTCTGATTGGTTGGGGGTTTGGCTGTGCTCTGATTGGATGGGTGTGTGTTCTGTTTAGGTGGGGGCTTGGTTGTGCTCGGGTTAGTCTGAGTAGCAGGGGGATTTGAGCTGGTGAGCTGTGTTGCTGTTGTTTGGCTTCGTGTTCGTGGCTGTGCCATCTCTTCATGTTGGGTGTCAGTCTGCTTCATGTATGGATTGGAGGGGTTTAAAGTGGCTAATGATGCAGCTGTGGTCTGACTTCTGCTCCATGGTCATGTCTGATCATCAGTGTGGGTTTGAGTCTGCTTTCTGAGTGGATGTGTGGTGGTTACATCCTGTGTGGCTCTCGTGAGTGTGGGTCTGGTGTCATTCTTTGTGTTAGGGACTTGTTTGTCAATAAGGGCAGGTTTCCAAATGGCTGGCAGGCGGGAGGTATCATCTCGTTTATTCATGCTGTGTGGATGTTTTTCTATCTCGATGGCTTCTCTGATTATTCTGTTGTTAAAGTGTTCAGTTTTGGCGATACACATCCGCGCAGAAAGCAGACTCAAACCCACACTGATGATCAGGTACGACCACGGACCAGAAGCCAGACCACAGCTGCATCATTAGCCACTTTAAACCCCTCCAATCCATACATGAAGCAGACTGACACCCAACATGAAGAGATGGTATGGCCACGAACACGAAGCCAAACAACAGCAACACAGCTCACCAGCTCAAATCCCCCTGCTACTCAGACTAACCTGAGCACAACCAAGCCCCCACCTAAACAGAACACACACCAGCCAATCAGAGCACAGCCAAACCCCCATCCAATCAGAGCACAGCCAAACACCCAACCAATCAGAACACACCTCCACCCAATCAGAACCCAGCCAAGCTCCCACCCAATCAGTTAACACCCCCACTGGCAGTTAAAAGGAAGAAACAGCTGCGATCACACACATTGCTCCTAGAAGCACGAAGCCGAGAACACCAGCCTGAAGATGATGAATGAGACTTCGTCGAAACGTTGCCAAGACACCTCCAATTTTGCGCGGGAGAAAACCCGAATAACCAAAGACCTACATGCAAACACCCGCAAAAACCTCAGAAAAAAAAAAAATATATATATATATATATATATATATATATATATATATAGAGAGAGAGAGAGAGAGAGAGAGAGAGAGAGAGAGAGAGAGAGAGAGAGAGAGAGAGAGAGAGAGAGAGAGAGAGAGAGCGCAACGTTTCGACACGCTCACAACCCTGTCATCTTCAGGTTCATGTTTCGTTTGGAACCCATAGCTTCCAAACAAAACATGAGCCTGAAGATGACAGGGTTGTGAGCCTGTCGAAACGTTGCTATAAGAGAGACTTTTAAAGTCACTGGTAGGATTTTAGCTGAGTTTTTAAAAGATCTTGCAGAGTGCTCTGTAGGGATTTTTAGAAGATTTTAAGCTGGGATTTTAACCAGAGTTTTAAACATTTTAACCAACTTATTTACAATGAGGTGGGAAAACACCCAAGATTTTAATTTTTTGCATATATATATATATATATATATATATATAATAAATATAAATATAATTATCCCACACACACAAAAAACAGAACTGAATAAAGAACGTTTTATATTAAAAAAATAAAGCAGCCTAAAATAGTTGGAAAGGGTATTAGATTTTATACAATAGAAATAAGTCTGTTATAAAAAGCAAGTGAGATTTCCTTAGAACATTCTACAAATTGATACCTCAGTTCAGCAAGTTTATTAGATACTTACTTTCTATCTTGCATGGGGAATTTTATCATTAAAAATGTTGGGAAATCAATTTCAATGATAGTAAGACTAGCATGGGAGAAAAAACCATTTAGAACAATAGTAGCACTTTGAGTTCCGTCTAGAAGCACTCTAGTTAAGCTGTTCTAATACTTCTTTAAAATACAATTTCATTAATCTTTTATAATACATGTAAAAATGCAAAGGAGGGAAAGGGAGGGAGGGAGGGAGGGAGGGAGGGAGGGAGGAAGGAAGGAAGGAAGGAAGGAAGGAAGGAAGGAAGGAAGGAAGGAAGGAAGTTTACAAAATTATCCCTTATTTTAAATTACAAAAAACTCTGATCTTTTCTATTATGTTTTTTTTCCTAATCTTCAAAATCACAAATCACAAATGCATTTTTTCTGTTTCATACAAAAAGTATATAAGGGATTTCCAGTTGACTATAAATGTACGGTAGATTGTTTTTCTCTAACTGAAGAAGTTAATTTAGCTATCCCTATGACTTTTATCAACCTCACCAACCATTCCTCTGTGTAAGTAGTGTGAAGTCTTTCCATTTTTGAGCATATAATAATTTTGCTCCAATTGTCATATATAAAAACAAAGTTCCATTATTATTTTTTTCTGGTTGCTTATCCCATTAGTCCCAAAAGAAGATTATCTGGTTATAGTTGTACTTTAAGTTTTAAGAATTTTTGAATTAATGCATTCATTTTTATCCAAAATGTTTTAGCTTTTTTTACATGACTATTAAATATGATAAAAAATGTATCTTCATGTTGTTCACATTTCCAACAAAGATTAAAGTACTTTTATATATTCTCTGGAACAAACACCAATGATACATAATTTTATAAACATTCAAATTTCAATCCTTTCAACCACATATTTTCCCAATGGTCCATTTGTATACTATAGCTAAAGTTTTTCACTCTTTTTATCCTACATCATTTCACTTGTTCTTCTTCTGTCTTATATTTCAATAAAAGTTAATCCATTTTAGCAGTAACATGTTCATCATTATGCTGTACATAATTCTATTTCAAATTCAATCTTACCCTGTGTAAAATCATAATAGCTTTTATTTATTTATTCACTTTAATTTTTTGTTTTAATTGTACATAAGAAATCATCAACAACATCCCTCAGTTATTGAATCTTCTTTTGATTTCATTTTACAATCCCCTTGAAAAATCTGACTACATGTCGGTAAAGTAACTAGATATGTTTACTTATCATTTCTCATCTCTAAAATGCTTCTTGTGTGGATAAGGTCTTCTAATATTGCTGAAATATGATTTCTAGGCACTTTTCCAATTATAGTAGCTATATTTTAAACAGCATATGGCTTATAAATGTTTTTCATATACAAATTCATATTTTAGCATTAATTGTGTAAATTGGGTGCTATCATATTAAATATAATGTATTTTGCATAATTCCACCTATTATAGCTTATACATATGTGTTTCTTATTCATCAAATCAAATACAATTTTTTTTAAAAAATAGGGCTTAGCCTTAGATGTGAACATATCCAGTTTCTCAACCTAGAATATGCAATAATATGAATAATATAGTAGAAAGGGACAGATGCTATGCTGTTAACTAACAAGTTCGGCCATGTGGTCCCTCCAAACTAAATAAAGACAATTTGTGAATTATTAATATCCTTAAAAATAGTTGCATTGGGAACATGACAGAGCACTTACTGTCAATGTTTTTGGGGGCAGGTATAGCTTCCAGTAACAGGTCTCCAGACAATTTAAGAAGATGCTGTGTTTGCAATGTGGTACAGATATGCAAATGGATAGTATTCTAAAACAAAAGCTGGTTTCCTTTGAGATTTGGTAATTTTAACTAAAACATTAAAAAATTAAAAATAAATGATTTGTAGTTCTTGATATAATCATAAATAAGTATGCTTGATAAAATGCCTTGATTGCACAGATTGGAATGTTTTTGAAGATACCTCTGCAGACTTGGATGAACTCACAGATACTGTAACACAGTATCACAGATACTGTAACATCATATGTTAGTTTTTGTGAAGACCTGTGTATGCTGACCAGAAACCTGTGAAAAGCCTTGGTTCACAGCTAAACTCAAGCAGCTACGTTGTGCTAGAGAGAAAGCCTACAGGAAAGGAGATAGAATGCTGTACGGTCAGGCCAGAAAAATATTAACAAGGGAGATAAGAGTAGCAAAAAGAAGCTACTCTGAAAAGCTGAGGAATCAACTCTCAACAAATGAAGAGCGAATGTGTGGAAAACTCTTTAAAATATCAAATATTACAGCAAACCTCCTTCCCATGCTGAAGGAAATCGACATCTGGCAGATGACCTGAATGTGTTTTACTGTAGGTTTGAAAGAAAACCACTGTCAACTGTTGCTTCCATCTCAGATACATGAACAACAGCCAAGCCTCCTACAACTGACCCCATGCCTTTGAGGCCCCACCTCAGAAAAAAATTGTGAGATTTATTTCTCAGACAAAAGCCTGGAAAAGCACCAGGCCCAGACAAGGTAACTCCTTCTTTCTTGAAAGCTTGTGCTGACCAACTTCACCTGCATCTTTAATAAATCACTAGATGTGTGTTATATTCCTTCTTGCTTCAAATGCTCTACTAACATCCCAGTGCTGAAGAAACCCTCTATTAAGGAGCTGAATGACTACAGACTGGTTGCTCTGACATCCATAATTATGAAAACCTTTGAAAGGTTAGTGCTGGCCCACCTGAAAACCAATACGGATCCACTATTAGACCCCCTGCAATTTACTTACAGATCAAATAGATTGGCAGATAATGGTGTTAATATGGCTCTGCACTACATCCTACAACAATTTGAATCTCCAAGGACCTATGAAAGGGTCCTTTTTGTAGACTTCAGCTCGGCATTCAATACCATCATTCCAGATATTCTTCTAATAAAACTGATTCATCTAGCCATGCCTGACCACACTTGGAAGTGGATCGTAAGCTTCCTAATAGCAGGAAGCAGCAGGTGAAGCGAGGCAAAATCACATCAGATACCGGTACAATTAGCACAGCCCCACTTCCCAGGGCTGTGTGCTCTCCCCACTTCTCTTCTTTCTATATACTGAAGACTGCATCTCAAAGGATCCCTCTGTTAAAAGTACTGAAGGTTTTTATTATTATTATTTTATTTTATTTTTTAAGACAAACAAACATTTAGTACATCATTCATTTCTTCGATGTGACATTTCGGTGTTATCTTCAAAAGTTTCTTCTCTCCTCTTCTGTGTTCAATCTCACCAAATCCATTACAAAGATTTTCCACTAATATTTTATTCTAATTACAACCAATTTTTTTAAATCTCTTTTAAAAACTTATTTGTATCTCTTTTCTAAGCAATAGTAAAATTTATTCCATATCTTAAAATATCCTTCTTTTTCCTTTATCATCATAGTTAATCTATTCATTTCTGAACAATCTAAGATTTTTTTAAATTACTTCTCCCTCCAAAGATATATTCTCTGCTTTCCACTTTTGCGCATAAACAATCCTTGCTGCTGTTATTACATGTATAATCAAATATATATTATCTTTACTAGTTTTCTCTGATAAGATACCCAATAGGAATAGCTCTGGTTTTAAATCTATATGTTGCAGTATCATTTCCTCCATCCATAACTTAACTTTATCCCAATAGTTTTTCGCTTCAGTACTGAAGTTTTTAATGATACAACAGTGATTGGTCTCACTCAAGACAACAATGAATCTGCATATAGACGGGAAGTTGAACAACTAGCCTTGTGGTGCACCCAGAAGAATCTTGAACTGAACACACTCAAAACTGTAGAAATGACAGTAGATTTTAGAAGAAGCCGTCCTAGTCTACCACCTCTTACAGTACTAGACAACACAGTATCAACAGTAGAGACCTTCACGTTTCTAGGTTCATATCTCAAGACTTAAAAGCGACACCTAAAATCAAAAATGTCATCAAAAAAGCACAACAAAGAATGTTCTTCCTGTGCCAACTCAGAAACCTCAAACTGCCCAAAGAGCTGCTGATTCAGTTCTACAGAGGAATTATTGAGTCTGTCATTTGCACCTCTGTAACTGTCTGGTTTGGCACTGCAGCCAAACAAGACAGCCACAGACGTCAACGGATAATTAGAACTGCAGGGAAAAAAAATTGCTACCAGCCTGCTTTCTATTGAGGGCCTATATATTGCATGAGCCAGAAAGAGGGCTGTGAAAATATCTACAGACCCCTCACATTCTGGACATAACTTCCTTCTTCCCTGGGCTGGGATGCTGGAGCAGCCAGGAGGAAAAAGAAGAGGAGCTGCTGCCAGGGAGGCGAGCTGCCCCAGGAGGGCTGGAGGAGAGTGCAGCTCCTCATGCATGGAAATGCCACTGAGGGGTAAGAGGTGCACTGGCCAGGAAGCGGGAAGGTGCCACCAAGGGGTAAGAGACATGCCGGCGGGGAAGTGGGAAGGCGCCAAGTGGTAAGAGGTGCACCGGCCAGGAAACTGGAAGGCACCACTGAGGGGTAAGAGGTGCACTGGCCAGGAAGTGGCCAGGAAGGGGGGGCTGTGCTGGCTTGTTCTCGGTGGCGGGCTGGGGGGAGGCGCTTCATCCTGGCCAGAGTTGGGATGAAGCTCTCCCATCTGCTGGCCTCCCAACCCAAGCCCCGGGAATGCCAATGCCCCTTCCCTCCAAAGCGAGGAAGGGGCTCTGGCTTTCCAGCAGAGGGAGGCAGCATTCCCCATCCAACTTTCTCTCCCTGTCCGGGGCTGTGGAACTAGGTTGTTGGTGGTGATATCCCACCACCCTGACGGGGACCGGGGGAGCAGTAAAGGGGGGGCGGGAAGGGAGGCATGAGGGTCTCAAAAGGCCAGGAGGAGCTGGTGCATACACACTGGACAGCTGGTCTTCGCGCGCACATATGTGCCAAAAACTGGAAGACCAGGTGGCCGGTGCACATGTGCGTGCCGAAAACTGGAAAATCATCTGCTCTCCCATTTCGGCACTTGGTGCCAAAAAGGTTTGCCAACACTGCTATAGGGCATTGCATGCCAAAACAACTAGATACAAGGACAGTTTTTTCCCCCATGCCATCACCCTGCTAAACAACTAATTCCCACAACACTGTCAAACTACCTAGTAGGGCTGTATTACTATTATCCTTCTCAACTTTTCTATTACCTATTCCATATCTTCTTAGAACTATAACTTTGTTGCTTGTATCTTATGATTTATATTAATTGTTTTATTTAGTATCCTAGTATGATTTATGTTGATTGCTTGTTTAGTATCCTATGACAGTCAGTGATTGTTGTATCTTATGATTTATGATGAATGTATGTTATGATTATAATAATGATTTATCATTTGTTGCTTGTATGTACGTTGAGAGCTTATGCACTGGAGACAAATTCCATGTGTGTCCAATCACACTTGGCCAATAAAGAATTTTGTTCTGTTCTGTTCCGTTTTGTTCCGTTCCATTCCATTCCATTCTATTAATTTTTATGAATGGCTCTACACAAATAGTTCTCTGTGTATACTAGAATGCCCATATGTTACAGATATTGTTTTTCATTACAAATATGTAATATAAAATAAGAGTATACCATGTTTACCATAATAAGAGTCTATTATGTTCATTTACATAGTTTCAACAAAATAAACGGGCACTGGATTGCTTTAGCTATGAGTTAATCATTCAATTATACTTGAATAGAAGAAAATATACAGTGCATTAAGAAAATATTCAGACCCCCTCCACTTTTGTTGTTTTATTATGCTGCAGTCAGATTCTATAGTTGTTGAAATTTATTTTTTCCTCATTAATCTACACTCAGTACCCCATAATGACAAAGTGAAAACAAAATTTTAAAAATGTCTGTAAATTTATTAAAAAGAAGAAAAACAAAACTGATATTCAGACCCCTAACTCAGTACTTTGTTGAAGCACCTTTGGCAGCAATTACAGCCTCGAGTCTTTTGGGCATGACGCAACAAGCTTTGCACACCTGAATTGGGGAATTTTCTGCCATTCTTTCTTGCGAATTCTCTCAAGCTTAGTCAGGTTGAATGGTGACCATCAGTAGACAGCTAATTTTCAGATCCCTCAGATGTTCAATAGGGTTCAAGTCAGGGCTCTGGCTGGGCCACTCTAAGACATTTAAAGAGTTGTCCCTAAGCCACTCCTGTGTTGACTTGGCTGTGTGCTTAGGATCACTGTCATGTTGGAAAGTGAATCTTCAGCCTAGTCTGAGGTCCTAAGTGCTGTGGAATAAGTTTTCATTGAGAATATCCCTGCACTTTGTTCCATTAAGCTTTCCCTCAACCCTGATCAGTCTCCCAGTCCCTGCTACTGAAAAACACACAACCATTGCAATATCCCCATGGTCACCTGATCAAAATTCAAATAGCATGTAATTATAACAGTTGCAGTGTTCCAGGGATATGTGATCACCTTTTGCGACCCTATGACAAGGAAACTCAGTGGGGGAGTCAGATTCATTTAACAATGGCAGTGATTTGCTTAACAAGAAAGGTTGTAAAATGAGGCAAAACTCACTTAACAATGCTTAGCAATGGAAATTTTGGGCCCAATTGTGGTCATAAGTTAAGGACTACCTGTATTCAAGTCTTTTACCCAGTGATAGTACAGTTGTGTGATGTTCATATTTATTTCTCAAATAAATATGTTGTAGGCTGTACAAAAGAAGAATAGCACATTTAGAAGTGGGAAGTAGAAACAAACCTATGTATTTCTTTCAATTTACATGTGATTTGATTATTTTTCTCTAATTATCTACTAATTAGATGGATCCAGTGGTGAAATCCAAATTATTTTACTACCGGTTCTGTGGGCATGGCTTGGTGGGCTTGGTGGGCATGGCTTGGTGGGCGTGGCAGAGGAAGGATACTGCAAAACCTCCATTCCCACCCCACTCCAGGAGAAGGATACTACAAAATCTCCATTCCCACCCCACTCTGGGACCAGTCAGAGGTGGTATTTGCCGATTCTCCGAACTACTCAAAATTTCCGTTACTGGTTCTCTGAACTGCTCAAAATTTCCCGGTACCAGTTCTCCAGAACCTGTCAGAACCTGCTGGATTTCACCCCTAGACAGATCGTTCCAGTTAGACTTACACTAATACAAAGTGAATATGTTAGAGTAGGAAAAAAGCCCACTCTAGAGTCCACTACAGTATTTTTCTTGTTAAAGTGTAAAAGAGTTCTGTTTAGGGTCAGTTTGCCCCTTTTACAATTCTGTACCTACGTCAAATACCGTTTGTCATCTCAGCACCTTGGCATGGAAGAGGCACTTCTGTCTTGACCAAAGATTTGGATTTCTAATATTTGAGTTTTATCCCAATATCGAATCTTAGCCTGGCTCAGTAGAGACTACATTTAGAAATTCTGTCAGCCCAAAGTTAATGACCAGTATTAGGGAAAGTGTGACAATAACATAATGCAGAAATGCCTCCAAACGTCTTCTGAGAACGAAATAGCAGAGAGTACTATTTTAAAAGTAAAAGGATAAGTGAATATTACCAATTTGAGTAACCTAGTAAATTTAATTTTTAGTTGCTCTTGAGGGTATAAAGTTAATTATTCACACACACCCTTTATTTTTACAAAAGGGGTTTGTAATTTTTCTAAGTTAACTATTGTATACTCATTTCTGTTTTTCTCAAAAGTTGAACTGTTCTCCACTTTCTGCCCTACCTCTACCTTTTCTGTGATACATTTTCACATTAACAGAAGTTATTCTTAGAAATCTGTTCACAAAATAATGAAAAGTCAATAAAAGAAAATCTGTCAAGAAAGACCTTCAGGGACTGATTTAATTTGCCTTGGATCTTTCAGAAGAGCAGGAGTTGGTAATCCTCAATCCAATTTGCCAGGAGCTGTACCCTGAAACTGTCAAATTAGTCTCTTTGTATAATTAAAAAGAAAGCCAAAAGTATCTAAGAATACAGAACTAGTTTGTGAGGTCAACGTGATAATTGTATTCTGAATGAATACAGTTTTCCTAAGGGAAAAAACTGCACATATGCATACTTTAAAAAAAGAAAGTTCAGACAGTGACCATTTCCTCCATTGTATCAGCAAAAATGAAAATAAAAAGAAACCATTATTGTTTCTTTTTATTCTTTCCAACCCAGTGGGCATTTAGAAATAATACCCTGTTTCCCCCAAAATAAGACATCCCCTAATAATAAGCCCAATAGAGCTTTTGAGCACATGGCAATAAGGCCAAGCACTTATTTCAGGGTTCAAAAAAAATATAAGACAGAGTCTTATTTTCGGGGAAACACGGTAATGATTTGTTAAATTTATATTCCATTTGACTCTCAACAACTCTGAATTATGTAAAAGGAGTCAGGATTCTGCCTGTCCCTCAACCTGGTAACTCTCCAAAAATTGAAGAGAACAAAGTCAATTTTGATGCATAGGAAGATGCTGCCAAAGGAAAATTTGTATTTGAAATTGAACTTGATCAGATTGGGGACTAAGAAAAAAAGAATCATCTGTAGGGAAGTGTCTAGTAATATTGACAACTATCCAGTTTAAGCTCCTCTCTTTTTTTAACATCCTCTTTCCTGATCAAATGATTTAGAATGAGGCCAGTATTAAAAGGCTGACAAGAATCCCAGAAACCATGTTTTGCATTCTGTGCTATACTGCCTCTTACCAAATTCAACATCTTCGTAGTTATGTCATTAAACATTACTTAACAAAAATGTGAATAAAATTACCAAACATTCAATAATAATTACAAACAATTATAAACAGAAAATAGTTCTAGAGCAGGGGTGGGGAATTGAGGCTCTTTTACAACCTGTGGACTTCAACTCCTAGAATTCCTGAGACAGCTTGGCAGGTTGTAAAAGAGCCACAATTGCCCACTCCTGTTCTAGAGTAATTTTGTGTAGCATTTGGATGAAGTGGGCGACTAATACTTCAAAAGAGAAAGATAATGAGAACTGAAATGGTATAGGACTTCCTGCCTGAGCAAGGGATTGAACTAGAAGACCTCCAAAGCCTCTTCCAAATCTGTTATTCTGTTACTATTGATAATATAACAGGTTTGATCAATGGGATGAAATTGAAATGAACAAGCTAGAATTGAAAAGAGAGAAATGTCAGTCTGCGTCAAGATAGGAAACGTTAAATGTACAATGTAAAAATGTTGAGACTTGGCTTGGTAATAAAATATGAGAAAGGGATCTGGGTGTCCTGGCTGACCACAATTTAAACCTGATCCAAAACCCTGATGTATTTGTTAAAAAGGCAAATGCTATCTTGGATGTGATTAAAAAAAGAGTATGTTTCCTCGGTAAGTGCTTAGTACTAAAATAAGTATAGTTTTGCTACACTATTATGTTTTTTTAAAAAATGGAGTTAAAAATAACCAACAGCAGCATTAAAAGACTGGCTTTAAATATACTTGATGCCTGCTTTGCTGTTTAAATTTGCTTTTGAAGTGTGTTGTTGTAGGAGATAGGATCAATGCAAACAAAAAGCCATTTGTAACCACTCTCAAAATGTGCAAGCAAGACTTGAAAACATACTAAATCATAAAATCTATCCATGATGATATGGCCAGCTGATAACATCATTAGATTTTTTTTTGGCCTCTAGAATTTCCATATTCTGGACTAGAAAGATACAGTGAAAAAGTTGTTTGAGAAACCAGAGACTCTGATGGTATTAATTGGAAAGCATAAAAAGAGCAATGTTTGTGCTGAGTGGTAGTTCTTTTAAAATTTGGGGGGGGGGGATCCAGAGAAGGTGAATATTGCCTTTGACTTGTAAAAATCAGAAATTAGCTGCCTGGTAAATGATTATATTTCTTTAAGGTACAGATAAAATGCATTTGCATCAGTGGCAAGAAAATATTTTAATTCTGATGTGAGAGATTAGCATTATAATTTAATGGAGCTGTAATTACTGTTCAGTATTGGAAATGTGAGTGTCAGTGTAGCTTTCGTTACAACAATGTGCTAAGGTACTTTTTTATCCTTCCGTCAAAATTTGAGTCTTCATCATTGTTGGCAAGTTTCTAGTTCATAGATGAACAAATTAATGGATAACAAATGTTTCCTGTGATACATCTGTGGAAAAGCAGATTGTTGGATTTCCCCCCAAAGATGCTTACAGCAACATTCAAGAGGAACAAGATAAAATGGAGAAAGATAAGAGGAAACAGTTAATAGTTTCCACAAATAAGAGCCTTGGTGGCGCAGCAGACTAAAGCACTATTAAGTCACACCAGCTGCCTGCAATTACTACAAGTTCAAATCTCACCAGGCTCAAGGTAGACTCAGCCTTCCATCCTTTCGAGGTAGGTAAAATGAGGACCCGGTTTGTCGGGGCAATAAGCTGATTTTGTATAAAAAAGAACACCGCTCAGGGGGGTGGGGCGAAAGCCTTACTAAGCAGGTATATACAAAAGTATGAAGGCTATTGCTTAACACATTGTAAGCCGCCCTGAGTCTCCAGAAAAGGGCGGCATATAAATCGAACCAATAAATAAATAAATAGCAGTTTTTGAAGAAGATGTTTATCAGCAGTAATCGATCCTGTGTTTGTTCTTCTTTGATGGGTCGTCATTTTCTTGCATGAATTTTTTTTCTCCCCAGAGGATACATTTATAGCTTCTACATGGGAATTGTGAAACACATTGAAAGCAGTTGCAGGACTTTGTGCACCCCCTCATGTCAGAAGTTGTTTAGTTGAAAATTCAGGTTGAAACTTGACTTACAACCACAGTTGATCCCAAAATTTCCATTGCTAAGCAAGACAATTGTTAACTGACTTTTGCCCCATTTTTAACCACAATTGTTAAGTGAATCACTGCAGTTGTTAAGTGAATCATGTGGTCATTAAGTGAATCTGGATTCCCCCATTGCTTAGTGAAAGCCAACTGGGAAGATTGCAAATGATGATCACATGACCATGGGACAGTGTAACTGTCATAAACACGTGCCAGTTGCCAGCTACTTGAATTTTAATCACGTGACCATGAGGATGCTACAATAGTTGTCTGAAAAATGGACAGCCACTTTTCTCAGTGCTGTTGTAACTTTGAACAGTCACTAAACAAATGGTTGTAAATTGAGGACTTCCTGTACTACAGAGCTAATGTTGGTGTTTGTTTTGGACAAATTAGTTCAAGTTTCCCATTGAAGGCAACTCTTGCCTTATCCAGCTTCCCTGCTTCTGAAGTACAGGTCCAGTAAGGAAAATGCTTCTTACACTTGTCTGCAATTTTTGTCTGCAGCCTTGAAATAAGCAGATATGAAATTGACCAGAATTTTGCTAGTTTCACTCTTCTCCTCAATAGAGCACAAGCAGGCATGCTCAGCCTCCAGGCAACTGGATTTCTTTTCCTTTCCATTTTTTGTGGTGCAGGACTTTTTTTGCTCCTAAATCAGCCATTCTACACACTCCAGAAAATTCATTGCATTCTTTGAACAGACAATGTTCAATGGTATGGAAATACTCTTATCCTAAAATAGTCCAGCACATATGCTTCAAAAGTGGTTTGACAAGTCTATACTCCGCTGAAAGTCTTGAATGGACAGGGTGGCTTGTTCTGAGATTTAAATGGTCCATTTAATTGTTGAACCACTTTCAGAGCATGGTGGTCAGAAGTTGAATTCAGCCTGTTCGGGTGAACCGGTAGCGCCAACAATCAGTTGGCCCCGCCTACCCGCTCCTGCTCTATCCTGTCCTTTATTTCCTGCTTTGTAGCTCATTTTAATTGTGTGGCACAGTTGATTCCCTCTCCCTCCCCCCCACTGTTCTACTTACCATTGCTGACCTGGAAGGTAAGCAGCTAAGCTTTTAAGCACCTTAGGCACGCACGAAGTGTGTGTGCACGCTCAAAGCTCGCACTCACTGAAATGGTTGTTAAACCGGCAGTATTCTACCACTGATGGTGGTGCCTTATCTTCTCTAGCCACCTTGACCTCTTGTAAGAATCTCCTACTTGAAGTCCAGGGAAAGGCAGAGGAATACCATTTTAGCCTTCCCAAAAAACCCATAGAAGTCTAGTTTTTCTCCTAGACATTGGGCTGAGTTAAACCAGAGCATTAGGAATTTGAGTTGCTATGGTGTCTTATTGGAAAGGTTATGATATATTTTATACTGGTTTTAGTGGTTTTTCTGTAGATTATTTAGGATTTTTGTGTGAGATAGATGGCCATATAAGCTCTATGAATAAATAACTAATTATTCCTTGTTCTGTACATTTTAAGCTGGCAGAAGCAAATATCATAGATCACATTTATTGTTCGTTGCCCAGATTCATTTGAATGGGCAATAAAAAAACCTTATAAAATAAAGTAATGAGGTAAATATTGATCCATGCATTCTGAAATGAACAATGCAAGCGGAGGTAATCCCAAACTAATCAAAAATTCCTTTTATTGGAAAGAAACTGGCATGGTGTTCTATTGTTTTTATGTGCTTTGACCTCAAGTTAAAATTATTTTTAGATAAGCATTCTATCATCAAGACAAAAATAGTGTCAGGCCTGGAAGCCATCTTTTGCGTTGGATCTTCAGGCATGTCACATTTAGTGCTGTGGGAAACTGGGAGGGAGGATTGTATGGAGCAAGGGAGATATATAGTTATAATAACATTCTTTTCTCTGAGAGTCAAGGACCTGGAGTGGTGTGACTGGGAGGCATCTCCAGTTGGGACGGTGCGTTGATTGGGCCATAGGATGGACATGTGGGGGTACTGGGCAGGGACCTGGATTTTCCTATTGGTGGGGAAAACCTGGAAGCTTTCAGATTCGGGTTTTCCCAGATGTGCCAAGATGACATCTCTAATAAAATGGAACTCTGAGGAATTTCTAGCCTCAGAGTCTTCTTTCATTGAGGGTGTTACTTGGAACCCTGACAAATAGGTTTCTACATTTCAAAAATAAGTGCAAGATTCAACCATCCTAACTTTCATCCCCTTTCTTCACCAACTGGAATCAATACAAGAGAGTTATTTGCTCCATCCTGATAGCATAAACAGCATCAGTAACATACCTACTCACTGTGTTTTTGCTAATCAATCAGCTTCTTAGAAGTTGGTGTTTCTACTTGTGCTTTTAGCCTACTACAAAAGATATCTACTGGTCTTTTGCTACCACTACAAAAAAAACCCACCACATAATATTCACAAAAAGTTTAATTGAAAAATTATATTATCCGGGCTTCCAGTTTGGCATTGTGGCGATGCAGTCAGGGAAATAGTGGGCTCTGATGAGCCCTGTGAAAACCCCGACTGGCAAACTGCCGCCGACAGGTCTGTGGACCGATCCTGTCCTGTAGGGACAGCGGAAAGAGAGGGACCCTTTGGGCATCCGAGAGGAACAGGCAAGTTCTTCGAAGGCCGGAGGAAACCCTCTGAGTTGGCGGTGGGGGACGGCAGCCATGGTGGCTGCCACGAATCTGGAACAAAATGGGACAAGAAATGTGCAGGAGGAAGGAAGAAAGGGTGATGTGCTTTGAAGCCGGGTGAGTGACACCAACCCAGGCGAGAAACAATGATTACAACGATTACAAATAAGACCCCCAGCTTTAATTAATGGCTGAAGATCTGTGGAGCTTGAAGATTTTGTAAAGACCCTTTAAGAAATCTATTTCAGCACTGATTGATTGGAATGAACTGACTATTAACTAATTAGAACTGGATATTTGAATTTCTTTTGTTAAATTGAAACAGATCTGATTTTTGGAAAAGAGAAAAGCGATAATTAAGGACTTGGCACCTTTAAAAGCCAGACAAAGAGACCAAACAGATAGCTACATAATTGCTTCAAAATGGCGATTGAATCTGTGACTAAGTGAAAGTGTGGACTGTAGAAATTTGTTCTCTCCTGAAAAAGAACCATTTTGACTCACTATTTATTTTGGATTACATTGAAAATAACTATGGACTTTTGAATTTTGGAGATTCCTAATCTGTCTACTGATGGTTTTACAAAGAAAGAAGAAATACATCAGAACTAATAAACTTTTAGCTAATTGGCATAGCAACAAAAAGTCTGGCACAGGAACAAAAGTGGAGCTGATGGACTTTACAGGAAACAGACTTTACAACAGAATTAAAAATGATATACAGAGTTTTAAGCATGGAAGTATTGACTATGAATTGAAATACTTATGGACAGATAAGGAAATGAAGAAATAAAATAGATAAAAGGCCATGTTTAAATGTCTAATTGTCTAAATGGTTAAATGGTTAAATGAGTTTTAAATAAAAACAAGAGGTGCCTATGGTGTAATAAAGATAGAAAATAAAAGAAGATAACTAAAATAAAAGTTGGAAGTTAAGGTGATTAAAAGTGATATTTTTATAAAAGCATAATTTGATGTAACATGTTTTAATTTGTCAACAAAGTGGTGAAGGATAACTATGATTAACTGTTAATAATTATATATGATACAATAAGGTGCACAGATTGAAGTAACAATTGAGATTGAATTTAGATTAGATCATTTTTGTATTTTAATATTGATGTTAAAAAGAGCAATGGAGAAAAATTTAGAAAGAGCTGTATTGAATTTTGATTTATAATTGAATATAAAAATGAGCAATGTTTGGTAGGAAATTAAGGTTTATGGCGATATAATGGAAAGACTTAAATTAGGATGTTGGAATTTATGTTAAAAATATTTGTTTTTATTTGTAAAATTAGTCTACCTATATGTGACCGGACCAAGACTTCATTCTTGAAAGATTTTTTTTTTATGTCTATGTTTAAAAAAATTAAAAAAAAATTCCAGAAAAAAAAAATTATATTATGCATGCCACATTATTAAATACAAATCAAGAACAATTGATAACTAATTTAAAAAAGGTAAGACTGGAAAGGTTCCTTCAGAATGTGTTGATGAAGATTCTCTATGGAGATTCTCAGTGATCCAGGTCATGGTTGTCCCAATGATGCTTTTTCAAAACTGGACTTTGTTTTTTCCTTGAAGACATTTCATCCAAAAAGCTTCTTTTGTAGCCTATTGAACTAAAGAAGCTTTTTGGATGAGAAGTGAAATGTCTGTCATTTGAAAAAGCACCTTTGGGTTGAAGATTCTCAGTCATCCAGGCAGAGTTGTCTGGAAGTTGAGTAATGGGAACAACTTATTTTCTTGTTGGCTTGAGACATTTCACTGCCCAGCCAAGCAGCTTCTTCAGTCTGAACAAGTTGGTTAGGGGAATCTGAGTAGAGTAGAATACAAGTAGAATCTGAGGTTGGTACGGGAATATCCCTAAGAATTTTAGGAGTTGGCACTTTCCAACTCTTTGGCCAATTCAGATTGCCCTAACCAACTTGTTCAGACTGAAAAAGCTGCTTGGACAGGCAGCACAACATCTCAAATTAACAAAAAAATAAGTTCAGTCGCCATGACTCAACTTCCAGACATTCCTTCAGAACATATAGCACTGGATTGATAATCAGTAAGCAAATGAGGATGGAGTCAATTTAGTCATAATTATTACCAGGGTGGATTTGATTTAAATCGAGTTGATTTAAATCATGATTTAAATCATGATTTAAATCACTAGTAAAAAGGCTTGATTTAAATCAACTCGATTTAAATCATAATTTTTAAAAAGCAACTGTCATCTCTGCTACTCCTTTGACCCACTGTTGACTCACCGATAATCCCAGTGTTGCAGAATATACAACCTCATGCTACATAACTAAACTCCATTTCATGCTGAATAAACTAAATTATTTATGTATCTTAAATAGAAAACTACCTTACGATAGATTTTTACCCCAAAAGTTTTTTATTAAAATAAATTCAATAAAAATAAAAAAATCCTATTTAAATCAAAAAAATCTGATTTTTTTGATTTTTTTAAAAAAATCATTGATTTTTATCCACCCTGATTATTACAATAAATCTGTAAGTCTGATGTTGAGTAACAATTAAAGCAGAGATCCTATTCCATGAAGTCTGTGTTGCAAACAGTTTTACTGGCTAGAATCTTAATTTTCCTTTCACTGGCATCAAATTGACTTTGGGTTAGTATAACCTAAAATTTGTTTGTGCTGTTTGATGTGGTTGCATTGAAAGATGACTTTTGAAAGTATCATTTAGTAATATAATACTAAGTACCTAATTTTTCCATCTACCCATATATTAATCTGCTTAAAATTCACCTTTTCCAAACTATATTATATACATGGTAACATACAGTATAGTGTAGAGAGTGGGAGGGATACTATGCTTGTTTAAGAATTGTCTTTCTCCTTAGTTGCAAATCCCAGTTTTCAAATCTTTTATTTTCCTTCTTAATATCGTTACTGTGAGATTACTGTGACCAACCTTTCCCATATTCTTTAAATTCTAGATTAAATATTACTCATTAATTGTATATTATTCTAGGATTTATAAGATTATTCTTTTGATTGTTTTCCTTCTGCTGAAAACATACATATATTCGTATATTTGTCCATCAGTCTTGATAGTCACAAAGGAAAGAATGTGATGCAGGACTAATAATAGGCAATACTTGTTGCCTAGGGCAAAATACATTGTCCTCTGAAACCAAAGGAGAAATGATGATAGTGTCTTATGACTTCCGATATCAAAATAAAAGTTTATTTTGAAAGTTTAACAACTCAAGTACTGCTGTCTCATTTTTCCTTTATAGCTAAGGAATGTGGGACTGCACTGTTAGAAACCTAGAGAGTACCAATTAAAATCCATCATTTTGTTCTGTAATTGCTATCTTTTCTTTGTTTAAAAACTACACTGGCTTGGGCAGAGTTGAATTATACTAAATCCTTTTCTCACTATAAGTTCATAAAGCATGCATAATTAGTATCTTCAGGCACAGACTTGGTAAATGTCAGTTTTGTGGGGAAACTTTGTCATATTAGGACTAAGCTTTCCTGAAATCATTGGGAGTTAATTTATATTATTTGTATAGACTCTGGTTTTGGTTAGAGATTATGCTCTCAAACTACACTTATAATCACAAATTCATTTTTTTAATGATATTTTAAAATATTTCATTTAAGAAATTTGTTATCCTGTATATCAGATATCTGTCTTATTTAACAATTAGATGAAACCACTGGAAGAATTAATCCACCATCACAAGATAGGGATTCAGTATGTTGATGATATCCAATTTTACATCTTTAGCTTCAGAAAATGTAATGGATGCACTGAACTGGTATATAGAGGCTTTGAAAGTTTGAAGCAGGCTTAGATAGAAATCCTGAGATAGATCATACTGTTTGTTCTGGAACCATCAGATTTATTAGAAGATTTGGCTCTGGATAGGATTGAACTCTCTCTCAATGAGCAAATCCCTCACCTGGAGGTTGTTTGGCCTCATAGCTCTTTTTCAGACAATGGAGGTTGTGGACATGGTTACTTCATCCAGTTTTGACAGTATACAAGATACAACTGTCCTTGGATCTCAGTTTTTTGGCTACTACAATTCTTTTTTCTTGTCTTTGAAAGTGATTTCGAAGGTTAAATTGGTAGTGAACATGCTGGCCCATGTACTCATGAATTCAGTAAAATAACAGTTCTTTATCAATTATTACACTATATATTTGCCGGATAAAATATTGCTTATCATCTAACCTACATGTTTGCATCTTGAAGATGTGTCGCATATCTTTACCTTCAGTTAAATGTATCTTTTTTGTGTGTGGCTGTTGTAACATTAACTATCCCTCAATACCAGGATAGTGTTCCGCTTCTGAACTTCATGCTTGATGTGGAAAAGGATAAAAATTTGACTTTGGGTTTTACTGATCAGACTGATAGATCTTTATAGAAATGCCTTGTTTCATGAAAAAGCAAAAAGTTGTGATTTGATGTTAGTGCCTTATTTTACTGTAACAGAGAGAGTCGGAAGTCAGTGCTTCTTTTTCTTTTCTTATCTTTCCTCACCTCCTTTCCTTCCTTCCCCCAACCCCCAACTGCTTTTCTATTTACTTTGTATTTTATGATACTTTATAATTCAATAAAAATGTTTAAAAAAGCAATACCAGGATAGTGTTCTACTTGTTGATACACAGGAAAGAGACTAAAAACAATTTTCTTTAACTAGGCTTTCAGTTTATAATTGCCCAATTTTTTTGTTATCAATTTTCTTTTAAGCCTTTTCACATTTTGTGATTTTGTAGTGTTTTATTTTTGTGAGTTCTATAATTCGGGTAGCATTGAAATCCTGCTACAGTAAATCAATAAATGAGAAAAAGTAAGGTACAGACAGTCCTTAATTTATGACCACAATTGAACCCAAAATTTTTGTTTCTAAGTGAAATGTTTGTTAAGTGACTTTTGCCCCATTTTACAAGATTTCATGCCACAGTTGTTAAGTGAATAACTGCCATTGTGAAGTTAGCAAATTGTTGTTAAATGAATCTGTCTTCCATATTGACTTTGCTTGTTAGAAGGTTGCAAAAGGTAACACTGCAACTGCCATAAATATGAGTCAGTTTCCAAGCATCTAAATTTTGATCATGTGACTATGGACATGCTGCAATGGTCGTAAATGTGAAAAATGGCCATAAGTCAGTTTTTTTCAGTGCTGTTGTAACTTTGAAACAGTCACTAAATGAACTGTTGTAAGTTGTGGACTACCTGCATTTGTCTTGTAATCTAATCATAGTAGTTCAAAATGTCCCCAAATAATAGTACTTGAATGGGGGTTGCTTTATATGCATCAACCTCAATCTTTATTTCTCTTTGTGCTTCCATCCATTGTTTTCATAATTACTTTCCTTACAGCAGGGGTGTCAAACTGATGGCCCACAGGCCAGATGCATCACATGCAGGCCATGCCCACCCCAGTTCCGCAAAGACAAAAATATCATGATACGTCATGATACATCACGTGATGCGATCAAGTTTGACAGCCATACCTTACAGGAAATGTCCTTATAATGCACAAAGAATTTAACATTTATTTTAATTCTACTGGAATGAGTTATTTTATGCTATTATTTCTTAGATTTCTCTGCTGCTCTGATATTTATTGTTTAGAGAAAAATAATAACTCTTCTTTCTCAAAACTGATGTTTCATTGTCTTTGGGCAAAGAAGGAAATGCTATTAACAACAGTGTTGAAAAAGAACCTGAACATCATTCCCAGCTACAAAATTAAATGTGTCCCTGAATATTAAATATTACAACTCTTTAGACTCAGATGTTCATTTAAAAATATTAATTTGAACCCCAACAATTTAGCATTGAGTCTTTCTAAAGGAAAAGAATACATTTGCGCTAATTTTGTCTCCATTTTAAGTCTCTTCCTCTCTGAAATCCTCTGTCCCAATTTAGTCATGTATGATGAACAAAATTTAAGGATGACTTTGTGTGAGAGAGTTATAGAATATTTGAAGAATCCTTGAGGCATTGCCTGTAGACTATGAATCTTGTACAGAAGATGCTATGCAATGATTATTCATATATCATGCACTTATATGAGATATCAGGATCCAGCAAGGGAACTGCATACATCATTAATATTTAGCCCAATGCTGATTTTACATCACATATGCAGTACTTCTGAGAACATAAACAATTGGTTTACTAATCAGCATGCCATCTTAAATAGATTATGAGCAGACTTCTTTTTCTTTGCTTGCTTGACCATCCATGTGATAATATAAAACAAAATATGACTGTTCAAACGGTAGCTTATCTGAAAACATCATAGGACATAAATGCAGTGGTGGTATTCAGCCGGTTCTATCCAGTTTGGGCGAACCGGTAGCAGTGGCTATGGGAGGCTCCACCCACCCAGCCGGATGTCATCACATCCTGTTTTTTATGCTCTGTGCATTCATCTCAATTTTGTGAACTGGTAGCAAAGATAAATGAATATCACCCCTGCATAAATGGTATTAATTAAGAATGAAGGTGAATCTACATGTCCCAGGATAATGTTGTAGGATCTAATCTGGGTCGGTCACCACCTCTGGGTTCAGTGATTGACCCAGATTGGATCCTGAGGTCTTAATTAACTTCATTAAAATTGCTATCTATCTTATTTTCCCGCAACATTCCCCAATTATGAATCTTCCCTGGATGCTATTTCCAATTGTTTTATTTTTATCCAGTCCAATTTTATTCCTTTTTTTTTTTTTTGCATTAATTCCCTTTCTACTATAAGGTAGGTAAAGCCGTGTTTGTTTGAAGGTTAAATTCCTTGGTCTTTGACTCAAGTCTTGTGAGCTTTGTTCAAAGCACCAAAAACAAAACAAAACAAAAAAAAGTTTTATAATTTTCCAACTATAAGATTAGTTAATGCCATGTTAAACCTCAACCATTTATTTCTGTATAGCTTAAAAAAAAAATTTCTTCACTGTTCCCATAGGGGATAAGCAGAGGTTAATGTGATACTGTGAAATAAATAGTATTTTAGAAGGATTATCTAATTCTTTTTCCATAATTCAGGCTACAAAAATTATTAAGGAATTTGAAGATGTGTTGTATTATCAATTTTCTTTGTCTCTGGTATTTTGGTATTTACAGTGATGAAGTTCCAGGCAGTCAGCTGGTTACAGATAAGTTTCACATTGATTGGGATTCTGTGCTTGTCAACTCTGATAATGTCATCATAGCTCAGTTTGATGGAAGAGGGAGTGGATTTCAAGGACTCAAGATTTTGCAAGAGGTTCACCGTTCACTAGGATCAGTGGAAGTGAAGGACCAGATAGCAGCCGTAGAGTACGTATGTGCAAAGTTTTAATCCATTTTTAAAAATTATTTCTTTTGATATGACAGATAGAAAAGCTTTGTGTTTTATATCTCTACCGTATTGGGTTAATGGAATTTGTGCACTATTTAAGAACAATAAAGTTCAATAAAGCATCAAATCTGCTTTTACGTTTAGTCTAACTAGTCTATAGTCACTAATTGACATTTTTAATAGAAAAGTATTGCATGATATGGAATGGATTCCAGATGTTGTATATTATTGAAATACAATAAACTACTTCTAAATCCTATAGATATAATGAATAGATGACTTATTATCGACTATATGATGTTAGTCCTGCTGCCACAAAACTAAATGCTCATGATTTTAGTGCCTTAAAATGATTTATTGTCCTTTGACAAATTTTGCAAAAAAAATAATAATAATTTTTTAAAAATAAATATGTGTATTAGATCTGGTCCTGTTTCAACATATAGATATATTGAGGAACTGAATATTTGCATGTTTTTTTAAAAACTGGTTAAACATTTCTGCACTATAGGCACTCTCTTCATCTTCTTGTCAAACTTAATGTTTGGATTTATCATATCAGTATATTAAGTAGTCTTTTACTATGCCTTCTTAATTCCAAGACATTGCTTGGAGGACAGAATATATGCAAAGCATTTAGCAGGTTTGATCTTTAAAGTAACTTCCTGCCTTCAGATGTTGTGAAGGGAATGTACCATTTGCAGTGTTAAAAAAAAAGTAGGATTAATTTATCAAGTAATCTTGTTCTTTGTCCTAAGGGATTATGAGTGTTGAATGCACCAGGAGAATACTAAGATCAAAAAAGCTGCTTCATGTTTGCTACAGGGAGGACCTAAGCAGATTCAGACAGTGCATGCTGTTTATGCTACTCAATTCTAGCTTAATAAAACATAAAAACGCAGCCAGTGTACTACAATACTTTATGGTTTTATTATATTTTTAATCGAATCCCATGCTGGGATAGCTGTTGCAATTACCTAGGGTCAAAATAGTTTTTAAAATCTTTCCACGCCACATCTGATTAATGTCGTATATGAGGGGATTCACAGTTTTGAAGATAGTGACCATTTAGCAGTCTAATTCAATCAAGAAGAAATTTGTACTCCATTGCAGCAGATAGTAGGTGGTAGTAGGTGAAGTAGGTGGATAGGCAGAAGACAAACAAATAGACAAGCACATGTATTCTTTACGTACAGAAAAAGCATTGCTCAAGCATAATTTGTTTGTTTTTTGTAATATGCTACCTTCTCTATTACAGATACTTGCTGAAGCAATCATTTATTGATGGTAACAGACTGAGCATCTTTGGAAAGGTAATTTTATTAAATGAATAAGATGTTGCAATCTGTCAATAGTGCAAATGTGCAATCTACACATTTCTGAAGCTTTTACCATTTAGTTATTTAATTAGCTTCAACAAATTATAGGAGAAAAATCATTTTGGTGATACTCTGCTTTTAATTTCAAGTTTTCTGAAATGAGTCTAATTATTTGGATGAATTGAATTTGATCATTTGAATTTGGCACAAAATCTACTTTAGAATCCTGTTTCAAAATACCAGGAAATAAATACCAGACAGGGATGGGAAGTGTTATTTTGGTTTTGGCTATCTTAGCAGATTTTTGGACTAACAACTATGGCGTACTTTAAAAGTGTTTTATGTTGTTGCTGTGTGCTATAAAGGTCAGATTCTGAAAAACTGTTTTTAGAAAGTAATGGGGTTTCTGGAAGAAGAAACAACAGACTGAACACAGCTCTGCAAAAAAGTGGAACCAATGAACACAGAGCTAGGAATCAACCAGCTCTTTGAAACTCTCCAAACATAAAGAGGATGTGAGATTGTCCATAATTGCTCCAGATAGTTACTCCTCATGAGAAGCCTGAAAGACAGCTGTCTTGTCTCCATTGCATTTTCAGCTTGGGAGACAAGGAAATAGCAATCTTGCTCAAACCATGATTGGTGCCTTTAAAAGGGCACTACATTGGCATACTTCCTTTTCTAATCACATTTGTAAATTACTTATTATCTCCTTTTCAGCTTTTAGAACTCTATGGATCAACAAATCTGAAAAGACTGTATAAATCTGCCTTCAGCCCTTAATGAAAAACCAATTTAACATATAAGCTTTTTTAAAAAAAAAAATAATAAACAGCAAAGGGTTGATTAAAACTTTGATTTTTGAAAGATGAATTTAAGATTTTGGAATTAATTATAAAGAATCTTTCCCATGGGAAAATGATTTTGTTTTTATTTTTTTTAAAAAAGACATTAGAAGGAACTAGTTATTTCAATTAAAGGAGAAGAGAACACATAAATTTGACTGACAGTTACAGAATGGTGCAAAATATTCCAAAACTGGAAATACTGAAGGATATTTTTTGAAAAATGGAATCATAGTAATATTAACAATGTGAGCAATGATATCTGCCTCTATAATAGATGGTGTCTAAAAGATGAAATGGAAGAGGAGCAAGGTTTACCTGACAGGCAGCATTCAAAGTGGACTTAAAAATGATAGGCTACAAGAATTACAATGGAAAAGATGCTACACTGGACATACAAAAGAAACTGACTTAAGTTGTAATAATTAAAAGGGTTATACAAACAAGATAGTGACCTGGATAATTTTTCTATATTGGACTTACAAAACAGAGTAGCTAAAGCTTTAAACAGTCTCAAGAGAAGGAACAAAGAAGAAAGGAAAAGAAATAAGATTCTAGGACATTATTTTAACAAAAATCAAGATTGTTAGAAGTAAAAGGAAGGAATTTAAAGTTAGTTTATTTGATCAAGTTTAAAATAAATATATTATCTCTGGTAATCCTTAATGAACTTTTGCTGACACCACAATTGAAATGACTATGGTTAATGAATTTGTTTATAAAGTAGGTAAGAGATAAGTTATGGGAAGAAGATATCATTTTTCTAATTTAAGAGGAGGTGAAAAGTTTATACTTTGTGATGAAGGTTGGGGCAGTAGTTTGGGAAATTTGGGATCACTAATATATTGATGAAATTCAGTCCTGTTAGAGTTGAATTTCATCCAGCAAATCTTGAAAGAAGAATGAATTGCCTAGATTGAAACAAGAAAAATACAATCAAAATAAATACCACATGCCAAAATTCACAGATTTGTAAAAAAAAAAAAAAAAAAAAAGATCGAAAGACTTAAAGAATTTATGAATGACCTCTGTTCAGTGACTTGTATCCTGGATTAAAGTGAATTTCCTAGGTATTTTTCTCAATAAATGTCATAATCGTAGAATGGAAGATAAGGAGGTACCTTGGAGATAATCGAGTTCAACTCCCTGTCCAGTGCGAGAATTTGTTAGTGCAGCATTTCTGAAAGAGGGCCACCCCATTTTTATATAAACATCTCCAGTAAGACTCTTATCATCTCCCAAATCTAGTATTGAGTCACGTTCAGCATATACAAATTTTCCAGATGTTCTACTCTGCTTCTTTCTAATTTATTAAATTGTTTCTTGCCTTGTCTTTTGAAATTGCTCTGAATAATTCTGTCCTACTTTGTACATATTTGAAGATTACTATTATGTCTTCTTATAAGCTTTTTCTCCAAGCCTTCAACCATTCCTCTTTTTTCCCCGTTTAATTCCCTTTAAACCCTTTATCCTGCTGATTGTTCTCCCTTGAACATGGTCCAGTTTGTTAACGTCATTCTTAAAATGTAATGCCCTGAATTGCATGCAGTGTTTTAGTTGTGTCCTTACTAATGCAGATTAGAAAGAAATCACAACTTCTTTTGACAGCAATACTGTACTACTACTCTTGGTAAAACCTAGAATTGACTTAGTGTTTTGTTTTGTCTGGAGGGTTTCATTCAAGCTATGATTCACCAACATATATAAATCATTTTACATAAATTTCTCCTTAGTATAGTCTCCTCAATCCTAAACTTAAACTATTGATTCTTTTTTTCTTATGTAGAACTTTTCATTTGTATATGTTTCTTTCTAGTTCCTACCTATTCTTCTCAACTTTCAAAATCCCATTCCATCTTGACATGTACAGTAAGATATTTCTTACCAACGGTACAGAGCCAAGAGCAAAACCTTGATTAATGCCATTCAATGCTACTTTCCAGATTAATATGTAACTCAGTCCCAGCAAGACCAGATGGCTTTGGATATATGGACCTCCCAGTTCTGGGGATTTTCCATTTTAACTCTGAATAAGGGTCACATTACCCTACCGTGTTTCCCAAAAAAATAGAACCTACTCAGAAAGTAAGTCCTAGCTTGATTTTTACATGTACGCCCAATAAAAGCGTACCCCAAAATAAGCCCTAATTAAGACCCCGCCCACTCCGGGTGCACAGGTAAAAATTAAGCTAGGATGGGGATGGAGGTGGTAGAGCTGCCCTACTACTTACCTTCGGACAATTGCAGACAGGCCTCACATATCTTGGCCTATTTCTTCTGCCGGCAAGGCTTTCCTGAAGGCCTCTGTTATCACTAGAGAGGCCTTCAGGAAAGCCTTGCTGGATGAAGAAGTTCCTGAAGGCCTCTGATAGCGACATGTGGAAATAAGGTGAGTCAGTGGATGGCATCCCCCCCCCAGAAAAATAAGAACTGGTGCCTTTTTTGGTGGGAAAAAAAATAGAAGACAGGGTCTTATTTTTGGGGAAACACTGGTACTTGGAACTTATGTACAAGCAGGTGGCAGTTATGTAACAGAAGGCCTTTGCACAGGTTGAGCTAGTGTACCAATTGTGTCCATTCCTCGATCAAGAGGCTCTCTCCATGGTCACTCATGGGGTCATGTTGTGATTAGATTATTATAACATGCTGGTTAAGAATGCAGCAGCACGAGCAATGTTAAACAAGCCTCATTAGACCCTCTGCTATAAAGTTGTATTAGTTTTCAGTTAGCTTCTGATCAATTCAAAATGCTGGTTATTACCTATAAATCCCTACATGTCAGAGGGTTTAGTTACCTGAGGAACTATCTTTTTTCTTTAGTGTCTGCCTCTTCCTGATCCCATCAGTTAAATAGCACTATTGAAATGGACTTCAATATTGTGGCATCTGTCCAGAGACCTATATATCATTCACCTTGCCTTCTTCCAAGCAATCTCTGAAAAATTGGTTGTGTCCCCGGGCCTAAAGCTAAATGGATTGAGAGAGTTCCCTTTAATGGTGGGTACAGTGGAGTTAAGTTGTGTGTTTTGATGGTTCCCCTCTCCCTGTCTATTACAGGTAGTTCTTGGGCTACAACCATTCATTAACATTAGCAGTTTCCAGTTTCAATTGCCATTTAAACTGAGAACTACTTGAAGGCTTTGTTTTGTATTGTTTTATATTTTATTGTGTTCTTAGGCTGTGATGCTACCCAGATTCATATGCATGTCATACAGCCAGATATATCATAAATAAATGAATACAAACAAAATATTCCAGCCAAATTTTGTTGACAATGCTTACAAGTATTAAAAATATGTAGAAGCCCACAATATATAACTCCTGGTATCTAGCGCAGATTCAAAGAGCAAATGCTGTTTGGACTGTGTACCTATTAATAGGTAGCACTTCTCAGGGTTACCTTAAAATTGCTGCACCTTTTCCCAAGATCAGCCAACCTCCACAAACAATTGTTAGAATTGAGGAGCTTAAGGGCTCCCCATAGAGATTCTATGTGTACCTATGTGCACCCAGAATCACACTTTTATAGCCCCAATACAGAGGATTTGTCAATTACCCTTGCTTTGGTATTCTTGTACAAAATTAATGGTTTGGAAAAATGTAGCAGTAGTTTGCTATTAAATTACCTATTTAATTCATATTTTACATGCATAGTCACTTACAGCCCAATGTGCTCTAAGTAACCTCCTTTTCCTACCATCTGCGTATGATATCCTTAGTTAGTCTCTCACTTGTTGTATTCTGTTGCCTCTGGCATAAATAGATGAGTCAGACAAGTGGTTTTACCTTTAGCAAAAATATTTTTACTGCCATGTCAGTGGATCTCAGTTTCTCAACCTTCACCACTAAATTTTCAGATGCTGATGTTTGCTTCTTTCGGTTGTAAGCGGGAGAAAAATTTGAACTCATCTACTCTTTATGTCTTTCTTATTTACAACAATGAATGCAACTCTGTTCTTGTTCCTTCTTCTCACCTCCCACCTCCCACCTGTCTCCAGCTCTCCTCCCAGCCCAGGCATAAAGGAAGTCATACCATTCAGTTTAATATATATATATATATTAATTCCAATATTCAGCAGTATTCTTCAGTTATTACTAATGGATTGGAGTACATTTCCAAATGTGTGACAATTTCAATTAAGACATGCCTTAATATTGAATATATTCTTTATAGTATATATTCAACACTAAGTCTCATTGCTGTTCCTTGGGAAAATTCCAAAATCCATAGGGAAGTAATACTTTTCTAAAATCAACATGATATAAAACAGAATGCAAGCTTTTGTCCAAAACTCTTCATCAGGCAAGATGTTACAAAGGCTCAGTAGACGGTGCATTGCAGCTGTCTTTAACGTATCAGTAGAAATAATCTTTTTTAATCAGTTGGCCATAACGGAAAGCAGATACATGTATAAAATAACTGTATTAGAAATGTGACATAAATAATGTAGTTAGAATCATAGACATCCATAGTAATCTAATGCATTTTTCTCATTTGCTAATCCCTGCTCTAAAGTGCACTAAATATTTAAGTGAATTTAATTTAATTGAATATTTATACAGGTAACTTAGAGTGAGGAAGGAAGAATTGTTCTTTCAGTGAGTTGAGCAGCATATAAATTTAAATGAATAAATAAACAAACAAATAAAAACACTTCTCCAATTCCATCTCACACAATTACTGTTAAAACTACTATTATTTTTAGCAGGAATGGAAGAAGAAAAAAGATGACATCTATTTTCTGAGAAAACTACTTCTGGCATAGCCATATCAATTTTAAAATGTTATTTATAATTTCTTTTATAATTTATTCATATTAATAAATTTATTGTAAATATAAAAATTATTAAATCTGTCCCATGCTTATATTTAACTGAACATCTATAGTTGAAAAACGACAAGAAATGAAAGCATACATTATATAAAATATTCAGCTATGAATTAATATACGAAATATACAGTGTTGGGTATTTTACAAAACACCAATTCTTTAAAATAAAATAAAATATATTTTACATTTTTAGACAGATACTAGAATTGGCAAACTTGATGTTTATTTTATATTTATATATCTTATTATCATAACTAATTTGCTAATGGGAAACTAATTATTTACTTTCTTGATACCCCACTGACTGTTCAGAAACATTTATCTATAGCAATCTTGTAACGTTCTGTATTTACACCAATATAGATAATTGTATTATTTCTCTAAAAGTTTTTGCTCTGAGAATGGTGTAAGTAAGTAAAAAGGATCTATAACTTTTAAGTATATGCTCATTTTCTACAAGTATGATTTTAACAAACAGAGGAGCATTCTCATATGTATTTGAACTGCCACCTTCACTCAGTCTGAAATGTTCCGAGTCAGACAAAAATGTTTCTGTCCCTAATTAAATTGATTGTCCTAGTCATATTTAAGGTTAGATTAACAAATCCTGCTCTGAATATCTATATGCAACTTTAGCAATCCAATAGCATCATAGTTCTTTGAATTAAAAACAAGAGCATGTGATTACTGAATCAGTAACACTCATATCTGTGGTGATATATTAATACTGCGAAGGAGGAAAACAAGAATGAGGTCAATACTTTTTCAATGGATTTTTTTTTCCCATTTCCACTTTCCGGTTTTGGAATTAAACTCAGGGCTGTATGGCCACTTCTGATTGCATAAAATAAATAAACATGATTGATCAACAGCAGCTTTTAGTACTCTACATTAATAAAAATGGCTAAAGAACTCCAGTAATTCATCTTGTGTATATTTAATAATGGCGTACAAGCATTTCAGTAACATGTGGGATATCATTGGACCTTCTTCAAACTATATGCTGAAGCAAAACATCCTCTGCCATTTTTTTTAAAGAAATAACTTTTGATTTATGTCCTCAGAAGCGTAAGAGAAACCAAAGAAATAAATATAAAAGTGGGGGCATGCATAAGAAAGAATAGTCTCATCAAGGCAATAATGAGCACATTATAACTCACATCAGTTGTTTCCTAGGGTTATGGAGGTTACCTTGCATCAATGATTCTGAAGTCCAACGAAAAACTTTTCAAGTGTGGAGCTGTAATTGCACCAATTACAGACATGCGACTGTATGGTGAGTGGGTTGTATCATTCAGTTTGTTCCACAGGTAGCTCGTTTTCCCTTTCTTAATTGCAGCCGAGACACTTATATAATATTACAAATGCTCAGAAGGCGACTACTAAAAAAAAAAAAAAAGCACAATCAGGTTTAGCATATATAAATAAATCTGCATTTAAAACAGGTGGTGCCCTTAGCACTTTTCCACTTTTCCACATCACATAGCAATGGCTGCCCCATAACAGAAACCTCAGAGCCAGAAGTAATCAAGATGTCTGCATGTTGCTCCCCGCTTTGCCTGCTGATGGGATGGATGTCATTCAGGAGGCTTCAAATGGGATCATGCTGGATGATGAGCCGGGAGATTTTCTTTTCTGCTGAGGATAGTCTGCATCTCATCTCCACTGGGTTCCATAGCAGAGCTTAAATATAATTGGCCATAAATGTTAGTACGTTCCTCCAAAAGTAATTTAATAGCTATTAAGTTTTCCTATTTCCTATGTACAGCATCTGCCTTTTCAGAAAGATACCTGGGCAATCCATCTAAGGAAGAAAATGCTTACCAAGTGAGTTAAGAGATACTATGGTTTTGGATGGGGTGCTGGAGGTATTCGAAATGCAAATCAATCACAGATGTGCATGTTTTCTCCTTTTCAAAAGGCATCCAGCGTATTGCACAATATTCATGGCTTTAAGGAAGGAAATTTGTTAATCATCCATGGGACAGCGGATAGTGAGTATTTACACAAATGCACTTTCCTAGTTGCTGTTTGTCTTCTGAAGAAGTTCAGTGAAGGATAAGCATGAAGAACATGAGAGCTTTATAAGACTTGGTTTTGTCTACCCTTAGAGATCCCATTGTGAGACTCCATTGATAGTTTCCTAGCCAAACAAGTGACACTACTCTTTTATAACTCTTTGTAGCTGTAGGGAACAATTCATTTAAACTTTATGGAATGCAGTACCTTTGTTGGCAGGCAACATGCATTAATAACTGTTGAACATCAAAATTTAATAATCACTTAAATTATTCCTGCTCTGCCACTGGCAAATTGTGTAAGGTGGAACAAAGATATACAATCTGTAGTACCAAATTGACCTTCTTGATACATTTATAGCTAGATTACTGAAATTTCCTAATTAAGATAGGCTATTTTTTTTTTCATGGCTTCGTTCAACCCTGTGAGACTGTTTATAAAATAAATCTTTGCACGTCACCTCTATGTTACTGTTTCCTCTCTTTGCTCTTATCCTTTGGGCTGCCTAGCTTTGTGGTCATATTCATTACCTTTTGCAGCTTGTGTGCCCATTACACAATGGTAAGATTGAGCTTTCCATATCTGACACACGAATTCTGTGGGAGGGAGTCATCAAAGGATCATTGTCTCCCACTTCTATATGTTTTCTTTGTATTCGTGCTTCAGGCATTCTTTCTTCATAAGGGGAGATTGCAACAGAAACACAGTATGTGAAATGGATTAAATTTAATACTTAGCATAAGAAATATAAATAATATACGAATGGGTAAGATTCTTCCAAGGCATTTGATGAGGCTACCTGGCTGTAGCTTTGAAGTGAGCTTTTCTGCATTTCTGCATACTAGATTCAGGTACTGTCCGAAGTAAACAAATGCTTAGGCATTCCAGGCAGGAGAGTTGAAAAGTGTACAATACATTTGGAAATTGTTGAATATAGCATAAATGTAGAAAATAGCAGCCTATCCAGAGTTTTTCATTTATAGAAGTCCATAGTTGAGAAACAAAACAAAAATTCACAATATTTTTTTCCCTAATATCATAGAGGATAGATAAGACAAATATATCCACTGCATTTTACCAATGCACAAAGATATCTTAGTTTCTCAAACTACTTCCCTAAGAGGGAAATTGGAAATTACAAATTAAATATGAAGGGAGGGAGGGAAGAAGGGAGGGAAGGAGGGAAGGAGGAAGTCTTTGATTATAAATTTTCTAAATTCATCATTTTCATGCTAAATACATGCTTTCATTATCATTCAGCTGTAGCCGTCTCTGAGCTTTCAGCATACAGGAAGTATTTCAGTTTTATTAAATACATTACCTGACATTCAGATTAAATGTTAAGCAAAGCTGTGGATTATACCAATAGATACTTTGCATTAGTACAACTATCTTCAGGCACTAAAAAATCTTGTCACTACATGAAAAGTAAAAGGGGAAGTTTTTAATCCCCATTTTTTCCAGCAACAGTATCAGCAGCTTGTGCTCTGGAGATGAGAGAAGATAATGAGGCAGTAGGGGAAAATGGGACTGGGAAAATGTTTGTAAAGTCGGAGATCTTATCCTGCTCAAGCTCTGGTTTGGGCAAAGGCCTCCTATTGTCCTTCTTGGTCAAACTTGAAGACTCATCCCCACCTTGCTTCCAACTTCCAAGTCTTCCCCTTTCTGTCATCGTTTAGATGCAAAATAATTAAAATAATATTAATACTGGGCCTGGTAAAGCTGTATTGCCACTCACTCATTCCTGTGTGATAGATTTTGTATGTTTCTATATGCTTCTAATGAGTAGCTAAAACCCCCTTCAAACAGAACTAGACATTCTTGGGAATCTATTCATTAGCAATAGCAATAACACTTATATACCACTTTACAGTGCTTTACAGCCCTCTCTAAGTGGTTTACAGAATCAGTATATTGCCCCCAACAATCTGGATCCTCATTTTACCCACCTCGGAAGGATGGAAGGCTGAGTCAACCTTGAACCTGGTGAGATTTGAACTGCCAAATTGCAGGCAGCCAGCAGTCAGCAAAGGTAGCTTGCAGTACTGCACTCTAACCACTGCGCTACCATGGCTCATTCATTAAACTGAAGTTAATTGGATCAAAACCATATTTAAAAATATACACTTAAGGAAAAATAAAATAGTTTATCTGGCGTGGACTATTAAATGCAGTTTCTGCCTTCCTCTATATCAGGCATGTCCAACCTGTGACCCATGGGCTGCATGCAGCCCTGGACAGCTAGTAATGTCCAGGTCCACATGATAATAAAAATATTAAAAATAGAGGACGTTTGTTATTGATACACATTAACTATATTGCATGTTTTATATGTGGCCCAAGTCACTCGACACAGCGCAGGCAAGACAAAAGGTTGGACAACCTCTCTCTGTATCATTGTAAAGTACATGTTTACAATGTTTCATAGTGTTTCCAAAACAACATTTCAGAATGTGGTAGAAATGTGATAACATTACAATAAAAGGGAAGATTAGTTTAATAATTAGGTTACACTTCAGGATTCAGAACCAACTTATATTTATTGTAGTTACCTATGTCAGCACTTACACGCTCAACAATGTTCTGAACCTTACCAATATTTAAGAAATAATACCTGTGGTATACAATATTCTTCAGAATGTTTTATACACATGATATCAGAATAGCTATGTGGTTGAAGTACAGCTATCTTACTTGCAGTTTGAATTAGGTGTGCCATGTAAATACAGTACATATCTGGGAATAAGTCCTGTCAAATTTTGTTAGTTCATAACAAAAATGGACATGATTGCATTGCAGACTGTCTAAAGTACCTGACAAATCCATTAACTGAGTTGTCAGTCAACTAAACTCCCCAAAGGGATACACAATGTAAATGAGGAGAAATGAGTTTATGAGATGTACAGTGTATATAGTCACTCTGCTATACTTTTCTTATAAAATAAAAAATGTAAAATTTGTAGGAAAGAGTATGATCTTATACTTTAACCGAAAAAGCATTTTCACTAAAATCTTGACTATGTTGAGCTAATCTGCAGGAACTGTTTGATATTAATAATGTCTTTCACTAACACTTGGATGTTGTTGTCCCACAGCTAAAGTCCATTTTCAGCACTCAGCAGAATTAATTAAACACCTAATAAAAGCCGGAGTGAATTATACTATGCAGGTATGTAATATTTAGGAATGCCATAGTTTATGCATCTTTTTAGGTTTAGATTTCTTATGCTCTTTGTTGCATGTATTTAAAATACATCTTTATCCAGAAAGCCTGGCTGGTTATCTATATATTCCTAGCTATCTATAACTTAAATATCTTTGAGAATTATTTTACTCAAAATAGATCCAATAAAAGAGAAAGGAAAAATAATAATTTAAGCAAGAGCAGAATAATTTAAGTAAGAGCAGAATATAAATTATAAAATACATAATATTTAGTTTTTACCACAATTAATATTGAAATAACCATACTTTTAAAACTTGAAATATTTGCCTTCATAGCATTAAACAGAATATAATGAGAAATGTTTATTGTACTAATGGACTTCTGATGATAATGTAGTACAGAGAGGCTAAAATGTTAAACTGAACAGGGAAAGCAACGTACAGTAGTTGTCTATTGCTTGCAAAATCTCTACATTTGCCGCAGATGCAGCAGAATTGTATACTGATTTGTGAAAAATCAGAGTTTCCTGAAATCAAATTGTATTTCAGCTGAAGACCCATTGCTGTTTGAAAATTTTAATTATTTGGCATCATGTTTTTAATATTTAGAGACACAGTGGTGTTTTTCCATGGATTACAACATAAACTTATTTTTTACCAATGTTTGAAACAAACTATTTCCCTTAAATCTTGAAAAATTAAATAAGGATTGCCATTTTAAACAAAAACATTTTTAAAATCTTAAAAGCTAGAAATGTTTTGTGCAGGCTGTAAAATGATGGTTTAAATTAGATCTGGGTATTTTACAACCCCAAGATCACATCCATCCTTTGGCTATCCCTCTCCAGTCCACATGAGATCAACCGGAAATTAGAAATCAAGTGTAAGTAAGTGTGCCGTGGGGGGTGGGTGAAAAAGCCAAGTTTGGTCTGGTTCTGCTCAATCACCGCACACTCCTTCATTTGGAAAGGTGAGAAGAGAAATCATTTTCTACATCTGCAAACTCTCATACCTTGCCTTGGAGCAACTAAGGAGTTCTGGTGATGAGTTTAAGGACATAAAGTCAGGTACATTGGTTTGGCCCTCCATAATAGTCCCATTTCTCACCTTGCCCCTTGGGAAAATTAAACTCCTGGTTTAAATTATAACATAAATATATTTCACTTTTGAAATTTAGATGTTTTCAGTGAAACCACAATAATTGTCTCAGGCATTCATTCTGTGATGCTACAAATGCATTTGAAAACTTGTCAACTGGTTTTTAAAATCTATTTATTTCTATTTTTCCTACCCTAGATCTATCCAGATGAAGGTCATTACATTACATCAGAGAAGAGTAAATATCACCTTTATAGCACAATTCTCAACTTTTTTAGTGCTTGTTTAAAGGAAGAAACACCCATTTTACCACAGGAAGTAGAAGACGATGAATAAGGAATGAAGAATAGGACTTGTATGAGGATCACTACAACCACATTTAAAGCTGACTGTAAAAAAAACAGATTCTTTGGGAGTCTGAGGGCAGCCAAAGTTTATAGCAGCGGAACAGCACATTTTGTGACAATGGGCTAAAAAAACTGGGATTTGAATACACAAATCCATGTCTGATGAAGGAACAAAACGTATACCTTTGCGCAAGGCCAAAGGTTGGATGCAGTTTTCTGAAAGATATTAATTTTGCATAAGAGTAGAATTAGTGCATGTTGATTTTGTTACGATTCACTGTTTGTTCAGTATGTAGTTGCTCTGTTTTATTTAGTATGCACATAACTTTTTGATTTCAGGATAATGCACACTTTCATAGGCCGCTAATATTTGGAGAAGGGACCTGCAGTCTAATATTCAATTGTAATTTTAGATTAAGTGCATTTTTTCACTGTTAAGCATCAAAATATTGGAAAAAATGCATTTTAGTTGACCAAAAGACAAATCAATAAGTAGACTTTAATTATAAATGTCAAGCGTTTATACCAACTAAATCAGTAAACTGCAGTAGTATATGCTTGAACTTTATGTATATACACAAGACTCCTTCCACAACAGTAATAACAACAAAAAACAATGTCCACTTTAATTTTTTTTTCCAGGCTATAATTACACTCATGTGTCAATTGACATCAACAACTAAAATAATTTCCCAGTTAAAAGTTGCATATTTTGAATTACTAAGCAATGTTTGGGTTGTGCTTTTTCTCGTATTGTTTACAGTATTTTGCTGGTTACGCTCTAATTTTAGAGTACATTACTTTGTCACTTGTACATTAGATACATGAATATTAAATTATAGTTTCAGATAAAGAAATTTTATTAACAATGTAATGCCATAGAGTAATACTTTGCTGAGCTATTTTGTAAAGCTGTTTTCCCCCCTTTCTTCATACTGGTTGGAATTTCATTTTGAACTTCGGTGGTAGCGTATTGCAGAGCTATCTGTCAGATTTTCTTTTGTGCTTCACAGCTATTCATTGAGTCTGTTACAAGAATGATTTAAAGTCAGCTGAATAAGTTAGAAATTATTTGTCTCCATGTAGTTTCAAGAAAGCTTCTGATAAATGATTTTTATTTTATTTTATTTCATTTAGATGAAAATCCTGTGGTGCATCCATGTATTTATCAAGGTGAATTACACCCTTAAAATGATGCCATGAAATAAACAAACCAGGGAACTTTGGCCATCAAAATATAACTGAGATCAAGCGCTATATTTATTTAGTTTTGGAGATCTTTGAAGTATGTATAAGTGGGGCAATTCTAATGGTTTAAAGTTCCACTGCTTAATATTTTTTCCAGGGCTGGATTCACTTAAAAAGCCTCATTCTTGCAATTTTCAGGGGTTTTTTTTACATTTATATTTACCCATTTTTGCCATGCGTTGCCACACCTGGAAGATTTAAAGCATACATGCTATTTTTAAAGTAATATTCATAAGGCATAAATATACCATCTTTTTTATTTTGAAAATTACTTGCCTGAAATAGTAAATTGCATACATATATTTTTGCTAAGGTGAAAAGTTCAATTTTCTTTATAAATCAAAAGAGATGCTGTTATTCTAGATTATATTGCATGTGATATATAGTTTAGGATATTATAGAATTTATATACCTCCAAATGTGAGGGTATGTGCACTTAGATTTGCTCACAATCTTTCCTGGGAATCAGCATGAAACTCTCAAAATTCAATATTTATTAACCCACCAATTACCCATATTTCAGAATAACATAAATTATATTTTTAAGTTTTTATTCTACAAGCTAGTAAAGTTAAAATATACACATCATTAAAACAGCAGCACAATGACAAAATTTATAAGCATAGTAATAAAATGTAGGAAATTTTAAGAAAGACATTGAGATTGTTTTAAACAGAACAAAAAAAAGTCACCATTTTTTTTCAAAAGTTATGACCACAAACACATATAGTTTTATTTTTGCAATATTTTTGTGTCAAGTATAATATTTTTAGCTGAATAGCAATATTAATAGATTCAAAATTTGCCCAACAATTTAGCTAAGAAGAACATATGCATCTTGAATATATAGCTATTTATCCAGAATCATTTGAGTCTGCCTCAAATGCAATAATAATGGAATAAGACCAAGATGGGTAGATTAACATTTCAACTCTAAAATTACATATCCCATAGAAGGTTTATTGCAATTCTTTGAAGTGTCTAGTATACAAAAAAGCAGGTGTGGAGTTTTTTCTTTAAAACTCATTTTTTTAAAAAATAGAAAATTAATTTCAATCTTCCACTGAATTAGCAGAATAAGCCATTTAAGTATATCATTTCAATGGTCATTATTTTATTATCTCAAAATTTCAAATTGAAATAAAATAAAATGACTGTCTCAGAAGGTACAAATAATTCCTTCAGAACTGCTGATAATTCTTTCTAAATGTTGTGAAGCTTTAAAATCAGAAATTCTGATTGGATTGAAATAAACCTAATAACAAATACTGAAGATGAATACTCTGAAGTCAATCAAACAATAGATCCCAAGTAGTTATATCACAAAAAGCCAAGCTTACCTGAAATAGATTTATATGCTATTTTTAATTTATAGTTATCTTAGCATGTAAGCTTCCCATGGATATACAGTATGAGTCAAATTTACATCTTTTCTGTATATCTCTTCTAGCATTAATTACAACTATGAACACTGATTCCCTGAACAAACAGGAATCCCAGTATTTGCCAGGACTTCAATGGGGTCAAATTATAAACCTCAAAAGAAACCCCAAGAGGAGCTGAATTTTGAAGTTCTTCAGTTCAGTCAGCTAAGATCAGTGCCCTATGATAAATATGGAAGCATAAAAGTTAAACCCTAAACTGGCAATCATACTTTCTGCAACGAAAATCTTGCAGGATATTTTTGTCAAATAAATGTATTCAGTATTTTGTATATTTGTTTAAAATAATAATATGAAATAATTATGGGGAAATCCGTCAGACTCTAAATCAGTCACCAAGTTATATTCATATTAATTGCATGTATCTTACCCAAATACCAGGGATGAAATCCAGCAGGTTCTGACAGATTCTAGATAACCGGTAGCGGAAATTTTGAGTAGTTCAGAGAACTGGCAAATACCAACTCTGGCTGGCCTCAGAGTGGGGAAGGAACGGGGATTTTGCAGTATCCTTCCCCTGGAGTGGGGTGGAAATGAAGATTTTGTAGTATCCTTCCCCTGCCATGCCCACTAAGCCACGCCCACTAAGCCACACTATCCCCACCAAGCCATGCCGACAGAACCAGTAGTAAAAAAAATTGGATTTCACCACTGCCAAATACTCTAGGGCAGTGATGGCAAACCTTTTCGGCACTGAGTGCCCAAACCAGAACATGTGTGCATGCATGTCCATGTGTGTGCATCAGGGTGCTGGAAACCTGAAGACCAGCTGGTTGGCATGTGCATATCTGTTTTTTGGCTGGGTTTGGCTGGGTTATGGGCTGTTCTCAGGCCATTTTTGCCCCAAAAGCAGCCAAAAAACTGGCCTGTTTTTTGGGCCGTTTTCAGGCCGTTTTCCGGCACTCCAGTGCCCATGAAGACCAGCTGGCCAGTGTGCATGGAAACCAGAAGAGCAGCTAGTGACGATGCACGTGCCCACAGAGAGGGTCTATGCCATAGGTTTGCCATCACGGCTCTAGGGAATTTTAGACAACTAAGACTAAAAGTGGATTAACAGAAACTAACTAAGTCTAAAATCTAAATTTAGTCTTTTATTTCCATCAAAAGAGAGAATAAGGTTAAACTTATCAGTTGAGAAGGGTTCCTCAAAATTCATTTTGTATTGTATTGAAATGTATTGTATTGAAAACATAACTTAATTCTTTACTTTTCCAAATTATTACTGTGATCAAGTGGCGTCAAGTCCAATTTACTCCAGTTTATTGAATATATTGAATTTTAGTCTCACATACTAATGGCATAAGAGAAAACATATTTGGTAATTTATGCATGAAACCTATTACCAGCCAATATAACCTTTTATGTCTGAAGTCCTTGGTATACTCTGAGCTTGGCTGCAGAAGTTTCATTACCCCACTAGGTAACATCATCAGATGATCATCAGCCCCATGATCATCTGTAATACAATGATATTTTTAGAATTTTCCAATGAGGACAAGGGACTCTAAACCAAATTAAAAAGAAAAGGAGGTTGAGAAAATCCTTGCGTCTACCTCAACATAAATTTAAAGAAAAAAGAAAGTACACCATTAATATCACGTAGCTGAATGCATTATATCAATCAATAGAACTTTGCAGAAACCCAAATGATATCAAAACCCACTTCAGAAATTGTCAAGGTTTTCTCTGTATTCAACTCATCTACAGTTGCTGATTCTTATCTATTTTGAAGAAAACCAAGAACATCAATTATATAAATCTATTATTACCAGAAAAATGACATTACCTCAATTCAGTCTGAGCAGAGTATGCTATTGTTGGAAAAATGTCCTTGAATTAAGAGGCCCAATCCGCTGTTAAAATCTTGTCTTGCCCTGCCTGTAAATAGATTCACAGAAAAATCAATAAAAACTATAATTAAGCCCTCAAAAGAAAGAAATATTATAGCTTGAACATAAATAATAACAAAGGCATAGGGGGAAAAAGAGGGGGGATAGCCTCTTACTTACTTTAGAGCTTTTTTGGGTTCGACCTAATTATGAATGATTTCTGAATCCTTTTTGATAATTTCAAAACAAATGTGTTGGGAAAACCAATGAACTATTCAAGATTCTTCCCTTGAGCAATATTTCTTGCTTTAACATTTTTCTGTGTTGTATTTCCTCAGCAGAATAATAGAAAAACATAACAAGGCATTTTATCTACTTATCTGATTACCACATAGAGTAGGTCATGTGGAAATGTTCATTATTATGGCAGATCTGAGGAACCTCACGATAAATGGCCAGGTTTTTACAAAAAGAAGAACCCAGCACTCCCATTATCTAGCTTCTTCCAGCACAGTTGATGCTTTTCAACTTCCTTCAGGAAGTTAATTAATACTTTACATTAATACAATTAATTAATACAATTGAACGTGTCCAGAAATATTTCATAATATTTCTCCACTCCTCTGCTCGCAACAAAATACCTTATGCCACCAGCCTTGAAATTCTGGTCTTGGAAAACTTAGAACTACACCGCCTTCGGAATGACGTAAGTGTAGCTCATAAAATTATCTGCTACAATGTCCTTAACCTGTCAATGACTACTTCAGCTTCAACCACAACAATACACGAGCACACAATAGATACAAACTTAAAGTGAACCGCTCCAAACTCGATTGCAGAAAATATGACTTCAGCAAGAGAATGGTCAATGCCTGGAATACACTACCTGACGCTCTGGTTTCATTCCCAAACCCCCAAAATTTTAACCTGTCTACTGTTGACCTCACCCCATTCCTAAGAGGTCTGTAAGGGGCGTGCATAACAGCACCAGCATGCCTACTGTCCCTGTCCTAATGTTTCCTCTATTCATATCTATTTTATGTATTCAATCCATGCTTATACTTATTACCTAATACGTTCTTGACAAACAAACAAACAAATCAAACAAACAAACAAACCTACCTCATGTCACATAGATTAGCCCAGCAAGAATGAGATTCAAAAGACACTATTTTATTCTAAGAGTCTTAACTACTTTTAATAAATCACTTATAAATGTGAAGATCCAGTGTGAAGATATGAAGATCCAGTGATTTCTCACAATCTTCCAATTGATTTATTTTGTTCCCATTTTATCTATTCTGGTACTTAAAAGCATTAACAGAATCTTTAATAATCTCTTTTTTCCAAATCCCAAAAATAGCTGCCAGGATTTTCTCAGCAGCTGCTGACACTGTTGCTTAAGAGGTGGCATAAGGTGGCAGAATTTTCTTGGGCACAATCCAGTCAAATAATGAACAAACTTTTCCCACTACTCAACAGGTGCTGTTATTACTGGTTTCTATTGCTATTGGGTCAGATTAAGTCAATTCAATTGAAATGTTTTTGGCTGCATGAATTGAATTCCGCATTTACTTTAGTGATCTGAATACAAACAGCTCAGGGTCTGATTCACATCAGGGATGTGAACTGGGTCAAATGCTCAGACAAATATATTCACTTGCAAATAGGTTCCAGGGAAAAATGGATAATACATACTTTGAAAAATATTGAGATATTTGATGAAGTTTTATTTCAAGATGTCATTGCTTTCATGACTAAACCACAAGGAACCAAGGTATTTTGTTTATTGTTTATTTGTCAAATATAGGTACCACCCATCTCACTCTCAGAACAGCTGTATATAACTGTTCTACTGATTTCAACTATAATTTGGGACAAAACATGGGATAGTAAGACTAGGTAGTTCAGTATATAATATAATAAATTTCATTCATGCTAATTAAAGCTACTCTAAAGCTTGTATTAGATTCTCCTTATAAAATAGAGGAGATACCATTACCTAGTTGTACATTGGCATTTTCATTCCAATTAGAAATATTTCAAATTGTAAATTTCAAATATAATTCCATTGGGTCAGATTGTTTATCATTAATCAGGACCGTGAAGTAAACTTACTCCTGTTAAAATAGTAGAATTTCCTTCAGCATTATATTGGTACAAAGGACAGTAAAATAAAATAAACCCAATGGTGAGGAAGAAACATATTTGCTCTGTTCTGCACTTGCTACAGCTTCATCAGAGTTTCTCCTTTTCTTCAGCTGTGTTTTGAATTTAAAAATGCATGTTACTCAGAGCTGCAGGTGGGCAAATACATGTTGAACAGTTGCGGTTACTACTTTGATTAGAGAAAAAAGATTTCTTTGCATAATGGGAAGAAAGGGATTTTGTGTGTAGCACATTATACTTGGAAGAATAATTTCAAATGATACCCAGTTCGTCAGATAGTTCTTCAGAGGGATAGAAAACAAGAAAGGCAGACCATTTATACTTATAAAAGGAGAAAACATTAAAAGGTAACTATTCTTTGAAATACTTTGGAAGAGTTTGTACCAAAATAGTGTTGGGAATGAAAGGGCCGTTTGGTTTATTCAATGCCCATTTTTTTGAACATGCATTTTTCCTGTTATACGTTTTTACATTTTATTATTTTGGCTTGCAAGAAGAGTTTATTCAAAGTTATTCTTAGATGTTGTTAAACCTAATGACAAGTCATGTCTTTAGATTTCGTCCATATTCTATGATCTGTCACAGAACCAAAGAAGAAAGAAATGACCTAAAACCTGACATAAAAAAGATTTTTGCACATCCCTTTCTTTCAGTCTCTGGGGATGTTTGGGAAACATCCTGAATAGTACTCCTGAGTACTTTGCAACAGACTGAAAGAAGCATCAGTGAGATTTCTTCGGCAATCATGATTTACACTACTTTGATTTCTGAAAATGTAGTAGTTGATAACTCTAATTCAATAAATGAGTGTTTCAGTCCTTTTTCTAAACTTCTAGCAGAAACAGAATAAGGATATGGTATACAAGTCTACTATACAACCCAATATAGGGACATGGTGGCTCGGTGGCTAAGACACTGAGCTTGTCAACCGAAAGGTCGGTAGTTCAGCGGTTTGAATCCCTAGTGCCACATAATGGGGTGAGCTCCCTTTACTTGTCCCAGCTTCTGCCAACCTAGCAGTTCAAAAGCACGTAAAAAATGCAAGTAGAAAAATAGGAACCACCTTTGGTGGGAAGGTAACAGCATTCCCTGTGCCTTTAGTGTTTAGTCATGCCGGTCTCATGACCATGGAGACATCTTCAGACAGCGCTGACTCTTTGACTTTGAAATGGAGATGAGCACCGCCTCCTAGAGTCAGGAACTACTAGCACATATGTGCGAGGGGAACCTTTACCCAAGGCCCAGTCACTCACTAAAGATCGAGTTTCCTCAACTGTCATTGGAATAGCACTACTCTAGAGCAGGGGATTCCAATCATGGCAACTTTAAGATGCATGGACTTCAACTTCCAGAATTCCTGAGCCTGCTCAAAGAATAAGTTTCCTTTCTCCCAAAACTCTTCCACTGCTTTCACTACTACTGTACCTGCCACTAAATCCTCAAGGAAAGAAAAAAGAATTAAAACAAGAACCTTTGGGGTAAAGGAAGGCTAATTTGATTCATTGGAGTATTTATACCATGCAAATATTCTTCATTTTCTTCCTTCTTTATTGTCATCCTCACCTACTGAATTTTTTCAGCAACTGAACTCTAGATTTCATAAAACAGAAGCTGCCAGAACTGCCTATTATTTCAGAAATGGAAATGACACTTTCAGGGATTCACAACATGCTATCTTGTTTGTGTATGATACACTCTTTTTTTTTTGTTCATGCAGTGTATTTGCATTTCTTCACTTACAGCTATGAAAGCCATTATTACATTCAATGGACAAAGCAATACAGATTTCTATATCTATATCTATTTCCTACTTGCAAAACTGTTGCACTACCTGACATATTATCAGAAATCTGATCTATCTACAAACTGTAAAAGCAAATTATTTGGTTTCAAGATAATGGCAATGATATGATTTTGTTTCTCTAATTTGCAATTTGAAGTGTATACATTATCCCGTATTATGCTATTTAACATTCTTTAAAATTTCTACTTTGCTAGCAAGTGTTTTGGTAAGTTTAAAATGCCAGGTATGTTTATCATCGTCATCTCTCATATCCTTTCAATCAAATGTCACCCAATATTTCAGGCATACATACCAAATTTACACCCCAGTAATTAGCACATTTATTCTAGTTTGCCCCTTTAAAAAATAGATAGAATAAACATAGGCACGTGTAAAGTAAAATAATTATGACGTTCTTCCAATAATTAGGCCCAGAAAAAATCTACACAGAAACATGAAACAATGTTTTGCTGGTCAAACCTCATATTAAAGAAATTTCATTTCATTAAAGAAAGTGTACATTCACTTCTTAAATAAACCACACCAGTATTTGAACATTTTTGTAATTATATCAAATATACCTTGGCACTTTGCAACATTCTCTAAGCATTTATAACTTGCCATCTATTTTTTTCTTAGATGATAACTTTAGCAAAGTTTATTTATAGAATATTCATTGTATCAGTATATAATTTGCTAAAACACTACTTCCAGCAATCCATAAATTCAATTTTATTCCAAATAATTATATCATTTTTATCCTTAAGTATATTAACTTTGCTGGAAGTTTGCTGTATAATCCTCTTCATTCATTTCCATTTTTTTAAAAAAAAATCATCCAAATGGATCTGTATTTTGTCTAAATTCTTTATTTCCAAATATTCTTTGCCCTCTTTGATTACATCATTTGCAACTTTATTTTTCCTTTGAAAAGGAAAAATAGGAAAAAAAGGAATGTTCTGGCTGATACATTTTATTAAAAGGCATTTTTTTAACCACAACTCCCTTCATCAGATGCATTGAATAGCTTGGCTGATGTAAAATTTAAATTGGTTCTTGATGAACGTATTTTTTATTTTATGTACACTGAGAGCATATGCACCAAGACAAATTCCTTGTGTGTCCAATCACACTTGGCCAATAAAAATTCCATTCCATTCCATTCCATTCCATTCCATTCCATTCCATTCCATTCCATTCTATTCTATTCTATTCTATTCTATTCTATTCTAGGATGGAAAGTTGGCAAAAGACAGACTGGTGATGCAGTTTACATACAGCAGAAGACACTAAATACCTTTTCACACAATAATTGTAATGTTTTAAAAATCCATTTTTTGGATTTTTTATTTATTGAGATCTTTTGAGTTGCTGGAAATGTTTTGATGTTTGTAAGTTTAGCACACCTTTTTTATTTTATTTTTAATGTAATCACATTCATTCATTCTTGAATCTTCCAATCATTAATAGAATAACAGAATAATAAGAGTTGGATGATACCTTGGAGGTCTTCTAGTACTTGTATTAGTCCTTATAATTTACTTTAATGGAATATTACAGGAAGGAAGGAAGGAAGGAAGGAAGGAAGGAAGGAAGGAAGGAAGGAAGGAAGGAAGGAAGGAAGGAAGGAAGATCTTGTATTTTATCTCTATTATGAAGACATTGTGTTGTTATTTGTGATTCATCTTTATCCCAATTAACCTGCTGCCGCCATCACAGAATGAAGTTTATCTGCACATTATCATGCATGACCACCAAATGTACCTGCAACTCAATTAGTTCAAGAGAGAAATTAGCCAATACATCCTTTATTGTAGCATAAAATTGATTTAACTTGTCACCGAACATAGTTCTAAAATACATATGAACATTTAAAAATAAAATATGCTGTTGGACACTCCCATTTGCCAAGCAGGAATTAAAAGCTGAAAGCTATTTTGTGACATTTAGTAGCTGTATTAACATCCCTAATTGTAAATGACAAGGCAATTACACTTGAAAAATATCCCAACAAAGTGCCTTAAGCAATTACAAAGCTTCCATCAACCGAGAAGGACTATATTTCATTAACAGGGGAGACTGAGGAGACAAACTGGCTTTTGAAGGCTGCCTGATTAGATCAGGGGTCCAAATTAACATGGTCTGTTAAATGGCTGTCCAAGTCCAAGACCACTCCCCAGAGTTGGTTCACATAACTGGTTGAATACGGAGAGAAGTAGTGAAGCTTACACTTTCATTTCTTTCCATTGCATATTCTAGTCTCGTACTGATTAAGAAAGGGGTGTTAAGAAACAAAATAGAGGGCACCATTCTTGTAAAGACCATCCCCGAAGGTTTTCAAGAAACTATAATTGTAGTAATGGTACAATTCCAATAGCACAAGACAGAGGATTCAAGGTTATTAGACTCTGTTTTGTTTCTACCTATGTGGGTGATTTCGAGAGGGAGAGATCGTAGCTCAAGAATAATGGCCAGTGTATATTGAATTGTAGTTCAGTGCCAATATGTTTGGGAAGCATATTTATACCATATTCTGACAGAACTTGAAAAGTTTCTACCTGACACCCTAGACAGCTGTTGCCAGCCACCCTTGGAAGTATCATCCTAGAGCCGTGATGATGAACCTATGGCACACATGCCCGAACTCGCACATGGAGTCATGTCACCTGGCATGTGCAGCATCGCCTGTTCCTCTTCCAGATTTCTGGCGGGCATGCGCTCGCAATGATCAGCTGGTCTTTTTGCGTATGGCAGTGTCGGAAACTGGAAGAGCTGGTCTTCTGTTTTCCTGCGTGTGCATGCACGCCATCCAGCTGATCATCGCACGCACATGCACGCCAGAAATCTGGAAGACTAGCTGGCCGGTGTGCATACGTGTGCCAGAAACAGGAAGTTCATTTTCATGAACGTGCATGTGCCCCGGGAAGCTCCTCTTTTGGGTTGCAGCCCAGACGAGCATACGCTCATGCCACTCAGTGCCATCACTGTCCTAGAGGAACTGAGTGTGATGCAGCATCTTATGACATCAAGAAATGGCTTTTGCCACTTAGCAGCTACACTTCAATTTCAGCACACTCTATGTGGGATCAGACTTGCAGTTAGAAGTGGGGAAGAGGATTACCCAATGTTGCACAAAGTACAGAAAATTATTTTGACAGCACTATTGACTGGGAACAAAAAGCAACCAGTTCTGCATTAAACTGAGCTTCACACAAGAATCTTTGGCCAACTGGATTATACTTTCCGGTTCTGCTTAAAGACTTGCAATTGATTTCAAATAACACTTGGGAGAAACAAAAAAAAATTTAATTTGGTGAGTGTTTGAAATGTTATCCTTTCCATGTTTCAGGGCAGGGGTTGTGCCATTTAATTATCTCCAACGTCTTTCGGTGAATAAAGTGACATTTGCAAAAGAAATCATTTCAAAAGGCTTAGGCTACTGCAATGTCCTGTAAGGGATGTGAAACAATAAAAAAAAAAATCTTCATTAATAGAACCAAACCAAAAGAGCCTTGGTAGTATAGTGGTTTAAAGCACCCTGTTATTAAGAACAGCTGCCTGCAATTACTGCAGGTTCGAATCTCGCCAAGGCTCAAGGTTGACTCAGCCTTCCATCCTTTCTAAGGTAGGTGAAATGAGGACCACTTGTGGGGGCAATAAGCTGACTTTGTATGAATATATAGAAGAATTAAGGCTATTGCTTAGCTCATTGTAAGCTGCCCTGAGTCTCCGGAGAAGGGCGGCATATAAATCAAATTAAAAAAAAAATACCAGAATTGTGCAAATCTTTTGAAGAGATTAGTTGGAACATGTGGGAACATGTGCAAAGTAATTCTTTTTGGATCATTGAAGCAGCTTCTTCCTTTTTCAGCTCATGTAGCTGTTTGAGAAGCTGCTTTCAATTTTGTGGAAATGCATGAAGAGACAGCTAGAAGCAGATTCTGAAGACTAGGAAAGGAAGTGATGGCTTTAATATTTTGGGGAAAAAAGATTCTTTGGATCTGTTTCAGTGAAATATTATTTTAATGTTTTTGCACAGTACTATAAGTGTAATACCTTTGGGAAATACTCATGAAAAAACAATGTCTTGAATACTGTAGTTAAACTGAAATAATGAGTACAGTAACTTAAATATTCCTGGCAAATAGATGGGGAAGAAATGGAGGTAGTGACAGATTTTATTTTCCCGGGCTCCAAGATCACTGCAGATGGGGACCACAGCCAAGAAATTAAAAGACGCTTGCTCCTGGGGAGGAAAGCTATGGCAATACTAGACAGCGTACTAAAAAGCAGAGACATCAGCCTGCCAACAAAAGTGCATATAGTCAAGGCTATGGTTTTCCCAGTTGCAATGTATGGCTTTCATAAGAAAGGTGAGTGCCAAAGAATTGAGGCCTTTGAACTATGTTTCTGGAGAAGACTCCTGCGAGTCCCTTGGACTGCAAGGCGATCAAACTGGTCAGTCCTAGAGGAGATCAGCCCTTACTGCTCTTTAGAAGGCCAGATCCTGAAGATGAAACTCAAATACTTTGGCCACCTAATGAGAAGTAAAGACTCACTGAAGAAGAACCTAATGATGGGAAAGATTGAGGGCAAAAGAAGAAGAGGACGACAGAGAATGAGGTGGCTGGATGGAATCACTGAAGCAGTAGCATGAGCTTAAATGGACTCCAGAGGATGGTAGAGGACAGGAAGGCCTGGAGGAACATTGTCCATGGGGTCGTGATGGGTCAGATATGACTTCGCAACTAACAACAACAACAACAAACTTAAATATAACTTAGGAAAAGAAACCTTATAAAGAAAGGTTCATTTTAAACCTTAAACAGCCTATTTTTATTTTGAAGTTCTATCATTTCATCACCAGTGTGTCCCTCCCCTACTTCTGAGATTTAGTATATTCCCATCATCATTATTACCATCATGTATTGTTTTTGTTTTCTTCCCTCTTCCAATAAGGAAAAATAATGAAGCTTCCTACTTTAAAACAAGGCAATAAAAGGTTAAGATTTAACACTGCAATTCATGTTTTGAAAGGCAGTCTGGATCCTATAACAACTGCCACCTGGCAAATTTCTATTCAGTATAGGTAGATAGGTCTACAATGGCTGCTTTTAAAAAGGCTTAATTCCACTTCTCTTGGGGGGTGAGAGGAAAAAGGTATTATGGCTGTTGCTACACTGAGTTAAGCCTACTAATGGGATCATGAGCAGGGTCTTCACATTTACCCTTTGTGCAGAGGTCATGTGGTAACACAGAGCCAATATTTTAAATACATTAGTCTTAAGCCATTTAGAATATCAGCACTGACAACACATATTAAAGCAAGACTTTTGCAGAGTTCATATTCATTACACTGAGCAGTTGAGACTATTTAATCAATTCTGTTCATTTACATTCACTGTACAGCACCACATCACAACTGATCATTGTTAATCCATATTGTTGGGGGTGATATGCTGACATTGTAAATCCCCCCCCCAGAGTGTGCTGTAAAGCATTATGGGGTGGTACATATAAGTCTTTTTGCTATTGCTATTTTAAAATTGTTTCTCTAACCTTGATTCATCATCAACTGACATTTCATCCTGAAGAACACCAAGGTAGAAATCACAAATCCAAATCCTGCAGTGTAAAAATGGAACATAGAATGCAGAATATTCAGAATGACAGACTATCAGAGTAGGAAAGGGACCTTGGAGATTTTCTAGTCTAACCCCTTGCTCAGGCAGAAAAATCTAAACCATTTGAGACAAATGGGTGTTCAATCTCTTCTTAAAAACTTCCATTGTTGGAGCATCCACAACTTTTGGAGGCAAGCCATTCCACTGATTAATTCTTCTAACAGTCAGGAAATTTCTCCTTAGTTCTAACTTGCAATTCTTTATTGGCCAAGTGTGATTCAACACACACAAGGAATTCGTCTCTGATGCATAAGCTCTTCATGTACATACAAACAACAAAATGATAAAGCATAAAGCATAAGATACAATCAAAGATCATAAGATACAAACAAGAAAGTGATAAATCATAAGAAACCAATAGGAGAAGGTCGTAGGAAGGAAGAGAAAGATAATAGTAATAAATCCAATTACATGCGTAAATATTCTTAGGCATAAGACAGTGCTGTGGGAATTAGCTGTTTAGCAGAGTTATGGCATGGGGGAAAGCTGTCTTTGTGTCTAGTTGTTTTGGTTACAAAATGCAAAATATTTTGTATGTAAGAATATTCTGTGGAAGAAGATATCAAGGGGAAGACAATTTTCATCATCAAACACCTCTTCTTCTAAATAGTTAACTTAATAGCAAAGTAGTTAATAGCCATCTTAATAGTCTAAAGATGATCTATATTTCCAGTGTAGGAGAAGCAATTAGCTAGTCTCTGAATGAATATAAACAAGCAATTTACACAAGGAATTGGGATCTATTCATTGGCTCATGTCTCCTAAAATCATACAAGAATAACATTGATGATTTTTTTTTAAAAAAAGTGTGTCAGTTATTGTAGAATGCTGTTTACGTTACGTTGATATCCAGAGAAGAAAAAGAATATTATATAGAGAGAAAAGAAATAGAAAATTAGATATCCAATTTTACAGCTAGCTGTGTTATCACAGCATTCTCTAAGCTTTAGCCTTCTTTTTGTTTGCTGACCAAAATTAATGTCTTTGTAACATTCAGATAGACAACAACAGAAGCAATTATGAAGGTAGAAGTTATGTTACTGCAAAGTAGCAGATGGATTCTGTAGCTTCCAGGAATAATTTCCGATTTTATAATAGTGAGTTTATACCGATTCCATATGACTTTTCCTATCTAATGTTGTTTTCGTATCAGTCTTTCATCTTTTGCACTCAGATTTATGTGATGGAAAACACTCCATTACCTTCTGGTGTTATATTTTCATTCTCATTAAACATGTTGACATGCAGAGAAATTGTAGAATTTCTCAAGGTAATTTTGTTGTAACGATGTGTTACTGATCTACCAAGTAATGCCAGCACAGTAAAAACTAAATTACTACTTAACCAATGGCTGGCTAGCTCTCCACTCGTTTCCCTCTTCCCCACCAAGGAAAAAAGATAGATACTTATGCTAGATCGATTACCTTAACATTCCATTCAAACACACATACAGTACCTTATTTGCATGGATACGTTCTAATAAATCAGCAAAGCTAACACTACGTTGCCTCCAAATTCAATTCTCCATAATAATTTATATCTAATATGAAGCAGAAATCATAACAATACCGCCCTAACTTTCTGTGCTTAATGAAGTCGGGAAATGTATCTTCCATAAAAAGGTTATCCAAGCTTGATTATCATTATAATGCTAAAATATTAACAGATTGCTTTTGTTGTCCCAGATTAGCTTGTCACAGTTTTCATTAGAGTGTTTGGTTTAGCATAATTTTGATGGAAATTTTGTTGTTACTTCTAAATGAAAACATCTTTCCATATTCCTCTATGGTTTAAAGCAGTTTCATGAAGTGCATTAACGGTTTAAAAATTGTATCCATCAAAGTAAAAACAAAAACCCCAGTTCTTAATTCTTAAGGGCAGAATTTATGAATAGATGTTTCTGTATTCATAGCATTAATAAATACAATTATTGTGATGTAAATTCAGAAATTGAAGCAGGGAGGCCAACCTATAACTGCAAACTTCATTCTTAATTGAGGAAAAAAAACATTGAAGGATTAAAATGCCTTTGGCAAAAAGTCTCTACTATAAAACCAGTGGAATTTAAAATTCAGCTTTTTGTTGTTTTCAGTTCTTTGAAATAGTAGCAATTCTATTATACATAGTCATTGAAGCTCACTGGTTTTATACATTAGAAAAAAAATTTCAGATAGAAAATTCTCTGTATCCCCATGGGCCATTTAATAAACCTTTTATAATTAAATCAAAAATTTCTTAACTGTTTAAGTTGACCAATTAAATATTGCAGCTTAAAATGCATGTATATGTGATCCAAACACTGCAGAGCAAGAAATACTCCTGTGGAACAAAGAAATCTACCTGAAATATGAACAAAATACATTGCACATGTACAATCACTTACAATTGCAGTAAGTGATAAATTAAGCATATTCTTTCAGGCACTAACATTTATTATACTCTATGTAAATAAGCAAAGAAAACCAGAATCACCCTACTTTTTTAAAAAAACAAAAACATAAAATGGGTTAAACAAGATGGTAGTGACTTATTCAGACATTCAACGATCATTTGCCCTTGTACTTTCATGTATATTTCTGGCTACATTGCAAATGTAGGACATCATCATTTTGAGCATAGAATTGTCTAGATTTTCTTCCCTGCCTCACCATTAGAAGAAGCTACAACCACAGTCTTCTTTCAGGCCCAGACTTCCTTCAGATGGAATCATGGTTCGCTCAGATAATGTGGCTGATCTATCTAAACATATCCTTATACGTTTACCCTTACAAGAAATGTAATAATTTGTTCATATATTGGATTCCTGATGGACCAAATCCTAGGCAGCACTAGAAAATTTGGATGAATTCCAAGCTGCAAGATATAAATTCCAGTGGGGAATTAAATATTAATAAGCCACTGAATTTGTAGCCTTTTTTAGAGGACACAGGTATAAAAACTCTGCACACCTGGCAACAACCATGCAAATGTCTTGCCATTTCAGGTGACCTGATTACCTGAAAGTTTGGAAAGCAGTCAACCAAGTCTCCTTTTTTAAAAACAGAAATACAAGGGGAGCTCCCGAAAATAGTAGGTCAATTAGTTTAACATATATACTGAGAAAATTGGTAGAAAGCTTACAGTGAGTTTTTTAAGCATTAGCAGCACCTTCTTCAAAGAAAAATCCCATCTCAAGTGTTCTTTCTTGAAGGTATCTGAAAGTGTCAAGATTTCTGATCTTGCCAACAGAAAATCAGCAATAGCAACAACTTGGAAGCAGCAGAGAAGGGCTACACAATGAGGTATTTAAAGCAGCTATGAAAAAGCCTAAAATATCCAGAACTTTTAAGGTTTCAGGTGAAGAAGGTAATCCATAGAAATTATTATATTAAGTACAACTAATTAGGTAAAGGTAAAGGGTCCCCTCGCACATATGTTCTAGTCGTTTCCGGCTCTAGGGGGCAGTGTTTATCTCTGTTTCAAAGCCGAAGAGCCAGCGCTGTCCGAAAAAGTCTCCATGGTCATGTGGCCGACATGACAAATGCCAAAGGCACACGGAACGCTGTTAACTTCTCACCAAAGGTGGTCCCTATTTTTCTACTTGCATTTTTTATGTGCTTTTGAACTGTTAGGTTGGGAGAAGCTGGGACAAGTAGTGGGTGCTCACCCCATTACATGGCACTAGGGTTTTGAACCTCTGAACTGCTGACCTTTTGATCGACAAGCTCAGGGTCTTAGGCACTGACCCACCATGTCCCTACAACTAATTAAAATTGGAGGAAATTAGTAAATTCTTGAAATAATAAAGGAGGAGGACACTTCTTTCTAATTAGGGATAGCAGTCAAATTTTATGTCACACAAAGTTATTAGGGTCATGATTACTAATACTGATTAATACTGACTTAGACCATAAGCTCCGTGATATATGATGGAAATTTTCATCAGAGTAAACCTGCAAGAATTGTACTGAAGATCGCTTTCATGCAACATGGATATACTGTATCAGGCAACTGTTGGTTATTTGTTTCCTTTCACTATAGTTCTGATTTATTGTCCTTGACATTTGAGTGCCCATATAGAATGAAAAATGGATGGATAGATGGTTGGTTGGATGGATGGATAGATGGATGGATGGATGGATGGATGGATGGATAGATAGATAGATAGATAGATAGATAGATAGATAGATAGATAGATAATAAAGAAAGAAAGAAAGAAAGAAAGAAAGAAAGAAAGAAAGAAAGAAAGAAAGAAAGAAATAATATTATACTACATATTTGTAGTCACCAGTAATTTCTTTCTTCCCTTTCATCTTTTTCTAACATTGCCTCCAGTTGCTTCTTCCCTGCTCTTTACTTTTAAACTTTACAGGAGGAAGCAATCAGGGTCCCAGTATCTCTCCTGACGCTTTTGGTTTCCCAAGAACAGAGGGATCGAGGAGTTTCAAAAAATTGGAATGTAGATGACATGACTGGGAAATGAGTGGTAGTGATTGACACAGAGGGTGTGTTAGGATTCTCTGTGGAATCATAAGGGAGTTAGCCAAATTCCATTACTTTCACGTTCTTTGGGAGAATATTAAAAGCAAGGATAGATCACAAAAAGCAAGAAAAATCAAGGAAAGTCAGCTGAGGTTTGCATATTTTTAATTATTCCAAAGCATTCCAAAAAATGCTTTATTTTACCCCCAGACCTTTTCTCTTCAACTAAACTCTAATTCTAGTGTTTCAAATAGGATGTGTATTTGTCCTGTGTACTTTTGAGAATTATTGCCATATCTTTCCTCTGGATCCAAACTTCAACAGTGAACATTTTTACATCAAATAGAAGTGTTCTGGAATTCTGTAATCTCTCTGGAATTTAATCCTGATGTCAGCTCCCATTTCTAGTGCTACAATATTAAAGCACAAAAAAAAAAAATGGCATGAAGAAATGACCAAGTTCTCATGCAGAAATATGAAGATCCTAATAATATTTCAAGAATTTTAATTTTGTGTAACAATAAAAATGAATATAAAGGAATCATTGATTTGATTACTTTGGAAAAATGGATTAAGAACAAACAAAAAATGTAAAGGAAATTAAAGTAAAAGCAGAATGATTGCAGGAAGTGAATGAAAAAGGATTAGAAGGTAGATTAATCTCTGCAAAATAAATCAAAAGAGGATCAAATTAAAGGAGATGTGGAAGTTCCTTGGAATAAATGAGGGGGGGAATGTACTACAAACTACCATGGAAACAAATGGGATGTATAAAAAATGAAGTTAAAGGCCTTGTGGATAAGGAAAAAATGAATACAGCAGAATATTGAAAAAATGGATGAATGCATTTAGAGAAAAAGAATGGAAATGTTTGTATAGATTTGGTTGATTGCAGAATGCAGGAGAATTACATAAATTGGAAATAAAGAATGTGTGATGATAAATGGAATATTTGAAAACTGGTTCATCGCTGAGCACATTGTAAGAATCCAGAGTTGCAAAGGAGTCAGTGATCATTATAAATTTAAATAAATGAATTAGAAAGTGCACATATGGATAAATGTATAAGGGATATTTGTGAAAAAGGACGGGTTTGTTGGTTGGGGATATGAATGTTTGTGTGTGTGTATGTTGTTGGCTGAGAACCTCAATATGCAGTGAATGATTCATAGATTATATGATGCAACGCGTAATATGGTTCTGAAAATTAATGGAACAGCAATTGTGTCTTATAGAAAAAATGGAACAAACAATTTCAAGTTATACCTAATTATGTACAGTATAATTCTACTCGTGTTTTACAAGGAAAACTCAATGAGAATATTTCAATCTATACATAATCAGACTAAAAGTGTGTTAGCAGATGAATGTGTAGCTTTGTAAAATGTGTATAAGAAGATATAAAAATAGAGACATTGTAAGATGCGTGAGATGCTGTGAACAAAGTGGTGAGAGTTTGTGGTCTGTGGTGAAAAATGAATATTTGTTGAATGAAGTGAAAATGTTTCTGTATAAAAACTTGCTCCCACCTACTTTATTGTATGGAAGTAAGAGTTCAGTACATCAGAAAGTGTGTGAATGGGATATTTTAAGAAATATCTTGGTAAAAACAGAAGAGTTAAGCTCAGGAATGAATGGATAAATAATTAATGTGGATTGCATATAAAAATGTATGTCCAAGATAAAATCATAGCTGTCCTCAGTGGGAGACAAGAAGAGAAAGCGATAAACATTGTATCATGATATCCAGTTGCAAAAAAACATGACTCCTATCCTCCTTACGCAGAGATTGGGACAAAAACTTCTGGACAGAAGGGTGGAATTTGCATCATGACCTCACCAAGTGCTCATTGTCATTTTGAAACAATTTCACTTTGCTATGGAAGCAATAAATTGAAGTGGGTGGGTCACACAGAGAAAATAAAACCAAAGACTGGGTTTGAAAAGAAATATATGAAGGAAAAAAACAAGAGTCAAGAGGAAACAGAAGAAAGGGAACATCGTATTTGAATGGAGTTGATGAGATCTTGAAAAAAAACCCACAATTAGAGCATTAAGGTCGTAGAAGCACAATACTCTTTGTGGACCTCATACATTTATAAAGTTCTGGGAGGCCTCTTACTCCTACTTGGATTTTTATTACAACAATCATCTACAGGATGATTTTAAGAATATGTATTTCATTATATTAGGGCAACCTTTGCCCAGGAAAATGTTGATTGGATTGCAGCTTTAAGAACATGAAATATGAGTTTCCCTCACTTTTACCTGAATCTGATTTAAACTTGGATTAAAGAAAGTAAAGCTAAAGTCCATTCTTGGTTATTACAGTGGAATTACTTTGACCCATAGGAATCTATCACTCTTGTTAGTCTTTCAAAGTATCCTCCTCACTTCCTGCTCCTAAATCTCAGCCTCCATATCATTTTCTAAGAGCAAAAATTCCTGCTTCAGGGATTGAAATACTTCTTACCCAAGGAGGTACCGCTGAAGGATAAATCTTCACTAGAAAGGCTCATCTGCAGGTTTCTGTTAATTTCAATTCTACTATCTCCTACATCTCCTACCAACCATCCCCACCCTCTCTGACAGCTCTGATTGCTGTTTTCTGGAACCCAAAATACTTTCAACACACACATAGCAATAGCATTTAGACTTATATACCGCTTTACAGTGCTTTACAGCCCTCTCTAAGTGGTTTACAGAGTCAGCATATTGCGCCCAATAATCTGAGTCCTCATTTTACCAACTTTGGAAGGATGGAAGACTGAGTCAACCTTGAGCCTGGTGGAATTTGAACTGCCAAATTGCAGGCAGCCAGCAGTCAGCAGAAGTAGCCTGCGGTACTGCACTATAACCAATGCGCCACCAAGGCACATACAGCTGTCAATAAGATCTGGTGAGTCACAGGAATTTAACACCGTTTAATTTCATCAGATTGGGTTTTTTTTAGATGCTGGTGGTTAGTCCTTTTGTGACATTAATATCTTCATCTTACAAGTCTTGTGCTATAAATGTGTCCATATTGAATTCCAAAACAGATGTATCCATAGTAGGGGTGAAATGCTCCCGGTTCGGACCAGCTCGGGCAAGTAGGTAGTGATGGAGGTGGGCAGTTCGGAGAACCGGTAGCAAAAATCTTGCCCCCACCCCCCATGCCCAGCTGAGCCGCATGATCATCAGAGGCTTTTTTTCTTTTAAATGCCTTTGACGAGCCAAGCTCTGACGAGCCAAGTTCTGATGATCCCAGCTGAGTTGCCTGCTGATCAGGAAACTCAGCTTGGATTGTCAGAGCCATTTAAAAGAAAAAAAACTTTTTTTCTTTTAAATGGCTCTGATGATCCAAGATCTGACAATCCCAGCTGAGTTGCTTGCCAATCAGTTTTTTTCTTTTAAATGGCTCTGACGATCCAATCTCTGACGATCCCAGCTGAGTTGCCTGATCATCAGAGGGTTTTTAAAACACCCTCTGCCAATCAGGCAACTCAGCTTGGATCGTCAGAGCCATTTAAAAGAAAAAAAGTTTTTTCTCTTAAATGGCTCTGACGATCCAAGCTCTGACGATCTCAGCTGAGTTGCCTGATTGGCAGAGGGTGTTTTAAAAACCCTCTGATGATCAGGCAACTCAGCTGGGATCGTCAGAGCCTTTTCAAAGCACTTTTTTACATGGTTTTACATGTAAAAAATGGTTTTAAAAGTAAAAAAAAATTGGCCATGCCCACCCAGTCACATTACCCCCACAACCAAGCCACGCCTACAGAATCAGTAGTAACAAATTTTAGATTTCATCACTGATCCATAGTATAATCAAATAATCTGTAATACAGTTCTCTTAATATTACTAAGGTTTGAAGTGTCCTTCTGGCTCGTGTTACAGAAGCAGAGAGAAACACAAATCCTATCTTCTCTTGAAGTGACACTAACCACTCACACTATTATTCGCTCAAGAGAAAATAGAAAAAAAGTACAATGAAAGCTACAGAATTTTGCACTCCACTAACTTTCTACATTTCCCACCCTTTTGATTGCTGTATTTGAACCTTGATATATTTACAATTATATTATGTTTCGTGGTTCTAGTTCTATTGAACTTCTACATGGCTATTCACATGACTTCCCAATTTGCATCAACCATGCAGGTAATAAGGCCTCTAGTTCACACTCTAATTATGATACACTGTCTTACATAAAGGACGTGACCTCAAAAAGTACCATATTTTTCAGAGTATAACACACACTTTTTTCTCCTCTAAAAGGGGGTGAAAATTTACGTGCGTCTTATACACTGAATGTAGCCCCACCCTCCCCCTGGCCCCCACCCTTTGGCCTCTGCCTCGCAGCAGTTACCTCCTTGCAAGCAAACAGCAAGAAAAAACAGCTCCTTTCAGCTTCAGCACACCTAATTAGCACAAGTTGATTGGATCGGCCTCCCGACTCTCAGCTGATTTGCTCTCAGCTGTTTTGGGTGGGCTCTGCTGCTTGCTGAAAAGAGGTAAATTGCTGGAGTTGATTTTTTTTTCTTGTGCTAATCAAGCTGTGCTGAAAACGAAAATGAAAGTAAAGCAAGCTGTTTGCTGTTTGCTGCAATGAGGCAAAATTGCTCAGAGGCAGAGGGAGATTTCTTGTTCTTCTTTTCCTCACTAAAAAAGGTAGGTACATCTTATACTCCGGTGTGTCTTACACTCCGAAAAATACGGTAGATATATTTTTCCGAATAAGGAAGAACACATGAATATAAGCAGTCTAGAAAATCCTAGGAAAATCAGGAAAATAAATGATAAAATTTCAAACATGAAGGATTTCCAAGTATTGTGGAAAGTAGTACCAAATGTGATGTGTTGTCTACAGGAATCAAAAAAGGAAAGATGGGAGGAAAACTGGACAGATGAAGGAATAAATTGTCTATATGTCTGGATTTATATGGTTTATTAAAAGCATGAATAAATGACATTAACCAAATGTTGAAAATACCTCTATTTGTAATATGGAGTATTCTGCTTGAATTCCTGCACTTAAAAATGAAATCTTATTTCCTCTCCTTATTTTCTAGTCACTTCAGAAATCGTATTCCTGCACGGTGTTCTGGACCCATCTTCACAGTCAAGTTGACAGACGGTGACTATGTTTGCTTTTTGAAGTGCACATTTGCATGTAGATATAGGGCAACGTCTGAGTAAAACAAATGCCACTAAATTGTCAGCAAATGGTGGTAGTATTTACACAGCTTCTCTAGTATTTACAGGACATAATCAAAACTGCTAAAATTCCTAACTGCAGCAAATGTGATTTTCTTAATGAAAGTTTGAGAATATCTGTCTGCTTTCAAATTGCATCAATCCATCCCACCCAGCCTCCAGGTTTCCCAGAAATTTTAATCATAATTATTGATAGAACTTACTTACACAGGCTACTCCTTACCTGCAATTTACAGGTACCTTCTAAGGCAGGGGTGTCAAACTCAAGGCACATGGGCTGGATGCGGCCTGCTGGGTGCTTAAATCTGGCCCACGGGACTGGCCTGGAAATAGCAAAGGACTAGCCTGTGGTGCCTCTGGCAGTCAAAACGGGGCACAGGGGGGTACACATGGCCCCCCATGGCCCATTTTGGCCAGTAGGGTGCTGTAGGAGGTGTCTATCCCGTCTCTCCCCCAGCCAACCCATGGAGGAGAACTACAATGCTGATCCGGCCCTTGAAGAAATCCAGTTTGACAACCCTGTTCTAAGGGATTCCAACCAACCTGACTATCCTCCTCCTAAGAGTAGGAAGTAGTAGCAATAGAAGAAGTATTTGTAACTCAGGGTTGAACTGTAGGGTATTTGGTGCTCCCTGACCTTGGCTATTTTCTTATAAATGTGTCATTACCCAACTAGGTAACATCATCAGAACTAGCAGTAGCTAGGAGCCATGATAGTGCAGTGGTTAGAATGCAGTATTGCAGGCTAATTCAGCTCACTCCCAGCAGTTCAATTCTCACTGGCTCAAGGTTGACTCAGCTTTCCATCCTTCTGAGGTTGGTAAAATGAAGACCCAGATAGTTGGGGGCAAGATGCTAATTCTGTAAACCCACTTAGAGAGGGCTGTAAAGCACTGTGAAGCAGTATATAAGTCTATATACCGCTTCACACTGTCATTTTACTGACGGGGTATGTGTATGAGATACACACACACACACACACACACACACACACATGCATACATACATAATACATACATACATATATAGTTATTACTTACAACTACAATGTAAGTAGTTATAATGTAAGCTGTAAGCCCCAGGTAAGGAGCAGGCCTAAACCTTACTGATATCTGAGCAAATGCAATGTTACAGCTTCAGATGGAATAGCAAAATAAAAAGATTAGGAGAAACCTGCTATCCCAAATTTGGATTACACTTTTCTATAAATGACAGAACATATTGACTGTAGATCCTTGACTGGAAAGTTTAAAAAAAAAAACATTCCAGGGAGAAAAAAAAAACCCAGACCATTTCTGTCAGAAATGCCAGTGCCAGAAAACTACTATATTTGGATATATTCATTTAGTCACCTGAAGTCTAACTGAGTTCAAGTAGTGCCTTTACTTTGGTCTTTATATATATATATATACAGAAGTTCAGAGAGTAATGTGATATGTCCATTAGTGGATTGTGCCACTGCACAAGAAAGGAAAGAGAAATGATGTGAGTTAGGATCAATATTGCTATAGCTGCATTCAAAAACTAGGCTTGTGAGGCTGGTGAAGATGTCTGTCTATACAGTATAAGGTTATTGCATTACAGATAGTGCTTCACTTATGACCACATTTGAGCCCAAAATTTATGTTGATAAGTGAGACAGTTGTTAAGTGAGCTTTGCCTCATTTTTATGACCTTTTGTGCCACGGTTGTTAAGCGAATCACTACCCTTGTTAAGTTAATGACACGGTTGTTAAATGAATCTGGCTTCCCCATTGACTTTATCAGAGGTTCACAAAAGGTGATCACATGACCCAGGCAACCATCATAAATGCGTCCAGTTGACATGTATCTGAATTTTGATCACGTGACCATGTGGGTGCTGCAACGGTGGTAAGTGTGAAAAATGGTCATAAATCAGGTTTTTTTCATTGTCACTTTGAGCAGTCACTAAGAGAACTGTTGTAAATCGAGGACTACCTGTACCAAGAAATTTGTAAGGTCCGGCTTCTCCTCCTCGTTCAAGAAACTAAAAACTCTTGAAACTCTAGCATTTCAGAAAGGAACTTTTTATTGAACAGGAGTGATAACAAAAGGAAAGCAGACTGAGTTTCCCTCAGGCAATATAGTTTGGATAAAGGAATTAGAAACTCCTCCCTTCAGTCCGATGTAGATTCAGCCGATCAGCAGGTGTGGAGATGTTATTGTAAAAGCTGTCCTGACAATGTGATAAGGTAGCATTCTCAGGGTCATCTTCTGCCGGCTTTCGGAGTGATACAACCCACATGGCCACCCTCCCCTTACATTCCCCAAAAAGTGAGAAAATCTGCCAGGATAAAGGTTATAAAACGAAAGGTTACAGGTTGTGAGGGGGTGAGGAAGAACGCAATAAGCTAAGTAATACATCCATGGTCCCCCCCACTTCCCCAGAAGAATGGCAGCATCATGATGGGGATCTGACAAGATCTTCCATACAAATACATCAGTAGAGGGTTGCCCCCGGTTCAGACTTGGTAGTAAATTGGTAGTAAAACCAGCGGGAGGCTCTGCCCACTGACCCTGATGTCATCAGTAGCAATCTGCACATGTGCAGAAGGCGTGTGCGTGAGCGAAGCGAGCGTGCGAGCGCGATCCCGTTGTGAACCGGTAGTAAAGGTAAGTAGAACCCATCCCTGAAATGCATTTAGTAAAAAAATCAGAGTAAGACCATGTATGATCTAACATCTGGTCACACAAAGACGTTGGCTGCATTAATGTTGTAACTTTTGAGTTAGTGAAGCACCAGATCAAACAACATATGCTGGAAAACTAATAAACTAAGATCAGTAAATCAAGATACGGAAACCAGGAGATTGATTGTAGTGCGTATTTACTTTAAGAGGCAATAGTGAACAGAAGTGATTTTGAGAACCACTTTACAATGTAGGCAAAACATTGTCCTTTTTATGTACTTGGCTGAAGAAGGAATGGAAGCTGCCTTGCTTATATGCAGCAGCTCAAATGACAATGAGATTCAATTAATATGAGACTTGAACTTAGTTTACATGAAACAGTAAAAAATGGAGGTCATGAAATAAAGTTGGGGGCCTTGATTTGTTGGATTTCATTTTATTGATTTGTATGCAATGGTTTATAAAAAATCAGCAGTTCCGACAAAGACCTCTAGAATGAATTAAAAATGGATAGGGCAAACTGCAACTTAATACCACATTAAATAATGGAAATGTTTCTCATTCCATAAAAAATAGCAAACAAGGAGATTGAAACATGCAACAAAGTGGATCTTCCATCATACTCCTGAAGTGTATTTCTACGTAATCAGAGCAGAAATGTTGATGTTTTTAAGACATTACAAGACAGTGCAAAAGTTCTCCAATGTCATATGTTGTGACATACATTAGAGCATCTCTGTTAAACAAAAAACAGTAATTTAAAATAGTAAATGTGAACCCTCCTGTTAATAACCCTTGAATCAAAGCCCTGATTTTCAAAAGATGTAATTGGTTGTGTCATATTTGATTTTAGCTGAGTGATCGAGAATGGCAGATATGAACAATTTTGTACCTTGGGGAAGACATTTGTATGTGTCTAAATCAGGGGTGAAATGCTACCGGTTCAGACCGGTTCGAGTGAACCGGTAGCTGTGGTGGGTGGTTTGGAGAACTGGTAGCGTCGGCAGCATGAGGCTCTGCCCACCCTCCTGGATGTCATTACTTCCTGGTTTTAACCAAGAAGTAACCTGTTTTTTACCCTTTGTGCATGCACAGAAGGCTTTGTGCATGCGCAGAGGGTCCAAAATTGCACATGACGCACGCACACACTTCTGAACCAGTAGAGAAGGTAAATAGATTTCACCTCGGTCTAAATCCAAAACTGAGCACAATCTATGTAGCAAATGCTGATTCCTGTACCCATTGTTGTGACCAGGGAGGAGGAGGAGGAGGAGGAGGAGGAGAAGGAGGGTTGCATTATTTTTCAACTAGTCATGTGTTTGTTTGGTAGGGTAGTTCCACATTATCATTCTTCCATTTCAGTCTCTCACAATGTTCCCCTTATTCCCCAAAAATTAAGACTGTAATGGAATTGGAAATATAATCCCAACACATTTTAGAAACTACCAATTGAGAGAATGCTTTCCGACTCATGGCAGATATGCAAAAACTCATAATATGGTGATCTATTACATTACAAAGGAAAAGGAGAGAACTCATGTTTTTTTAAAAAAAAATTGTTATACTATAAGGGAGTTTAGAAATGAACTTTAGGAAGTTATGAGCAGGCTGTTAAAGAAGGATTTGGACAAGAGATTATATAGCCCAGATATAGAAGGAAATATGGGAAAGAAACTCAGAATAATCCCCACCTTCATTTTGTTCAGCATAAAGTGAGATTCCAAAAAAAATTTGGACAGGCTTTCAGAAATCTGTTAATGTAGCTTATCACAATAAATTACCATTCCTAGAATCCCCATGTTGCCTGTTTTTTAAACCTGGCCTGTTTCAGAGGACTGCCATATATCTACTGCTACCACTTTGTGCTTGCTCCTAAAACCTTGATGGGTATGTCAGAACATTTCAAAAGGTTAATAAGAGAATGTCTATTCAACTAGCTAATATATATGGACTGGTATAAAGTAATTTTAATTTGTTTCCTGTTGTTTTCTGGGATTGTTTCTCTACTTGCAGATGTTTCTTTATCAGTTTAGGAAACATCATCAGTGCATGGGAAAACGGAGTTGGGTGCTGTTTATCTGTGTTAGCTTATCTTACCAGCCTTAAATGGGGTATTGTTTCTTGTTTGTTTATATTGTTTCAAATTGTTCACAAAAATATGTCACTATCCATATGTTGTGTTCATCTGGCTTTTTTAAAGGGAGACAATGAAACAAAATATGTCTGCTTTATTTGATCCTCTCTCTGTTTGCAAACTGACTGAAGTGTAATCTGATATGTGTGAACTGAAGAGTTCAACACAGGCCCATGATATTCTCAATTTACCTCAGGGGTATAAATATCAATCAGCTTTAAAAAGACAGTATGTTTGCTATTTGTACACAATAATTCTCAGCTCTTAATACCTACTTAATCAAAAGCAAGATTCCCACAGAATTCTTTAACAAGATATATTGAAATGTATCCAGAAGAGTGAAAGAAATCTCAGCAACTGCATTATTTTCACTTTAGAAACTGATGTATTTTTCCGTTTGTAAAGACATGGCTCTTTGAGGGTGAAGGTTTGTTCTCTGAGCTTGTGGGTTGGTTTCCGAACATTTTGTTACCAGGCTAGGTAGCATCTTACCTAAAACTCCACTGAAGTAAAATCTTATTCCACTACGTAACATCTTACCTAAAATCTTGCTGAATATGATAACTAGTCTGGTAATGAAATGTTCAGAAACTAACCCACAACCTCGGAGAATGAACCAAACCTTTTGGGGGTTTGGGGAAGAAACCACAGAGTCAGGTAGTTCATTCCAGGCATTAATGACTCTGTTACTGAAGTCGTATTTTCTGCAATCAAGTTTAGCGCGGTTTACCACAAGTTTGTATCTATTGTGTGCTCTTGTATTGTTGTAGTTGAAGCTGAAGTATTCATTGACAGGTAGGACATCATAACTGATGATTTTATGTACTACGCTTAGGTCAGACCGAAGATGACGAAGTTCTAAATTGTCTAAGCCCAAAATTTCAAGTCTGGTTGCATAAGGTATTCTGTTGCAAGTAGGGGCGTAGAGGACTCTTCTTGTGAAATACCTCTGGATTCGCTCAATTGTATTAATGTCCGACATGCAGTGCGGGTTGCAGACAGATGAGCTGTATTCAAGAATTGGTCTAGCAAAAATTTTGTATGCCCTAGTTTGCAGTTCAATATTACCAGAGAAGAAGTTACGCAAGATTAGGTTAGCAAATTTTAATGCTTTTTGGCAATGCTGTTACAGTGAGCTCTGGCACTTGGATCATTTGAAATGAGTACTCCAAGGTCCTTGACAGAGTGAGGGTCATCTACAAGGTCATATCTGCCCAGCAGATTTTGTGTTTTTATTTTTATTTTTTGCCAATGTGAAACAATCTGAAAATGTTTTGGTATTTTGTCAAGATCTTCAAGGGAATAATTGAACTTTCATAACATGCAATATCAGATTGCCAAAACCACATGAGATTGCAGTGCAATGTGGTGAAAGTTCATTCATGTGTTAAAAAAAAAACCTGTAATTCCTCATGACAGTTTTTAAATCATGTTGTTATTTTGTTTTGACACCCAAGGGTTTTTCATAAGAATCTGGCAGGTACCTTAAAATCTCTTAAATTCTATACTGCCACCCACTAAGGGTGGAAAATTTTTAGTACCTTCCATGCCTACAATTTAAATAATTATATTTTCCCTCTCTTAAATTAATTATCTCCCTTTCACATAACCAAATGCACATGCATCTTTGTGTGAGCAATAATTTAAAATGCAGATTGGGGCAGGGGTGAAATGCTCTGGTTCAGACAATCTGGTAGCAATGGAGGCGGGTGGTTTGGAGAACCGGTAGCAAAAATCCCTGCCCCCCCCCCACCCATGCCTAGCTGAGCCGCACAATCATCAGAGGCTTTTTTTTAACTTTTAAAAGCATTTTTTCTATAACCTCTTTGGCCGAAAAAATGCTTTTTTAAAAAAAAAAAAAAGCCTCTGATGATCGCACGGCTCAGCTGGGATCATCAAAGGCTCTTAAAAGAAAAAAACCCTTTTTTTCTTTTAAATGCCTCTGACGATCCAAGCTGAGTTGCCTGATTGGCAGAGACTTTTTTTCTTGGATCATCAGAGGCATTTAAAAGAAAAAAAGCCTCTGACGATCAGGCAACTTAGCTGGGATCGTCAGAGCCTTTTGAAAGCATTTTTTTTACAACCTCTTCGCCAAAGAGGTTGTAGAAAAAATGGTTTTAAAAATAAAAAAAAATTGGCCACGCCCACCCAGTCACATTACTCCCCCCCGCCAAGCAACACCCACAGAACCGGTAGTAACAAATTTTAGATTTCACCACTGGATTGGGGTGCAAAGAACCAGCTTGTTGATTTCACAACAACCTCAGAAAAGGTGCCAGTTCAGGAGCAGGAAAGTCAGATGTTCCTTCACATTCTTGCTCATCTATGAGACGCTCTCAAACAATTAATACTATTTGTTTGTTTTGATGATTAACATTCGTGCCATTTAAATTATTTGCTTGGCAAGGAAAAGTTGCTGCCTTTGTGCATTTGAAAACGGAAAGGCAACAGCAGAAATTAAATGAGATGTGAAAAGTTTATCTGCTATTCGGGGAAAATGTTCATTAGTGACAGCTGAATTCATTTCACACCTTGATAGACTATCTTATCTGATTTTCAAAATGGGATATTCAGAACCCCCCCTTTTTTTTCTGAACTGGAGAAAGTGGCAAGTTAACGTGTGAATCAAATCATGCATTCAGTGAACTTCTCATAACACACAGTGTAATTATTCAAGCTTCTATGAGGAAGATGGGCAGTTCTTAAATATGCCAAATAGATGAAATATGTTAAAATGACAACTGCTCAGAATATCGTAAATCAACATAGGGCTTTCCTGAAGGCAGCAGAATAATTATGCAATTCTCTCTTGGGATGAGTTGTGATAGTCCTCATTCTCAACTTCTAGATAACAGCTCAAAGCCTATCTGATCATCTGTGAGATTTTGATTTTCCCAATTGTGGGAAAATATTCTTTGCATTGATGCCTATTGCATTATAGCTTACTTCTTTATTGGCTACTACATATAATGATGATACAGTCATTATTTTACATGCTGTACAGTACTGATGTTTTTTAAGAAGAGCGTTCAGGTCACATACCAATCTGATAATAATTCAGATGCTGGTAATCTCGTTTTTTTAAAAAATAATGGGAACATGACAACACCCATGGTTAATCAGCTTTACAAGAATCTCTAACCTGCCTTCAAATGATGTCTAGATAGTAACGAGATTATGGTTGGGGTGATCTAGAATACACTTTCACGCATACACTTGCATAGTGATAGTTTGAAAAGAGCCCTCTGAATATGTATGCATAGGAGTCAAGAAGCAGATGGATCTAGGAGCATTCCCAAGTGACACATTGGATACCTCAGAGGAAATGTAATTAAAGCCAGACCAAATCGTATCCAACATTAATGTTCTATTTTATCTTAAATTAACTTCATCTTATGTATTATTCAGCCAATTAACACTTTTAGATAATTTAGTCAAAGAATCCAGCAGCTCGTTCATTCAAGGAAAAGAGGAGAACTCTGTTTTTAGCTTAATGATAACACTGAATGACATCTTCTGTTATTATTTCTCTTTGGAGATTTGAAAGGACATTAAGCAAATTGGGTGGAAGTACAAAATAGAACCAAAGGGACTTGCAGCACCAAATGAATTAATTCATGAAATGGAGCAGCACGTCCTGATACCACTTTGTAGTTTCTTTTGAACCCATACTGTATGCGTGGAACCATGGAAAATTAAGAGTCCCCCACTGCCAAATCTGTCAGATCTGTGTTAATGGCATCAATGGCTAATGAGGGGCCCAAAGGAATAAATATTCTGTATCAATTTCTAGTAAAGCTGTCCAGTAACATCGGGAGAATCAGGGAGCGATCCAGTGGTCAGGTATTCTTTAACAAGATATTTGAGACAGGACACTTACGTTTTTCTACATTAATTGAATTCAGTCTGGTACCATTTCCTCAAGAATAAATGTATTGATTTAATTTCTCAAGAGCCCTGCCATTTTTCTATCATGCAATCACTTGCCTCCTTTGCTCACTCCGATAGTTAGCCAGTTGTGCCAGTCTCCATATGACTTCATGGTTTGGTGACAAAAAACAAAACAAAACCGATCTATAAACATTTTAAGGCCAGTGAAGATGACAGACTGATGCCCAGATAGGTGACTACATCAATCGATCAATGAATCAAATGATAATAGCAATAGAATACACTTATACACCACTGCACAGTCCTTTACAGTACTCTTTGAGTGGTTTACAAATGTCAGCATATTGCTCCAAACAATCAGGGTTCTCATTTTATCAACCTCAGAAAGATGGGAGGCTAGATCAACTTTGAGCCAATCAGGATCGAACTGCTGACAATCAGCAGAGTCTGCCTGCAAAACTGCATTCTAACCACTGCAGTACCAGGGCTCCTACATAAATCCTTTATGATCTCCAACCTCCATTCTAAAGCTTCCACTATCTAATAGCTGTCTTGTAAGGCCAAACTTTCTGGTCTTTGCATGCCAATCAGAAGCAAATTTGATTTATTTTTACAGTGCTGGGCTAAAGCGATTCTCTTCCACCAAGCTTTTTCATTGCAACATTTGCTTTGTAAGTATTATATTACACTGAAGCAGTCACTTTTTAACTTTCTATAATCTCATACTCTTTTCAATGTTTTTTAATTTTTTAAAAAAATAAATTCAGAAAACTTGAATCTTTGTGTGGATTCAAAATGTAAATTAACTCCTCTCCTTGGGGAAAGTATAGGTTTACATCTCTACCTCTTGACTGAGAAACATTTGGCAATCATAGTTCCTGAAATCTTGACACTCCTCAATATGAAATAACCTTGGACATCTATGGAGAAAACTGAGCCCTGGACAACAATATAAGAAAAACGGGGAATTAGGAAGTTGAAAAGGAAATCAGAATCCAAAAACGAAGCAGAGACATAGACAAGGAAGAAATTGAGACCAAAGGACAAAACAGAGGACAAGAATAAGGGGCAAAGCTAAAGCTGAAGAACAATCAAAGACATTGGAGATTTGCTATTCACACATAGTTTAACTGTAAGAGGAAATAATCCTCTTGCCCTGAGGGATTGACTAACTGACCAGAGCAAATTGCCTGTGTAGAAGCTGCAACATACATTTTATGAGCTCATGACCTGGAGCAAAAACTAAAAAAATTCCAATAAAGCTCCAGGAACTCTTGACAACCAGGATCAAAAGTCAGAAACTCTCTAGTGCAAAGCTGTTTCACGGGCTTAAGTTACAGAATGAAATCAGGTGGTGGACAGGGTTAATTGCTACTAAAAACATCTACTTTATCCTTGCCGGTTAACCGCTAGTCCTACAAATGTTAAATCCCTATTAAATCACCAACTAGTTCTCTAAGGGAAACTTTAGGAACCTGTTTTCTGTTTCGTATCTTCCTAATGTTGCCAACTGACATATAATCATCCATTTGTACCAGTGGTGAAATCCTATTTTTTTTACTACCGGTTCTGTGGGCATGGCTTGGTGGGCATGGTGTGGCTTAGTGGGCGTGGCAGGGGAAGGATACTGCAAAATCTCCATTCGCACCCCACTCCAGGGGAAGGATACTGCAAAATCCCCATTCTCTCCCCACTCGGGGGCCAGCCAGAGGTGATATTTGTCAGTTCTCTGAACTACTCAAAATTTCCATTACCGGTTCTCCAAACTGCTTAAAATTTCCGCTACTGGTTCTCCAGAACCTGTCAGAACCTGCTGGATTTCACCCCTGATTTGTATCCCATTTGATGAAATGGCACGGAATACAGAACAAATCACCCGGGACTGCAGACCTCAATGGAGTACAACGTCCATTCATTTAAAATGAGATTGGGAAAGAAAATGGGTAAATGTAGAGTATGTTTGTGTAGGGGAAATAAGATTCAAATGAATAGAACAGGATCAAAACAGAATTGGTTTTAAAATTGTGTGATACTTTTCAGTCCATGAAAATGGTTATCAAGGAACTAACCCTCTCCCCATCACCCTTCTGAAAATATTACAATCTCAACTGTTTTATTTGATTTACTTATGCCACGATGCCATTTATTCACACTCCGAAGTAAATCTTATTATCTTCAATATAGTCATATCCCAGGTAAATAATATGAAGATTACAGTTAGAGAGAATTGGTGTAATAGTCTATGACCAGAATGTTAAAACTTGAAGTGATTCTTCCTGAAACGTCCCAGGACACCTTAATGCCATAATGCAATTAGATAAAAGGGAAAGATAGAAATGAAAACATTGCGTTTTCATATTTCATTTACTTCATGGTTACAGTTACAGTGAGGATTGATAGAAAATGTAAGAGGCCCTTGTTATCTGCCTCTTTCCTGTCTTCCCAATGGAATAGTAAATGATATTCATTAAAAGACTGAAGTGATTTTGCAAAACAATTTTCAAGTATTGCTTGAAAGCTAAGGGCTTATCTAAGCAAGTGGTGTGGATAGATAGATAGATAGATAGATAGATAGATAGATAGATAGATAGATAGATAGATGTAGGTAGGTAGGCAGGCAGGCAGGCAGGCAGCAGGTAGGCAGGCAGGCAGGCAGGCAGGCCCATACATATATATGTATACAAAAAAATATACTGTACCAGGGTGAAATCCAGCAGGTTCTGGCAGGTTCTGGAGAACCGGTAGTGGAAATTTTGAATAGTTCAGAGAACTGGCAAATACCACATCTGGCTGGTCCCAGAGTGGGGTGGGAATGGAGATTTTGCAATATCCTTCCCCTGCCACGGCTACCAAGCCACGCCCACAGAACCGGTAGTAACAAAATTTGGATTTCACCACTGTACTGTATTTCCCAATTCATACACTGAGTTTGGAAGAGTCCTTTTCTCATGAAAATGGATATAAACTGTCTATGTATTGAAATCCTGCATGGTCCATTTCCCATATGAAAATTAATGTAATTGCCCAAAATTAGATAGGGTCTTTCCACCAGTGCCACATAAACAAATGTGAAGGGATGATGGAGAGGTGGGAAAGAGGAGATATTGCTGCATGACTGGAAGTCTGCTTACACAAGGGCTGGTTTTATTTTATCCATTGTTTATTTGTTAGCATTATACCCTACACATCATTCTATCAATGTTTCTAATATATCTGCTCCAATTTCTTCAAGTTATAATAACTCCTGAGTGTCCCAAAATTGCTTTTTTTTTTTCTGGAGGCAACTGAACCGTCTTGTTTTTTCTTTGAAGACATTTCGTTTCTCATTCAAGAAGCTTCTCCAGCTCTGACTGGATGGTGGGGAATGGAAGGAATCTTGATAGTTATTTTCTGTCAAATCAGAGATGGGTTTCAGCAGGTTCTGACCAGTTCTGGAGAACCAGTAGCGGAAATTTTGAGTAGTTCAGAGAACCAGTAAATACCATGTCTGACTGGCCCCACCCCCATCTATTCTCTGCCTCTCAAGTCCCAGCTGATTGGGAGGGAATGGAAATTTTACAGTATCCTTCTCCTGGAGTGGGGTGGGAATGGAGATTTTACAGTATCCTTCCCCTGCCATGCCCACCAAGCCACGCCCACCAAGCCACACCCACAGAACCAGTGGTAAAAAAATTTTGAATCCCACCACTGTGTCAAATGTAGAATGGCCTAATGAGTGCCTTAGAACAAGCATTTTACTACTGTTTGAAGAAGTATTTAGAATGTTGGATTGCATATTTTTTTTCCTTATCATTTGGTTAATTGATTTAATGTTACTCTTTTAATTGTATAATGTTACATGAAATAGATGTGTACGGGCTAAGCATGACTCTATCTTAAAATTGAACTGATACAAATTCAGAAGAGTAACGTTAATTTTCTTAACACTGATCAGAGCAGATAAGTTCAGAGAGCAGTTAACATCTTTGATTTGTATGCTTCGTAGCAGATCAAAGAAAAACTCTTAATTAATTTAATTGTGTGCCTAAAGGTAACTTTGTTAGTTTAAGGAAAATGAAAAAATCAATGCAATGGCAAGCATCTGTTTTGTAGCGAAAACACACAATGAAACTGGAAAGAACAATTTCAAAATGACAAATCTTTAAGGCAAATGTATAAAGTTCATTGAACTAGCCAATGCACTGCCCCACCAGACTTGAAATGGATTGCAGTTCAAAAACTGAAAATGCTGGTCTTTTACCATATTTGTTTTTATACACATCAAAAAGAATATCTTAATGGTGTTCAACTCTCTATTTCTCTGCATTATGTATCTATCTATCTATCTATCTATCTATCTATCTATCTATCTATCTATCTATCTATCTATCTATCGACCCCCAGGAGGAGAGCCTTCTCTGTGGTGGCACCTACCCTATGGAACAATCTACCCCCAGCGATACGAGTGATCTCCGACCTCCGGATTTTTCGTCGGGCCCTAAAAACTTATTTTTTTCAGCTAGCCGGTCTGTCCTGATTTTAGGGTTAGTTTTAAAATTTTAATATTTATTTTAATTGACAAGTTTTAAATTATGGGCCAAATTTATAAATTATTTTAACTTTATTTTTTAACTGTGATGTTTGTATAGATGTTTTTTATCTGGCTGTTCACCGCCCTGAGTCCGAAAGGAGAAGGGCGGTATAGAAATTCGAATAAATGAAATGAAATGAAATGAAATGAAATATCTATCTATCATCTGTCTGTCTATCTATCTATCTATCTATCTATCTATCTATCTATCTATCTATTATCTATCTATCATGTGTAAATTTGTTTTCAATCTTCATTCACAGAAAGAATTTTAGATTTGCAATGGATAAAATTCAATTTTAATCACTTAAAGCTTTTCCAGATTATCAGGTTGTTCCAGAGGTGGCTTTCAGCAGGTTCTTTTTTTTTTTTTTGGTAAATATTTTTTATTTATTTGTTCCAAATTTAAACATAAAACATAACTTTCAAGAGCAAAAATCTCGATCCGGTCATAGATGGTTACCACGCTTACATTCCTTTCACAAGCTCAATTCACAATTTCCATTACATCTTTTATAAGTAAACAAAAAAGAAAAGAAAAGAAGATAAAAAAGAAATTCAAATTTAAAAAAAACCAATTTTAACTCAAATTTAACATTTTCATCTATATAAATCCATTATATCTATCCAAAATTAGTTTTAAATTCACTTTCACTCATTTTTACATCTGCATAACATTTCTAAATCTATCTTTATTCTTCTTTACCTTATATCTTATACAAGTCATATCAAAATAATTTTTACAATATTCTAACCTCTTGTTAAGTGTTTACCTTACAATTTTATCACCATTTATTCTTAATTTCAATTCAATACCACTCCATTTTTATTATATTTTATAAAACAACATTTTGTCTAATTTTAATCCTTTGACCCTTATCCTCAAATCGGTTTCAGCAGGTTCTGATCAGTTCTGGAGAACCGGTAGTGGAAATTCTGAGTAGTTTGGAGAACCGGTAGTAAAAACTCTGAGTGGCCCCGTCCCCATTTATTCTCTGCCTCCCAAGTCCCAGCTGATTGGGAGGAAATGGGGATTTTGCAGTAACCTTCCCTGGAGTGGGGTGGGAATGGAGATTTTACAGTATCCTTCCCCTGCCACATCCACCAAGCCACCAAGCCATGCTATGCCCACCAAGCCACACCCACAGAACTGGTAGTAAAAAAAAATTGAAACCCACCACTGGGTTGTTCCATAATAAATTACGATTTTTACTCAAGTCTTTTCTGAAAGGAAAACTTGTATCTCAAGGAGGCATTTTATGTAGATATAGGATTGCCCATTTTTTTGCAACTGGAAATAAAATCCCCATCCCTAGTGAATATATCAATGTTAGCATCTTGGAGAATTATGGCTTTGTACATCTCTCTCTCTTTGTGTGTCTCTTCGTTTACGGCTGAGGAGTTGGGGTAGCAAATTACACAACATCCCCATGGTTTTTTCCTTGCATTAATTAATTTAACAAAATACTGAAATTTCTGCTATTGAATTGTGCATGACTACTTTTGATGAGCAATACATCTCTTATAAGCACATACGGCAGTATTATGATATTTCCTGAAATTGATTAATTTTCCAATTATCCCATGCACATACAGGGACACAAGCAGAAGCATATATGTAGATATGTATATATCTACATGTATATATGTATCTATATGTATATATATATGCTATATATATACCTTCCCTCTCTCATTTCAAAATTGAAATGGAACCTTTTCACTAGAAGACTTTCCTCATATTTTTGGTGACTTTACTGACGTGTGTGTACGTAAACATGATTTGGCAAAAGATAGGCAGAAGAACAGAGGCAACACAAAAAATTGGCTTTTAAAAATAAATAAATACATGGCCTTATAGAATAAATTCTGCTTCCAAATGTAATAGTTGTACATATACCACCACTAGATCATTTTATCAAGGCTCAATTGTCAAGTATTCAGTCGCTTTCAATCGAATATGCTATCTGCCAGGCCTGGAAGTCATCTTTTGCATTGGGCCTTCAGGCCTGCCACATTTACTGTTGTGGGAAACTGGGAGGGGGGAATGTATGGAGCAGGGTTGATATACTGCATGACTGTAACTTTATTGCTTATATCCTTGTGATTTATATTGATATTGATTGTTCCTAGTATGATTTGATTGCTTATTGTACCGTATGACTGTCACTGGGTGTTGTGCCTTGTAATTCTTGACGAGTGTATCTTGTCTTTTTATGTACACTGAGAGCATATGCACCAAAGACTAATTCCTTGTGCGTCCAATCACACTTGGCCAATAAAGAATTCTATTCTATTCTATATAGTCAACCCTGTGATACAGGGACCCCTGACACTATCTCTTGCACCAGGAAAAATCCTTCTCTAAAGCAACACTGACTCCAGTAGGAGGCCCAGTGTGCCGAAGGACATAAATACAAAGCAGCATAGTGATCAAGATGGGCCAACAGGGGTGCAATTGTGTACTGAACATTTTAATTTCCATTTGGTACATCAGGCAAGTATTTTGAATCTGAGATCTCAACCCTTCCGCCTTCCTTGGAAGATACAGTGAATAATCTACATCCTGTTGCAGAAGACGATTGGTGTGACTGCTTCAGTAAATTCCAGCTATGGAAGAAGACAGAAACTTTGATTTTATAGTGATTCAACTGAAATTCCAGAAAACAGATCCATAGAGCATGCACCCATCCTGCTTCTAAAAATGAAAGGTGTTGCTGTTTTTTTGGCAGCTCTAACAGCAGCCAGAGCTTTCTGCACATGCTTAGACACCTCTTCCGACTATTGGAGTTGCCAGATGAGATGCTGTGAAATATCTTAATAAGGAGAATATGTTGCTGTTTCATCCCAACTTGAATTGTCTTATTTCCAGGGTGCAAAGCCTGTCACGGAGGCTAAGCTAAGCTGTCCCAAACAGATTTCATAAATCCAAATACTAACAGCCGTTGAGGTGATAAATCATACTGTGCCGCAACTCAGCTCTGAAGGCCAAAAGATGGTTTTGGCTTAAGCTGCAATTCCTTAAACCCCAAATATCCCACAGCCATAGTGACAAATCTGAGGTCATGCTTTATCTTTTGAAAAGTAGGGAATAGAATGCATTGCACGTGAGGATAGTAATAGACCAAAGCTGGCATTTTGTAATAGCAGCAAAGGAGGACTGAATCCAAACATTCCTTTTTTGGGAATGGAATAATTACATTTCATTTCTGAATTTCACCAATGCAGACAGCTTAATACTCTTCAAAATTGGTTTCGTACATGAAGCATGTTCTCTTAGTCACAAACCAGGCTCTTTCTTTCCTAAGAAAAGTATATTGTTTTTGTTGTTAGTTGCGAAGTTGTGTCCGACCCATCAACTACCCCATGGACAATGTTCCTCCAGGCTTTCCTGTCCTCTACCATCCTCTGGAGTCCATTTAAGCTCATGCCTACTGCTTCAGTGACTCCATCCAGCCACCTCGTTCTCTGTCTTCCCATTCTTTTTTTGCCCTCAATCTTTTCCAACATTAGGCTTTTCTCCAGTGAATCCTTCTTACTCATTAGGTGGCCAAGTATTTGAAGGAAAGTATATAACTGAGGGCAAATCTATAGTTCTGCTTGGCTCATGGCCAGTAGGGGGGCACTCACCATTTCTAGCACGCAGGCATGGATGATCACACATTCTTCCCCCTCCTATCTCATTGGAAATGCATCCCCTGCCTGGCTTCCCAGTTCAAAAATGCTTGTTTCTGCCTGAAGACCTTCAGAGGGGATGGTTTTCAGTACTAATTTCTATTCTAATCGAAACCTCAGTTCTGATTGGCTTCAAGATTGACCGTCCCTCTCCATCAACCTATTGTTACTGCCCTATGAAGACCATTTATCCTGGGCTACCAGGCTGTTGTGTTCTCTGCATGGCATGGCTTGATGGGTGTGGCTTGGTGAACGTGGCAGGGGAAGGATACTGGAAAATCTCCATTCCCTTCCCACTCCAGAGAAAGGTTACTGCAAAATCCCCATTTCCTCCTGATCAGCTGGGACTCGGGAGGCAGAAACTAGATGGGGGTGGGGCCAGTCAGAGGTGGTATTTACCGGTTCTCTGAATTACTCGAAATTTCTGCTACCGGTTCTCCAGAACTAGTCAGAACCTGCTGAAACCCACCTCTGAAGTAGGGATGAGAAGGCATCCGTGTGTTCAAATATTTGAAAAAACAAAGGAAAGATATAGGGATTACTCAGAAGGTAAACAAAAGTAAAAGCAGGCTCTGATAGACTGGTCTAGACAGTTCTCAGCTTCTCTTCACTGTGGTCAGGGCATAATGTTTTTTGCTTTAATTTTTCTCACAATTACAACCTTATAGGGTAAGTTTGGGTAAAAGGTGGAGACCAACATATTCATAGATGAGAGTAGGGTTTGAACATGCTGTCCTTCATTCTAGACCACTGTTTCTCAACCTTAGCAATTTTAAGATGTGTGGATTTCAACTCCCAGAAGCTAGCTGGGGAATTCCACAGGTCTTAAAGTTGCTAAGATTGGACACCCCTGGACTAGACTAACACCTTGACCAGAGATGATAATAGGAGGAGAAAAAAGGGAACAATGACAAAAGTTTCGCCTCTTGTACAGGCATTGTGACGGTGTGTGCATATAGAAAAATGGAGAGCAGGGAAGGACTCATTCATGAGAATGGAATGGTGTTTCATCATTTTGTTAAAAGCATTAGGTCCTGCAGATATATCTGACTTTAATCACTGTTCCATATTTGTATGAACAAATGTATAGAGTAGGAAAAGTACAAGGATATGAGAACAATTATTAAAAAGTCAAATTAATGGGGAAATGGGAAAAAAAATCAGCTAAAAATAGAAATAATGGGAAATAGAAAGAAATCAAAGTTTATATTCATCCTCCCCTAATTTGGTAACTGTCTTTATTTCCTTTATTTGCTTATTTCCTGAGTCTGAAACTCAGTCTGAAGTAATTTTTGATTAATTTAATTGATTAAACTGAAGCTAATTCAGATGTGAGTGTTCTCTGAAGCAACAAATACTGCAACAAAACATTTATACTACAATCTGTACCCACTAGGGAAATCATGAAGGAAAAGTTAATAAAAATGTATATTTATTCAGATATTATGAAAAGCAGGAGTAATTGCAATGATATGATGCCCCTAAGTAGCATTGGAATGTTTCTATTTGCAATTTTGATCTGTCGGGGGATATTGCTATTATAAGTCATGTTTCATTAATGGCATTTTAGACCTTGCAAAATCCACATGAAAGAGCTCAGCAACACAGTTACTAACAGATATAAAAGCTAAAATTAATGGATTAGAAGGAAAAAAACAAATTAGAATCTATTTAGTACTCCATATAGGAACTGTGCTTTATTCCAAACACTTCAGATTTAAGCCATGAAGAGGTTTCAGTAACAAATTCACCCAGTGCTTTACATAATCTATTCACTAGCCTTTATTCTGTATTTTTACTGAAGGTGGCTTTGCAGAATCTTAAAAAAACATTTTACACACTCAGTTTCTTTTAGCCACTGTCACAGGGAAACTAATGTGATATGTGATGTGGTAATGTGGTATGGATGGATGGATGGATGGTGATATCGATGAAAACTAATCAAAGAGAAAAGCAACCTGGAATTAAGGAGAAACTTCCTAACAGTGAAGTGAACAGTGAACAATTAACCAGTGGAACAACTAGCCTTCAGAAGTTGTGGGTGAAGAGAGTAGACAGCCACTTGTCTCAAATTGTGGGTCTCCTCCTTGAGCAGGGAGTTGGACTCGAAAAATCCCAAGGTCCTTTCCAGCTCTATTCTTTTTTTGGGGGGGTAGTGGTGGTATTTTTTTTTTTAATTTTATTTTTTAAACACACAAACAAGCATACAATACATCTTTTCTGAACAAAATATTGGCCCGGTCTTAAATTTGTACAGATTTTTGTTCATCTTTAACACAATTTTATATATACAATTTTTCTCATAGCACCTATTCTCTCTAATTTAAAAAAAACCAATATTAACCCTTCATCTTAACTTCTCATGCTATTATAATTCAAATTTTCTTTTCCCTCCTTAAAATTTGAACCCCTAAATTTAAATTCACCTAACATGATACGATCCCCAATTATTTCCTTAAATTCTCTTATTCTAATCACCAATGATTCTTTTATCAACTGTTCCAAATAATACAATCACATATTGGTAGAAACCAATTAAATATGTATCTTAACCCAAATGTTCCGACTACTACAATTTCATATATTGAACTTTTTATTTCTGGGTCTTATTTTCAATTCTTTAGTACCCCTAAATTTAAACTCATACAATATAATACAATTCCTAATTATTTTCTTAGAATCTCTTGTTCCAATCTCAAATATTTTTTTCTTCATCAACTATTCCAAATAATACACTTCAACATTTTTATAAAAACCAGTTAATTATATCTAATTAATTCATAATCCAATATCATTTCAGCTTTCTTTTCTTATTTAGTTAAATTCCAAATATGTAATTAAGAATATTCCAGTTATTACAGTCCCCTTCATTAATTAAAAATATTCCAATTATTACATTCATCATACATCCATATAGTTTAAAATCACTTCATTAAAAATACAATTTCATCTTTTCTCTAATATTCATTTCATTTACTCCATATTCCTTTTCCATTTCTTTCTCCCTTTCTATCTTTATATTTTATTTTATTTTTCTTTCCCCTTCTTTTCTTTTTTATTTTAGAATCCTGAACTCTCTTTTCCCTTTTTCTTATTTTTCCACTGTTAATCCCAATATATTCATTTTGTTTTTTAAAATCATAAACTCTTCTATTTTGCTATGTCTTTCCCATTCTTTTCCATCCCTTTTTCTTATGTTCTCACTGTTAATCCCAATGTAATCATTTAAGTTTTTAATATTCTTTTTATTCCACCCTCTTTTCTTTGTTTGTTGCTTTCCCCTTTTTCTGTTTCTTCCATTGTTAATCCCAATGTAATTTTTAAAGTACTCCTTTTTATTATTACTACCCACATAATCATTTAATTTCTCGTAATCAATCTCCTTGTCTTAGACTTCTTTATTGTCAGTCTCTTTTTCTTGCTTCTCATTAGTTAATTCTTTGTCAGCTTGAATGTGTCCTAAATCAATTTTTTGGTCATCCAGTTTCACTTTTCCATGCAAAATTGTAGTCATTTCCCTTATTTCCATTTTCAATGATATGTACATCATTTTCATCATTTCCTTAAATTCCTGCACCATGTTGTTCTTTCTAGGTTGATATTATTCCAATTAAAGTTACGTTGTAATCCTCTTTTTTTCCCCTCAAAGCCAAAACGCTTGTGAACAAAGTCTCCTTAAAAATTCTAACATGCTGTTATCCCTTTCAAAGTCCAACTTTTTTTTTCCAAAACAAAATTCAGTGTTGTAATAATTTTTTTTTCTCCTGAAGATGGCTCTCTACAATCCACTGTTACAATCAACAAGCTTGAAAAGTCTCCATTTTGTTTGCAATCTGCTTTAAACAATTTTTATTTATTTAATTCTTCTTCTTCTTCTTTTTCACCTTTATATTCACCAAATCAGTTTAAAATTCAGTCCAGATTTGCATAGTCCAAATTCCAGGTTACATTCCAATTTAATTTCAATTTAAAGTCATTAAACAGACTTTTCTATTACAGGTTTTTCTTCATTCTTTAATCTTCCTCCCTTTAAATTTCCCAAATTAAAGAAGAATCTTTTTGGGTTCTTAATTCTTCTAATTTATATTTTTAAAGTTCTCTAAATACTTAAATCCAAAAAAAAAAAAAAAAAATTCTGATCAGGTTTTGTCACTTTGTAACTTCCACCTTAATCTTCTTCTTCTTTCCTTTCCGATGCCTATTAGCCGCTGTTATAGCACCAGGACTTTTACAATTATTTTGAAAATCCTCTTTTTTTTCCTTTCTGCCTATGAGTTAGATGTCACTCACCCGGCATCAATATTCCGCTCAATTCTCCACTCCTGCACAGTACTTAGTCTGGTTTCCCCAGTTTACTGGTGATCATAATGGCTGCCACCCCCCCGCTGCAGAGTCAGAGAGAATTTCCTCTGACCTCCAAGGAACTTGCCTGTTCCTCTTGGTTTTCCAAGGTGCCTCTCTTTCTTCCCTGTCCCTACAGGACAGACCGCTCTGCAGTGGTTCGTCAGCCCGGGATTTCCTGGGGCTCATCAGAGCTCGCTAATCCCCGACTGTCTTGCCGTGACGCTTCCGGTTGAATCCCTCCTTTCCAGCTCTATTCTGATCTATGATATAACAGAAAAACTTTTTACAACCAGAGTAATTGAAGATGAATCACTTTCTCAACTCTTAAACTTAATTTAGATTTATTCCCCAAGCAAGTGGTGCATCATTAATACTGATGACATTTTTCTAAAGACTATTAAATAGAGAAAACTGACATTTCAAGAGTTAACCACATCAAAGTGGCAAACAGGTACTGCCTCAATTTATTCCGATTTTTAATGCAAAAGGGTTTGAGAGAGACCTTAGTGTTTCTGTGAATCTACTTTCATTCAACTAGGACATAAAACCGAATATGGTAAAATGGACTAAAAAAATACAAACATGGAAATCATAATCTGGGAACAAATGAATAAACAAGTGTTTGTTTTTTTCTTGGCTCTGTAAAGAGTGCCATTCAAATTGAGTTCTTGCTATATAGAGAACCATGTAACTGGCTTTTTTTTCCTTTCATCCATAATAATTTAATTAACCCCTAACACAGTGGTGAAATGCAGCTAGTTCTATCTGGCCCAGGAGAACCTGCAGTGCCGGCGGTGGGAGGCTCTGCCCACCTGCCCAGACGTTATCACGTCCTGTTTTTGACACTCTGTGCATGCGCAGAAGGTCCTCTGCATGCACAAAGGAGTTGTGCGCGAGCGCTCCCATTTGCAAACCGGTAGCAAAGATAAGTGGATTTCACCCCTGCCCTAACAACCAAATGAAATCATCTTCTTGTTTATTTGCAAAATAGTGATCCCGTCTTAACAGTTTAATGATCTTTTTGGGGGGGTCTATTCTCTTTCATATATTCATTTTTATATTTATTTATTTATTGGTTCGATTTATATGCCGCCCTTCTCCGGAGACTCACGGCGGCTTACAATGCGTTAAACAATAGCCTTCATACTTTTGTATATACCTGCTTAGTAGGGCTTTTTGGCCCCCCCTAAGCGGTGTTCTATTTTATACAAAGTCAGCTTATTGCCCCCACAAACTGGGTCCTCATTTTACCTACCTCGGAAGGATGGAAGGCTGAGTCAACCTTGAGCCTGGTGAGATTTGAACTTGCAGTAATTGCAGGCAACTGGCAGCTAAGTGCTATTTAACAGCACTTTAGTCTGCTGCACCACCAAGGCTCCTAAGTATAATTGTTGCTCGGTTCTCTTTTCTATTCATCAGACTCTTGAATTTCTGAGATGGAATTTTGTTTCTTTCGTTCCTGTTTTCAAAGAAATAGTCAAATTTTTCTAGTTTAGAGAATTGCTTTGCTTCTTTATTGGAGTATTGGTACACATGAATATTGGATTCTTAAATCTCCACATAAAACTGGATAATCAACCCATCAATGGTTTCATGGGTGTCTGAATTTCATTTCTGTGCCTATTAGGGAATCCATTAACCATTAGTTCTGGAAACTAATATATTGTCAGGCCCCAAATCCAAGAAACACACACGGTGATTCTTCATTGTTTCACAATTACATAAAAAAAATATAGCCAGACTGAGAATTCTACTATGTGCAGTTACAATATATCTCAAGGTTGACTTAGCCTTCCATCTCTCTGAGGTAGGTAAAACGAGGACCCGGTTTGTGGGGGCAATAAGCTAACTTTGTATAAAATAGAACACCGCTTAGGGGGGGCCAAAAAGCCCTACTAAGCAGGTATATACAAAAGTATGAAGGCTATTGCTTAAAAGCATTGTAAGCCACTCTTAGTCTCCGGAGAAGGGTGGCATATAAATCAAACTAATAAAATAAAAAATAATAAATACCTGGTGAACTACTAGGACGATGCTATCTTCACCTTCTTTCTCTCACACATAATATCCAGACTGAGTTAATCTCTAAAATAGAATAGAATAGAATAGAATAGCAGAGTTGGAAGGTACCTTGGAGGTCTTCTAGTCCAATCCCCTGGTTAGGCAGGAAACCCTACACCACTTCAGATAAATGGTTATCCATAGACCCCCCTACCTCCTGGGAATCCAGTCTACTACATTCTATCACATATTTTCCTGCATTTTATTTCTTGTATTCATAAAACAATTTGTATATTGCCCCTATTTTAAAACCTGTGGATGGCTCACAATAAATATACCATTCTTCAAAAGCATCTATTAAAACTTAACAATGTCACAATTATAACCGTAAATATCTTTTTCTATCCTTTTCAATGTTCAGCTTTTACAGCTGAATATTACCACGGGAAGGACCATTGTTTTAGATATTCTGGCATAACTGTCATAGAAATGTTCTTATTCTTTTTGACCTGACTTAATTTGTCATTCCCTTTCTCCCTAGGATTAATCTCTTTGTTTTTTCTCCAGCACATTGTGCATTTTACATTATTGTTAAAATTACTTAATCCTGATTCAAAGGAAGGAAACCATTTACTTCACTTCTTCATCATCAACTGTGAAATCACGAAGCATGGTAGTTAACATTACCTTTGTCTTCTCAGTATTTAACTTTACCCCATATCTTTTTGTTTTCATTTTTTGAACTTTAATAATTAGTTCTTCTAATCTCTTTACTTTTAGCTAGCTAAACGGAAATTCTGCTGCTGCCTGGCGCTTTGCTATTTGACAGCTGGTTTTTAATCTGTCACCACACTTCCTAGTAGAATTAATTCTGGAATATTTTCTCTCTCTGAAAATATTTCTAGAAACCATTTATAAAAGGTTTCAATATAATATGTCCATCATCTTCTTTTAATTTAATTTTACTAGATCTCTTATATTAGCACTCTTGAGCAGTTTTGCCTTACTATTAAATTTCCTGATCATCCCAAAATAATTTTTAATCTTTTTCGTGAATCATAGTCTTGATTAAGTTATTTTCTTCTTCCAATGGAAAAAAAATACTGAAACACTCAGAATGGAGGAACGGAATGTGAAAATGGCAAAACAGGCAAAATTGATCTGTTTGGTCAGGGACAAAACAATATTTACTGTTATAAAAGACTAGAAACGCTTTGTGGATGTTTTACTGAAAATGGAAAAAAAATGAAATGATGATTTCTGGACTGGATTATTGAAAAAGGACTGAATAAGAACGTGAAGGAATTCTTGTAATATTTAAGACAGAGTAGGGACTGTAACAGGGGTGGGTTCCACCTACCTTTACTACCGGTTTGCAATGGGGCTGGGGATGTGCAGAAGCGTTCTGATGATATCAGGGTCGGTGGGCGGAGCCTCCCGCCAGTTTTACTACCGGTTCTATAGAACCGGTCCGAAATGGGGGCAACCCACCACTGGACTGTAATATGTTTGTAACAAGCTGCAATGATACCAAAATCATGACGTGGGCATTATGACATCATCATGCAGTTATCTACTTGCAATATGACTTCTGACACAAATAAACTGTTTCATTTTCATGATAATGTCAGGAAGATGTCATGAGTTCATTGCTTCTCCCTCTTGCCATGTCATGATTGTCCATGCTTACTGTTGCCCAATGCTTTTCTCTTATATCTTTTCCTGGTCAACATGATTAGTTTCTGTGAAGGGTCATTGGATCTTTTCTCTTTTACAATCTGAGAAATATTTTTCCCACTGGTTTTCACAGCATTTCTTCTCTCAGGTTCTCTTTCTCATATTCTGATTGTATTTCCTATACATCTTGGTAGGTGGAATCGCTTTCTTTCATTTTCTAAGTTTAATTCACACATTTAACCGCGATAACTTTTGCTGGCTCCATAATCTATCTTAAATTGTATTTCTCTATCTCCTGCTTCCAATTTTATCATCTGTTTGCCCAAATAGCAATCTCTGAATTCTGAGAGTCTGCTTTGAGGTAGCTTAAAGCAGGTATTATTAATAAACAAGATCCTTTTAGCTGACATCCTGCATTATTGGGTTTAACCCATCCCAATTTTTCCTGTAATTTCAGGTTCATCCAGTTCCAAAATTTTTGCATTTCAAAAATCCATTCATAATACTCTGTTTTTAAAGCTATTACTGTATATTTAGTACCGCTTAACCTGAATGCTGCTTCAGTACCAAGATTAGCTGATATAACAATTTCAATTTTAAATATTTCTTTCTCTTGTTTTTACCTAGCTGTTCTCCAATTTTTAATATTCAAATGATGAGAATTCAGTGAAGTCCTCTATGTACAAGTTACAAAAATAATACCATTAACCGAAATTTTATCTTCTTTTACCAGGAGAGACACCAACTCCCAATGTTTATATCTCTAATGCATGATGCAAAATTAATGTCATTGTGTCATGTTGCAGACACTTAGACCTGGTCCTCTGAGTTCCCTGTCACTTAGATCAATTCCCATTACTGGACCTCTTTCCTCTCAGCCTGCCCTCAATCTTTCTGAATAAACAACATGAAGAGCAGGAGAAAGACAGAAGGAGCAGATTATATTTTAAAGAGTCTGTGTTGTGAGCATCCCATCAGATTTCTTCATAGACCTGAATCTCATTTTCCATGCACCAGAAATTCTTTCAATTATAGCCTTTGGGGATGATGTAGTTGCATGGTAATTATGTTCTTCTGGAGTTTGAGACTGCAAGGCAAAGAATTTAAAAACTTCAGAGTTTTCCTTTCAAGGGATTTAGGCTGTCAGATTAAATGGACAAATGATTTTTAGTTCTACAAAAGCATGATGAAAGGATCATGCACTCATACATGTGTGTATAAAGAACGAACAGTATCAACCATGCAAAATCATGCAATACTGTATCCAGTACAGGTATGGATCTTCCTGAAGTTATTTTATATATATCATAAACCTGAGACTATCTACAGAATTGTTGAACCAAGTTTGAAGATAATTGCAATTTGGGACCACTACTGGTTGATGCAAAGGAAAAAAAAAAGGACATATAAAAAGAGAGGCAATAACTAAAATATTGTTATAACTTCAGTAGATACAATTTGTGTTAATAGAGAAGTCTAGGAAACATTAGAGAACACATTTTTGTTTCATAAAGGCTTGGACCAATGAATCTGACTGACTGTCAGTCATATCTGCAAAATGTTGGATCATAAAATTTGGAATATTGATCTGTTCAGACTGTGAAACTAAATCATCACTGAATTCCAATTACCCTGAGAGATTATTTCCTGGCTCGAAATGTTAAGTCTATCATGAAAGTCAGCTGCCATGCGAATATGGGATAACCAGAAGTTTCTGAGTAAGAATGTCACATTTCGGTTTTAGGAACTCTCAGTTTCTGGCTGTACTGTTTGTGGATTATGGATATGGAAGTATGGGATCAAATTGGAAAACTATAGTGAGAATATTTCCTGATTTTTATCAAACATCTAGACTGAGACAAAGTTTTTGTTATTTATTCTAGCTGGTTTTGTTGAATTCTTTTTGGAAAATATTTTGTGAGATTTCAATTTCCTCCTCAGTGGAGGAAGGCAGGAAGGGATACATTTGTTAGACATTTTTGATGAACTATGAGAATTGCAAAATCCTCATGAATGTGACATATTCAGCTCACATATCAGTATTACAATTGTGATATGATCCACAACGAAAGTGCTCTCTATTCCCCAGAAAATGCTTTAAGATCCCACTTAAATGGACAATTCATGGCAAACTCATCAAACAGGTAAACTCCTTTATTTTTATTTATTTATTTATTTGTTTCAATTTGTATACTGCCCTTGTCCAGCAGGACTCAGGGCGGTGAACAGCCAGAATAAAACAGAACATACAAAATTTAAAAACCGTTTAAAAATGATTAAATATTTTTGGCCGCAATTTAAGACAACCCAATTAAAATCAATTAAATTTAACCAAAACAGTGGGATCAAGCCAGCCCGGCTAGGTATCTATTATCTGTTTAATCTTCTATCTACCCAGAAAACAGAACTTTTAATAAAAAGCCCAAAACCACTAAATTTTCAGGTCAATTTGGCAATAACTATGTCCCTGCAGACAGATATTTAAAGCTAAAAAGTAGTGTGTGATGCTACATGGTGCATAAGGTATCTCCTAGTTTAGAAACAATTGAATCCAAATTTCTGAAAAATTTCTGAAAAATTTACTAGAAGTTCCTTATCCAACTTTCAATGCTCTAACATGACTAGAATTGGGCTACATTTCCCTTGGGACCCAATTAATTTTTTGTCAACTTAATTTCTGGCTGAAGCAACTGTACCAGGAAACTGTTTAAGGTCTTCTCACCTTTCTGGATAGGATCCTTTCCAATTTAAGAAGGCAAATTAACGACAACTTGGCCCAGTATGGTTTTGTCTTGTCAGCACTATCTGTTTTGGGACTTGAAAAAAACCCTAGCTCACAGGTGTCAAACTCAATCTGTCACGTGATGTATCGTGATGTTTTTTGACTTTGTGGAGCTGAGATGGGCGTGGGCTGTGTGTGATGCATTCGGCCCACAGGCCACCAGTTTGACAGGCCTGTGGCCTAGCTGAACTAAAGCTAGACTTGGGATCTAGCTATTCAAAATGACAAAGCTGAAGTCTCCTATCTCCTTTACAGAACAATTGCTGTTTCTCCTTGGCCTGTCCCTAAATATTTCTATAATATTTGATATGCTCCAGATAGGAAACTATATATATTGCTGCAGTTTGATACTACCTATCAGGGAAATAACCAATAGATATCACATATGAAAGTCCAGCTCACTTTGACTCATACTCAGAGGGAGAATCTGTCTCACATTGTGCTATTAAAATGTTCATTGTATACCCAATAGCGATCAAATTTAATTTCCCCCAATTATTAATAATTCTAATTGCTACTGTAGCCAGGAAGCTGCTACCCTTCTTCTGGGTGATCACTCTTTGGAAACCTCAAAGAAGGTTGCAAAATTCTTATCAATAGCCATAGCTGTTTAGAAACTGCCTGGGTCCTCAGTGCTATCTGCTAACCACTGAATGTTTTAGGATTTTTTTTGCAATTTTCAGAAAAAAAAATCATAGATATTATACTGTATATTGGTTTATTGTATTTGGTCTTGGATCATAAATAAATTTTGATCTAATCTGTGACACAGTCTTAGAAATAGGTCATTTTTGTCTGATTCCTCATTAAGAGGCACATAAAATATTGTGTAATTTTCAATTGTCCAAATGGGGATTTATTTCCTTAACTTAAAGTTATCTGAGTTACAAACTTATCTTCTTCTCAAGAAACATGAATGTCTATTTTAGAAACTTAGAGTTGGCAGTAAGCATCTCTAGGAATCTAGACATCCTCCGGTAGTCCAAATAATGAATTTGTTTATCCCTATTAAATTCAAATAAACATAATTATACAAATTTTCATCATCCCACAACTACAGCAAGAAGAACCCCCAAATACTATAAGTTCTGGTACAGAACCAATAAGAATACTGAGGTGATTGCAGGAGATCAAAGTCATTTCTCCACCCCACTCGCAGAGAGAGAGGGGGGGAGGGAAGGAGGGAGGGAGGGGGAGAGAGAGAGAGAGAGAGAGAGAGGGAGGGAGAGAGAGAGAGAGAGGGAGGGAGAATCTGTTAGGATTTTTTAAAATAATAACCTTATACTGTCACCATTTAGAAAAGGAATTTTCAATGAAGCACATCAGTAATACAAGGTGGGAAGTAAAGAGCCTTTTTAGGAAATCAGAAAAGTTCAGAGTTCCTGATGAATTTGAAAAATAGTTTCTGTTATTCAAAGGCTTTTTTTTCTTTTTTTGCTGTGTTTGGGAACTTTTGGAACTTGACATAAAATGTCTAAGCAGATAAGGGAGGAAAGAAGGGGAGAGGGAGGGGAAGGGGAAAAGGAAGAAGGGAGGGATAGAGGGGAGGGAGGGAAGAAGGGAGGGAGGGAGGGAAGGAAGGAAGGAAGGAAGGAAGGAAGGAAGGAAGGAAGGAAGGACTGACTGACTGACTCCTGGAGAGCAATTTTTCAATTTCACCTTACATATAACTCAAGTGCTGCCCTGGGGCAGGGTAATTTCCCATCCTTTGCTCCAGTTCCTGCTGGAGACATGAAAGGAGCCCCCAACTGATCATTCCCTGGGCAACAGTGATGTCACCGGCTAAGTCTTTCAACCCAGAAGCACCTTGATACTTCTGATATGAGTGCAATGCGATGTGATGCAACCTTACACGAGGAAAGTCAAATCTTTCTAATGACTATGTATTTCATCACATTTAATAATTCAGGCTACGAGTGCTAGACAAAATTGTTTAATATGTATGTGCAATTGCATTAGGCAAACACTGAACCTGGAAACCTTAACAATATCCTTTCTACATTACCCACTTTTATCCTGATAGTTGAGTACTGACTCTTTGGAAAAGGTTGCAGAGATACAAATTGACAGGTCAGGAGGCCAACTACAAAAATACACAGAAATCTGTGGTTCAATTGATCATTACAGAGTTGGCTGCCCAACTCTCAGAGATTTTGAGTAAGGATACTTAGGGCTGTTAAATTTGTGAACAGACTTGCTTAATACTTGGATGGGAAACCATTGTGGTATATAGGCAGAGGTGGGTTTCAGCAGGTTCTGACCAGTTCTAGAGAACCGGTAGCGGAAATTTTGAATAGTTCGGAGAACTGGTAAATACCACCTCTGACTGGCCCCGCCCCCATCTATTCTTTGCCTCCCGAATCCCAGCTGATTGGGAAGAAATGGGGATTTTGCAGTATCCTTCCCCTGGAGTGGGGAGGGAATTGAGATTTTACAGTATCCTTCCCCTGCCACGCCCACCAAGCCATGCCCACCAAGCCATGCCACACCCACCAAGCCATACCCACAGAATGGGTAGTAAAATTTTTTGAAACCCACCACTGTATATAGGTATTTCTTGTTCCTCTATTAGAAATATACTTTAGAATGAGAATTTTTAAAAAAAAACCCTGCAGGAAGGCAACAGCAGTCCACTTCAGGCATCAGGCTAAAAACCTGGAGACAGTGAGTTCTAATCCTGCCTTAAACATGAAAGCCAGCTTGGTGACTCTGGGCCAGTCATTCATTCTCAGCCCAATTTACTTCACAGGGTTGTTTTATGAGGAAAATAGGAGAAGGAAGTAGTATTAGGTATGGCCGATGCCTTGAGTTATTTATAAAAATAGTAAAGGTGGGATAACAAATAAAAAAAAAATGCAAGGATGATTTCAGTTTACCTTAAGGGCATCTTTAGCTTTAAGATTTGTGGCTGGTGAAAAGGGTAAGATTTATTTTACTTTTGGGTAATATGAAATAGCAGACATTCCTCATGTCTTCTGAGCCATTAAGCAGCAGTTGCCCGATGAAGAGCCTGAGATGTATGTGCTCTACTTATTCCAACTCAGACCATGAGAACATCGTTAGTTTATAGCGATCACCTCAAAACTTGGATGAAATGTTCACCTTAGCTTGTTAATAGGTCTGATCTGTTCCATGGGAATCTGCTGCTTTGGAGAGTGACAGAAAGTGTGGGGGGAGAAAGAGAAAGAGAGGGAGGAGTGGGAGACAGAGAAGAAGAAGAAGAAGAAGAAGAAGAAGAAGAAGAAGAAGAAGAAGAAGAAGAAGAAGAAGAAGAGGAAGAGGAAGAGGAAGAGGAAGAGGAAGAGGAAGAGGAAGAGGAAGAGGAAGAGGAAGAGGAAAGAGAGAGAGAGAAAATGTTGGAGACAGAATTGGTGACTCCACCCACTTTTAGGTATGGCTCCACCTCTTTTACTCTGCATTGCCATACAGCTGCTGACTGATTCTCCCTGAGAGAAAAAAGTTACATTTGGAAGCATGCAATTATTCAAAATTTGGATCCAAGTAGCAGTATTGATCTATGTGAAGCAAAGTAGGAGAAGGGCACGTCAGTTTTAGATTCAGGTCTTTTGAGCAGAAATGTTTTTTATAGGCTTCCAGGAAAAAAATCTTTGGAGCTGGGAGAAAGTATGGCTGCAAAGCTAAAACATGAAAGGAAATCACCTTGCAGGTTTCTCTGTGCGCTTGACACAGCCAGAGCAAAGGCATTGATTTTTTCCACTGGCTCCTTTGTGTGTAAGGGTAAACGCAGGTTCCGGGATTAAGATCTAATCTCTCAAAATCTGGTCATGCAGGCACTCTTGCAGGAGAGCACCTTTTATTTTTGACCTCAGCGGCTCAGCAGCTGTCACTGCTTCAGTAAGTGGCATTTAATCCTGCTCCCCCAACTCCCTGGTGCTCGGCCCACTCGTGTGCTGCAATCTGCTCTAACACTGGAATTGACTTGAAGAACTAAGAGATAATTAACGCCGCCGTTTAAGTCTCCCATAAGCTAGCGTTGAGCCCACGTGGGGGGCTCATGGTGAAAAACGGTCTGACAATTTTAATCCCAGTTGGAAGCCATACATGCTTCGGAGAACCCTGCAGAGTTTATTTTGTCAGAGACACACATTCATACAGGATAGAAGGCCCCAAAAACCTTTGCGCAGCCCTCTCCATCCCTTTCACCTTGATTGCTGAAAACAAAAACAAATTTGGGCCTGTTTTTGAAAAGGAAACTACATGAACTGTAACCCAAGCTGTAAAAGAGGCCTACCATAAATAGAAAATAAACCCCAAGACTTCACTAACCTTATAAAGTGCAGCCTTGTCTATCAAAACATTGCCCACTCCTGGGGTTACAATGAGGCCGTAATAATTAGTTGATAGTTGATAGATTAATAACAGATCCCACTTCCCTCCCCCTTCTCATCCTATTCCCTCCCTTCCTATCTTTTAGTTAGGTCTGAGAATTTGGATGTTTATAGTATTTTATTTATGTTGTCTACAGATTTTGTATAGTTTTATCTTTTTAATAGTGTAAGCTGCCAAGAGTTACCCTGTGTACAATGGGCAGCCAATAAACACACACACAAACACACACACACACACAAATCCTATTTGATTAAGTATGCCCAGGCCTCAGCTACGTTGATTTCAGAATAAAGCCTGCCTCTAATGTCCTCCAAAATTATTCTTCCACTGAAAAAGAGAAATTGTGATTCCCTCACCCCCTGCTTTTTTCAGAGAGGAGAATTGCATTTAAAATAAAACATGGCATGATCCCCAGGGTGGGAATTTATATTGACCTAATCCAGAGGTGGTATTCAGCAGGTTCTGACCAGTTCTGGAGAACCAGTAGTGGAAATTTTGAATAGTTCGGAGAATTGGTAAATACCACCTCTGACTGGCCCTGCCCCCATCTAGTCTCTGCCTCCCGAGTACCAGCTGATCGGGAGGAAATGGGGATTTTGCAGTAACCTTCCCCTGGAGTGGGGAGGGAATGGAGATTTTACAGTATCCTTGCCCTGTCATGCCCACCAAGCCACCCCCACCAAGCCACATGCCACCCCCACCAAACTACACCCACAGAACTGGTAGTAAAATTTTTTGAATCCAACCAGTGACCTAATCAAGTCTACATAGTAGCGAAAGACAGTCTTAAATCTATTTTAGTTTTAAGATACCACACATATCCATGTAATAGTGCAAGGCTTTCTTCACATAAGCTTTTAGGATGGCAAAGTTTCCTGAGTTCATTTGAGTAGGCAACACCATGTGTATATTGACATGCTCCAGGAAATGCTTCAGAGATGGAAACCTGGGAGTGGAGACCATGCAGTCTACCAAACATGAATGTGATCCTTCAGTAATGTTAAGGATTGGTGTCTTTTTGTACTTTCTATACTATATTCCTGTAATCTAAGGTGACCAGATTTTAACATTGGTAAAGAGGGACATTGTGGGCGTGGCTTATTTTGTGGGCGTGGCTAGCTGGTCATGTGACTGGGTGGGCATGGCTAGCTGGTCATGTGACCGGGTGGCCATGGCTATGTGTATAGGGTAAGGTGAACAGATTTTAACATTGGTAAGAAGGACACCATTGTGGGCGTGACTTATTGTGTGGGCGTGGCTTGGAGGCCATGTGACCGGGTGGGCGTGGCTAGCTGGTCATGTGACCGGGTGGCCATGGCTATGTGTATAGGGACTACTCAGAGGGCTGAAAAGTCATTTCTGACAGGTCCTCACACTTTTGACTGGTCCTCACACTTATGACCATCCTCACATTTATGCCCGTGCAGTATTCTTAACAACCATGTCACTCATTTCACAACTGCTTCTCTTCACCATGGTGACAAGATAGGGCAAAAACGTAAAATGTGAGGACAGTCGTAAGTTCGAGGACTGGTCAAAAGTGTGAGGACCAGTCAAAAATAACTTTTTCAGCCCTCTGAGTAGTCCATATGCATAAAAGGATACAGCAATAGAGAGGGATGAAGGAAGGGAAGGGAAATTAGAGTAGGAGTGAGGGTAAGAGGGGGAGGAAGAGAGGAGAAGGAGAAAGGAAGAGGAAGTAGGGAGGAGAAGAAGAGGGGGGGAAGAGAAAGTAAGAAGGAAAGAAAAGAGAGAGGTGGTAGGTTTGAGGAGAAAGATTGCTGTACAATAAAAAAGATGAAAGGGAAGAAAGCCAACCCCAAACAAATATAAAGATATTAAGATAAAGAATGAATGGTTAAACTTTAAAGAATAAAAGAGAACAAATATGAATAAATAGCAGTAATTAGAAACACACATACAAACATACAATTTATTTTCTTTGAACAGAGTATTTGGCCGGTTCACAAATTTAAACAGTGTTTAGTCACTTCAATTAAATTTACAATTTCTATATTTCCTTTTTGCCATATTTATTCCTCATCTATTTTTTTAAAAAAACCAATATTACCCTTCATCCTCATCTCTAATCTTAATCAAATTCAATTTTTCCCTTCTATTCTATATTATACCCCTTTCCATTGTCATCTATTTTTATATCCATCCTCACATTGTTTAATTATGTAATTATGTAATACAGTTGTTTAATACAAATTCAACATTTTAATATAAATCAATTAGTTATAAAACTATCTTTTTTGTATATTAATCAATATGAACATGAATATTCCAATTATTTCCATGCAATCCAATTTCTTACAAATCAATTAATTATATTTACCAATAATAATAAACCAAATAATTTCCCCCATATATTCCTCTGAACCACAACTTAAACATTTCTGCTTTCAACACAATATACAATTAATAGTATCTCAATTCAATTATTACAATTCCCTAGTTAAATACAGCTTTTTTTTCTTTTGTGTTTTAAAATCTTGAACTCTCCTCCTAAATTTCCCATTGTTTGCAGTTTTTCACCTACCTTTTTTGGGGAGGAAAAATAAAAATAAAAATAAATCTCTCTCTGCCTCATTTTGTCACGTTCCACCAAAGATCCTGGTTTCGGTTTCGTTTCTGCAGCTTAGCTAGGGGAAAAAAAAACTGCTTCAGGAACTCTTTACACTGATTGCCTGTAGGGCGGCCCTTTGAAGCCCCGGGCAAGAGTTTAAACAGTTTTTTTTTCTTCTAGCCATCAGCTGGGGCTCAAGAGGCAGCGGGACTGAGGAGGCAGAATGAAAAATCGGGACTTTTTTGAAACGCCGCGGGACGCGGGACAAATTGCTAAAAAGCGGGACTGTCCCGCCAAAAGCGGGACGTCTGGTCACCTTACTGTAATCATGTGATAACACAATGTCACATGTGCTTTCCAGATATCTGTCATGCATTCTGAGTAATATGGAGCTTTTTATGTTAAAAATTAGTAGACCGCATTATCTTTTATATCTTGTATGTTTTACAGTGGTAACGAAAGCTATCACCCTCACTTCCCTGCTCATGAAAAATGCTAATGGTTGCTCTCCTTTTCACTTTTCATCCCACCCAAATAAGGGGGGAGAAGGAAAATTGGTCATGGCTTTACTTTAAAGTAAGCTTGAGAAGATTACAGCTGAGCAATGAATGTCTATGCATGTCTAGAAGCTTCTTGGAGTTTGGTTAGGACTTTGGTTACAGTACATCCAATTAAGTGTATGTACCATTATAGCCTTGTCATAAATCCTAAGAATTGATTCCAAGAAGGCTGTGATTCCTGTGGGAGGCTGAATCTGTGTAAAGTTTTAGACCTGATGTGGTAAGAATTTCCATCATGGGAAGAACCTCTATGCCCATCTCTGAATCCATCAGGAGGATGTCTTCTTATGCAAGACAACAAAGGATAGGGTGTGGAGAGGTATGTCTGGTATATCTTCTGCCAGAGGTAACAGCAGCAAATGTTTGTAGTCTCTTCCACTCATTTGGTTGATATGTGGAAGGGAATTTCCTAACTTGCTTCATAACACCTCAACATTTCTATATTAAGAAACAGTGCTAGAAAATTCTCACACAAATTTTGTTTCAGACTTGAACTCAATTGATGTTGCTTGCTAAGCCTCTGTTTTTCATTTCCAGCTGTGTAGCTGAGAATTGGAAGCAATGATGTTGATTGCCTTACACAACTACTACGATGATTAATCAGATTACATTTCTGGCATGCACAAAAAGGGCTTAAAAATAATACCAGAAATAATATACACGAAGTCTGTCTCCTCATTATTGCAGTATAAACATCCTCCTTTTATTGGACATTCAGTTTAGTGTCCTTCCTTGATATGAGGAAAGCTGAGCAATGAATGTAGGGCAATAAGAAAAATGTACATTTACCATTCCTGGATAATCCTAGGTTATTTGGCTGAGTATTCTATCTGTAAAGAAGGTTAAGAGAGAGGAGGAAAAGAGAGCAAGGAAACAAGGAAAAGGCAAAAGCATTTTTTCAGAAGTTTTGCATTAGGTAAATTCTGCATTTTAAAAATATAACAACAGGTTTACCTTTAAAGCATACACATCCTCCCTAAGTGGGCATCAACTCAGCTCTCCCATGTCCATTCCACCCCTTCTAGTTTCCTCATTAGGTCCTAATCTCCATTGGCTGCTTTACCAAGGGACACTGAGTGTTTTTATTTGGGGGTGATGCAGTAGTGGGTTTCAATTTTTTTTTACTAATGCTTCTGTGGGTGTGGCTTGATGGGTGTGGCATGGCTTGGTGGGTGTGGCTTGGTGGGCATGGCAGGGGAAGGATACTGTAAAATCTCCATTCCCACCCACTCCAGGAGAAGGATACTATAAAATCTCCATTCCCTCCCTACTCCATGGGAGGGTTACTGCAAAATCCCCATTTCCTCTTAATCAGCTGGGACTCGGGAGGCAGAGAATGGATGGAGGTGGGGCCAGTCAGAATTTTTACTACCGGTTCTCTGAACTACTCAAAATTTCCGCTACAGGTTCTCCAGAACTGGTCAGAACCTGCTGAAACCCACCTCGGGGGTGATGGGCACATGCCTAAAATCATTTCCTATTCTGGAGTCACTCATTGGCCCTCCTTTGAATTATTTGTTCATGAAATCTGTGGGTTTTTTTTTTTTTTACGGACTTAAGACAGTGGGGAGGGGTGCCCTGTATCTTTCTCTGCTGCCCTGAAGGATTGCATTAGCTCAGTTCTGGTTCCAAATATATACAAAGATACTTCTCCAACTGGAGAAAGATAAAATATGTGCCATAGATCAATAGATAAGAAACACATGTTTAACATGCAAAGGTATATTTTTAGACACAACAGTGATCAGGAAAATGATTTCTGCTGAGTTAAAGTGGCAGCAAATCTCTCAGTATAGCTTGACAGAGAAGTCTAGAATGTAACTGGGGAGAATTCAAGACTTCCTTGGACTACCATGTTTCCCTGAAAATAAGACCCTGTCTTATATTTTTTTGAACCCTGAAATAAGCACTTGGCCTTATTGCCATGCACTCAAAAGCCCAACTGGGCTTATTTTTTATATTTTATTTTTTTAAAAAAATTGATTTATATGCCGCCCTTTTCTGGAGACTCAGGGCGGCTTACAATGTGCTCAGCAATAGCCTTCATCCTTTTGTATATTTATACAAAGTCAGCTTATTGCCCCCACAACTGGGTCCTTATTATCAGGGGATGTCTTATTTTAGGGAAAACAGGGTACATACGTTCACAATGATGAGGAAATGTTCATCAATCAGCACAACTTTTAGTGTGTCTGAGTTTGGGGCTAGAGGAAGGAAGGAAAAGAGGGAAGGAAGGAGGGAGGGAAGGTGAACAATTAATCAATTCTGGTAAAAATTTAAAAGATTCCATCATTCTCCTTTAAGCCATCTCCTGACATAACTATTTTTTCCTCTAATACACAGACACCAAGGACATTCTATTTAGTCCTACTTACTCCTTAAAATCAGCCAGCCTGATGACTATATCAGAATGCTTCCACTTTATTGGAAAACAGCTTTTTGTTATTGTGTACAGAATCCGTTCTATACAGGATCTCAGATAAGTGGGGAATGTTTAGTGGCATCTTGAACCCAATATAGGATTATGTCTTATATTGATAGAGATGCCAGAGATAGAAAACCCAATTAGCTGTCTTTTCTTTAATTTGTGTAAAGTAAATACAAAGAGATGACATTGTTTCACATTTTTTGAAAAATAAAATTCTTGCGGTCTGTAATACAGTATCCCAACTGGTTAGCTTAAACCTTTTTCCCACGACAAACTATGATACAAGCACACGATGACCCTTCATTTATTCATTAAACATCTGTGAGGCTTTGCTACAAAGATTGCTTTGTTTCTAGACCAAAAGAAATTGGATACTTCAAATATATGCAAATTTTCAGTAGGTTCAAAATACTAAATGAATTCCCAGCCCTCTTGTATTATGTTAGAAATCCATAATCATAATCTTACATGCTTATTTCTCTTGAGAACAAACATAGGCTACAATTAAGCGGGCTTTGTGTTCTTCATGTAAATAAAAGTCAGGAATTCACTCCATAAATAAGTTATTTCAAAACATGGCACACTTTTCCAAGCTAATGTCCTATTTAGGACAAAACCTCCTTTAATTCCTCTGAAATAGTACAAAACTAACAATGAAGAGGTCAATGAAGTACTACCACCTTTTTTTACAACACAGTATTAGAAATGCCCCAATAATTCGTAAATATTAGTGAGTGGTTGATGATTTAATTGTTAAATAATACACAGAAATAGGATTTCTAGATCTTCCTTTCTCCCTCCACCCCCCACCCCTCCAGCATCCTATTTCTAGTAGAATTGAAATCAGGGTAAATTGTAATCATTTTGATGCCATCCTTCTTTTAAAGATTTTTACCTAAGGGATGTTGTTGTTAAGATCCTCGCCCTTCATGTCAGTCACTAATATGGTCACAATGGATATGGAGAAGTGAGACTTGACAATTCAAACCTCCAAATTAATTAAGTGGTGGCCATTGCCCCATCTTGATTATATGTCTTTCTGATAGGTTTGTAGAATGAAACTGACTAAAGAAATAGCAATTTCTTTGTGAAATGCTGTAGGGTCTCCATGTTTGAAGCACTGAACTTTCAAACTGCCAGATGCATGTTTCTTGAGTATTGGTAACATTTGGTTATTTCGTCTGGATGTATCTATACTTGATTGAAATTACAGGCTAGATTTATATCCCACTTTCCTAAGGAGCGCATAGAAGCCAGTTTGGTGTAATGCTTCAGGTGCTGGCCTAGAAACCAAAATATGTGACTTTGGTGCAGTCATTCTCTCTCAGTCCAATCCACCTCCCAAGATTGTTATTGGGCAGACAATAGGAGGGAGGAATATTAATAGGTCCACTTCCTGAAGTTGATGAAAATGTACAAAAGGTAGGATAAAAATTTAATTAACAATAAGCTTGTACAGTGGATGTTGTTGTAACTGGAGGTAGCAGAACAGAAGAACTGGAGAAAATCATAAAAATCAGAAAGACCTGCAAAGAGCAGTAGAACTACTGTAGCAAAAGAAAGCCAAGATAATACCAATAGTAATAGATGCCTTGGGTGCAATCCTGAAGCATCTGGAGTTTTAATACCATCAGCATTGACAGGACTACCATTAGTCAATTTCAGAGGACAGCTTTACTCAGAATAGCTTAAATCCTGCGACAATACCTCTAACACTATCAAACAATAACATCCGCTTACCCCAGATGCTTGGGAATGACCCGATAGATGGATAAAAATGCCAAATCCAATCTAAACATCTGACTGACTGGGCAACCAGCCATAATAATAATAATAATAATAATAATAATAATAATAATAATAATAATAATAATAATAATAGAATTAACAATTGTCTACCTCCTCCAATGTTATCCTGCAATAGGTACCTGGTGAAGTAGACTGAGTGAGACTAAAGATTTCATATTTAATATATGTCCCTGGCCATTCTCAATATATCAATGTATAATATAAATACAGAATGTAGACCAACAGGATATTTTTATGCTCTCTCTCTCTCTCCCTCCCTCCCTCTCTCTCTCTCCCCCTCCCTTCCTTTCCCCTCCCCCTCTCTCTTCCTCCCTCCTTCCCTCTCTCTCTCCCTCCCTCCCTCCCCTCCCTCCCTCCCTCCCTCCCTCCCTCTCTCTCTCTCTCTTTAAAAATCTCATCAATCCTGAGTCATGGTCTGCAGCTTTCAAATTTTTATTGGAAATTAAGATTAACTCTGAGAACAGATGTACTGCATATTAGCCACAGTGCATATTTATGAAGCTTATGTGCTCTTTTGCACTACGAAGTGGTGAAGTCGTAATGCTGCAGAGCTTTCTTTGAAATAACATCCTTCTTTATAAGTCGTGTATATATAAAAAATCAAATAGGCTATTCCCCCTCCCCTCAAAATGTTAGCATTATTAAAAGATAAATCTGAAAAATATATCTCTTATTTAAAGTTTGGGGATAGTAAGCCTGCTATGCTGGCAATGAGGATGAATTTTCACTCTTTTAATATAACAACAATAAGAGCAGTAATTTCCATAATCTCTAATCAGCATTTGTGTTGAGCTGATATTATATAAACACACACAAATATCCATCTGAAGAACATCAGGCTGGGGAAACTGTTCCATTACTGTTCCTCAAGGTTCTGTCCCCTAAGAGATAGTTTGTACGCGTGTGTGTGTGTGTGTGTGTGTGTGTATGTGTTTAATGAAATAAAGTTTAATGCACCTATTTTGTCTTTTTAAAAAAATCATTCCCCTTGCCACTTATCAAAAAGGGGCTAACATATTAGCACTTCTCCACACAGGGACGTAATAGATTTCCCGCTATTTCTTCTGCAGTCACAGAGACTGGAAAAAAATCCTACCTACCAGTGGTGGGTTTCAAATTTTTTACTACCGGTTCTGTGGGTGTGGCTTGGTGGGCGTGGCAGGGGAAGGATACTGTAAAATCTCCATTCCCTCCCCAATCCAGGGGAAGGATACTGCAAAATCCCCATTTCCTCCCAATCAGCTGGGACTTGGGAAGCAGAGAATAGATGGGGGTGGGGCCAGTCAGAATTTTTACTACCAGTTCTCCGAACTACTCAAAATTTCTGCTACTGGTTCTCCAGAACTGGTCAGAACCTGCTGAAACCCACCTACCTTGTAGGCTTATTTAGATTTATTTCCATAGTGTGTGTGTGTGTGAGAGAGAGATAGAGAGAGAGAGCAAGGGGGAGGAGGGAGGGAGGAAGAGACAGATAGACAGACAGACAGACATTTTTGAGTCCATGTTGAGTCCTCATGAGTGCCTGGACTAGTCCTCATAGTTTTCTTGGCAAGATTTTTGGAAACAGTTTGCCCTGGCTTTTCTTCCTAGGTTTGAGAGAGAGAAATTGACCCATGGTCACCTAGCTGGTTTGGTGCCTAAGATGGGACTAGAACTCACCATCTTCTAGCCTGGTGCCTTAATTACTACATCAAAGCTGCCTCTCCATAACATATGTTAGCTTTTTAGCTTGGTGTTTGTTAGACATGTTATGTTACAGCCCTCATAATTTCCTTCCTGCCTGCATGACTATTTAGTAGATTCCAGGTTGGGGAAAGTGTCAAGGGCCCTTCTCTCTTATGTTGCTGCCCTAAAAATCAGTTATTTAGAGATGTTTGGATTGTCTTTATCAACTGTGTACATGGCTGCTTCGGACCCTTTGGGATGGTGCCCATGGAAAAAAAGAGGGGAAGTTCTTACAGAAATAGCATTGTGAACTATGAATGACCTAATTAAACCCTAGTTTCATAATAACCAGGATTGGCTCAGCATCGGCATTCTGCTGGGAGAAAGGAAGACACTAGAGCTGAAAGTCAATGATACCATAACAGCCTTTAGTTACTTCCAGATTCTTTGAGGTCCTTTTGAGAATGAATGGCAGCTCATACTTATAAGGGTGGGACCTGGGCAGTGGTGGGATTCAAGTAATTTAACAACCGGTTCTCTGCCCTAATGATTTCTTCCAACAACCAGTTTGCCAAACTGCTCAGAAAGTTAACAACCAGTTCTCCCGAAGTGGTGCGAACTGGCTGAATCCCACCACTGGACCTGGGATATTCTGAAAGCATATACTGACACTGGATCTTTCTAAAGCAGAAATTCACTAGCTGAGGGCCAACACATTTTGCTCATTATATTTTCCAAACTTTCTCAGAGCACACAAGATCAGTTCTTGATTTCTAGGCATGTCACTAAGAATAGAGCTCAGGACCAAAGTGGAGGATCTGGAGTTTAAGAAGACAAGAGAGCCTAATGGGAACATAAACTAATAACAACTTCCATGGTTACAACTGGAATTGTTGCCCTAGCAGTGTCTTCTGCAATTAGCCATCTGAATAGGAGCAAACCCTCTATAATAGGGTGCCTCCTAGAACACCTATATTTATTTATTTATTTATTTATTTATTTATTTATTTATTTATTTATTTATTTATTTATTTATTTATTTATTTATTTATTTATTTATTGGCTCGATTTATATGCCACCCTTTTCCAGAGACTCAGGGTGGCTTACAATGCATTAAGCAATAGCCTTCATACTTTTGTATATACCTGCTTAGTAGGGCTTTCGTCCCACCCCAAGCGGTGTTCTTTTTTATACAAAGTCAGCTTATTGCCCACACAAACCGGCTCCTCATTTTATCTACCTCGGAAGGACGGAAGGCTGAGTCAACCTTGAGCCTGGTGAGATTTGAACTTGCAGTAATTGCAGGCAGCTGGTGTTACTTAACAGTGCTTTAGTCTGCTGCGCTACCAAGGCTCTTTGAGCATAGCCTATTGAAAAAGATGCCATGGATAGATTTCCCTGATCCACCTTAGTAAAATAAGGTACTAGATGATTTCACTTTGATGATGCCCATAAATCAGCAGAGCTTCTAGTGCAATGTATGGTCAAGGCAAATGGGAAGAAATGGTTTTCGTCACAGGTAGATTTTTCATCATGGGATGGATGGAAACCATAATTCCCAGCCACACATTGGGAAGCATACATGCAGGGAAGGCCATTTTCTTTGAACTGATTGCATGTTAGCATGTAAACATTGTCGGCACAAGAAGCAAACAAGAGTTAGCAACTAAGTTCATTTTCCCAGCAATCCAACTTGACGTGTTGCTGGAGCATTTGAGTTTAACCACTAGGTTCAAAGGTTATTCAAAGGTTCTAGGTTGTTTTATTCAAAATAAGTAATTTTCCTTTTTGCTGCAGGGCCAAAGATTACCACTCACTCATTCAATGTCCATGGAAATTCTCAGTCATCCAGGTCATGATTATCCCAAAGGTGCCTTTTCAAGAAGCAACTGGACTTTCTGGTTTTTCTTTGAAGACGTTTCACTTCTCATCCAAGAAGCTTCTTCAGCTCTCTTGAAAAAGCACCTCTAGGAGTCTCTCTCTCTCTCTCTTTCTCTGTCTCTCTGTCTCTCTGTCTCTCTCTCTCTCTCTCTCTCTCTCTCTCTCTCTCTCTCTCTTATGCACAAACACACAGCTACAGATGCTACATATCATCAGATATTTATTGCATAAATAGTGGCAAATGATAAAAAAACCATACCCAGATCAATAAAATAAGGTTGCTATTGCATCTCTCTCTCTGCAAAGCTTTGAAGGATTGCTTCACTTCAATTAAAGTTTGTGCAAAAGCAGCCACTTCAAAGCTGCTTTGTAAAGCAATAGAGTCTCCCCCTTCCCCCCCACACACATACCTTCAAAAGCAAAATAAACTGGCTGAATTGCTTCATTTTCTGACTCAGAGAGCCCTTGTTTAGTAATTGGGATGGCTGGAAGAGGCTTTGAGATGATACAAAGCACTTCTGTCAGAAGAATGGTGTCATCTCGTCAAAGCGAAGGGCAGCGGCTTCACGCAGGCTGTCCATCCATCCATCATCTGTTTCTCTCATAGCCAGACAAAAAAATGGAAAAGTGCTTTAGGAACTGTCCAAGGAACCTGCCTGCATCCTTTGTGCTCCCTCATTACTGAACCCTCATCTGCCTCAGGAATGGGGTCAACTATAAAAGTGTCGCCTTTGCAGTTTTAATTTGAGACAAATTAAGGAACGCAACTGACTGTTTCTCCTAGTTTGGCTTCCCCTTCTACTGAGCAGGAAAATAGCTTACCTGGCACACCTCTTTTCATTGTTCTGAGACAGTAAACAAACAAACAAATAAATAAACACACAACACATGCCCTATATTTTTGGGGGTAAGACTAGATCAGGGCTTTGGAAGGCAGGTGTAGCCAGCTGATGTAGAAAGTGGGCCAAACCTGTGTCCCCCAAATAGCCTGGTTGTCAAAGCTCAGGCACAGAAGAGGAACATAAGATTCTATCTGCTCCAGAAGTGGTATTCAGCAGGTTCTGATCAGTTCTGGAGGACCGGTAGTAGAAATTTTGAGTAGTTTGGAGAACCGGTAAATACCACCTCTCATTGGCCCTGCCCCCATCTATTCTCTGCCTCCTGAGTCCCAGTTGATCGGGAAGAAATGGAGATTTTATAGTATCCTTCCCTTGCCATGCCCACCAAGCCATGCCCACATAACTGGTACTAAAAAAATTTGAATCCTACCACTGGACTCTGTTCCATTGGAAGAGCTCCCTTCCTCTTCCTCCTGGACTCCAAAACCTGTCAGTCAAGTCATCAAACTCAGAGGTAGGGCATGGGATGAAGCAAGGGTGGGTTCTACTTACCTTTACTACCAGTTCGCAACAGGATCGCAGTGGTTAGAGTGCAGTACTGCAGGCTCCTTCTGCTGGCTGCCTGCAATTTGGCAGTTCAAATCTCACCAGGCTCAAGGTTGACTCAGCCTTCCATCCCAGGTGGGTAAAATGAGGACCCAGATTGTTGGGGGCAATATGCTGACTTTGTAAACTGCTTGGAGAGGGCCTTAAAGCACTGTGAAGCAGTATATAAGTCTAAGTGCTATTGCTATTGCTAAATGCCATTGCTATATTTCACATAATGAAATATGAAATATACTTGAATAGAATTCTTTTTTTTTTTATGACTTTCTTCCGGCTTTTCCGGGCTGGTACATACCCAGTACACATAAACAGATTTCAAAGCTGTAAATTGTGCAGAACTCAGCCAGTGCTTGTTGAATGGTGACGCTTGTTGAATATCTGTTCTCATTTGTTGTCTTCCAGAAACTGCTGATGCTGATTCCCTTTGCCATTTATTCATGCAAACTAGGCATCTTCTCTTACAACCGATGCTTTTCTGTTAGTATCTATTTCTCTTCTGCTCATTACTGCCACTTTTGGTTCTTCACTATAGATCATGCTTCCCGATCGTTTTGATTTTCTTCTGTGTTTCATTTCTGATATGGGTAAAGTGAGATCAGTAGCAGCAATAATGAAGGAAGCATCATGAACATTTAGACTGAGTTAACATGTCACACTAAGCTTGATTTGTTTAACCAGGATAAATTAAATAAATCATAGTTACTTGTGTAAGATGCTAACCTATGGAGTATGGTATGCAAAATATCCTAAGCAAAACCAAGCAAAACATATTATTGCTTAGATCAAGGTATGAGATTAGCTTTAGAACAGTTTCCCACAGCTCATTTAAAATGCTCTTTTTCTTTTTGTGAACCAGAAGACAACTAACCAACATAGGTTTGCTGTCCCTAAAGCCAATGGCACCTCTGTTCTCGCTTGAAGCTACAAGAAATTGTCCTGCTTATTCCCAATGTTTCAATGTCAGTAGCTAACAAGAAAGCCATGTCAATCACAGGATGTGCAAGAGGCAAACCTAGAAGATTAGATTAACACAGTTAGGAGGGACCTTGTAAGTAATTTCGTCCAACCCCCTGCCCAAGCAGGAGACCCTACACCACACCTAGACAAATGGCAGTCCAATCTCTTCTTGAAAGTCTCCAGTGATGAAGCTCCCACAACTTCCGAAGGCAAGCTGTTCCATTGGTTGATTGTTCTCACTGTCAGAAAATTTCTCCTTATTTCTAGGTTGAATCTCTCCTTGATCAGTTTCCATCCATTATTCCTTGTCTGGCCTTCAGGTTCCTTAGAAAATAGCTTGATCCCTTCCTCGCTGTGATAGCCCCTAATCATCCTGGTTGCTCTTCTCTGCACTTTTTCTAGAGTTTCAATATCTTTTTTATAGTGTGGTGACCAAAACTGGATGCAGTCTTCTAGGTGTGGTCTTACTAACGCTTTATAGAGTGGTATTAGTACCTCACTTGATCTTGATTGTATCCCTCTATTAATGCAATTTAGGATTGTGTTGGCTTTTTTGGCTGCTGCCGCACACTGCTAGCTCATATTTAACCGTTTGTCCACTAAGACTCCAAGATCCCTCTTGCAGTTACTGCTATTAAGCCTGGTTTCACCCAGTCTATATGTGTACTTTTGATTTTTCTTGCCTAAGTGTAAGAGTTTACTTTTCTCTACGTTGAATTTCATTTTGTTAGATAGGGCCCAGTATTTAAGTCTGTCAAGATCCATCTGGATCTTGAGCCTAGGGTAATAATAATAATAATAATAATAATAATAATAATAATAATAATAAGAAGAAGAAGAAGAAGAAGAAGAAGAAGAAGAAGAAGAAGAAGAAGAAGAAGAAGAAGAAGAAGAAGAAGAAGAAGAAGAAGAAGAGAAACACCTGGAGGTCGGAGATCTTACGTATTTCTGGGGGCAGTTCATTCCACAGGGCTGGGGCTCCCACAGAGAAGGCCCTCCCCCAGGTGTCGCCAGCCGACATAACCTGGCTGATGGCACCCTGAGGAGACCCTCTCTGTGGGAGCGGACTGGTCGGTGGGAGGCTATTGGTGACAGAAGACGGTCTCGAAGGTACCCGGGTCCTATGCCATGGAGCGCTTTAAAGGTGGTAACCAACACCTTGAATCGCATCCGGAAGACCACTGGGAGCCAGTGCAGCTCGCGCAGGAGGGATGTCATGCGGGCACCACGAGTTGCGCCCATAACCACCTGCGCGGCCGCATTCTGGACCAGTTGGAGCCTCTGAGTGCTCTTCAAGGGGAGCCCCATGTAGAGAGCATTACAATAGTCCAGCCAGGAGGTGACAAGGGCATGAGTATTAGGTATTTCTGCCAGTTTAGTATCATCTGCACATTTGGTAAGTTTCCCTTCTATTCTCTCATCTAAGTTGTTTATGAAGATATTGAAGAGTACTGGCCCTAAGATGGAACCTTGTGGTACCCCACTACTTACTTCCCATCATGTAGACATAGACCTGTTAAGGACTACTTGTTGAGTATGGTTTGTCAGCTAGTTATGAATCCATCTGGTGGTAATGCTATCTATCCCACCTTTTTCTAGCTTACCAAGAAGTAGGTTGTGGTCTACTTTGTCAAATGCCTTGCTGAAGTCTATATTATGTCCTTCCCCTCACTCTCTACCTGAGTGAGCATGCGGTTAGTCATCTTTGAAAACAGCAGCTCCTCCCACATCTCTCCATCTAGGGATCAGCTACCCCTTAGGATATTTAAGTGAGGAGCAAGAAGAAGGACTTTTCCTACCAGCTCCCTAAATGTAAACTGTTCTGTAGAGTTGAAGACCTGAAGGCTTTGAAGAGCCATCTCTCCAGTCATAGTAGCTGATTCCCAGTGGGCGGCAGGGTAATTAAGCCACTTGGTCAAAGCACTGACAGGCATAGAGGAAGAATTACAAAGTAGAACAGGAGAGTTCCTTTTTACCACATCATGTCTCTCTGCATTGAGAGTCTGGCTACATGTGGGTTTAATGTCTACGGAGATTCTCATTCATCCAGGTCATGGTTGTTCCAAAGGCAACTGGACTTTCAAGGTTTTTTTTTTTCTTTGAAAACTTCTCATCCAAGAAGCTTCTTCTATTCTGAATCCACCTTTGGGATATAGATTTAGCATTTTCTTGAAAGTTCACTAAACATGTTTAAAAGCAGCTAGACTGACAGCCCTCAAACACAAGGAGGAGGATAATCTGGTGCAGTGGGAGCCTTTACATCTGTCAGCCCCTCTACTCCACAGCATAGATTCTGTCTCAGTGATGATATATGGGGGAAGGTTATGGGAAGAGCTCCCACTTCCTACTGTACCATGCAGCCTTCCCATCCCTTGTTCTGTACCATGCAGCCTTCCCATCCTCCCTCAGAGATCACCTGGTTCTGCCAATGATAGAATGGTCAATGAAGTTCATCAGGTTGCATCTGCAACTATATATATATATATATATAAGGCTGACTTAAAGATGGCTCAAGTCATACTGAGGATCAGAGAAAGGCAACGCCATCAGGACATGGCCAAAAAACCCCCCACCCCACCTTGCCAGGGCAAATGCATGCCATAAGTGCAAGTAAGGAAAGCACTTTACCTTTAGTTTTAGTTTTGTTGGCCCAACCTTCTTTATCAGTATGGCATAGAAAATTTGTGGTTATAGGAGCTAAGTTGGAGACATTGTTCTGAATTCTTCTGTTTAAAATCATCCATAATTTTTATAGATATTTTAAGCTTTGAAAAAGGCAGTTTAAGAGCTGCTGCCTAGAAAACCAAACCAAATCAACTCCTCCCAAAAAGCTACAGTTCAAACCTTCTGTGTCAACTAGCTGTCCTATCCAGTAAGAAATTAATTTACAAACACAAGCCTGGCTAAGACCCAATGATTGAAAAGCACAGACATCCTGTATCCTTAATTTGTTCAAATCCGATGTTTCCAGCTGAACGTCTCTGCAAGCTGAAAAAAGAAGCTATACTATATACTCATTAAGACAAAGGTCACCTATAATAATGCTCATTTGCATGCAAGAAGACAGGAAAATCTGATTTTGTTAAAGAGACATATTTTAGTCTCACCTGAAACACAAAGGTCACTTTATAGATTGTTTCTTCATTCCCAACTCGCTAACAAGCCAGTAAAAGATCAATGTCGCTCAATATCAAGGGTATCACCTCTCCGGAAACAGACGCATTAACTGTGTCAGTCATTCTATGAAAGATACATTAGCACTGATTTGTGCTAAATGCTTTGGATATTGATGATGATAATGATGATAATAATGCTTTGTAGTAGGATACTTCTCTTCTGAAGGTTTCAGAATCCCTAACAGGCCTGGTTAATAGGGCCTCCAGCAGCAATTAAGACTCGCAACAGTTCTGTGAAACAGGTAGGAAACAGATGGAGGAAAATGAGCCACAGGAAGGCTGAAAGAACCTGTTCAAGGTCACCCCCCTACATCTGAGATGCGATAGCAATGGTGGGTAAAGCATGTGGTGGCAGCTCTTATTTGCATTTCTAGGAAACACAGCCATTGTTCAGCTTCTCTATGCATACTAGAGAAAAAGCCCTTTTATTTTTACATTTTCAAAGGCACCCTGATATTTGAAAGGTGAATAGTTTGAAATGGAAATACTTATCTATGCAGATATAATGCACCTGCTTCTAAAGACAAACACACAAAGATGCATTGAACCTACCACCAGAAAACGTTTTCTGCACAGTGTAGCATTTATAACTGGTACGTGTTTGTGGAGTTCGTGACAACATTAGGCATGGCTTTTTAATGCATCACACTGTTAAATTACAGTGTTACTGTTTCTGTACCTTTTTTAAAAAAAATGAAGGAGAAGGAGTATTAAAAATACTTTTTTTTTCTTTCTCCAATAGATTTAAATGGGTTGTACTTCAAAACAAAACAAAAATCAAAGAAATGCTTAGCTTTGCACATCTACTTTTTTAAAAATAGAACTACGAGCTAAAATGGTAATATCAATCAATTTTGCCTTTGATTTACAACTGTGGGACAGTTGTCAAACTGCCAGGGCCACACAGTTTTGGGATTGCAACTATCGTATAGTCCAGGGGTCAGCAACCTGCGGCTCTGGAGCCGCATGTGGCTCGTTCACCCTCTGCTGCAGCTCCCTGTCACTCAAAATATTCATCACAACCACCAATGTCTGACACCCACTGGCACACAATTTATTGAGCTTTTCAACCCCCAGTAGGCCAACCATGGATAAATCCAAGAAAAGAAAAGTTTCAGAAGAAAACAGAACATTTAATTCAACTACATATGCTAGTTTTGTGGCCGCTCAAGAAATAATCAGGCAGGGAAAGGGTTTTGTGGCTCCCGGTGTTTTCTTTTCTGTGGGAACCGGGTCCAAATGTCTCTTTTAGTGTTTAAGGTTGCAAACCCCTGGTATAGTCAGACCATGTATAATTGATACTGGATTTTATTATAGATTTTAGTTGTTATTTATTATTTTATACTAGAAGTTTTAAGTGTATATATACTGTGCTTTTATTTGTTCTGGTCTAAGATTGTAATAATAAATTGTTGTTGTTGTCAAACTGCCATAGTTTTTGCTAGAGCCTGAAATGTAAAGCAAAGGTGGGAAAGGGCACCAATTTGTAACAAAAAAATAAATTTCTTAAGTGAAAGAATATCAGATTGTTCCCTGATATAAAGAGAAGACAGAAGGAGATGATCAAAATCACTCCTAAGGTGCTGCTAATAAAAAAGATTGGAGAAGGTTTCCCTTTAGTTGAAGGGCACACTGATTTCTCTCCTGATGTCAGGAGAAATTTATACCAGTTCAATACTGCCTAATACTTCCTGGGGTTTTTTTGTAGGGGCAATGCAGAAGACCATTGTTATTACAAGGAGAGAGTGACATACTTGGATTTCTCCTTTGTATTAAGAAAAGTCTAGAAGTTTATAGAGCCCATTCTGAACTAGCTTGCTAGGTTTTTTTTTTTCATTTTTGCTTGCTGGACGGAAGAGAAGGGGCTCAAATAGCTTCAAAGCTTTTCCCTCTGTGAAAATCTCAGACTGGCAGAGTCATATGCCAGTCAGTCAAGGTCAGGTCTTGCAGTTTCCAGACCGTAGCAAGGCCATGAAATCATGGTGCCAGGTTTTTGATTAAAAACTAGAGAGTTGTTATTATTTGTTGGGAGCTTCTACAAGGAATCTAGCATTATGTGCTGTGGAAACTGGCCAGCCATGGGGTAAGAGCTGTGGTGGCACAGTGGTTAGAATGCAATAAAAGGTAAAAGTTCCCCCACACATGCGTGCTAGTCGTTTCCAGCTCTAGGGGTGATGCTTGTTACAGATGAAAATACCTAACCTGATATCTGTAAATATGTGTGCTTGTTTATATGTCATTGTGTGATGTCATTGTGTCACTTACCATTGGTTAGTACTTACCATTAGCCCTGCCTTCTCTGTATATAAGTTCTTGCTCCTCCCAGATTAGTGCCTGTCTAATTGTGTTCCTGAGGAAGAAAAGAAATAAATATTACTATTACAAGAAAGCCTACAGTCTCTTATATATGGGCCTAACCAGGATAACCAAACTAGCAACAAATTGGTAGCAAGAGGATGGTTTGGTAGGCCCAACCGAACATAAAGATGCAAGACTCACATAACGACAAAAGAAGACCTGCCACCAGATACATAACGAAAAGAATGGCAGCTCAACTAACTCCTGACAAATATACACCACTTGAAAATATTAAGAAACAAACGCAATTACAAGAAAATGAACTGCTAACACCAAACAAAGAAGATGAGGTAAAAAGAAAAATACTAGAATTAATAGAAACAACTACAGCTGAATCAAATCTGCTTGTGAAAATCCGCAGCATAATAAACGACCACGGAACAGCAGCAGATAACGAAAATAACAAACAAGAAAACTGCAAGGTAAGAAATTCAACCCCTGACTTCAAAAATGACACCAAAGATGGCGACAGCTTCCCGCCTTTTTCATGGCAGCCATCTTACCCACCTAATACCTCTAAAATGCCTGACCAATTACTAAAAGAATTCCAAACCTCAAACTACGAAATAAAAAACAAAACCTACCAAGAAGATGATTACCCGAGTCCAAAAACAAATAAAAAACAATTATTTAAACAAAACAAAGCTCAACCTACTGAAGTAGAAATAGACAATGCTATACAGGTGCTAACTGCAGCACTCGGGACTAAACTAACAATACCAAACAAACAACCAGAAAATGAAATAGAAAATTCTAAACTACCATCTACCAAAGGCCAAAAAGAAATAGACTGTCTAAAGAAAGGCCTAGCCACCCGAAGAAAGACAAGCTGGCAATCATACTTACCTACTGAAGAGCAGCTCCCTGAACAACCCGGCTCCATTGGCAATGGCGGCCCGCCTCAAGCTCCACTTACTGACGACCTCAGAGAAGACTCCCCGATGAGCAGAGCAGCACCCCAGGCATTCTTCAGTCACCAGAGGCCCTCCGGAAACAAAGCAGAGCAACAGAAGGCCGTCTGGGACTTCACCCCAGGAGCTGCAGACACAGGAACCTCCCTCATCGACTGCTGGAGAAAAATGAGGACTGAGCATGCCCAGAACGAGCCTGCAAAGAAAGAAGAAGGAAACATAAATACAAGTCAGCGCAACATAGAGATAAGTAAATACAGACATACATCTACCATACCCAGGCCTTATTGTGAGTATGCTAAGGTCTTAAATCATGGACAGCTACTAAACATGAATAACACCTCACTACACTCAGGGACAATACCTCCAGACTTTATAAAATTGAAATTAGATGGAAGCAACTTAATGGAATGGGATCAGTATTTACAGATTGTATATATGAAAGAAAATGTTTTATTTTTTATTGATAACCCACCAAATAAGCCTTGGACCTATGAAATAGACTGCCTCCACCACAAAGCATACTATATGTTAATTGTTTCTATTTCCCCAAGTATACTCCCCAGTATAGAGCATAATTTAACTGTATTTGAAGTATATCAAAAATTATTCAGACTGTTCTATAGCAAAAATGTAGCCACTACCACAAAAATCTCTAGGGAATTCTATTCTGCCAAACTAAAACATGATACATCCATGAGTGAGCATATCTTGAATTTAAACGCTGTAAGAGCAGACCTTATTCAAAGGGGAGAAACCATTTCTGACAACACCATGAAAAGCATTATAATTAACTCACTAGATCACAGCTGGGATAACTACATTACACTAATAGATAACCTAAGTATAGAGCAAATTACTTTAGAAAACCTTACCAATAAGCTTATTACTGAAGATAGACTTAGAAGAGAGCGATATACACAACAAAGAGAAGGTAGAAATCAAAGAAGGACTGATTTCAGGGCCAGAGACAGATACCCACATGAATGTCTCACATGTGGATCTGAAAGACATCAGAGTAGAGACTGTCCCAAGAATATAGGATACAGTGACTCATATAAACACAAGGATAGAAGAATACACTTTTTAGACAGAACCTCCCCAGATTACAGGTATAAGAGAAGAGAATCACCACACTCTAGAGAAAGACAAACATACAGAAATAACCCTAGAGAAAATAAGAAAGGATCACTATATGGAATAAGAAATAATAACACTTTGATATCTGATTCACTCAACACCTGGCTCATAGATTCAGGAGCCACATGCCATACAACTCATAATAGAGAAATATTAAGTAACTTCACTGAAAAGAAATATTATATTAAAGTAGCAAACCAAAATAGAGTCCTAGTGAGAGGAATAGGAGACACGCATATAAAAGGTATAGGAAAAATAGAGGGGGTACTATTTGTGCCCGAAATTCCAAATAACATATTGGCAACCCTAAAGTTAAGCTTAGACAATGCAATAGAAACCACTTTCAGAGGTGGAAAGGTATTCATGACTAAGAACAACAGAAACATAGGTAAACTATTTACAAATGATGGACTAACATACCTACTGCCACAAGATAACGAACTAGTCTATGCAAACTATCAATTAAGAAACAAAAAACCAAATTCAGATAGCCATGATGAAAATAATGATAAGAATGCATCAAACACTGATACTAATATGTCTGAAAATTTAAACAATGGAAAACCTATTCACGATAATTGTAGTCACTTACTCCACAGAAAGCTAGGACACGCGAGCTTTCCAGTCATACGAAAAATGTTAGAGTGTTCCGAAGATTTAAAAATAAAGAACTGTAAAAATTACTTAGAATGCTCTGTATGCAATTCTTCCAAAATTAAAAACAAGCCAAAACCCAAAAAAGCCACCCGCACCACACAATCAACCTTTCAACTAATTCATATGGATGTAGTAGGCCCATTAAAACCTTCAATTAAATACAAAAAAAGATACTTCCTGACCATAGTCGATGACTATAGTAGATTTGGTTTTGTATACACCCTTAACCACAAAAGTGAGGTTTTCAAAAAATTTAAGGAGTTCTTTAAAATGGTAGAAACACAATACAATACCAAAATCAAACAAATAATGACTGACAGGGGGTCGGAATTCCTATCCAACGAATTTTCAATTTGGCTAAAATCACAAGGAATATTGCACTTTAAATCTTGTCCATTTTCCCCATTCCAAAATGGAGTCTCTGAAAGGAAGAATGGTTTGCTACAAACCATGGTTAAATGTGTGTTAGATGATGCTGGTTTAAACCAGTCATTCTGGGCTGAAGCCCTTAATTATTCCAATTACACTATAAATCGCTTATGGTCCAGTACAATCAATAAGACCCCATACGAACTCATGTATGGAAGGAAACCAAAAATTGGGCATTTACACGTATTTGGTGTATCTGCTGATGTATATGTGCCCTCACAGTTAAGACGCAAAGGAGAGAAAGTATCCAAAAGACTGATATTTATGGGGTACGAATCAGGAACCAAGGGATATCGCTTCATTGATAAAAATAATCACTTCATTGTATCCAGATCTGCCGTGTTTCATGAACACATGAACTGGTCAAAATTACATCTCAATGAAATTTACCCAGAATCAAAAAATATTACACACACGCACGCAAAACATCACACATCAGATACGAACCCCAAATCCACATCTACTAACAGAATCAAATGCCCAGTAATAGTTAATGATGAATGGAAAAAAGGACACCCCACTTTGAAAGTAGATCAATTAACCGAAAAAGAAGCTAAGTATATGCATAGCGATGAACATCCCCAGAATAGGCCCATTAGATCCAATAGGGGCATAATTCCTAAAAGATTAGATGATTACGTACTGTCTATCCAAGCTAAACACCTGACTCCTAACACATATGATGACATACTTAAGCTACCCCTAGAAGAAAAAAGTAAGTGGGAGGAAGCAATGAAAAAAGAGATGGACAGTTTGAGAGAACTAAATGTATATACACCAACAGACCTGCCCACTGAGAAATCCCCTATTGGCACTAGGTGGATCTATAAAATCAAGGAGCTAGAGGATGGTAAATTCCTATACAAAGCCAGGTTGGTGGCTCAAGGCTTTGCCCAAAGATTTCCGGATGACTATGAAGACACTTATTCCCCAACCGTTAGATCAGAAAGCGTGAAAACAGCACTAGTATTAGCTTCTATCTTAAATCTGGAAGTATATCAATTTGACGTGCAGACAGCCTATCTGCACGCTGATCTAGATAAAGAAATTTATGTGAAAGCACCCCCAGGAAAGGATACAAAAAAGGGAGAAATTTGGCTATTAAACAAGAGCCTTTATGGACTAAAACAGTCCGGTAAGCGGTGGTATGAGTGCTTATCAAAGATACTTAAAAATATGGGTTTTGTAGCTACTTCATCTGATTTTTGTTTTTTCACAAAAAAAAATAATGATTCTATTGAATATGTTTTGATTTATGTTGATGATATATTGTATTTTGGACACGACAAAATTAAATGTGATAATTTCGCTGAACAACTAGGCAAAAATTTCAACTTAAAAATATTAGGAAAGGTAAATAAGTATCTAGGAGTCCAAATTGACAAAACAGATAAGGGGTTCAAATTATCTCAGAAAGACAAGATTATGGAACTCATACAAAAATGTAATTTAATTAATTCAAAAATTTGTGATACTCCTATGTCAACTGATTTTTATAGGAATGTGTATAATGAGTACGAACCATTCAAGGATAACACGTTATATCGATCAATTATTGGGTCCTTATTATACATATCTAATTGGACCAGGCCTGATATCACCCTTGCTGTAAATTTGTTGTCAAGACATGTAAGCAATCCTAACTCATACCACTGGGAAGGAATTAAGAGGATTCTAAAATATCTAAAGTCTAGCATTGATATGTGCTTATTCTTAGAACCATTCATTTCTGAAAAACCAACTTTGACCTGCTACGCTGATGCTGATTGGGCTACTGATTCAAAAACCAGAAAAAGTACTTCTGGATATGTTTTTCTTATAAATGGCTGTGCGGTGCACTGGTACACAGGCAAACAGAATTTAATTGCCACTTCCACAGCGGAAGCCGAATATGTTTGTTTATCCAAAGCGGTCAACAATCTAACTTGGTTCGATGACTTGTTAACCAATGTGTGGGATGAACCTGTTTATCCAATTATTATCAATGAGGACAATAAGGCAGCAATTGATATATCAGCTTCCGAAGCAATAGGTCAACGATCTCGACATATCGATATAAAATATAAACATGTAAGACAACTGTCAAGTATAGGATTTATTAAAGCTATCCATTGCAATACTAGTGAACAAATTGCTGATATCCTCACTAAGCCATTGCCAACCAAACAACATATGTATTTGACTTCCAAACTTGATGTGCATATATAATCTTAATAACCCACCATTAGTTAGGTATTTTAGAGGGGGATTTGTTACAGATGAAAATACCTAACCTGATATCTGTAAATATGTGTGCTTGTTTATATGTCATTGTGTGATGTCATTGTGTCACTTACCATTGGTTAGTACTTACCATTAGCCCCGCCTTCTCTGTATATAAGTTCTTGCTCCTCCCAGATTAGTGCCTGTCTAATTGTGTTCCTGAGGAAGAAAAGAAATAAATATTACTATTACAAGAAAGCCTACAGTCTCTTATATATGGGCCTAACCAGGATAACCAAACTAGCAACAATGCTCATCTCTGTTTCAAAGCCAAAGAGCCAGCACTGTCCAAAGACGTCACCATGGTCATGTGGCCAATATGAGTAAATGGCAAAGGTGCACAGAGCGCTGTTACCTTCCCACCAAAGGTGCTCCCTATTTTTCTATTTGCATTTTTATGTGCTTTCAAACTGCTAGGTTGGCAGAAGCTGGGACAAGTAACGGGAGCTCACTCCATTACACGGCGCTAGGGATTCGAACCACTGAACTGCTGACCTTCTGATCAACAAGCTCAGCATCTTACCCACTGAGCCACCGCCTCCCAGTAGAATGCAGTATTGCAGGCTAATTCAGCTCACTGCCAGGAGTTTGATCCTGACTGGCTCAAGGTTGACTTAGTCTTCCATCCTTCCAAGGTCAATAAAAATGGGGACCCAGTTTGTTGGGGGCAATATGATGATTCTGTAAACCGCTTAGAGGGGGCTGTAAAGGGGAGTTATTGCTATCTCTGCTGTCATTATTACGTTGCTCCTGACAGCCTGTAAAAAAATTTATGTATTATCTTGCTTGGTATGCATGCTTTTTTCTGCCATCCTTTTCAATCTGTTTTTGGCTAATAATAAAAGCTTAAAATCCCTTTATTCACTAGTGTGCTTTTCACTAGTGCTATTCACTAGTGTCTGTTGATCCAAAAGAATCAATTACCTGGGCACCTGATCGCTGTCCCGGCACTTGGCAAAACAGTTCTGCACAATATTTTGACATACTACCGGGACTATTACTCAGTCTGTCTTAGAATATGAGCCTGAAGCTCCAGAAATGGCATTCATTGGTCACTTTAGAGATAGCCCAGTCAGACTCCATAGGCAGATATAAAGTGAGATTTGAATAAATGAAAGTCTTTTGTTCTATAGTTCCATGGAAATTCTTATAATTCTTTTTCTTCTGCACATTATTATTTTCCTCCCCCCCTTCCCATGACTTTGCTGCTTTGATTGAAAGTGAATTTCAGATAGATAGGTCACTCTGATTTTGTGCAGAGGGAATGGATTGTTTGTGGTGAATGTTAATTTTCTCAAGGCAGTGGATTCGACTGTTGCATGCCGACAGTATTGGAGGATATAGCAAATATAAAAATAATTTAAATTTCACATAAAACAAACCAGCTTCCTTATGGGACAGCTAGCTAACGCAGTTAGCTGCTACACAACTGTTTGTGATATGTGCCAATTAATATGTTGGAAAAATTCAGATCTCTTTCTCAGCCCCCTATATCTTTCCACCCTTATGATTATGGTGACTGATGGTAGTACTGCTGCTACTGTCGAGCCCAGCCTTGGCTCTACACAAAGGGGTGTAGTAAGGAAGCTGCATACCCGGGGGTCCGGACGGCACACGATAAACATCTGAGGGTTGTTGGCTGATAGGTGGTGGGTGCACATGACGTGAGGGTGCTGGTGATGGGTTAGGCAATCGGGCATGCCACGATGGGGTGAGCCATTGCTTTAAACGGACTTTGCTGCTGCGATGAGGAAGTGGAGAATAACATCATGTCAGGTCCCCGAGCAGCTGAGAAACGAGGATCCCAGGAAACGATGCCTGATTGGAAGGCGGGGTGGTGCGCCCTATTTAAAAGGCACTGAGAGGTGGCTGCTCTCAGTGCCAACTTTATGTTACACATTGTAAGCTTGGCATTGTCTACGATCATCCTGGAGCACGAATAAAACATCTTTCTCACCCTGTGAAGCTCGGCTGAAGGTTTTGTTTGAATATGCCCAGGTTTGTTGAGCAAGCCAAGAGCTACTGCTGATAGTAAAGGCATTCTGGTTTGAGAACAAGCATCAATACCAACACACTTCTCCTAGCTATTACAGCATTTTTATACATATCAATATCACCTTATGCAGCCCACCAGAGTAGATTGGGAATAATGTATATGTAAAGATTTTTTTTTAAAAAAAATATGTTCAATGATACCTGATTCCCAGAGACTGCCCATTGGACAAGTCCCTGCAGTTTTCTTGGAAAGATTTTTCAGAAGTGGTTTGCCATTGCCTCCTTCCTAGGGCTGAGAAAGAGTGACTGGTCCAAGGTCACCCAGTTGGCTTCACGCCCCTGAGAGGACTAGAACTCATGGCCATCTGATTTCTAGCCTGATGCCTCAACCACTACACCAAACCGGATCCTGTGTATAAATACATATTTGCATATAATTCTCTCGCACACAAATATATATTTAATGTTCAGAATGATGTACAAATTGTATGAAATAAATTTAACAGAAGAGAAATAAGAAACCATAATGCTCAGATTTGTCTATCGTTTCTTTGGTCCAACTTTTATTTTAAAAGAAGTCTGGGAAAAGTTTTGGAGACTGGCTTTCATTTAATCTCTTTGGAGATGGTGAGGGCTGAATTACATGGGTTGTTGGCACCAAATGAATTGTGTTGTATCACACTTTAGAATTTGCACTATTTCTGATTCAGATCAGAAAAAATATTTTGCAAACTACGGGGGTTCAAAAGCAGCACTAGTCAGTTACTCCTTCAGGCAACCAATGCTATCAGAGAAATGGCAGCAATGTGGATTTATTTTTGACGGAAAAACCACACACATTTGAACTATATGTTAAATTGTGATACTGTTTTATCTTCTTTCCATCTTCCTTCTATGATTTAGCTCGATCAGCCATTGCCATAATTTATTTTCAAGGCTTCCACTTATGGTGGATATTTATTTCTAAGATCTGTGTCTAGAGACACATGTCCAGCTCTGCCCTGAACCAAAATCTGGTGTGGCCCACCAGCAGCCAGAGGAGCTGGCAACAGATTTGGATAGTGAGGAGGTTGGGGTGGAACAAGGGCCAATCCTGGAGTCTGGGGAAGGCTCTGACAATGCCCTGTGTCGGAGGCAGAGATAGGCCCAGGGCAGTGGTGATATCCATTTTTTTTTACTACCGGTTCTATGGGCTTGTCTTGGTGGGAGTAGTGTGGTGTGGCTTGGTGGGCATGGCAGGGGAAGGATACTGCAAAATCCCAATTCCCTCCCCACTCCTGGGGAAAGGATATTGCAAAATCTCCATTCCCACCCCATTCTGGGGCCAACCAGAAGTGGTATTTGCCGGTTCTCCAAACTACTCAAAATTTGCACTACTGGTTCTCCAGAACCTCTCAGAACCTGCTGGATTTCACCCCTGGGCCAGCGCCATATGACAGGTATCAGCTGCCTTCGGAGTCAGACATCAGTGAGGCAGACGAACAGCTGGAGCCTGTTCCCAATGTGCACATGCGCAGAGTTGCCAGACAAAGGGAACAGCTAAGGAACAAGGGTTGACTTGGGAGTAAGGCCACAGGTGGACAATGAAGAGGAGCGAAAGGGGAGGGATGTTTGCAGGAGACAATTAGTTCATTCCTGCATTCTTGCCAAATATTGCAGCATCTGAAAGATATCGGCCTGGCCACTCTCCAAGCCTGATAAAGGTCGGTAATTGTGAACTATCTTGAAAGACTGTGGGAGAGGAAAGACTGCTGGAGAGGAATTCACTGTAAATTAAATAAAAAGGATTTATCGGGACGAGAACTCGGCTTCGTGCTGCTGGGGAAGCCTAGGTCAGAACGAAATCATTATTCAGACTTTATCCAGACTTGAGATTCTTTCTTAAACAAGGGTTTAAAATGTGTTTAACCTGGTGGCAGAATGAATGCAAGCTGCCCTATTGATTTTGGAACTTTTTTCTTAGCCGGCAAACAGTTGATAACCAGTGATTGGGACAGGTTAATAAGACAGAAGTGCAGTAGACATCTTAATGAGAACCATCAAATATCTCCAGGAATAGATACTGGGTAGAACATTGCATGGCTAATTCTAAGATAAGTATTGGCTAGCTGTCCAAGACTCCATGTAAAGAATTGTCCAAGGCCTGAAAATATCACATATATATTTATATATAGGTAGTCCTAGATTTTCGACTATTGATTTAGTGATCATTCGGAGTTACAATGGTACTGAAAACAGTGACTTATGACCTTTTTTCACACTTACAACCATTGCAGCATTCCCATGGTCACATGATCAAAATGTCAGCCCTGGAGCCATTTTCTCCTGGCATCTTCAGGGCTGCCAGAGTGGAGGCTGGTCAAGCTATGGGAACAGGAGGCAGAGATCGCAAAGGAATTGTAAGCAAAATAAAATTATTTCCTCTGAGAACTAAAGACGTTTCCACCAGGAGAAAGAAGGCAGGATGTGGGGCAGGGGTGGGTTCTACTTACACTGTACTACCAGTTCACAACGGGAGCATGCGCGCTTCTGCACATGTGTAGATCATCAATTATGACATCCGGCAGGTGGCTGGAGCCTCCTGCCGCTTTTACTACCAGTTTACTACCAGAACCGGACAGAACCAGGAGCAACCTTCCATTGAGGTGGGGCCAGATGAACTTTGGATTGTGACCTTATTGGACCATGTGCTGGAGTGCATGACCTTATTGGACCATGTGCTGGAGTGCATGGGCAGGGGGAGGAAAAATGTACTTTTAACTAAGGGGAAACTCGAGGGGGCTTTAGAGTCGGGTTTCCCCAGATGTGCCAATATGACCTGACTAATGAGGAGTATGCTAGTCTCAGAGTTTTGATTCAGTTGGGTGGGTTACTTGAAAACCTGACACAAAATTCAGACACTTGATTCATATTTATGATGATTACAGTGTCGCAGAGTCATGTGATCACCTTTTGCAGCCTTCTGACAAGCAAAGTCAATGCGGGAAGCCAGATTCACTTAACAACCATGTTACTAATTTAACAACTGCAGGGATTCACTTAACAACTGGGTCAAGAAAGGTTGTAAAATGGAGCAAAATTCATTTAACAACTGTCTCACTTAGCAACAGAAATTTTGAGGTCAATTTTGGTCATAAATCAAGGACTACCTATATGGGAATATAGAAAGGACACTCCAGACAAAAATATGGGTGAAACGCAGAGAAGGGGAATTTTATGTACTGCTTAAAATGTTTTATAAATGAAGGCAAGTATATGTGTCCCAGGATAATGTTGCAGAATCCAAAATGTGGTCAATCACTGGGACCAGAGGTTTTGTCTTCTGAGCTTTTGTATGTCTGTATGTCGGGGAACATACAGACAGTATGTCTGTATGTTCCCCAACATGCAGACATACAGTTCACAAGGGAGGAAGAAACAGCTAGGCAATTACCATTTTTAGATGTACTTGTCAACAGACAAGAGGATGGAAGTCTAGAAACCACAGTTTATTGCAAGGCCACCAACACTCCATGCCTTCTGAATTTCAACAACAACCATCCACTGTCATACAAAAAGAGTTGTATCAGAACACTATATGTCAGGGTGAGAATCCACTGTAGCAGGGGTGGGTTCTAAATTTTTTTACTATCGGTTCTGTGGGCGTGGATTATTTTGTGGGTGTGGCTTGGAGGTCATGTGACTAGGTGGGCGTGGCTAGCTGGTCAGAGTCATTTCTGGAAGGTCCTTGCACTTACGACCAGTCCTCGCACTTATGACCCGACTCATTTGTTTGCTTTTAACACTGATCAGCTGTAGGACGGCCCTTTGAAGCCCCGCAGCAAGAGTTTAAACAGTTTTTTTCCCTCTAGTCATCAGCTGGGACTCAGGAGGCAGCAATAGATTGGGGGTGGGACCAAATAAAAGGTAAGAATAACGGGGGGTGGGGGGTGGGATGACGGGGGGGAGAACCGGTTCGGTGACATCATATCGTCACCGCTACCAGCTCAGCCGAACTGGACCGAACCGGGAGGAACCCACCACTGCATTGTAGTATCCAGCAAGCCAAACAGCCTGAGAGCAGGTACCTACATGAACAATTCAAGCAGAATGAGTACCCACAATCATTTGTCACAAGATGTCTGTGCAACATGGTGGGGAGAGAAAGGAAGAAACAAGGTACAAGACCAACCACATGGCACACCCTGCCATACATAAAAAACATTTTGGAAGATGTAGAATGCAGTTTCTGAGATTTGCAAGTGGGCATCGCACACCGCCCAGAGGCTACCACACGAGAATGCATTGTACAATGCATTGCACTGCAATGCACAAATTATGCATTGTAAAGATCACTTGGAGGGAGATATTTCCAGTGTAATCTACTGAATCCCTTACATGGATTGCCCATGTGACTATGTAGGACAGACATGGAGGAAGCTAACCACCAGATTGCAAGAACACAGGTGAGCAATCAGATGAGGAGACCCAAACTCATTGGTATCTTCACACTGCAATGAACTTTTGCAGTTACTATGATTGTTGGATGAGCAGGTACAAAAACAGCCAGGGAAACAGGTCCCTCATCAGTCAGCAAATGTGCTGATTTAGCATCAGCCTATCAAATACTTAGAAGGTGAGAGCTGGACAGCACAAGCAAATGACAGCCAGAGCCCACTGTAACAACATTGCCAAAAAGTCATTAAGAGTTGTTAACCTAATCTTGCATAACTTCTTCTCTGGTAATATTGTTCTGCTAACTAGAGCATACAAAACATTTGCTAGACCAATTCTCGAAAAAGCTCATCTATCTGGTACCTGCACTGTATATCAGACATTAATACAATTGAGCGAGTCCAGAGATATTTCACAAGAGGAGTCCTCCACTCCTCCGCTCGCAACGGAATACCTTATGCTACCAGGCTTGAAATTTTGGGCTTAGGCAACTTAGAATTGCGCAGCCTTCAGTCTGACCTAAATGTAGTATACAAAATTATGTTACAACATAATTTCAATGACTACTGTCAATGACTACTTCAGCTTCAATCACAACAATACACGAGTACATAATAGATACAAATTTAAAGTAAACGGCTCCAAACTTGATTGCAGAAAATACAACTTCAGCAGCAGAGTGGTCAGTACCTGGAATGCACTACCTGACTCTGTGGTTACTTCCCCAAACCCCCATAACCTTAACCTTAGACAGTCTACTGTTGACCTCATCCCATTCCTAAGAGGTCTGTAAGGGGCGTGCATAAGCGCACCAGCGTGCCTACCGTCCCTGTCCTACTGTCCCCATTTATTCATACCCATTTCCTGCGTTCATGTTCATGTCCATGTTTATAATTATATCTGTTATCTTATTCATGCTTGACAAATAAATAAATCTAGAAATCTAGACTTAAAAGCCAGCCATCAACACACCCCAATCAACATCTAAAAAGCCACTTACAACAGGCACTATAAATACCACACAGAGAATAGCACACCCTGTGCTAGAGAGAAGTGCCCTGAAGATTGGCTCCAGCATGAGTCCGAAAGCTCGGAAGACAAAATCTCTGGTCCTGTTGACTGACCCAGATTGGATCCTTAAAATGTTTTCTTCACATACTTCAGGAACTCAGCCATCATTTATTGTAAGATCCGCATTTCTGTTGAGGATCATAAACTTTACATATTAGCTTGAATAACAACTCGGCTATCTGATTTGTTTCCATTTGAGCTGCACGTTTGGGAGGAAATGTATGACAATATTCATAGTGTAATATATAAGTTTCATTGAAAGATGGAATTGCAAGAAATGTCACAAATGTTTATTTATTGCTACTGCCTAAGGAAAGAAGAAAACAATAGTGGTTTTTTTTTAAAAAAATATTGCCATTTATAATCTGTCTGAAGTAGATGGTGCTGAGGTTTGATACTGAAGATGACAGAGAAGGGAGCTATAGCTAGTAAGACTGGGGGTTGGATAAGGAGGAAACAAAAAAACTAGTTGACAAGGTTTCAGCTAGGGCAGCAATTGATTGCTTCAATTTATATATCTCTTTATAATATTCCTATCAAGAATAATGGAAGGCTGCGAACAAAATCTTGTCTTGCTTTGATAGAGAGAAATAAATGCAAACTGTGTGTCAGGACCATAAATAAGCAGCCGCAAAGTCAATTTTCCAGCATGTTCTCAAATGCTGACATGCAACCCCATGTTCCCAAGATTTGTGATGACATAAATGAAGTGCACAACAGCTATAAGCCCTACTATATCCCTCATATGTACCTGAAGCAAGACTGGAATGGATGGTTTCCCTTTTGTGCAAGAGCTACTGAAAGGAGAGAAAATTAGATTATTGTTCAGGAGGTACGGATACTTGTCTGAATGTGATGAACAAATCTTGGAGGAACATAAGTGGCATGAAGAAGTAATTCTGTGGCGGAGCTGTTAACACTGCAAAATTCACCTCTTTCCCAGGCCTGGCCCTCCACGCTATCGAGGGCCTATCTTGATGATGGGTTTTGAAGCCCCGAGAGATAGCATGAGGCAAAGAAGAGATTGAGGGGTTTTTTAACTGGGTTTTTAATCAAAATTTTAAGGGGTTCGGGAAAGACTGGGGTGGGTTTGGGGGGAAATCCATCAGGGTCGAGGCCGGGCCCTGCGTGGGGGTGTGGCATCAGGGATACGGGGTCGGATGTGTGGGAGGGGGCAGGAGCTCGATCCAGGGAGGGTTGTTCAATCAGTACTAGGTGGGAGGGGCAGATATGAGGGTGGCAGGGGGCCATATTTTTTTTTTAATTTGATTTATATGCCGCCCTTCTCCGAAGACTCAGGGCGGCTTACAATGTGCTCAGCAATAGCCTTCATCCTTTTGTATATTTATACAAAGTCAGCTTATTGCCCCCACAAACTGGGTCCTCATTTAACCTACCTTAGAAAGGATGGAAGACTGAGTCAACCTTGAGCCTTGGAGAGATTCGAACCAGCAGTAAATTGCAGGCAGCTGTGTTAATAACAGGGTGCATATCATGTTTCAGGAGTGCGCACTCGCTACCATCGAGTGATTGCGTGCTCCGGCCCCCAATGCCTTTCTCGTTCCCCAGGTGGTTCAGATCCTCAGGCCCTGGACCTCCGGCTGATGTTATGTAACGCCAGGTCTCTGGTAAATAAAGCCCCTCTCATTTACGATCTTATTCAGGAGGGGGGAGCGGACCTGGTGGGTATTACGGAGACCTGGTTGGGCCCAGAAGGGGGGGTGCCCCTTGTAGAAATGTGCCCACCAGGTTTCTGGGCATTCCATCAGCCGAGGGCCCAGGGGAGGGGTGGGGGGGGTGGCGGTTGTTATTAATGAAGATCTATGTCTGAGGGAGACCACTGTTCCTCAGATAGCTGGATGTGAGTCCCTCTTTGTAAAGTGGGGCCGTGGTGTGCAGGTGGGCCTGCTGATCATGTACCTGGCTCCCTGCTATGTGGCAGCGGCCCTGCCCGAGCTGCCTGATATGATAGCCGGGGTGGCGATTGGTACCCCCAAGCTGATGGTCGTGGGGGATTTCAACCTGCCATCGGTCGGTGACACATCAATGGCAGCCCGGGAGTTCATGGCTTCCATGATGGCCTTGGACCTGACCCAGTTAGTTCGAGGCCCTACTCACACGGGGGGACACACTCTGGATCTGATTTTTGTCTCTGGTCAGTGGCAGAATGATCTAGAAATAGGGGATTTAGTTACGCAGCCCTTGTCATGGTCTGATCATTCACTCCTTCGACTGGATCTTCAAACTGCTACCCCTCGCCGCAGGAGACTGAACTGGTTAGATGGTTCCGTCCCAGACGCCTGATGGACCCGGAGAGGTTCCGGACGGAGATTGGGCCACTCCCTGAGGCTCTGGCCCATGACTCGACTAAAGAACGAGTGGCTGCCTGGCATAGGGCAACCACTGAGGCTTTGGACCGCGTCATGCCTTTGTGGCCTCTGACTCAGCGCCGATCTCAATTGGCTCCTTGGTTCTCCGAGGAGCTGAGAGAGTTGAAGCACCGGAAAACATGCCTGGAGTGCAGTTCAAGGGCCAGCCGTTCCGAATCTGACCGAACACTGGTGAGGTCTCATATTAAGACCTACCTAGTGGCGATCAGAATGGTGAAGTCTAGCTACTTTTCCGCTCTGATTGGATCTGCAGATAACCGCCCAGCTGCCCTGTTTAGGGTGATCCGTTCCCTTCTCCATACGGAGCGCAGGAAGACCCCTTGCAGGGTAGGGCTGAGGATTTTGTCCAATATCTGCATGACAAAATTGCTCAGATTCGGGAGGGCTTGGACTCCGACTGGATGGGGTCAGATAGGATGATGGAGGTGGGTCTTAAGAATGTTAGCTGGGAGGAGTTTGACCTTGTGACTCCAGAGGACGTGGACGGGTTCTTGGGTAGGCTGAATGCGACCACATGTTTGCTGGACCTGTGTCCCTCCTGGTTGGTGCTGGCTTTCCAGGAGGTTACATGAGGCTGGCTCCAGGGGATTATTAACGCTTCTTGAGTGAGGGTTTCTTTTCCACCACTTTGAAAGAGGTGGTGGTGAGGCCCCTCCTCAAGAAGCCTTCCCTGGACCCAGCTGTTTTATCAAATTATCATCCTGTCTCCAACCTTCATTTCATGGTGAAGGTTGTTGAGAGTGTGGTGGCACGACAGCTTCCTCAGCATCTGGATGAAGCAGATTATCTGGATCCATTCCAGTCAGGTTTCAGGCCTGGGTATAGCATGGAAATGGCATTGGACGCATTGGTTGATGATCTCTGGAGGGCTAGGGACAGGGGTTGTTCCTCTGTCCTGGTCCTGTTAGATCTCTCAGCAGCTTTTGATACCATCGACCATGGTATCATGCTGCGCCAGCTGGAGGGGTTAGGAGTGGGGGGCACTGTTATACGGTGGTTCGCGTCCTTCCTCTCCAGCCATACACAGTCTGTGTTGGCAGGGGGGCAGAGGTCGACCCCAAAGCGCCTAGTTTGTGGAGTGCCACAAGGGTCGGTCCTCTCGCCCCTCCTGTTCAACATTTATATGAAGCCCCTGGGCGAGATCATCCATGGCTTCGGGGTGGATTTCCATCAGTAGGCTGATGATACTCACCTGTACATTTCTACCCGGGCCACCCCAATGATGCCCTTGAAGTGATGACCCGGTGCCTGGAAGCCATATGGATCTGGATGGGGAGGAACATGGGGAGGACTTAACCCCTCCAAGATCGAGTGGCTGTGGTTTCTGGCATCCCGTCATAGTCAGTTGACTCCATCACTGACTATTGGGGATGAGATCTTGACCCCCTCAGAGAGAGCTCGCAACTTGGGCATCCTCCTGGACTCGCAGCTGTCCTTAGAAGACCATCTGACGGCTGTGGCCAGGGGGCTTTTTATCAGGTTCACCTGATTTACCAGTTGCGTCTCTCGGCTCGTCACCCAGCCAGCCTTTTCTGGACCGGGACTCCCTACACACAGTTACTCACGCCCTCGTCACTTCCCGTCTGGACTATTGTAATGCTCTCTACATGGGGCTCCCCTTGAAGAGCACCTGGAGGCTCCAACTGGTCCAGAATGCGGCCACGCGGGTAATTATGGGAGCGACTCGACGCTCCCATGTAACACCGCTCCTGCGTGAGCTGCACTTCCGGTGGTCTTCCGGGTGTGATTCAAGGTGCTGGTTGCCACCTTTAAAGCGCTCCATGGCTTGGGACCTGGGTATCTATGAGACCGCCTTCTGCCGCCGATAGCCTCCCATCAACTGGTACGCTCCCACAGAGAGGGGCTCCTCCGGGTGCTGTCGGCTAGGCAATGTTGGCTGACGACCCCCAGGGGGAGAGCATTCTCTGTGGGGGCCCCTACCCTCTGGAATGAGCTGCCCCCAGAGATTCGTAGGATTCCCGACCTGTGTACCTTTCGTCGCGCCCTAAAAGCATTATTATTTCAACAAGCAGGGCTGGCCTAAATAATAGCAATATTTTACTATTTTAATGGGTTGTTTTATTAGAGTTCTTGGCCAATTTATTTAATTGTTTTAAATTGCTTTTAATTTTTATACTGTCATGGCTTTATTCTGGCTGTACACCGCCCTGAGTCCTTCGGGAGAAGGGTGGTATAGAAATTTAATAAAAATAAAAAATAAAAATAAATAAATGAAAGAGTGAAAAGAGAATGAGGGAGGGAGGGAGGGAGGGATGGAGGCAGGGAGGGAGGGAGGGAGGGAGGGAGGAAGGAAGGAAGGAAGGAAGGAAGGAAGGAAGGAAGGAAGGAAGGAAGGAAGGAAGGAACCAATAAGGCTTATCCTCACATCCCCTAAGTGTAGCACAAATATGACCCAAGCAGCCAGGCACTGTTTTTATATGAAACTGTCTCAAGAACTTTCTTTATTCCATCTTCAGCCCACAGTGGAGGCAGCTTCCAGTTTAAAACAAGTATTTTCCCTCTTCTTCTCACATAATGTCTTCTTTGGACACAGATCAGAGAGCTTCATCCATAATGCAGTTCATTATAAAATCAGGGCCAGAATTTGCTCATCTCTGTTGGCCACTTGCTTTGATCCTACCCCCTCTCCAATGGTCACTAGTCACTGTTCATCATGGCCTTTGAATTTCAGTTGCAGGAGAGCCTCAAAATCTGGCTTCCCCAGAGATATCTGTTCACTAGTGCTCTCTGAACCTTCACATGGGCTCCTTTAAAAATAGGTTTAGTGCTTTTCTGAAAGAGCATTAGACCTGTGCTTAAAAATTATTTGTACATTGATTTAAACTGAGTGTTGAACTGGGAAACAAAGTTCTTTTAGATGTGTATTATTGGTTCTGTCACCAATGGAGGACCAGAACTACTGGTACATATTTTTATTACTTCTGCCTACAAAAGGTTTAATATGGCTACATTTGTCATTGAGGTAGAGGGAGAAGACCTTTTGTTTAGTTAACTTGTCTCCATGGTCATCCATTTGCTATATCTGGGGATCCGTTTTGAGGAGCTCACTTACAATGCTGTCATTCCTTTGCAGCACTAACTGAACACAGAGCATACTTATTACAAACGAGACAAATTTGGGCTTGCAGTAGATTTTGCATTCCTTTGGAAAAGGGTTAGACTTGGGACTGAAACTAACTAACAGGCCCAGATGCGCTAGTGGCCTCTTAGCCAGACAATATGACACGAGATTAAACATGTCACTCCAAGCCCAAGCCTACTCCACCCCACTTTAGGAAGAATGAATTTTTCCCCCTATTGGGATGTACTCTCACTTGAAAGAGAAATGAAAGTAGGGGAACCTGTTCCACATCAAAACAGTAAAGACAGAACAACTTCTTACTATGCCAGAAGGAACCTCAGCAATTAAGGCAGCAAATCGTAGGCTGACATACTTTTCTATTGGGTCAAGGACTGGCGAGTAACCTTTTAATGTAGCCATCCAACAGTGCCTAGCAGGATGCCCCTATGCTTGTTGTGTCTTTCCACAGTGGAAGTAAGTTTTAGCCCAGTAGGCATCAATAGCATTGAATTTGCACAAAAGGTCACATCTCCAAGTAATTGGGGTAGGGAGTGAGAAAGACGACCCCAATGGAGATTATACATTCTCTGCTCCCAAAGAAAAGGGAATAAAGCATTTTTTTTTTTAAAAAAAAATCTAGAATATCCAGTTAAGTATGAAGTATAAGAATGATGGGGCAGTACAATTCAACCTGACTTGAAAAATTCTGTGATGATGATGATGATGATGATGATGATGAGGAGGAGGAGGAGGAGGAGGAGGAGGAGGAGGAGGAGGAGGAGGAGGAGGAGGTGGTGGTGGTAGTTATCCATTCAATCATGTCCGACTCTTGGTGATTTTATGGACCAGGTTTCTCCAAATCTTCTAATCTTGCACTACTATTTCTTTCTATGCTCTGGCTAATATCAGTCTTGATGGTGTCCAGCCACCAAATTCTTTGATTTCCTTTTACTGCTAACTCTTCCAAACATAATTACTTTTCGGTGGTGATAACTGATCTAAATAAAGGTAGTTTTATCCATTCTGTAGAGTTGATTTCATGATCTGGTCTAACAAGCAGGGCTGGCAGTGGGACAATAAAAGAATTCCTTATAAATATTCATCTGTGGTGTCTCTTCCAATACTTGTCAGGAGTGGCATTCTCTCAACACAAGAGGAGCAGGGAGATTCTGATCAAATTTAGGACTTCATTAAATCACCTATATGTTACAAATGACACTTTCTAAAGCCCCATTTTCCTGGTCTTGGTTAGCACACTCCACTTGATAAAAAGCTCCACTTGACAAAAGAGACCTGAAGCAAGATAGATGGCATCAGCAAAAGAAAGCTCAGGACCATAATGGTTGGAAATACAGTATGCAGAACAGGCCTTCATCCTGCAGCAGATACACAATGTCTAGAATGATGATGAATGATGGCTAGCAAGAAATTAGGAAGGAGACAGGGCCTGTGTTGGCCCTTTTCCTTCAACAATGAAGCCTTGCTTTATCAGGGCCATAGGTGGGTTGCCTTAGGCTACTACCATACAAATATTAGGCATAACATTACATTCTTCATATTGGCCATGGAATTCCAGGGTGATAGTCACAGTTTAAATTCAATAAAAATATGTGAAAATATATCTTTTCTTAATATAAGGAGGATGAAAAGGACAGAGGATATTTTAAGATAAGTGGATATAGTTTGAGACATACCCATTAACAAAACAATAAAGCAAAATTAATCCAGAGAACATGACTGTTGAAAGACCACTAAATTCTCAATAGGCTGGGTAAATCCTTCTTGGCCTCCAATATAGCATTGCTGACAATTTGTAATACTTTTTCTAAACATAGATGCAGAATATAAATACCTCTGTCATTTATAATCTTACGAACAAATGGAAATTTATTGTCAAAAGAAAATTGCTTGACCCTACTTCTCCATTCATTAAGAACTAAATCTACAATGTAAATTAGCAGAGATAGTTTCTTTTATCTTTGTGCATATATATTTTTTAATTTATCCAAACTGTCAGTGAACCCCCAAGGACTTAAGATAACTAGTATGTTGGTATATTATAAGAAGATAAAAATGTAAATTCTGGAATTCTGAAAAAAATTGGCCTTTCAGAGAAATGTTGCTAATGCCCTCAAGACTTGTAAACCAAGATAACAATGAAGTTGTGGTCAAGATTTTCTTTGACTTCAATGATTGATTATCTCCTTTCTAGCAGTGGGATTTTGCTATTGATTACTCTAAATATCATACCAGCTGGTAATCAAACTCTTTAATTTTCATGTTGGAAAGAAAATGCAACCACAAGAGCAGTTGGTAATTTAAATGCCTCCCAAAAAAAGAGTAGCTGTCATCTGATTAAGAGAGCTTGATCTTTCAGCTGTTTAGATGACATTTAAAATGTAATTCCAGGTTCCAAAATAGCAGACATGCAACATGGTGCAGCACAGTCTGATGCTATACCCTGCTGGGCTGAAGATGTGGGAGAAAGATGTTCGTCTTCACTTTCCCAGGAGTTGTGTTATGTTTAATGCCGCTTACAGAGCCATTCTATTCAGCGATTCAGCCGGTTCACACCACTTCGGGAGAACTGGTTGTTAACTTTCTAAGAAGTTTGGCAAACTGGTTGTTGGAAGAAATCATTAGGCCAGAGAACCTGTTGTTAAATTACTTGAATCCCACCACTGATTCTATTGCATCAAAGAGAACCAAGGAGGAATGGGAAATCCACAGACTGAAGGCCTGCACAGTTGTACTAACGAAGTTAGAGGATGGATCCATACCACTACATTAAAAGCCTTAGGAAAACTCAATTTTTGAACTAGATACAGTTTACAAGTAACCTGTAAATAGGTTGTGTTCTATTATTTACAAACCAGGGGTGGGATTCTACTGGTTTGGACCGGTTTGGGCGAACTGGTAGCTCCGATGATCAACTGGGAATAAACCGATTTGCTCTGACAATCAGATCGGCCTGCCAACCTGCCCCTGCGCTTTACTTACCTTTATCTTATCAGCTAATTGGTGCGGGAGAGCGGATTGCTGTGCCTCAGCTGTGTTACTCCCAAGTGGTAACACAGAAGGTTGGTATTTGTAAAACTGTGCACGTGAGTTAGGTGCACGTGCAAAGTGTGCGATCACAGAACCGGTTGTTAAACTGGCAGCATCCCACCACTGTTACAAACCATACCTGTCTGCCAGTGGTGGGTTTTAAATTTTTTTACTACTGGTTCTGTGGGCGTGGCTTGGTGGGTGTGGCATAGCTTGGTGGGTGTGGCTTGATGGGCGTGGCAGGGGAAGGATACTGTAAAATCTCCATTCCCTCCCCTATCCAGGGGAAGGTTACTACAAAATCCCCATTTCCTCCCGATCAGCTGGGACTTGGGAGGCAGAGAATAGATGGGGGTGGGGCCAGTCAGAATTTTTTCTACCAGTTCTCCGAACTACTCAAAATTTCCACTACCAGTTCTCCAGAACCTGCTGAAACCCACCTCTTCTGTCTGCAGTGGAGAGAGGAAATAACAGAATAACAGAATGGGAAGGGACCTTGGAGGTCTTCTAGTGGACAATTTGTTTTCCATGTTCACCTTACCCCTGCCACATTTTTGTTTCATTTTTCTACTCCCCCCAAAATGAAAATGGATTATGAAATATTATCTATTTTTTAAATTTTAAAAGATTCCATAGAATGTTTGAAAATGTGTTACTGCCCCTGAAATATATCTAAATATTCTGCTGTAGAAAGATTGCTGTGTTGGGGCTATTCAGGACAATTCTCAGATTTCTTTCAGTGAGAAAAATTAGCCAATGGAATAGCTTGCCTCTTGGAGTTGTGGGGACTCCATTGCTCCAATACATGATTGGGCATCCATTTGTCCAGGATGGTCTAAAGACTCCTACCTTGGGCAAGGGTTTGGACTAAAAGGCCTCCAAGGTCTCTTCCAGCTCTATGATTCTATGAGACTACAGATAATTAATTTGCCCAAAAGACAGAGGAAGAAAGTCTGGCTATCATGACTCACTTTCTCCTATTCACTTTTGATCTAGGGATTGTTGGTTCTGTTCCTGACCTTCCTTAGGCCTCATGGCAGTGAATGAGGTTGATAATGACAGTAGCATTCATTTATTAATGGATGTTTGCCAAGGATAATAAAATAAAACAAATATTTGTGTTGCTTATAACTTGGTTTTAGTCTGGGCTGTTGGTGTGAATTTCTGTTTTATCCCTTTTAATGGATAAAAGGTTTCTATACCTCTCAGATACCATTGGTGTTGGGAGGCTATAATAATATACTTAAAAAACTAAACTACACTAAATTAAAAATAAAATAACATATATTAACAGATTAACAGAGTTGGTAGGGACCTTGTAGATCATCTAGTCCAAGCATCCCCTGCCCAAGCAGGAGACCCTTCACCATTTCTGACAAATGGCAGTCCATTTAATAATATTATATCTTTTCTGAAAGTCTCTCTCTCTCTCCCCACCACCACAAATGAAAAAAAGTTTTACGTTTCCTGAAATAATCATATCTACTCTTGAATATGAGTTTAAATGGACTCCAGAGGATGGTAGAGGACAGGAAGGCCTGGAGGAACATTGTCCATGGGGTTGCGATGGGTCGGACATGACTTTGCAACTAACAACAACAACTTTTGAATAATTTTGGATCTTGTACATCCAAAGCTTCTGATCTACCTTGGCTTTCGAATGGCCCATTTCAAAGACCTGCATCTTCTCCATACTTCCTATTGTCAATTTCCATTGGTGATGACTTCATTGGCAGCATTTCCTTCTTTACAGCAGCTCTTTCTCTCCCCCTCCTAAATCTACCTAACAAACAGCAGTAAGGGTTTTGGATTGCATTCTTACATAACAGCTATATTTAGAAGGATAGCCATATGGATATTGTTAGCTCTTATCAGGATTATCCTGTCTTCCACTCAATAAATTTTTAAATGGTTTTCAGACAAATGGAAAACAGTGAAACTGTAGTACACATAATCAAAATGACATCAGAGATTGAATTAAAGTTCAATAATGGAAACTAAAAATGTATAGAATATTACAGATTTACACATCATTTTCCAATAACAATGTCTGCTTTAGGATTGTTGCCACTGAGCCCAGATTGGGAGGCACCGGTTATAAATAGTCCATGCTTGATTCGTAATAAAAAGTAAATTATCTCACTTAAAAACTCACAATTAAGCCATGAAACATTGAATGGTTACATTATTTTAACAATGACTATCGTGGGAGGAATGCATGAAGAAAAATGACAAGATAGTTTTACAAAAAAAAAAAAAACCCTCATTTTAATGAAGGGCATTATCTATTATTTCTATATAGATAAATAGTATGTGTATTTGACAAAGTGAACTGTTTACAGAGGCTGATGCTGTCTCGATTTTTACAAGAAATGAGAGACGACAAAACAGAAATTAGATCTTAATAGCTCAGCTATTGAGGGCTGGTTGGAAAATTTTTGATGCATTCCCTATTTTTATGGACTTTGTTTGTCATGCTTAATTACATTTACAGACATTTGTAATGAATCCTGGAGATGATCAGGACTTGCTTAAGAGAGGCAATAATTTTCTACCCATTAAACACAGTGCTGATGAAGCATTTTCTTCAGAAAATCTCCTTGAACCCAGAGGATTGCAATATTGCAGTTTTTTAAGCTTCTCCTGCAAAGAGTTTGGGAGGGTAATGTTTATTTGACTCCAGTGTATCTTTGATTAAATCAATTATCTGGACATATCTCAATCTGACCTCGCTTCTGACTCCATGATATCAATTTTGAGCATCTTGGTGGATAATTTATTTTGGATAAAAGACTGCCACCCTTCAATTCATGCTGCTCTATCTCTGAGATAGAGATAGTGGTACAGTAATACTATGGAATGTGATTTTCCCAGCTGTGCAGTCATATGTCTTCAAAATATAACACTTACTCTGAAAATATTTGGTGCTGAAAACTCAATGCCTCCCCCTATCAAATAAGTGTTTTGCATAGATGTGCAGAAGCTCTAGGACAGGAGTGTCTAACTCGACTTCATTAAGGGCCACATCAGGGTTTGACCTCAGGGGGGTGGGGAGGGGACATGGCCAGGGTGGGCATGGTCAGCTTGATGTCATTCATGTTGGGGGCACTTGATGAAGGCCTGTTCTGCATGGCCCCCTGGGCCCTGTTTTTGGCCTGGGCAGCCTCCTGCAGCCCTCTGCCAGTGAAAATGGAGCCGGGGGGGGCTGCACGTAGTCCCACAAGCTCCATTTTCACTGGTAGAGGGCTGCAGGAGGCCGTCATGAATGAAAACGGGGCAGGGGGGCTGCATGCTCCATTTTCGCTAGGAGAGGCACTGAGGGCTGGTCCTTTGCTGTTTCCAGGCCAGCCCCGCGGCCAGATATAAGCACCCCGTGGGCTAGATTTGGCCTGCGGGCCTTGAGTTTGACACCCCTGTTCTAGCATATCCACTAATTCATGCATTGATGGATAAATTTGTCTTTTATTAATTAGATCAGATGCTACCCATTGGATATGGTTTCTGCTTTTAGTCAGCGACTTTTCTTAATATGCTGATTCTTGTGGACAGGTTAATGAACGTGCTAGTGTGATACATAATATGGCTAACATCCTTGCAATGAATTTGTTTCCTGCTGCTATGGACTTCATGCCAAAAATTTCATGAATTTAATATTACTCTCCACAAGTTATTTCAACCATAATAACTTTCCTGAAGCCAATAAAGAATGTTTCTGTTTAAAATGGGTGGAAATGAGATGGATGTCCCAAGCAGGCATATTGCCTAACAGTTGAGAATATAAACAAAAAAAAAGTTAAATAATATATACATTTAGATATCTGGCAGTACATCCAAAGCTTGCCTTTTGCCAAGAATGTTGCAAGGTGCTGAAATATTGTAATTCAGACATATACAAAATTGATAAGATTCAAAAATTTCTTGCCAGGGTCCTAATAAATATTAGATGTTTGAGGAAACATCTATTCCTCTGTTAAAGTTTGCTCAGTGACTTTTTGGTGAAAAACAAACTCTCTTTTTATTTTATTTTTATTTTTTGTTCTTGAGAGTTATTATATATGTACTGGAAAGAAAAAGTTTGCTTCAAGGTTAATGCAAGTTAGGTGATATAGCCATATTGCTCAGCCATGACTTAAAGTCCTTTAATTCTGAGTGGTAGCTGACATATAGTAGAAGAATAAAAGTGCAATTTTAAAATCTTGTTTTAAGCAAAAATTTTAAACCATTTTCAAATAATTATAGGTAGCTCATGCAAAGGACAACTACATGGTATTTATGTCAAACAATTCCAGAAAAAGTAAATGTCATAGTCTATACTTTATAAGGTGAATTGGGAAATCTGTCCAATCTTTTATTAATTCATTATTTATTAATTAATTAAATCTGTTTGCGTTCCATCTCACCAGTTTCTCCCCTTCCTTCCTTCCTTCCTTCCTTCCTTCCTTCTTCCCTCCCTTTCTCCCTCCCTCCTTTTCTTCCTGAAGCAGTGTATCTTGATTTCTATTGACACCATCCATTCTGTTAATAGCAAAGAGACCATCCATTAATACTATGATTATTTGCATTAATATCATCAGTAGTTACGAATAATATAATGGGGAAAGGATGGAAGGCTGACACTAGAGATGCTACAGAATGAGTATATTAAAGGGAGAGCCCAGTTTATAATTTTCTATAGCCCATCAATTGGCAAAACAAGTATCACCATCCTTGGCTAAATGGTCTCTCCCTTCACAACTTTTGCTTGGTCTTCCTTGTCTTCTCTACACATGCAGTAACACTTCCTCATACTATAACATTGGGGTGATGCATTTTGGATACATGAAAAGAACTCCTTCCCTTCCCCATTGATATTTAATGATGGAGCTAGCACATTATGCATTAATCTTGTCGTCAAAATGAAATTGTTAAAATTTTACTGTTCTTAATCCTGTTTTTCATGGACCTGACTTGTGGGCGCTGATAAACAGATTGATAAACACAATCTTTGGATAGTTTTGCAAATCACCTAGGCAAGAAATCAGCTCATGCCCCTGAGAACTATTTCTGTATATCTGAAAAAAGGAGTAACATAAAATTATTTGTAGCATTATTAGCATTCTTCTTCAAAAAATACTTAGTTATAAATCATCTGAGTTCACAAATGAAGAGTGGTCTTCAGTATTTGAGAAAAAAATCGTGATTTGGTTGTTCTAGAGCAGTGTTTTTAAAACTTGGCAACTTTAAGATGTGTAGATGTCAACATGCTGGCTGGAGAATTCTGGAAATTGAAGTCGACATACCTTTATAGTTGCCAAGTTTGAAATACACTGCTCTAGAGCAACTAATGAAATTTACTTCCATTTGGCTCTCTAGTGGTGGTAATGATTGCCTGAATATTGATGAGTACTTTTCATATTCAAATCACCAATATATTGCAAAAGGACACTGATAATTAAGTGGAGTAATGAAATACTTTGTCTGGCTGAGAATGAACGCCAAAGCCTCTTGAACTGCTGTGGTACCTACTAAAGGTTATCTGTGCATGTCTGCATTATAAACTGCTGTGTATAATGCCCAACATTTGAATAAGAAGGAACATGACATGGTGGAAGCAATACAAGAACCTCCAAGGAGGGAGATCTGGGAGATAATATTTGGGCAATTAGCTCTTAGGAGGAACAATGGAGTGCTGGCAGCTTTCCTGGAAGGTAAAAATCAAGTTTTCATAGTATTTACAGCTAATTAATTATATAACCAACGCTGTTCTGAAAGATTTGTGGATTCTCTTAAATAATGGACCACATTTGCAGAAGAAATCTGAATCAGAGATTTTCATGGTAAATTAATTTGGACATTGATAATGCCATTTATCATCACTGCAGTCACTACTCCACTTAACGATAAGTGGTTTAACCATAACTTACCTTAACGTGTTCTTTGTGTTCGTTTCATAAAGATTTAATGAAAGATTTAGGGTGTGGGTGAATTTACGAAAGAATTTGAAAAAAAAGTCTTCCTGTAATTCTGCTGGTTCCACAATCGGATGAATAAAGTTAGAAGGTCATTGTTGCCTGCCTCATATCACTTTTTTTTTTTTTGCCACAACAGTAGAAGAAATGTCATCTCCTGGGACAAAGTATGAACTCCCACAATTATGATACTCCCTCTGTTAGCAGGCCCAAATGTCTGAAGCTGAAAGAGTTTTGTTTAACAAAGTGGCCCTCTTTCTAAAACGTCCTTTTGTCACTTTTTTTTTTTTTACAGTTTAAGGTAAACACAAAGAGTGGAGGCTTCCTTTATGTCAGCTAATACATTAATACTGTAATAAATAAAATAGCATATAAGAAATGAAATCCTGTATGCTTTATAGAGAGATACATAATCTCTTTCAAACTGCCAATTCCAGGATATCAGGAATTAGATTTAAATAATGCTGATCTAACCAGGGTGAGCAGTTCAGGACTAAATATAAAGCACAATCTGTCAAGAATGGACACAGTGAATGAGACCTTAATCACCGCAGAGCATTTTTTTAAAAAATATCCAACATTCTGCTTTTATGAATGAGGGGATCAATGAAGAATATTCATCCTCTCTGCCCTTCAAAGATGACTAATAATAAGAAATGTTAGAAATTGTAGTTCAACAATGTCTGCTGAGTCATATGTTTCCTTCCCAATATCAGGGCTACCTTATCCAGCTAGGAAAACCTCAGATGGCCCCTATATGATAGCCAAGAGATACAGAGTACTCTAACTCTTTGTTTTCATCTGGTGCTTGTCTGAAGTTGCACAGGCCAGATATCATAGCTCATGCTCTTTGTTGAAATTGAGTGGCGAGAGAGAGAGGGAAAAAAAGGATACATTACTATGACGTTATACTGAATGTAGAAGACAGAAGAATATGTGTAAAAATATAGCATGATTCTGGTGATAATGAATAGTATTTCAATTCGTTGTAAATGCTAAGTAAATTACAATCGATTGACTAATTTACTGGGTGGAGAAAAAAGAGGTAGGATAAATGTTAAACATATGGCTATTTCTAGATGTTCTATAGAAACAAATACGAGTGACCCAGATTTAACCATGGATACCTTTACAGGATAATTTTTCTGTTATAAGGTCTATATAAAGAAAAGCATTTGATGAGTGATTCTGTAAACCAAGGAAGTTAAAAGTCAAACTACGCATTTTGATCATATGCATAATTATAGTAACATAATTACCAGTGGTGGGCTTCAAAAATTTTTACTATTGGTTCTGTGGGTGTGGCTTGGTGGGCATAGCATGGCTTGGTGGCCATGGCATGGCTTGGTGGGCATGGCAGGGGAAGGAGAATCTCAGACACTTAAGTATGGTTCTTGAATCCTAACTCATTTTTAAAAAAGAAAATAAGAAAATAAATCTAGATTGGGGTCACACAAAAAGGAAGCAGATTCTGTGACTAAAATATGATTGCAGAAGTTCTGTTTGCTTTTGTTTTCTTTCCTGGGTCTACTGTTTGTTGTGGCCCACCGGCGGCCAGTGGAGCTGGCAACAGAGTCAGACAGTGAAAAGGTGGGAGAGGAATTTGGGCCAGTCCTGTGGGCTGGGAAAAGCTCAGATGAGAGCTCTGCATCAGAGGCAGAGAGGGAGCCAAGGCCATCTGATAGTTATGTGCAGCCTCTGGAGTCTGACAGCAGTGAGCAGAAGAACAGCGGGAGCCTGTTCCTAGTGTGCACATGCACAGAGCTGCCAGACAACAAGAACAATTAAGAAAACAGGCTTGGAGATGATTGGCCCCTTCCATAAGACATAAAAGAAGAGCAAACGAGACATGAGCTTTTGCAGGAAGCAATTAGTTCATCTGGCCGATTCAAGATTTGAAAATTCTGTTTGTTTGTGACTCTGTGCCAAGTTTGGCCTTGCCCTGTGTCTGGAAATTAGCTCTCTGGCAATGTTCCACCTGAGATAGGTGGGTGTTGATAACCTTCCTCAGAAAGACTGTTTATCAAGCCTTGCGGACTGTAAATGAAAGTAATTTACAGTCATATAAATAAAAGAGGTTTTTCGGGACTAAGATTGTGTCTATACTTTCAAAGGAAGCCTAGGTCAGAACACTGTTCTTTTTGGGTTGAAGAAGAGATGTCAGTATATAAAGGTAAAGGAACCTTTTGTCCTTTGGTGACTTCAGGAGTAATTCATTTAGTTTCCTTAGGACCAGCATTTCAAGGGGTTTGCCCCTGCCTTATTCCAAGGTCTTGTTTGGATTTCCTGATCTAGTCTACAGTCTTGGCCTTCTACTCAAGTATTATTCAAAGCTGGCTAAAGGCTGCCATCTTAACATCTTGTGTGTGTATAGTTTCATTTTCCAAAACTGTTGGCAAGGTTGTATAATTTCGGCAACATATTTTTGTGTCATGGAGCATTAGTCTTTACCTCCGGAGTTCTCAGAAGCCATTTTAATGTGAACTGCACTTGACAAAGCAAAAATTAACTTGATAAATGGTATAAAGAGAAAGCAACTCCTTGGTAGCTGCAACGTAAATGGAAAACAGTGTAAATCCTTTAGAAAAAGATTCAAGGGTAAATACTGTTACAAAAAATAAATGTACATAAAATGTCCAGATGAATCCACAAAATTCTGAAAACTAAATCACCTACAACAGTATTAAATAAACAAGATTTCATATAAAATGAAATATCCTTTGGCTAAAGTTCGATTCCCTTCTCTGAAGGTGGTAGTAGGACTTAGTGGGAAGGAGATCAAGTGTGGCTTAAAAAATATCCACTAGATGCATTTTGAATGCTTTCTCAGCAGCTTCAAATCTTCACTCTGCAGTCTAAATCTAAAACCACACAGTTTTATTGCTAAACTATTGTCCCTGAATGGAATTGTTTGCCAATCTCAGGAGTAACCAATATTATATATTGAAGCTAAACATCCTTCAAACCTGGTTCAGAAGAGCTGCTTCAGAAAGTACCACCATCTTCCCTGATTATCCTTCAAAGGGTCAAACAATTTGACCTAACCATGCTGGTTTAGTGATTTTTATGTTTTAAAAAGGAAATCAGTACTGAGAGGCTGTTTATCCAGGCTATATTGCTTCAAAGAGAAAAAGTATCATATTGATGTGGTATGGATTTTCTATGAAGATACTTAGTGTTATAGGATGTTGAAATGTTATTTTATAACAACTCGTACAGCTTCTTCTTCTTTTGTTTAAAGGATCCAGTTTGGTATAGTTGTTAAGGCACCAAGTTAGAAACTGGGAGACTGCGTGTTGCAGTCCTCCCTTAGGCACAAAGCCAGCTGCATAACCTTCAGTCAACCACCTTCTCTCAGCCCTAAGAATCAGAAAAGAGCACACCACTGCCAAAAACTTGCCAAGAAAATTGCAGGGGCTGCTTCAGACTGTTGCCAGGAATCAAAATTGTCTTGAAGGCAGGCATTCTCTCTCTCTCTCCCTCCCTCTCTCCCTCCCTCCCTCTCTCTCTCTCTCTCATACACACACACACAGCCTATTATGTTATGATTAATAAAATTAATAATAAATATAAAGCATCAGGTTAGTTTATATTGAGCATTAGTTTTACCATTGTTTCCTTCTATAGCGCTGGCATAAAATTAATCAGCTTCTTCTGGTACTTAGCTTTAGGTATTTCACTAACAAACATTTCTTCTGAAATGATAAAGAGTAGAGGAAGTCCATTTTCTTAAGGAAATGTCTTTTCTGCCAGAAAATGTGCTACACCGGAAATTTTCTTCTTCCCTTTTAATAATCATAGCACATCTCACACTTCTAAAACTGTACATTTTTTTTCATACAAGCTTGGTGCATTGTCTCTCCCCTCCCCCAGCCCCTGGAAATAGGTCAGACATTTGACAATTCCTCCCAGAGTGTTGGCATTTTAATGTCACCGTATACATAATGTCCTATAATTTGTAAGCAAAGGATATTTATGTTTTGATAGTTTTGGAAGTTGCTGAAAAACGGTAAATATTTAAATGCTATAGGAAATGGAATTACCAGATTAGCAAGATCAATGAAAGAAAGTAAAACCTAAAGAAGCCAATATAAGTATTCATATTTATTTCTTGATATCTACAGCATAAAATGGGAATTTGCATGTGTTAATGAGTTACAATACAGAGAATATATCAGATAAAACTATTGGCACCTTTCACCCTCAGCTGCAAAACAGGACTTCCCACTGTCAAGTCAATTTATCCTGTTCATGGGGAAAACCATTTATATCAAAACAAGAAACTATATCTACGAGAAAGTAAGGTGCTTCACCACCACATTATTTGATTTGCTTGCCTTGAAGCAATCTCTGCTTTCATTCAGGAATCTGGATTCAATTCATCCAAATGAAGTACCCCTTTCTGTTTCTAACCAGCTAGCTTCCATTGCTCAAATTCTTCTCACCACAGTATAAATAATAAAGTAACTCATAATAGAGAACAACAGAACTCCAGTATATCATTAAGTGAAGGAGTAATTATAACAAAACTTTGGTGGCAGGCTCTTAACCAAATCTAGGACATGGAAAATGGCGCCAGAGAATTCCAAGATTGAGCCAACCGAGTGATAAGGTCCTCATTCAAATCACTACCAGCTTTACTTCAGAAGCAAAGGAGGTAAAATTGTTCTTTAAAGTTGAACAAAACTTAGAGAGATGCCCAAGAATTGTTTAGAAATCCTAAATTCTCAGGAATTGACTGATCATGTTCCTCTTCTTGTAGGCATAAGGTTACATGTCATTATCATCATAACAGTGATAATGTAATTCATAAAAAGATTAGTCCGTTTCTTCAAGAAAGACAGAGAGAAAAAGACTGGGACACAGTTGCTACTGATGTGCTAGTTGCAAATCTTTCACATCTGTTTTCTATTCTATCCACATCTGCATTCTATTTTAGATAAGATGAGAAGATGAGAAGATAAGATATAGAATATTCTGTATTGTATTCTCGTCACACCTGCATTCTATTTTATTCCTTACTAGTCCGCATCATATTTATATCATATCCTCCATCAAGGAACTGAATGATTACAGACCAGTTGCTCTAACATCTGTACTTGCACTTCTATAACTGTCTGGTTTGGTTCTGCAACCCAACAAGACAGACACAGATTTCAGAGGATAATTAGAACTGCAGAAAAAACAATTACTACCAACATGCCTTCCATTGAGGACCTGTATACTGCACAAGTCAAGAGGGCTATGAAAATATTTACAGACCCCTTGCATCCTGGACATAAACTGTTTCAACTCCCACCCTCAAAACGATGCTATAAAGTACTGCACACCAAAACAACTAGACACAAGAACAGTTTTCCCCCAAAACACCATCACTGCTAAACAAATAATTCCCTCAAACTATTCACTAAGGCTGCATTACTTATTTAATCTTCTCATCGTTACCATCACCCATCTCCTCCCACTTATGACTTCATGACTATAACTTTGTTGCTTGTATCCTTACTATTGATATTGATATTGATTGTTTCCTAGTATGATTTGTTTGCTTATTTGTACCCTATGACTATCATTAAGTGTTGTACCTTATGATTCTTGACGAATGTATCTTGTCTTGTTATGTACACTGAGAGCATATGCATCAAAGACAAATTCCCTGTGTGTCCAATCACACTTGGCCAATAAAGAATTCTATTCTATTCCATTCTTAACATTGTACTATTTTGGAAAATGACTTCAACTCTGTTTATGTAATGTTGCAAATGAATTATCAGAAATGAGGTATCAGATTGGGGTGGGGTGACCCAGAACATTTTGCTGCCCCAGGTAGCTGTATCTTCTGTTTCTGCAATATTGAAAAGAAACAGAAAGTAAATCTGATAATGTAAACAATATTTTATTGCTTGAGTTACTTATGAGATCCTACAACGTGTGTCATACTGTTTAGAGTTCCTACCAGCATTTCAGCTTTTAGCAGCTTTTAAACAGGAAACTGAACCTTGGACCTAACTGATAATAAGTCTATGCTTTACCACTATGCTGAATTTCTTTCCCTTCTATAGCTATAGAAACTTGTTTTTATTGGCTTGATAAATCTTTCTCTTAGTGTTTCTATACGTTTTCCTCACATATACACAAATGCATACCAACTCTCACTGATTCTGTATGCTTAAAGATATTAACTTTCTCCAACAGGACGTGACAAGACAACAAAGAGAAATGCAGCAGTGTGAAAAATTGTGAAGAGACTTTGCCTTTTCAAACTATACCCCACCCCCCGAAAAAAAGAAATACTGCTTTACCACATTTGCATATCTGCTGTGCTTTCAATCACACAGACAGCTCCCCACTGCTTTCTCTACTCAATTTAAGTCCTGACATGTGGTGAGATGTCTTACAAAAGGATATTATGAAATTGGTTAGGCTGAGGAATCAGAAGGTGGAGAAGCAGAATTGAAAAACTCATCCTGCATTGTCTATCTGCTATTTTATTTTTATTTTTATTTGACAGGGCTGAATCCTTTTGAATTCTAAGTCTCGTAGCCTACTGTAATTAGTATTACTGAGACATTGACCCTGATTTTCTGATTAGTTTACACCTGGAATAGCATGATTGAGTCCAATGGCTAAATGTTGGGGAATGAACAAAAATAGGATGGCTAAAGCTTCTGCTTTAAAGGTTTGATGCTAGACTAGATTATCTCTCAAATAATTTAACATCTCATCAAAAGAACCACATGAATTTCTTTGCCACAGATCCAGGTTGAAGCCTTCTCACTATTGGAGCTTATTCAGATGCCTTTAAGACTAGACACGTCTGTTATGTATTGCTTGAGTGAAGATGCATAGTATAATTATTAGTGGGATCATTCTTCCTATGTAATAAAAATAGACGAGCATCTAGCTGGAAGTGATTTTATTATTTTTTTAGTTAGTGATGGTGATGATAGAGACAAGGAAGAGGAGGAATGCTCCTTACCGTGATTTATAAGATCCCACTTTTTCTTTCAAAAAATATTTTTTTCTTTTTCCGGTTGTGAAATGAAGGTTGACCAGCTGTAAATTCATTAGAAAATCCCATGATCCCCAGCAGGGTATTACATTCTCATATCATTTACAACTTAATGAGCCTGCTATGCCTTTGTCCTAAAGTAAAATTTCTCTAGTTGGAAAAGGAAGTGTAGTTGGGGGAAGAACTGGCAGGGAAAGAAAGAGTGGGGGGTCTGCAAATCCCATTTTAATGATGTACCTTAAAAGGGGCCCAAACCAATTGACAATGCAACTTAGAATCCGTAAAGATATCACTGCAAATTTTCTCAGTGCAAAGTACATATTCCAAAAAGACCCATTCCCATCCATCTCTTTCATGCATAATTAAACCTACACCATCTCATCAGCTCTACTACAAGACGGGGTTACTTTCATTTTCATTCAGATCTATTGCATCCTGCCCATTTTTCTTACTTCACAAATACACCTCATGTCTATCTTCTTCTCCCCCCACTTTTTTTTTTAAAAAAAATAATCATGTCTTTCACTTCTTCTGTTTTATCAGGAGAACTAGGTGAAAAATTAGTGCTTAGCCATACTCATACCATGTGTAGCATTCCTTGCAAAAATTGTCAGATTGTACATGTTTCGCACAGGAGGTGCAACCAATACTTTGACTCTGAACATGCTCATGTTACCCTGGACAAACCAGCATTTCTAATGCAGAGATTGCCTTCATGTCAAGTCTGGCAGTTGAGTCATGGCAACTTCTGTTTGAAAAAGCTACTTGGATAAGCAGTTAAATGTTTCAAAACCCCCCAAAAAAAGAAAGAAAGAAAGAAAAGAAAAGCAGTCCAATTGCCGTGACTCACTTTCCAGACAACTTTACCTGAATGACTGAGAATTTTCATCGACTTCCACCGCAAGATACTTTTGCCTGTATCTCAACTGCTAGAAGGTACCTGCAATGTACTAACACTTAGTCAGGATACCAGTATTCTGAAAAACACTCAGACCAATGCACTGAAATCTCTACCAATTTTTTACTGTGTTTCTCCAAAAAGATGATCCATCTTGAAAAGAAGCCCTACCACATTTTTGAGCACATGCTATCTACAAAATTAAAACCCCGCCCACCCTGGGGTGCAGGGGATGGGGCAAGACACACAGGTAAAAAATAAGCTAGGGTGGGGATGGAGAGGTGGACCTGTCCTACTTACCAGGCCTCACACACCCCAACACCTGCCTTGCCTTCTTCTGCGGCCACTTGCCACCACTCACAAACATTGCCCTGGCCTCCCTTTCACCTTAAGTTGCCTGCCAACAATCTGTTATCTGCAGCTGATAACAGAGTTCCGGATGGATCCGGAGCTCTGTTATCGGCTGCAGATGTCTTCCAGCAGGCACCTGAAGGCAAAACGGAGGCCGGAGCGATGCATGCGAGTGGCGGTAAGCAGCCGCAGAAGAAGTGAGCCAGCAGTGGGCTCCTGCTGGCCGGGTTTGTCGATGCCACCACCGTGACATGAGTCAATAATTAGAACTCTCCAAAAAGAAGTCCTAGCCATTTTTTTGCGGGTCAAAAGAAAATAAGACCCAGCCTTCTTTTTGGAGAAACACAGTATTAGTGCTATATTTTCAATTCATTATACTACAATCCACCCACAATTATAGTAACCTTTGTTCAGACCATTCATCAACTTTCCCATTGGTTGTACATCAATCTCAAGCAATACAATCTCAAGCTGCTGGATCCTTTTAGTATGTTCCAGAAACATATTGCTGATTCTTTGGATACTTTCCATGGCATCACCATGGAAAGATCTTCGCTCAATACTTCTTTAGGTTTCTTTTTTTTTCCCCTTAGGGAAAACAGCCAAATTGGGAGAAGTAACAAAAGAGATTTTGATTACTCTGATATGTGAGCTGGAATGAATGATCAAATTAAGGAGGCTTGCCTGTAGGCTTCCACTGATATGATTGGGAAGAATTTCCCTGAGAGATAGAAAACTGCATACCTAATAAGAATCGTATCTTGGTAACCAAAACTGAATTGTCCAACTTAGCATTTTGGCAGAGAAAACAGTCCAGTTATAAAGGATTTATAACTACATTGCTGAAAAACCCAATTCATCAGTGCCAGGTCATCCGAGTTCAACTCATACTGGAACCATCAAAGTCTTCTAATGAGCCTTGTTTGATTCTAGTCTCTTCTCCTTTATTATGCAGATATAGGCAATCAATGGATGTTCATTCTTCTGACAAATCTGGATGAGCGATCATTATTTAGAACCCCCAGGCAACCAATATCCACTTCGAAGCCAGACCTACTGCTCACAAGCTGAACCTGGTTTACAAAATTGTAGCTTATTTTCTTCTGTGCAATTTTTGTTTAGTGCTACAGTTAGTTATCTGTTAGCAAAGTTCTGAATCAAAACAGGGCTGGTTCCTTTAAAGGGACTGAGTTAGTTGGGGTCAGAGTCATCACTAAAAAGAGCTTTGCCACATGTCTTGAAGCCTCATTCCACTGGATCACAGCAAACAACTGAATCAACATGACCCACTTTAAGCATTTGATTCACAGCATTGAAATGGAATGATTTGATTTTCCAAATGGAGTTCCTGTATATAAGGCAGAGTGGTTAGAGTGCAGTACTGCAGGCTACTTCAGCTGACTGCTAGCTGCAGTTCAGCAGTTCAAATCTCACCAGGCTCAAGGTTCCATCCTTCCAAGATGGATAAAATGAGGACCCAGATTGTTGGGGGCAATATGCTGACTCTGAAAAACCACTTAGAGAGGGCTGTAAAAGCACTATGAAGCGGTATATAAGTCTAAGTGCTATTGCTATTGTATTGAATTGGATAATTCTACAATAATTCTGAATTGAAGTGATGCCTTCCAGTGAAATATAACTATTTTTTTCTTTTTTGCCATATTTGACATTGAATAGCAAAACTATAGATGATTTGGTAAGATTGACTATTTCTGATCTTAGATTGCCTGACTATTTGTGGGTCTGTTTTAACAAACTGTATTTGTTTAAAAAGTAAGTATTTTAGACATCCTATCGCTGCTGCCCTAATGCTATTGAGACAAAAAAAGAGTAGTTTTGTTTGCTTTTTCTAGAAAGAGCTTCTAAATTTTCTCATATATTCAGCCTTGCAAAAAAAAAAAAAATGAAAAGCATTTAAATTCAGATTTTAATCCATATGCAGTAGTTGCTTGCAAATCCTTATGGATGAACAATCCTTTGGTATCCCATTTCCAACAGAATAGATCATTCTCCCTCAATCTTCAAATTTCTATGTGATTTCCCAGTGCTGACAATATTGCATCAGCAAGCAACTCTCAATCTGTGTACTGTCCAGCTTCTGATATTTTCCAAATGCCACCTCAGATGGACTGTTTCTGAGGAACAAGAAACTTGTTCAAGAAATTGCCCAGGGAACTTCTCAGTTGCCAATGCAAAGAGATTAAGATTAAGAATTAACACTGTTGGTATTAGATTAAGATTATGGTGATCTCTCCCTTGTTGAAGAGCGAGGTCTGTTTCTCAGCTGATACGAAGAATGGAATCGGATAATGAATCCCCACTATCTTTCATTACTTTGGCCTGCCATGGCTTTGGAGGAAACAATCCAGATCTTGAATCAGATTGCATTCTCCGTCTTTGGTGTAATTTGATTCAGTTGAGTGATTGACCATTCCCCCCACATTGGATGCAAGCCTCCTTTTTTCCTCCCTCCTTTAATCTCGTCAACTGCACTTTAATTTCTTCAGTAATGCTTTTATTTTCACACCCAGGTTTTGAAGTGCTAAGATGCTAAGACATAAGACTCTAATTTGACTTTCACAGCAAGGAAACATTTTGAAAGTTACATTAAGGAGCCATTTAAATTTGCAGAAAAGAAGGAAAATCAATGGGGATATATCATTGGAGAAAACAGATCTATCTTTAATGCAGTTCACTTAGTCTGCCGTACACCCTGCCGGGCCAAAGCTCACACAGAATGTTGCAAAGAAATAGTAATGTCATCCAGATATTAATGTTGATCTCCAGTAGCATTATGAACACGTTCAGTTTTGCATGATTCCACCATGAAACAACAGGACAACAGCCTGGATGTATTTTCTCTCTCCTGCCTTTAGTAGTTGGTGCTTCAGTTAAATAAAAGAGTTTAACTCACTCTCTGTGGAATTTTTGCAACATGAAGAAATAGCAGAATTGCTTACAAAATGCAAATGTTCTCATAATATTAAACCTTTGATCAAAGGGCCGGATTAACAGTGTCATTCCATTTTGGGTCAGCTCTATCTTTTCTCTGAATGAGATTGCAAACACATTGTTTACAGAAACCCTATGGGAAACCTCCTCCTTTCCATCTGATAGTAAAAAGGACATGGGCAGACCTTGAATGTTATCAGATGTTATCAGAAGAGGAGAATCCAAGTATTCCATGTATCCAACAGTTCTTGCATCCAGTGGAAAAAAAAGACCAAATCACTCAACTGATTCACATTTGATTTCATAAATTATATCAAAGATGAGGGACACAATCTGATTCTTAAATGTTAAGCCCCCGTGCAAAATATTCATTTATCTTTGGTAGTAAGATCTTAAAAAATAATTTGCGATGCAGGGGTCCTGTAGTGGTCTCCCAAGAGAATTCTGGCTGCTGCTTTTGGAAGCGTGACTAGTAAATGTTACTAAGAAATAGTTGAAACTGGTTGTATTTCTCTTGCTTGTATAAACAGAACTGTTATTCAGCTGGAAATGAATGCTTAGGAAAGGAAAGGTCAAACTGCTTTCTTCTTTTGGAAGAAAGGACAATTTTTATTCAGTTTGTGCAGTGCTTCAAAAATAGTTGCCTGCAACTTTTTAAAGCAGCTGCATTTCCCTACAATTTCCCTTCAGTCAGATTCCTCTCTCAGTTGATTGAGAAACACAATGGACTTTTGTGCAAATGCACACATTCTTTTATCAAATTGACAATTTTTGATTAAATTGATTCAATGCCCTATAGGTTTGCATATAAGCCCATCCGTAGATGAACAGACCCTCAATTTTGTCAGAATATTCATGACTGGGAAGACATGGTAACAAGGTCAGCCAATGAATAGGCATAGCAACTAGGTTAGCCAATTGGGAGCTGAGACAGACTGTAGCCAGAGCAGGTCTTAGTCTGCAGCTTCTGAGTCTGTGCAGAGAAATGAAAGTGAAACCAGAATGTGAACTTGTGTGCTGTCTACTCTGCTGAAATGAAACTAACTGTTCTCTCCTGCCTTGTGTTGTAACTGCTACTACGTTGAAGAAGAATCTAAATTGGTATTGTAAATACTTCATCTGTTATTATGTATATAAAGAAGTTAATGAATCCAGCTGAATCAGTTATCTGTGTGTGTTTTCTGGATTTGATTTTTGCAAGAAACTCTGACAAACTTTTTAACCAAAGTACCATGAAAAATGCTCCACCCACAGATAATCTGAACCCACATTTCTCATGGTATTTTGGTTAAATATTTGAGGGTCTGTTCATCTGTAGGTGGGCTTATAGACAAATATATATACTGTATGGGATATATGAGCAATTTAAAACAGCATTACCATATATATTCACAAATAAACCTATCTGCAGATAAGGTAAACCCAACATTTTGGGTATGTTTTGTCTAAACATCTTTGCTTATCCATGAGTATGTACGGTAGATGCTTGGAACAGAATCACATGGGCTCTTGGAATCAAATTGCATATGACATTTGACTCAAATTGAACCTGGCCTGATTTTCACTCTTCTAACAGATGTCAGTGTGATTCAAACTTTCTTAAACTTCATGAAATATATTTAGGGATTTACCGTACAATTTTCATGTATATCCCACCTACAAAAAACCGGAAAACCATATCAGCATTTTTTTTTGATGTTTTTTGAAGTAAAGAGAGCTTCAGGACAAAGTATAGATTACCAGTTACAGATTTCCAATCCAGGGAAAAGCTTCATTTGACTAAATTCATTATAGGAACCACGTATCATTTTCTCTCATGTCCAGCTATTTGCTAGTGTTAAAAAAAAAGATAACAGACAGTGACATTATTTCATCTATGGGACATTTTAATGTGAATGTGGATTTCTGGGGTGCTTATCTACAAAACAAAAGAATTGCACATTTAAATAGTTTCCTGCTGACTTAATGTGGCATCCAGTTAATAAAAGTATTTTGTGGAATGTCTGTTATACAGCTGACAGTTGCCATTTCAGATCATCCCATAGCTGCATTTGTCGCATATATTTGTCACTAATTATAGGCAATGTAAATTTATTACTACTCATTAATGATCAGCCCTCCTGGCAATAAGTTCTGCAACTCTTTCTCTGGAGTGTTCAGAGTATTTTGCATTCATCAGCATTTGGATGATATTTCTATGCAACGTGTTTATGTCTGATAGTCTTCATGTACGCTTGTGTCACATGAGTTTTGTTTTTCTAAAAGAATTGCTTGTCTGTTGCAACAGAAAGTCTACAGCATCTTAAAAGCTAGGACATTTATTAATACATGCGTTTATAGTAATGGAGGAGCTGTTTTAAAAAAGATTTCTGAGGATTTTTTTTCTGCTCTTAAATTTAGTTCATTCCATTCTTATATCAGATTTAATACGCTCAACAATTCACATACATTTCCTGACTTTTATCCTAATAGATAAAATGCCTGCTACTTTGCCTAATGTATCATTTTGCAACACACTCAAATCCGAATATAATTCGCTGTACACTATTTTCACTAAGTAATGTGACGCTTCTATTTTATAAATATTGTTGAGCAGGTTTATCTCACTATGTGCTTTTTGTAAGCAATTTTTTCCCTAACATAATGCATACTTGTATGCTATTTTCACCAATAACTGAGGCTTTGCACAGAATATTTTTAAAACTGACAAATATAGGTATGCTTTTCTGCTAGAGAGTTATCTCACAAGAGAAGCTGGAGACATTCTAAACAAATACTTCATAGTAATCAGAAGAAGAATTATTTTATAAGTCAACTTTCTTCCAAAAAATTTAGAATGGTGTACATAGTTGTAAGATCTCCAAATAATAGCAATAGCACTTAGACTTATATACCGCTTTACAGTGCTTTACAGCCCTCTCTAAGTGGCTTACATAGTCAGCATCTTGCCCCCAACAATCTGGGTCCTCATTTTACTGACATTGAAAGGATGGAAGACTGAGTCATCCCTGAGCCTGATGAGATTTGAACTGCCAAATTGCAGGCAGAAGAAGTAGCCTGCAGTACTACACTCTAACCACTGTGTCACCGTGGCTCATCCTGTGAAAGCCTAGGATGGTGAAACAAATTTACCCACAAAGTTTATCTAAATAATGTTTTAGCAATAATCCCAGTTATTCCAATCAAAATCAAAATTTTACAGCACAATTATTATTTTTTTTGAAATATTTGACACCTTGCTTCCCACCTAAGCTTTTGGCTTTTATATTTCCCCATACCCATGGTATTTTAAAGATAAAGTTCACCCATTATTGTTAAGAATTTTATGAAGTGGACTTTATGATTCCATCAAATCCAAGAAGGGAGATTTGGCTAGGAAGCTTTACTTTTGATTTCTGCAATGACCAAAGAGATGGGTTTGACTGGTGAAATAATGCCTTCCATCTCTGTATTTCTATGATCATGTCCTCTCTTTCCAGCCTTTATATGTGCTGAATTGTTGGAATCTTCTAATGATGGCAGCCTTCACCTGGAGAGCTATGCTTTGGGAGGAAATATATGGCTAATGAACAGATTGACACTTGTTCTTTTCAATCAATGCAACTTTAGACATAGCTAGACTGAGACAGATGTAAGAAAGGAAATCCTCACTCATTCCATTTGAAAATAATAGATGAAAATCAGATCCATCAGATTCCTGCCTAATAAGGAAAGTAATCTACCTTTTCAGGTTCTTCTTGAAAACGAAGTGTTCAGTGCTTCCCTTGTCAAGAATAATAGCCAAAGCAATAGATGTAGCTGCTGATATAAAAGTCCTTTTCTACTTATTATCCCTTGCCATGTGAATTATCTGCAGAAGAGAATTTGGCTATAATTTTGGGTTGTTAAATCCATTTTATCACTTATCATTTAAGATTATACAGCAATTTATCTTCCAAAATTCACAATTGGAACCTGACATATCGTTTGAATTCCCTCTGCAGTTTTTGCCTAAAGAACCCCTAAATATGTCTCTCTTTTAAATGTTAGCGGGAAGTTTTGCTGTGAAGTAAAGAATATTTTTTCAGTATTGATCATGACTGCCTTCCTCAGAAATCCCTAATTCCATTCCCTAACAATGGAAAAGCAGCTGTCAATCAAAACATTGGGTTGTAATCATAACTAGCTGGGTTGTCAGCCTATCTTCTTTTAAAAAGAGGAAATGGAAGGAAATGTGAATTAGAATATGCTTTCCCAACATCCATATTTTATGCACAATAGCAATAGGCTAGCTATGAATGAAGGGTTTATATCAAAGAGGTTTATATCAATTTTTTGCACCTTACTTTTAAGTGGTGTGCAGAATTTATACTTGAAGAAAAAAGTGGGTATGATCAGGACAAAAACATAAGTTCTGCCTGACTTCAATTAATTTAATATCCCTACTTTGTAACTGCGGTCTTTTCCACTTTCCAGGACCTTAAAAAATCAAGGTGCAACTTTTAGATGATTTCGACCAAGTTCAGAACTTTGAATATCCACCATTTATGCACTTTTGGTTTCTACAAGCCAAGGGGTATTCCTCAGACTTCTATCTCTCCTATCTCCTTTTGCTAGCAGTTATTAGATTTGGGAATGGGGGCAAACATGTTTTACATTAGGAAGCAAAGTAAGCAACTTCACAGCATCCATATTTTCATACTATTACCCTCAACAGAACCATGAGACAACGGATAGGGATAATTAAATTAAACTTAAGGTAAACCGCTCCAAACTCGATTGCAGAAAATATGACTTCAACAATAGAGTGGTCAATGCCTGGAATGCACTACCTGACTCTGTGGTTTCTTCCCCAAACCCCCAAAACTTTAACCTTAGACTGTATACTATTGACCTCACCCCATTCCTAAGAGGTCTGTAAGGGGCGTGCATAAACAGAGCAATGTGCCTACCACATTAAATTAAATTAATCCCTGTCCTAATGTCCCTTTTTATTCGTATCCATTTCATGTATTCATAATCATGTTTATACTTTTATCTGTTATCTGTTATATATGCTAAATAAATAAATAATTTTAAATCTGAAAATATTTGGGGGCACTGGATTGCCTACCTCTAATTAATTATCATTTTGCTATCATAAATATTTTTCAAGTAGATGAATGGTGGTCCAAATGGAGTAAATGTAAAATGAGGTATATCAGAGCAAAACAACAAGAACAACAACAAGAACAACAACAATCCTGAATCACATATAGAGTGATGAAAGATCAAGTTGCCTGTAAGAAATCAGGAGAACATTTGGCAATTATAGCAGAAAGATCAGTGAAGGTCTCATGAGGCAGGGCAAATGCCATAGTAAGTATCATTAGGAAAAAGACTGAAAATTAAACAACCAATGCCTCTATACTAATCTGTGCTATGTATACATATGAAGTACAGTATTATATAGAATTCTGGGCATCACATTTGAAAATGATTATAAGAGATCTGGAAAAGTGCAGAAGATGCTTGGGTGTTCAAATTGAGGACCCAGTTTGTGGGGGCAATAAGCTGACTTTGTATAAATATACAAAAGTATGAAGGCTATTGCTTAATACATTGTAAGCCGCCCTGAGTCTCCGGAGAAGGGCAGCATATAAATCAAATTTAATATATATATATATATATATATATATATATATATAGAAGATGCTTGGGTTCAAATATCTTGCTTATGAGCAACGAGTAGAACATTTTAACTTAGATAGAAGTGACTATGGGGTATATGACTGAGGTGTGTCAAATCTTGTATGTCATAGAGAAGATAGAAAGAAAGACTATTTATTTTGTCTCTCTCAACCATCCAGTGAAGCTGCTTGGAAGAAGGAAGAATGAGAAAAGAAATCTGTCCTTGCCATGACAGATAATTAACTTACAGAATTCATTACCACATGGATGGAATTAATAGGTGATTGGCTAAATTCAGGGAAGGCAGGTCTGTCAAAGTCCATTAGTCTTGAGACTCATCGGAGACAGCATACCTCCAAATAGCAGTTGCTGCAAATGAAATCAGGAGAGAAACATATCTTCATCTCCTGCTTATAGCAATCCAGAAACATCTGCATAGTCATTGTCAAAAAGGAGCTGCTGGATTAAAATGGACTTTGACCTGATCCAGCAGAGAGATTTTTAAGTTCTTATGACATGATTCCAAACAACAGGAGTGGAAAAGAGGTCTGTGAAAATGTCCAGAAATCTCCATGGCTTAAAAATGGAGCTGACATGCTATTAACAGGGGCAAGCTATACAAGGTATATAACTACAATTTGGGAAGGGGAAAAAAAAGCCCCATTGCCTCCTAGTAGATCTTCAGTCTAAGGATGGCTTGAGTGATTTATTTATTTCATAGTGACATATTGATGGACTTTTCCCATTTCTCATACTAATACATAAACTATTGTTTTACACTTCTATAAACTTTGCATTGCATTTCTACAAGTAAAAAGCAAATTGTGTCAGAAAAGTAAATAAATCAAGGAAAATCATGCACAAATACATGCTTTAGGGAAAACTATTTTAAACCGCGTACCTTAGGAAAACATGCATATCAAAGTGAATATTATGAAAGGTGTATCAAAATATATAGGAAAAAATAGGAATTTATATTTGCTGCTTTTAAAAAAGTGCAAATTGATATGGAGATGGGTTAGTATGAATGTGTGCAATAAAAAAACCTGCATTTATCAATATTCATGTTAATTCAAGGCAACTGTGGCCTTACAGTAAGAGGGTCATTTCTTTGCTGTAAAATCATATAGAGGGTTCCAATTTATGAGGACAGATTAGCAGATTAGCAGAATAACAGAGTTGGAAGAGACCTTGGAGGTCCTCTAGTCCAACCCCCTGCTCAGGCAGGAAACCCTATACCGGTGATGGCTAACCTTTTTGCCATGGTGTGCCAAAAGTGGGGGGAGTGGGGGGCCGTGCCCGCTTCTGGGTCCCACCGGAAGTTGGCAAACAGTCCATTTCTGGCTTCCGGAGGGCCTCCGGGGAGGTAGAAAAGGCCATTTTGTTCTCCCCAGGCTCCTAGAAAGGCTCTGGAGCCTGGGGAGAGAGAAAAACAGGCCTTCCTCCCCCCACCCCAAGGTCCTCTGGAGGCAGGAAACAACCTGTTTTCCCACTTCTGGCGGGCCCAGAAGGCCAAAAATCAACTGGCTGATAAGCACATGAGCACCAGAGCTGAGTTTGCATGCCCACCGATATGGCTACGCGTGCCACCTGTGGTACTTGTGCTATAGGTTCCCCATCATGGCCCTATACCATTTCAGACAAAAGCTTGTCCAATCTCTTCTTAAAAACATTGCCAATTACTGTGTTTCAAAGTCTAAAACTGAGAATGTCTGATAGGTAACATTAGGAGGTACTATAACAACAGAAATAAAATTTTAAAATATGAAAAAATGTAATAAAAGTGCACTGAAGTCTACTCCCTTCTTGAGTGCAACCTATTAATAAGGATTTTGGCTTCTTGGAAGTTTTCACCATCAGAGCAGGTTAGCTGGCCACTAGGGTGACATGACAGCAATGCTCAAAAATTTGAAGGGCTGCCACAAAGAAGAGGGGGTCAATCTATTTTCCAAAGCACCAGAAGACAAGACAAGAAACAATGGATGGAAACCAATCAAGGAAAGAACCAAGTTAGAACTAAGGAGAATTTTTCTGACAGTGAGAACAATTAATCAGTGGAACAGCTGGCCTTTAAAAGTTGTGGATGCTCTATCACTGGAGGCTTTTAAAAAGAGATTGGACAACCATTTGTCTCAAATGGTATAGAGTTTCCTGTGTGAGCAGGGGTTGGACCAAAAGACCTCCAAGATCCCTTCCAACTCTGTTATTATTCTGTTATTCTGATCTAAGGCTTCAGTTCTCATGGATGAGATAGAACAGGGAGGCCCTATCCAGCCCATGGGGTGCTTAGATCTGGCCCGTGGGGCTGACCTGGAAACAGAGAAGGACTGGCTCACGGTGCCTCTGCCAGCAAAAATGGAGCCCTCCCAAGCTCCATTTTCACTGGCAGAGGATTAGAGGAGGCCGTTGCAGCTGCAAACGGAGCTCTGGCACCCGTTTTCACTGGCAGAGTGCTTGGGCCACCATAGGTGCTCCCGACATGAGTGATGTCAAGCTGGCACAAACACCCTGGCCATGACCTCCCTCCCTCCAAGGTCAAACACAACCCTAATGTGCCCCTTAATGAAATCATGTTTGACCCCCGGAGATAGAGGAATCCATTTGTATGCCAAAGATTGAACATGTATACATGCTACTGGGAATAACTTTTGAACATAGATGCTTACAATTAGAGTATGGTAATCTACAGAGTTACTATCTATATTGCTGCTGGAAGGACATGATTTCTTTAGAAGAAACAAGAACAACAGGAGGGGAAAAGTAGCTTAGTTGCATGATAAAATACCAATTCCTGTTCAAAAACTCCAACAAATGAACATGCAGTACTATTTTAACCATCTGGGTTAAAATAAGCAGGGGACAAATAAAAACAGTACTGTTGTTAACTATCAGCCTCCCAACCAAGGAGAAGACACAGAAGATAAATTCTAAATACAAACTGTAAATCTTTCAAAGAGGTGTGAACTGGTAGTAACAAGAGACTTGACTGCAACATCTGTCAGGAGACAAACTCTGACTAAAAAGACCTGTCCAGGAATTTCCTAACTTGTCTGCTGATTACCTTTTTCCTTACAAGGTTGAAGGAAAGCACAAAACGATTTTCTAACCTTGGCTTAGAAGTAATCAACAGGAAAGACTTAGTGGAGGTATTGGAAACAGCAGTGCTCTTGACTTTAGGGGAAATTAAAATCCCAATGAGGAGAAAAAGATTGAGAGCCATAAAAGAAGTCAGTATGATATACAAAAACTATCCTGACAATAACAACAAAAAGACACATACAGGAAGAAGAAACTGAGCCAAGTCACAAAGCCAGGAGTTGGAAAGAGGGTATTAGGAGGATGTGAAGGATTCTAAGAATAACAAAAAGGAATTCTTTAGATGTGTTCAAATAAAAAGAAAATAAAAAGAATCAATATTAACTTAGGAAATGAGGGGGAATTTCTTGACACTGAGAATGATTAATCAATGGAACAGCTTGCCTCTGGGAGTTGTGGATGCTTCATTGTTGGAGGTTTTCAAGAAAAAATTGAACAGCCATTTATCCGTAATGGTATAAGAATTCATGCCTCGCGCAAAAGATTGGATTAGAAGACCTCCAAAGTCCCTTCCAGATCTATGAATCTATGATAGTGGGGACAGGAGAAATAGCACAGCTATTGAATTCCTGGTTCAGTCTTCTCCAACAAGAACGACACCAATAACAAAAATGTATTCCACTTGGAATCTGTGAAGGGCAGGATACTGAAGCAAGACTGAAGCTTGAGGCTGATAAAAATGGAAGTACCTTGTTAACTTCAACTGACTTTTAATCTCCTCAACCAGCTGAATAACATTCTAGGAACTGAAGGAACTATATTAGAGTCTGGATGAACTATTATGTATTATGATTGAAAATTCAGGAAGTGCCAGGTAGCTAGAGGAGTTTTCAAAAAAGGAGGAAAATGAAGATCCCAAAAAGTACTAATGCTGATACCTGAGGAGATTCTGGAGCAGATTGTAGACATATTGGTCTGTAAACACGATAAAAGCAATGAAGTACGATAATTACCATAAACCAACTTGGATTTTTCAGGGACAAATCCTGGCAGTCAGTTGTGGACTTTTCTGATTATGAGGTGGAAGAAGATCACATAATAGATTTTCAGCCTGTAGCTCAGGAGACACCAGTCCAGTGGTGAAATGCAGCCGGTTCTATCCAGGTAGAGGGAGCCAGTAGCACCAGCAGCAGGAAGCTCGACCCATCCACCCAGATGTCATCACATCCCATTTTTGACGCTCCCATTTGCGAACCGGTAGCGAAGGTAAGTGGATTTCACCCTTGCACCAGGCTATCAGCTACCTATGAATGATGAGGATGACTCAATGCAGCTTCTGTTGTTTCAGAATCGGAGCCCAACCCTGGGAGAATGCCACAAGTTAGAGAGGACCAAGCAGTGGAGATTAGCATGGGTCCTTGATGAATTCTGCTACATGAGTGTTCTCAAGACATCACCACCCCTTGTTAGAGACAAGTCTTCTGCTCACTGATCAGTGTCCCATTTTCTTCTGCTCACTGACCAGTGTTCTTCTTTTCTTGTCCTATATTTGATCAGCTTGTCATTTAGACAGATTTTGTGGAGTTTTTTGATGGTCAACTTTTGTCTGTTTTGAATCGCATTGATATTCTAAAGACTGAATTCTTCCAACTAGTAGCTTGAGAAAAGTTTCTCTGAACTTTTGTTGTAATCTGTCAAATACTATGCCTCTGTTCCTGCTAAAATATTTACAACTTATTAGTAAAAGTTCTTAGACTTCTGCTTCTGTTGATGAAGATTTTCAGTCATGCAGGTACAGTAGAGTTATCTGGAAATTGAGTCATGACAATTGGACGTCTTGTTGATTTGAAACACTTTGCTGCTTATCCAAGTTGCTTCTTCAGTCTTGCTTCTGATTGCTTTAGTCTAAAGCTTGCATAGAACACAAACTAATCTTATCTAATTTTTTGATCCAATAACTTCCTCAATAGGTTAAAGAAATGCTGTAGACATACGATAGCTTCCCTTCAGCAAAGCATTTGACAAAGTTCTCCAGAGCATGCTCATAAAGCATGCTCATCAGATGACATGATGATTATGTAATCGTAAATGTAGTTTCTAATTCTCTGCACATCATGCTTAAAGCATGTTCAGTAATGGCTCTCATTAGGGTCCCTGGAAAGAGTTAAAAAGAGAGGTACCCCAAGAATCACTCCTGACTCTTCTATTATTCCATATTTCCAGTAATGATTTAAATGGCAAATGATAGAAAATTCTATTGTGAGTAATAAACGCCTTTTCTGCAGAAGCTCCTGTTCTGTGAACTATCTTTCCCTTGGAGATTAGAAAGGCCCCAACCCTGTTGGCCTTTTGTAAGGCTCTAAAAGCTTGCCGTGTTCCCAAGCCTGGGGCTCCATTTTTTTGGCTTTACTGTTAACTGGCCAATCTTGATAGGTTGCTGAAATGGGCTGAAAGTAGCATAGTGAAACTTAACAAAGACATGGAAGCAAAATTCAAATGCTCAGGAATAGAATAGAATAGAATAGAATAGAATAGAATAGAATAGAATAGAATAGAATAGAATAGAATAGAATAGAATAGAATAGAATAGAATAGAATAGAATAGAATAGAATTCTTTATTGGCCAAGTGTGATTGTATACACAAGGAATTTCTCTTGGTACATACGTTCTCAGTGTACATAAAAGAAAAGATACATTCGTCAAGAATCATAAGATACAACACTTAATGATAGTCATAGGGAAACAGTCAATATAAATCTTAAGGATACCAGCAACAAGGTTACAGTCATAAGTGGGAGGAGATGGGTGATAGGAACAATGAGAAGATTAATAGTAATGCAGACTTAGTAAATGGGGAGTATGTGTTTGGCAATGATAATCGTCCCTAACAGAAAAAATAAAGATATTGAGAAAATTGTTGAGAGAATTGCAATCTGTACAAGAGCCAGTCATGTGAAGAAGATAATACAATTTCAGAGTGCATCAAGAGAAGCATAAATTCCATATGGAAGTAATTGTTCCATTCACTTCCGCTGTGATCAGACCTCATCTTGACTAGTGTATCAAATGCCAGGTAGCATTCTTTTAGAACGATTCAAAGTTTTAGTTTAGTTTAGAAATTGTAAAAAGCTTAGAAACTATCAGGAGATTAAAAATTAAGTTCTAGGAAAACAGATTGAAAGGTCTAGGTATGTTTAGCAAAAATACAAATGATATAAAATCAAAATCATACCATATTTGAATCAGAAGTGTTAACTAATTGTTATATTCACAGAGACCTAGAGAAGCATCTGGCAAAGGGACAGACCTACAAATCATGTCATCTGTTCAACTCTCAGTTCAAACTTGGAACTCACTAGATAGCCTTAGGAAGCTAATGTTCTCCATCTCAGTATCCTATCTGCAACCCGGGGATAATCATACCCTTTTACCTATACCTTTTCAGCCTTGTTCTAAGGTTATGTAGAAAATGGATCTGTAATGTTGTAAAAGAAACATGCAATGTTAAAAATATTTTTAATTTATTTAATTTATAGACAATGGATATATTTTATAGATAGGTCAGTGTTTTATCCTTGGAACCAGTGGTGAAATCTAAAATTTGTTACTACCGGTTCTGTGGGCATGGCTTAGTGGGGGGTACTGGGTGGGCATGGCCTTTTTTTTTTTACTTTTAAAACCATTTTTTCTACAACCTCTTCAGCGAAGAGGTTGTAGAAAAAATGCTTTTAAAAGCCTTTGACGATCCCAGCTGAGCCGCGTGATCATCAGAGGCTCTTTTTTTTACTTTTAAAAGCATTTTTTCGGCCGAAGAGGTTGTAGAAAAAATGCTTTTAAAAGCCTTTGACGATCCCAGCTGAGCCACGTGATCATCAGAGGCTCTTTTTTTTACTTTTAAAAGCATTTTTTCGGCCGAAGAGGTTGTAGAAAAAATGCTTTTAAAAGCCTTTGACGATCCCAGCTGAGCCGCGTGATCATCAGAGGCTCTTTTTTTTACTTTTAAAAGCATTTTTTCGGCCGAAGAGGTTGTAGAAAAAATGCTTTTAAAAACTAAAAAAAAAAAAGCCTCTGATGATTGCGCGGCTCAGCTGGCATGGGGGGGGCAGGGATTTTTGCTACCAGTTCTCAGAATCACCCGCCTCCATCACTACCAAATCGGGCGATCCGGTCCGAACCGGGAGCATTTCACCCCTGCTTGGTACCCATAAAAGAAGACAGATGGTTCCAGAAAGCGTATTCACTTGAATGTGTATCAACAGAAATTAGATAGCCTGCTAAAATAACCATAAATGTATGTATCAAGTGTAAATCTGGTCACTTGCAATAGTGACACTAACAAGGTTTTTTTTTCTTTGATGTGATAATAGAATGCCAGCAGGAAAGCAGGCATGATTAGATTTTTAAAGATTAGAAAAAGCAGGAGGATTTAAATTTCATAATAATACAGTTTGGGAAGCCTCAAGGAAGCTCTGTCCTTCATACTGAAATTCTAATTTGAAATTAGCAAGATGTTTCATCTGCCAGGTGAGAGCAATTGAACTTTAGAGTTTTAGATTCAAAGAAAAGACAGAAATCTCTCATTTTCCTCACATATCGCCTATTTTATTACCTTGACAATCGGAGGTACCTTAGGTGAACAAATTTAATATACACATATATAAAATATATCTTCTGTTCCACCTGTTTTTGGCCTAAGTTCAAATCCCAACTGAATAAAGCTTGCAATGGAAAAATATGAAAGATCAGTTATTTCTAGTGCAACTGTTGTGACTAAATCCTTAAAGTCAGAGAAAAGGTATCTGAATCTCAGTTCCTCTGGTTCGATAATGTCATCTTCAAGATATATTTCTGTAGAAATTTCAAGAGGATTTTTATATTGACTTTATAATATCCCATTATCAGCACAGTTTTGGTACATGCTCAAAGGTTATTGGCTTCACAGCAAACACAAATTCCATCAAGAGAAATGGGGTACTCTTCATGAAACTCTTGTTTGTTTTAAAATAGTTATAAATCCAATTACACTGTGTATGCATGAACATTTTTTTTAATTGACTGGTTATTCTTGATTAAACAATTAACAGTTGTGCAGTATGTGGCCAAACTATCTAGCCAAGCAGATTGTTTTACTATTTAATTCACTTTTTTAAGTTATAATTTCAATAAGAGGACCTATGGGTACTGAACATATATCTCAGAGATGGCAAGAAATGGTCTGTATTCCTCCTCCAACTCCTTTCCTGTGGCTTCTGTGACCCCCCCAAGTTCACTGATTAACATCAAAAACCATCGATCCAGTGATTTTTTTTTCTTTTTGCTACTGCTTTAATGAAACTCCAGAGTAATGTTGAAGGCTCTAATAGGTTCAATGTATCTCTTTAGAGTGAAAATAAATTCCTTACTTCACATCAAACACTAAAACTATTATCATTTTTATTTTACTACTTATTTATTACTTGATCATATTTATCATTCTGCTGGCTCCAGATGAGTTTGGTAGGATACTAGTATCAAAGTAACAAAATAAGCCGATCAAGATAGAATGATGATTAAATCCCCATGTTCCCTCAACCCAATTACACGCTCCTCAAAGGAGACAGCCATTCACTCCACTTCAAACCTCTTGTAACACTGAGGTCTTTGGAGCTCACCTAAAGGAAAAAGGGGTAAAATAACTATTTTTTCCGATGAGAAAACTTCTGCATAATATACTATATTTGGGAACATTATTTCTATCTAAAAGCAAGATGATGCTAAATTTAAGATGATTCTACATCCTCTATTCCAACAATAAGAAGAATAGAGAGGCAAAGAATATTCAAAACAGATACAATACTCAATTTCCCCACTTGTCAACTTATGTTAGATTGTTGGCCACCAGTATTTACATAAATATTTACTTAGTTGTATGTAATAATATAAAATATGCGTGGTTATACAATTACTGCCAAACCTACTCCAATGGATGGCCAGTAATATACTTTATATGAATTGAATTGATAACACCTTATTCAAATTAGTAGACTGTAATAAAAAATTGAACATTTTTCAGGCTAATCTTCAGAGACATCCATGCTTTGCAACAGGGGTCTCCAAACATGGCTGACTGAGGAATTCTGGAAGTTGCAGTGCACAAAGTCCACAAGTCTTAAAGTTGCCAAGTTTGGAGACCCCTGCTTTACAACTTTGAGGTTTGCAGTCCCTCTGTTGCTTTTAACATTGTCTTCTATTGGAAGAAAAATACCATTTAACATACATACAAATCTCTTTCTCTCATTCTTTCATTTCACCTTGCTTATATGAATAAATTATCTATTCTGTATAAAAACCTAAATTCCCAACATTGTATAAGCTGAGATACACTTAGAAATAAAGAAATGTAACACAAACTATCATAATTATTTTTTTTCCAGAGATTCCTATCTATCTTGTCAGTATTTTATTGGTTGACATAAATGTTTAAAAGACTGAAAATTATTCTGATAGATTTTCCCTCATACTTAACAGCTAAATCACTAGGATATTAAGATAATATCGTTAAAATAATTTCTGTTGACACCAATTTTCCTTGTAAGCTTTCATATAAGTGAGCCACTGAATTTTTGGCAAAGAGGTCATTTAAATTGTAAGTATTGTAATTATAGCATCAATAATAACAAAAAGAGAAACTTTGGATCTTCATTAGATTTTTTGTTATTGTTGAATAAAGAGAATTTTGGGTATATTAGGCTGAGAAATTATTGGCTTATTAAAACCAGAAAGTTTTATTTGAAAACGTGTAAATAATTAAATGCTCATAATTTTTCAGGGCACTGTAAAAATGTCTTTAATATGCTAACTTTAAAGAATATTATTTAGTTTTTTTGCTTGTGGGTTTTTTTTAAATAAAATGATTGCGTTCCCTAGAGTGATATTGCCATTTGTCTAATGCTTTTATTTAGTGTATTCTCTTCTATGCAAAAATAAATTTACTGTAACATGCATTTTATTTCATATATCCACCCCCCCCCCTTTAATTTACCACATGGATCACTGAGAAGTGAACAAAACTCCAATATCTCAGTTATAGTGAAATCAAAAAGGATTCAATTTTCCCTGTACGGAAATTGGAGAGTGTCAATTTGATGATTTGTGAATAGCGTTAGAGGGCCCAAGCTGCTAATAAATTCATTGGTTAATTTAGGGTCACTAGTAGTAGCTTCTCTTTCTTTTTCCTTGTCGCTTTCCTTTTTATTTTCCCTTCTGTTGAAATATAGGGTGGCCATCAGTCTTCACAACTCTGAGATTCAATAATCTCTACAGCCTTTTACAGACAAAAATAATCTCTACAAACTTTTAAGAAAAGTTTTGAAGGCAAAAAAGGAAGCATTGTTGTTTTTGTAACTTGGCCACTGATTATATGTTATGGCTTTTAATATGATTTTTAACATGTTCTAGGTTCATTATTAAGTGTTTTTATATTGTATTTTGTTTACTGTTTTGGTTCTGTTTTAACTGCTGTGAGCTTCTCAGAGTCATATATTTAAGATAGGCAGCTATACAAATGGAATAAATCTTCATCCTGAAGTTGCCCCAGAATCAGAATAATATTCAGCACCCAGTAAAGTTAAATATTACTGAATTATTCTCATGTTATCAATGAAGATGATGATGATATTTTATGTGCATAGTGGTTTTTTTCCCTTGACTGGGATTGATTCACAAATTCACAAATCTGCATTAGCAGGTGATGCCTTGCAATCTAGAATAAGCGTTTCAGAAAACCCTGGAAAAACTATTTGTCAGGGTTCCAAGTAACACCCCCAAGGAACACTCGTATATTAACTAAAAAGCAGACTAAGCAAATGCTTAGGGCACCAGGCCCAAAAGGGGGCACCACAAAGTTGAGAAAGAAAAAAAACACAATGAAGATTGGTTCTTCATTGAAAGGAGTGGGGTACCAAGATTTGTCAGTGTTTAGGGCACCAGTGAGCCTTAATCTGCCACTACCAATGAAAGAAGACTCCGAGGCTAGAAGTTCCTCAAAGTTCCATTTTATTAGAGATGTCATATTGGCACATCTGGGAAAACCCAAATCTGAAAGCTTCCAGGTTTTCCCCACTCAAAAGAAAGTCCAAGTCCCTTCCTCCTGTACCCACGTGTCTATCGCATGGTCCAATCAATGCACCATCCCAACTGGAGATGCCTCCCAGTCACAGCATTCCAGGTGCAGGATGGATGTCCTTGATTCTCAGAGAAAAGAATGTTATTATGGTTAGATATCTCCCCAACTCCATACAATCCCCCCTCCCAGTTTCCCACAGCACTAAATGTGGCAGCCCTGCAGATCCAAAGTAAAAGATGACCTCCAGGGCTGACACTATTATTATCAGATATGAGTTCAGTCACAGCGTTTTTTAATAGTGCCAAATCAGACATTCAGCTGCTGATTGAGGACAGAAAGATCCAGTTGCATATTGAATAAAACCACTTGAGTCCATTGAAAGTCTGACTCAGAGATAGATCTTGAATGTCTCTGGTCTCTTAGAATATTGCAGTTCATTATGTAGAACATTACAACTGTTGCATCGCTACTACTAACTCTTTACAAACAAAGGCTGACAGCCTGTCAAATTCTATGACATACTGACTTTGAATGCAAATCTAACTGAAGAGCTGAACATACTTCTGAATTCTTCCTAGACAAATGTTTCCTTTAAAAATAAACCACCAAAGAAGTTGTTCTAAAAATGGCTTAGTAAAGGTGCTACTGAATTTTGGATGCTGCAAACAAGCCGTGAATTAGGGCTGACTCTACGTGAATTGGAGGAATAAATTAAAAGACTATGATTGATGATGGATTAAAGGAAGGAGGTACTGAAAATAGATTTAAGGAAGTGCAGGCGTGAGATCAGTTAATTAGTGAATCTATATGATAACTTAGATGGATTTAATTTGTCATCATTTCCAGAAAAGACCATTAGCCTCAGTTTATGGTTTTGTCTGCTTTTGCTTTGGCCATAAAAGATTTTGCCATCTGCTTTCCTCTGTAGTGTCTGGCAGCCTCCAGAATAGGCCGTTCAACACTTATGAAAAGAAAGTAAAGTATCTGTTCAGTTTGTGATAGTGGTTTGGTGCTTTCAGCTTGTCAGTACTGTTTTATGCAGCCACAGTGTCTTCAGATGATGGACTTTACTTCTCAGCTTCTATCATCCAAGAGACACCTTGCTACGCGAACACAGAATTTCCCATAAATTCTAATGGGAGTCTCTTGAATAGTCATCTTTTCGCGGACTGTTTAGATCTGTCTTTTATATACTCATTGAAAATCTGCTGCCAGTCTTTTCCATCTGATATGAAGTTAAGGTTGAATTGATGAAGTTTGAACTTTTAACAACTTGTAATATCTGTGAATAGTTGCCTCCCTTTTAACTTTTTTATGTGCCCTGCACAAAAACAGCCTTGAAAAGCACATGGGCTTTTTAACACCCCAATTTAGTGTTCTTCATGCTCTCCTTCAAACGTTCCCTAAGTAGTGGGGTTACGTGCTACCAAACACTGACAGAAAAACAACAACAACACAAAAAAAAGTAAGACTTTGTTATGTATTAAGGTCATACAAGGTTTGACCAGAACAAGAAATCCAGAACATAAATATTTTTCACCTAAAATATCCGGAAATCATTTTACTAATGGATTCTCTGTGAGTGAAAAAGGTGAAGAAGCACAAATTCTTAGCATCATCACGACATCTTCTGTAGCATCTTTCAGAGCTCTATGGCAAATTTTAGACAGCAGTGCCAGGGAAGGGTGAACATTTGATCAAGAATTTCTCCTCCATCGTTTAGTCAGCAAACAAGCGCTGCAGGCTGAAAAACCTCCTAGGAATGGAAATCCTTCTATTCAGAGAAAGCCTTCACTAAATCCAACACTTAACAGATAGAAATTTGCTGGTGCCATTATAACTACTTGTTCAGAAAGTATGGGTTTTTTATCTGCCTGTAAAGAAAAAATATATTTAGTAATATGTGTTTAGCATAATTTTATTTGAATAATCTAAATTTTGGGTTAACAATTGCCAAAACATATGGTAGTACATGGGTCTCCACAAGGTTGGATTTTGGGGTTGTTGGTTTTTTTTTTTGCAAGTACTACTTATCTATAGAAATAACTTACTAATGTGATCCTGTAACTGGGAGCCTGATGTGATAAGGCCTTGACTTAGTTTAGAGTTAGAATTTAAATTAAGTTATAATGTCTCAGTAATTTATTGACAAATGAGTCTGGGGAGCATCCTACTATTACTACATCCAATAATAGAATTAATTGTAGTAAAGCCATTCATTCATTGAGTTAAGGGAAATTTTAGGAATATGTGATTATTTAATAAACCTTGTTTATGTCATTGCTTCGTTGTATTTTATATTAGACATCCTATATATAAAATACCTCAAGAAATATAGTTTGGTCTGAAATGTTCCTGAGATGATAGGTAGATAGATAGATAGATAGATAGATAGATAGATAGATAGATAGATAGATAATTGATTATTTTTAATGTAATTAACTAATATGTACAAATATATTTTCAGATTGAGTTGGTGAATCAGTATTAACTGTAATATTGGCAGATTACAACATTCAATTTCAGTCAAAATCTGTAGTAGTTTATATATATATATATATATATAATCTAAAGAGCTATGGTGGTACAGTGGTTAGAATGCAGTATTGCAGGCTACTTCTGCTGACTGCTGGCTGCCAGCAGTTTGGCAGCTCAAATCTCACCAGGCTCAAGGTTGACTGAGCCTTCCATTCTTCTGAAGTTGGTAAAATGAGGACCCACATTGTTGGGGGCAATATGTTGACTCTGTACAGCTGCTTAGAGAGGGCTGTAAAGTACTGTGAAGCGGTATATATAAGTCTAAATGCTATTGCTATTGCTAAACAAAGTTTTCCTCCCTCCTTCCCTCCCTCCCTCCCTTCCTTCCTTCCTTCCTTCCTTCCTTCTTTTGTCTACACAATCCAACATTCTAGTGCCAATTTTGTTTAAGAATATAATGGTTCCAAATGTCCATTTTAAATTCCATTTCTCTGTGAAATAGAACTCCCAAAGTGTAATCCATTTCTTCATTCTGGATTATCTTTATACATGCCCTTGGAGCCTGCTTTTTAACAATATGAGAGATAATTAGATTAAAGAATGTGTGCATTGTAGTCATGTTTTAATATATGTTCACTTCTTTGGATCTTTTCAAGGACACATAACATTGATTTCTGTTAAAGTATCATTGATTTATTTTTCTTGTTAAACAATGAAGAAAAATTATATTTTGGTTCTATCATTTGAATATTTTAATATTCAATAAAATGATAAATTGAAGTAATTTACTCAATTATGAGGACTTGTTTTGACAGATATAGTCATTTTCTGTCTCTCCAGTTACATTTTTCTGTCGTTATTTTCCCTCCACTTTTTCCAATGATCTAAGCTATTTATTATCCTTACATTTTCTTTTTGTCATCATAAAAATCTTACATAGAACTTTCTGCCAAGTTATGCAAGAATATATTATTGCCAGTGCTTGATTAAATTATTACATATTTTTTTCTAAAAACAAATCCCTTAACTCATAGTTTATATTTTATGTATTAAAAGGAACCATTAGACAGTTCACTATTCCAGTAAAAAGATGCTTAATAACTTCCAGGAAGCGATAAGCTGTATCTTGTGCAATAATGAATATTTCTTAAGAATGGGGATAAACATTATAAAATAGCATTCTATTTTTTAAAAAACTTTGGTCAAGAACTGCTTTAAGACTTACTGATAATACATTTGCTAGTACAATTTCAGAATAAATTACTAACTTTTAAAAAATTGAAATACTGGGATTTCCAAATGCTGCAGCCATACATCCAGGGAGCAGGGATGCCTGATTTCCATTAGAAACATTTCACCCAAAAAAGACACAAAATGGCTAACGACCAAGTGGAAATTATAACCACCAAAGAACTGGTCCAAAAAACTACCAACTCGTATATGTGGGCATTGCTTTAACTCTGAATTTATTTATTTATTTATTTATTTATTTATTTATTATTCAAATTTCTATACCGCCCTTCTCCTTTCGGACTCAGGGCGGTGAACAGCCAAAATAAAACATTTATACATAAAGTACGATTAAAAATAGATTTAAAATAATTAAATTTGGCCCATGTTTAAAATTTATCAATTTAAAATCCATATCAAACTTTAAAATCAACCATAAAATCATAAAATCAAGAGAGACCGGCTAACTGAAAGAGATGAGTTTTTAGGGCCCGACGAAAAGTCCGGAGGTCGGAGATCATTCGTATCTCTGGGGGTAGATTGTTCCAAAGGGTAGGTGCCACCACAGAGAAGGCTCTCCTCCTAGGGGTCGCCAGCCGGCATTGTCTAGCCGACGGCACCCTGAGGAGGCCCTCTCTGTGGGAGCGAACTGGCCGGTGGGAGGCTATTGGTGGCAGAAGGCAGTCCCGTAAGTACCCTGGCCCTAAGCCATGGAGCGCTTTAAAGGTGATCACCAACACCTTGAAGCGCACCCGGAAGTCCACCAGAAGCCAATGCAGCTCGCGCAGGAGAGGAGTCACATGGGAGCGCCCTGTCGCTCCCATAATCCTCTGCGCAGCCGCATTCTGCACCAGTTGGAGCCTCCAGGTATACCCCAAGGGGAGCCCCATGTAGAGAGTGTTACAATAGTCCAGACGAGAGGTGACGAGTGCTTGAGTGACTGTGCGTAGGGAGTCCCGATCCAGAAAGGGGCGCAACTGGCGTATCAGGCGAACCTGATAAAAAGCCCCCCTGGCCACGGCCATCATATGCCCTTCCAAAGACAGCCGTGTGTCCAGGAGGATGCCCAAGTTGCGGGCCCTTTCCGTGGGGCCAGTGATTCACCCCCAATAACCAGCGATGGCGTCAGCTGGCTATACCGGGACGCCGGCAGCCACAGCCACTCGGTCTTGGAAGGGTTGAGTCGAAGCCTGTTTCTCCCCATCCAGACCCGCACGGCCTCCAGGCACTGGGACATCACTTCCAAGGCATTGTTGGGATGGTCTGGGGTGGAGATGTACAGCTGAGTATCATCAGTGTACTGATGGAACTCCACCCCAAAACCACAGATGATCTCACCCAGTGGCTTCACATAAATGTTGAACAGGAGGGGCGAGAGGACCGACCCTTGTGGCACCCCACAAACAAGGCACCTCGGAGTCGACCGCTGCCCCCCTGTCAACACGGATTGTGACCGGTCGGAGAGATAGGAGGAGAACCACCACAAAACAGTTCCCCCCACTCCCAGTCCCTCCAGCCGGCGCAATATGATACCATGGTCGATGGTATCAAAAGCCGCTGAGAGGTCTAACAGGACCAGGATAGAGGAATAACCCCTATCCCGAGCCCTCCAGAGATCATCCACCAACGCGACCAATGCCGTTTCCGTGCAAATTGGGTTTGGTTTATTAAGAGTGATAAGATTCCATCACTTGAACCATCACATTGCTATCATGTTGCAACAAATATTTGCTGTTGTGGACAGTCTTCAGAGATAACAGGGCATTGTATCATCTTTTGGGCTGCAGATCTTTTAGTTTTATTATTTCTGAGGAAGTGGATAGGGTACTTGACTCAGTTGTTCTCTAACATACCAGTGGGATCCCCATCCTTCCAGTTTGTAAGGTAAGGGGTGGGGGAGGGTCACCACCTAGATCCAGGAAATTGTCAGTGCTTCATTATGTGTAGCAGAATAAGAATAGCAAAGTAAGAATAACAAAAACAGAGTTGGAAGGGACCTTGGAGGTCTTCTAGTCCAACCCCCTGGTCAGGCAGGGAACCCTATATACCATTTCAGACATGTGTTGGTGACAAAAAGTCAGCTTAGTGGCCTCTGACTTGTGGATGCCACAGAATTAGATTTTGTGTTCCTTACTTTTTAACATCTATATAACAGTATCAAGATGGATAATTCAATAATTTGGGGTGTGGTACCATCAATATGTTGATTTTATCTAACTGTACATGGCTACTTTGGATTGTAGGAAGAATTACTCCCTTTCTGGGTGCCTGGAAGCTGTCAGGCTCTAGATGAGAGAGAACAGACTGAAATTAAACCTTGGCAGTCAGAGGTGCTGCTAATACACCAGGGCCCTCTATCACCACTAGAATTATTATTTGATAGGCAAGTACATACCATCAAGAAGCAGGTTCCTGACTTGGGGGGTCCTTTTAGATTCATAGCTCCTGCTGGAACAGGTAGAAGTCATGGCCTTAGAGGCCTATGCCCAACTTCAGCTGGTGCAAGTGTTATAGTGTGACCTGGAGGCAGAAGGACTTTGCATCAGTAACTCATGCCTTTATCAACAACAGTTGGGTTGGGCTATTCTATGCACTCTGCTTGTCCTGCCCTTACAGAACATTCAGAAACTACAGTTGGTTCAAACCTGCAGCAGCCCACATACTTGGTGTACTGCCCCAGCTACAGACCCCAAAGAACGCAGCACACACAAAGTCTGTACAAACCTTAGTTTAATAAATTAAATCAGTCTTTTTCAAACAAAGGCTGTTAATTAACTTTCTTAACAGCCTACAAAAATCCAAAGAATAAATAATCGTAATCTTACTATGGTTGGCAGAAAGCCCAGAAGCAATTTTCAGAGAACTAAGATCAAGACGCGAAGGAGGGTGAACGAAGTTGTTCCCTGCAAATTGCCTCAGTTGTCATCCTTCCTTAAATAGGCTAAGGGAGTGGCCAATTAGCCCCAAGCCTTAGTCTCGAGGAGACCTTTTCCTGAGGAGCCACTCCTGCCTTTTGGCAGCTCTGCATGCCCGTGCATCAAGAAGAGGCTCCTCCTCTTCTTCCCCTTCACTTATGGGAGCTTCTGGAGGTTCTAAAGGCCCTGGCTGAATCCCCACCTCTGGCACCACATCTTCTCCAGCCTCCTCATTATCCGACTCGAGTGCCAGCTGCACAGGCTGCTGGCACAGCAGCACACCAGCCTCCTTGCTGTTGGAATCAGCTACTAGCTGCACAGGCCTCTGACAGGCCACAACACTTTGGGGTCCTGATGTCGGGAGTGCATGACACTATTTTGTGAATGTCACATTGGTTGACAATTGGCTTCTGTATCTAATTTAAGATGGATATCCTCTGGACCCCTTTCTCCAGTAACTTTGGTCCAACATTAGATCTAGCAAGGAAAAATTCTTCCAAATCCCATGCTTTCAGAGGGTTTGGGATGGGAGGTAGGGGCTAAGGAAAGAGACACAACTTTTCTGTTGTAGTACTGACCACCATAGAGATCAGGCTGCCTTCCTCTTTGCTGGCTTTCCACCAGCTTCTTAAGTCCAAGATTTTTTCCAAACAGCTTTTCTCTGATTCCAGTTGCTCTTGCCATCTTTCTTTCTTTCTTTCTTTCTTTCTTTCTTTCTTTCTTTCTTTCTTTCTTTCTTTCTTTCTTTCTTTCTCCCTCTCCCTCTCCCTCTCCCTCTCCCTCTCCCTCTCCCTCTCCCTCTCTCTCTCTTTCCTTCCTTCCTTCCTTCCTTCCTTCCTTCCTTCCTTCCTTCCTTCCTTCCTTCCTTCCTTCCTTCCTTGTTTTGTAAAAGTGTGGTATTCTTACTTTTCCATGGGATTTGTTTTACATTAAATCTTTTATATAATGTTCTGAGAATAATTTTTCTATTGCAGCAGCATAAATATCTGTCAGATAAATAAATAATATTATTTTCCTTTGCCAAAGGAAAGGGCTGTCTCCAACTTGGCTTGACTTCAGCAATGGCATGGACTTTGATCAAGCAGAAGTTTTCACTTTTTCTATCCACCAGTGGAGTAGAAAAAGTAATTTTCTGGAGATTCTTCCCATTGGAAATTCCTCTGCCAACTCCATACAGTTCCAAAGGGTTCCCCAATCTCAAGTGCAGATTTGAAAAATAAAAAATCTTTTAGGACTTGCCTAAAAATACAGAGTGATTCCCCCCCCCCCCAGAGAAGCACTACTCAACAGCATACAACTCTTAGATGTAGCATCCAAACACAGTAGTGTAGTTAATGTGGTGTTGTATCAAGAAGTGACCTGTTCAATTTATGGTTTGTTGGCTAAATTCAGAGAATATGATCATCCCAAGCCAAACAATCCATTTTATAGCTTATGGCTTCACAAAATGAATGAAGCATTCTGTGCAACCCATAATGAGGCTTTAGGGCTGATTTGGTTCCTGTGCCTGCTTTCATCAGGATTATTGCTGTAGGAATAAATAAACCATCTCCATCAGTTACTTAAGTTATTCATTAGCTAACCTGAGTCCATTTTATCCCTTTGGAACTCTTTACTCTTAGAATTGAAAACAGAGCAGTACTAATTAATATATTAAGACTATAATAAGGCAAGATAACTATAAAGTGACTCTCCTACACTTCAGGGCTGCAATCTAATATTGCCTGGTTCTGTTTTTTGTTTTTTGTGGCAGTCAAGTTTTCAATGCTGGAATCAGCAACAAAACCCACAGAGAAGACAAGGTATTTACTAGGAGCAATGCTTTACCTTAGCATATGGCATAAGAAGCTAGAGAGATTCCAAATGTTCATAGATTGCCTCGGGCTGTAAAAACCCTAGAGTCAGCCTGATGTGTCTGTTCTTACAGAAGCAGAATAGATACCTCAAGCTACAAGATGGCATGTGGAAGCACAGAATGAGAATAGCAAATGATTAGCGGACTGACAGCTCCCCTATGTTATCCAGTTCAGCATCAGCACAAGAGATTTTAAGCATCCCTTAAATTATGCATAGATTAAGTTTGCTTTTGCCATAGAAGAAGCCTCATGGTGGCCTTGCCAAGAGTAACAAGGTTTAAACCCAGAACTGAGATACCTATTAAACATTGCTGGCTTCATCTTTAATTATTTCAGAGCACTATTGTGTCAGAAGGCCAAAAGATCTGACACTGGATATATTATTAGTAATTGATATGGATGCAAAGCTATACATAGCTGTAATCACTCTAGTGCAAGAGTATGACACATTCAATTTACTGCACCATGCAGCCAGTGTAGGAATGACTGGTTAACCAATTATAATATAGTGTAGTTTTTGCAAATCACATTATGAAGATTAAGACTTTGACTCTCCTACATGTGGAATGCTAGTAGCTACATGCATTATTCCAGTAGAAAAAGCTTGCGTTAGGTGGAAATGTGCAACATAATTACTCCTGTAATTATTGATATTACTGTTTTTATAGATTCTATTAGAGTATCATATGGGATTAGAAGAGGTGGTATGAGGCTTGAATACTTTGCTTTGAATCACACACAATTTCAATCCAATTTTTTATTTTGGATTTTGTTTAAATACTGCTGGCTCATATCAACAATGTCTCATGAACGCCATAAGCTTCAAAATACATAATGTTTCACCCTATAAAAACATGGAAGGTTAACTAGATAGATAGACATTCAGACAGATGTAGACTGATAACAAGGAAAGGTCCACAGAGTTTAAAGTATTCTTCTGATGGTACAGTGTGCTCATTGCAACTGATGGTTCATAAACATGAATTCTATTATTTTTCCAGGATAAATTACAAAAGCAAGGCTATCAGCCAACTTTCCTCTTTTTCCTCTTCTTCCTCTTCCATTTAAATGGAAAGGTGATCAAACTTTCTTCTTCTCCATTTCTGTGTTCCCATTGTAATAATATGTTTGGGATTCTTCAAATGCCGCTGATGGGAAGAGCCAGAATTAATAATGGAGAGGGATTAAATGGCTTACCGTTTTATTTCCATCTGAGTTTGATGTTTTTGGTTCGGTCTCTATCTCCTTGATAGAGATTGATTGAGCTACTTATTTATTGGATCTATAGGGTTGCCCAATTCAAACAATATTATTTTTGGTGGTGTACAACAAAAACAAATAAAAGGGGAAAAAAGCTTCCAAAGTTATAAAACCTAGTCTATCAATATATTGTAAAAATGTAAAATGAGATCAGACATGATAGTTAGACACCTAAATCCATTCAATATCCCAAATGCTTAAGGGAAAAGCCAGGTCTTAACAGCTTTTCTAAAGACTAGGAGAAGTTGTGGCCCATCATAAAACAGAAGTTCTTGGGAATAAGTAGTCCCACCAGTAATCCAGTCCTATCATGAAGGGCTTTAAAGGTGATAAACAGCACCTTGAATCCTATTCAGAAGCAAATTTCCCTCCAGATTCAGATCCAGAGGACCTTCAGATTCTGCACTAAGTCTCAGTCAGCAGTGTCATCCCATCCAGAATCAAAGATGAAAACACTTCCATTCCCAGGAATGGGGATCCAGAATTCATAGCTGCTTATTCTAGCCAGAGTTGAACCACAATCTATTCTTCCCTGTTAAGACACTTCTCAGCACAGCATTACTTGGATGCCAAGGACAGAGATATACAACTGAACATTGTTGATATATTAAGGATACTCATATAAACTTAGATGCTTCCTTACAAGATCTTTTGAAATCACTTTGAGTATTCAGTGTCGCACTAGATTGCCTATTCTTGCACCACCCATTTTGCACCACTGGCCATTCCCCATTTTGCAGAATCTGTCCCATGGTATTGTAAAAGAGTTGTGATTTTATAGCTCCTAAATCTCTTCACAAGGTCCCCATTGCTTCTTCTATACCCTATGACAGTAAGCTAGCTTCTCTTTCTAAATGGTCATCCATGCAACATGTGATATAAATCTAAAGTTCATCTTGCTAACTCAGATATAAAACTAGACAATTTCTAAGCCAATATTTAGCTTATAAAACTTTTTATTTGGCCCTGGAATAACATCTGTTCAGTTGAACATATAAGGCCACAAATGAAAAGTAGAGGTGATGCCACTGATATAAAATAAATTCTGAAAGCCCTGTAGCATTTGGTGACGGAAAGATTAAAGGATGCCAAGTTGAAAGAAGTCTTTGAATCTTTATCAGGGGAAGAAATAACTGGCATAATACAAAGCATTATAAAGAGCAGAAATATACATTCCCTCTGGCAAACTGGCTTGGATCAAGCTGTGACAGATATGTCTAGAAAAACATACCCGTTTCTGCAATTATTATTAGCTTTCCCTTTACAGGTTAGTAATGTAATGACATGGTGGCTCAGTGGCTAAGACACTGAGCTTGTTGATCGAAATGTCGGCAGTTCCACGGTTTGAATCCCTAGTGCCACGTAACGGGGTGAGCTCCTGTTACACGTCCCAGCTTCTGCCAACTTAGCAGTTCGAAAGCACGTAAAAAAATTCAAGTAGAAAAATAGGGACCACCTTTGGTGGGAAGGTAACAGCATTCCGTGCGCCTTTGGCATTTAGTCATGCCCGGCCACATGACCACAGAGACGTCTTTGGACAGCGCTGGCTCTTCAGCTTTGGAACAGAGATGAGCATCACCTCCTAGAGTCAGAAACGACTAGCACATATGTGTGAGGGGAACCTTTACCTTTAATGTAATTCAGAAGGGGCTTCCAACCATCAGGAGGGAAGATGCTTTATGGGGTGTCTGAGAATGAAGAGAGAAAGAGGTGACTGTGTGGGCTCATTGAGAAAGCAGATCCAAACTTCTACAATTTATTCCAATCATATTTTGGCAAAATGATATACATATCAAGCTTATGGATATGGTCAGCCAGCACTGGCACATTATCTTATCCAAGGGATGTTCTTAAGAGGTCTCAAAACCCAATAAAAGTTTCTTTTAATAAAAGAAGTTTTCTATAAAATATATATATATATATTTTATATATATATACTTTTTTAAAAAAAACCACAGCTTAATTTGTGTCCACCAAAATGAAGGGAGATAAAGTTACATTTTTTAAAAAATGCAATATAATGAAGAATAAGTGGGTTTTTCTAATGGCTCCTGAATTGGATGAAGATGACAGATTATGTTTTAGGGAAGAGACATGATATCAGGAATGAGAGTGCTTAGACAAATTGCTCCCAGGCATCTGAAAGTAGAATGAGAAAGATTCTTGTCTAAAATTTTGAAGGAATCTAATTGTCAACTAGGTAAAACTGAACTAGGTAGACCAATGTTATAAATTTGAGATAAAGTATCTTTTCATGTTTCTAGACTGTGGCAAATATCTGGGTATATTACAAGCAATGCTCTTTTGTCAGTAATATTAAAATGATTTGCCACTGGGTCTTTTCAAGATGTTTTTCTCACTTAGCCCCATTTACACTTCTGGGATTTTCTAGTTATCTCTTATCCAAGTACTAATCAGGTCTGACTCTTTGGGAATCAAACTCATTTCTGAATTAGTTGCTTGATTCCTAGATAGTTAATTATCTGAATTACATTTCTTCTCTACATATTAGTTCTTCTGAGTTATTAACAGGAATAGATCTTTTCTATTTAAAATTGTCCTGAGAATCATTATTTATAAAGCTTAACTGCATGGCAAATGATTTACTTTAGTTACATATTTGTTTTGTTGTTTTATTTCCATTGTTCCTTTATAAAGTAATAATTTATTCAGAGGAAACCTTGTTAAGGGGTACTAATGGATTTTACAGTGTACTGAATTGTCAAAATGTTCCATCTGTGATTAATTATAAATTCTGTAATGAGTGCTAGATGTAAGCCTTGATGAAATAAGATGATGAAATATAAGATGTAATGTAATATCTTAATCCATGGGTTTAGTCTCCCAAAATACATCAAGTCCATGAGTATCATCCTCATCTTCATTTTTTAATTATGTTTATTTTGACTATAGAAGATGAGACTAGCAACTAGGTATTTTGAGAAATCTTGGGCATGGAAATATTTAGCTCAACACACGCACACCCAAAAAATCTTATTAATTTGTATAAGTTTTGTTGTTTTGTTTGGTTTTTGTTTGAGTCACTATGTATCATCTCTTATTTATTGAATAATATTTTTTTCTCATCCATTGTTAACTTTTGTTTCTGCTCCCTCTTGAGCTTTGCCTTCTATGTTACTATAAAAGGCCAAGGTCAAGGTTTCCCTGTTCAGTCATTTCTGACTCTAGGAGCTGGTGCTCATCTCTGTTTCTTGGCCAAAGATATTTCTATCCAAAGACATTTCTGTAGTCATGTGGCCAGCATAACTATAAAGTCCAGAGGTCCATTTTAGAGGACCTCACCATTTTAGGGGGATACTATTTAACAAAAAAAAATCTACGTATCTTGGAGTTGCTTCTAATATTTTTTCTTCATGGATAACTTCAGAGTTTTTGACAACATCATAATTCAACGTTAGAATAAAATATTATTTTGCTTTGTTTTCAGATAGTCATTCTACATAGCTAGTCTTTAACAGTAAAAAATTGTGCCATGGAAGACAATGGCATGGATGCAATGAACAATACTAGACATATGTACTCAATACATATTGAGTACTAAATGTATGAGCTTTATGTATGTATCAGAGGTGGGATTCACTTACCTTCCCTACTGGTTCACAAATGTGAATGCGCGCATGCACATGCTTGCTTCACTCGCTCGCGCCACTTCTGTGCATGCACACCGCCTTCTGAGCATGCACAGTAGTTGTGCATTATGTCCGGGGAGGTGGGCAGAGCCCCCCACAGTCGCCACTACTGGTTTGCGGGATCAGGACAGAACCGGCTGAATACCACCACTGGTATGTATGTATGTATGTATGTATGTATGTATGTATGTATGTATGTATGTATCAGGGGTGAAATGCTCCTGGTTCGGACCAGATCAGCCGATCCATTAGCGATGGAGGTGGGTAGTTCGGAGAACCGATAGCAAAAATCCCTGCCCCCCCCGCCCATGCCCACCCAATCGCCCGGTCATCCACTTGCCTGCTTGGCCACTTGCTGCTTCTTTCAGGCTCGTTTGCTTTTCCTGCCTTGCTTCGGCTGCTGCAATCCATTGCATCAGCAAGCAGCTGAATCTGCCTGCCTGCAATCAATCCAATCGGTGAGCAACTCAATTTGCCTGTCTTGTGCCTTCAGCTGGGTAACTGGGTTTTTTTTTTTGGGGGGGGAGCTTTAAAAAATAGTTAATTGGGGGTTTTTTAGGAGTTTAATTTTTTTTTAGACATAGTAATTTAAAGTTAAGGAAGTTTTAAATTTAGCTCCTTTTATCTAAAAGTATAAATAAAATAAAATATTTGTGCAGCTTTCTGAGATTTGGTGTGTTTCTATAGTGTTTCACTCTAACTACACAAACACATAAAATCTCACAAAGGTGTATGTGGCATTTTGTGTGGAAAAAGTGTGAAACTTGGTTTTTGAGGGTTTTTTTGTGGCTGCTTGTTCACTTTGGGTGAAGTGCAGCTGCTTTTACATTGTGTGTGAGTCAGTTGTGTTGTGTTGTGTTGTGTGTGTGTAAAGTGTGAAAGTTGGTTTTTGGTACCTCTTATTGTTTTGTGTACTTTGTTTATTATTTTTATTATTTATTATTATTGTCCATGCCGACCCAGTCACCTGACCAGCAAGCCACGCCCACCAATCTGCCCACAGAACCAGTAGGGAAAATTTTTAGATTTCACATGTATGTATGTATGTATGTATGTATGTATGTATGTGTTTGTGTGTGTATACACATATATTGAGATCTTTCCAAACAAGTATTTTATGTTAGTAAATGCATGAATAATGACAATAGCAAACAGTAGCAAAATTTGTTTCTCATGAAATTAAATATTATGCCTATTGTGGGATATTGCTATCAAATTGATGTATTTTCCTCAAAATTACCCTTAAACAATTGGTGCACTTGGATTGCAGTAAAAGACTAGAAGATGAAAAGTGCATGCCTTGGGGATTGCATGCAAGATACCGTGTGTACAGAAAAGGGGAAATATGAGTTGAGTCAAGAATATCTAAAAATCACACTGACAAGATGAGACACAAGGTTGGAGTCAAGTACTGCAAAAATGAAGGTTCTTTCCCTTCAATTCTTCTTTTTAAATACCCTTGATGTTTGTGTTGTTCAAGAGTTTCCTGCCTCCAGTTTCTAATCCTGCTGTAGTAACATAAAGCAGCCTTAAACATTTTTCCTTTCTGAAATGAAAAGCTGAAACATTTTCAACCCAACCAACTATTTTTTTTCTTTTCATTTGTTAAATGATGGTTTAAGATGGGACAATAAAAATCAGAAAATCACTAAAATTTTGCACTTTGCCATCAAAGAGTGGTAGTACAGCCTTGGTAGTACAGTGGTCTAAAGCACCCTGTTATTAAGACCAGCTGCCTGCAATTACTGCAGGTTCAAATCTCGCCAGGCTTAAGGTTGACTCAGCCTTCCATCCTTTTTAAGGTAGGTAAATTGAGGACCCAGTTTGTGGGGGCAATAAACTGACTGTATAAATATACAAAAGGATGAAGGCTATTGCTTAGCACATTGTAAGCCGCCCTGAGTCTCCGGAGAAGGGCGGCATATAAATCAAATTTAAAAAAAAAAAGAATGAGCTTCAAAACCAAATCAGTCTTATGTAAAATTGCACAGGAAAAATCCAGAACCACATCTTCTTTTGTGGGTGACTATCAAGTTTTATTTATTTATTTTATTTATTATTCGTATTTCTATGCCACCTACTCTCCGAGAACTCTGGGCGACTTACAACAAAGACAACATGAACAACATATTGCCCCCAATAATCTGGGTCCTCATTTTACCCACCTCGGAAGGATAGAAGGCTGAGTCAACCTTGAGCCGGTTAGATTTGATCTGCTGATCTGCTGAACTAGCAGTCAGCTGAAGTAGCTGCAGTACTGCACTCTAACCACAGCGCCACCTCGGCTCTATATATTTTCGCTTTTCTGGTGTGACTGCATACAAACCAGAGCAGTGTTTGCCTTCTAGATTATTTCAGCTCTTGATCTGTTTGCAAATTTACTCTTTAAAAATGTCTGCAGATTAATCTGATCGTTGAATATTCTTTAACAGGTAAGGAAGTTTATACAAATGAAACATTCAGGGTTAGAATACTTAGAATAAACGAGACATATGTTATGTGATTAAAAATAGAGTTTTTTGAAAATAGATTATCACTGAAAAGTATATTAGAAATTTAAACAATGAAAAATAGAATGAAATATGTATCGTTGTCTTTAACACAATTCACTGGACATCAGAAAATGTTTGTTGTTGTTCTTAGTTATTTGAACATCTTATGTGGCATAAACTGGGAAGTCTATATTTCTGAAGAGCTGAACCTGCACTGTTCCTGAAAGACAGTATTACTTATGGTAGTTCAGTTTGGGAGTTTAAGAGAAGGAAGTCTCAGCAGGATCCCATTTCTATCCAGTTGGAAAAAAGAGTCATGTGTCATGGTGGTAGATATCTGTAGCTTGGGTGTAGGATGAGAGTGGAGGTTTGTTCTCAGAGCTCGTGGGTTGGTTTCCAAATGTTTTGGAAAGCAACTCACAAATCTGAAGAAGAACCTCCACCTTCAAAGAGCCATTCCCTGGAGAATTCAACTTTAGATGAACAAAAAAGCTTCAGAAAGTAGACAAAGAGGAAGCAAAGTCCTCTTTGAACATGTATATGTTCATCAGTAGGGCATTTCCCCCCACCCCCTAATTTTGGGTATGTTTTCCTCTCAACTTTTATTCATTACTTAAGTTTTATTCAAATCATTTATCTGCGTGTGTGTGTGTGTGTCTTTGTGAAATTTCATCTCTTTGGACTTTAATGAGAACTGCCCAGTGGTGGGTTTCAAATTTTTTTACTATCGGTTCTGTGGGTGTGGCTTGGTGGGCATGGCTTGGTGGGCATGGCAGGGTAAGGATACTGTAAAATCTCCATTCCCACCCCACTCCAGGAGAAGAATACTGCAAAATCCCCATTTCTTCCCAATGAGCTAGGACTTGGGAGGCAGGGAATAGATGGGGGCGGGGCCAGTCAGAATTTTTACTACCGGTTCTCCGAACTACTCAAAATTTCCACTACTGGTTCTCCAGAACTGGTCAGAACCTGCTGAAACCCACCTCTGGAACTGCCTTGGAATAATTCTTTCCAATGAAACAAATAAACCTACTTTAAAATCAAAGCCTAATGCATTTTTCATTTAAATGCCTGTAAGCTGATTTCATTGAGACTTTTTCATCCATTTTGTTTTATGTTTTTACTCTTTCTTGGGTTCTGAATTACATTTTCTGATGCATGAGAATTTTAAATGACTCTCTAAACAAGCATGAGCAAGTTTTGGATTGGAGTGAACTACGTTAATCAGCTTTATTGCCAAGAAAATTACAATGTCAATCATTATTACTGGCTAATGGAGGATATCTTGACATTTTGCTAAGATAAATTATTATTCTTGCTAACCACCAAATATTCTGTTTTGTAGAGTATGGGGTCACAGCAAAGGTTGATCTGTAAAGCTATAGGGTGCAAAGTATCAGAAGGATTTAGCAAATAGTCCAAAAAGATGAAGATGAAAAATAATTAAAAGTGAGGGAATAATTAGGAATCATGATAGCAGAACATCAGGCAGTTGTCAGATGCCTCTCTATTGCTTTCATAATATTTAGCCCTCATAAACTTTTTCTCATTAATCACTGCTGCTTCTTTTTAATTGGCAGGCATGGAATCTCCCTCTCTGGATGCTCTAAGTAGTTAGAACATTTTTAAATAGTCCTTAAAAAAACTAAGCAATTCACAGCCAACAGGTTGTATTGAAATTCAAGCCCTTCTCAAAAGAAAGTCATGTTGCTTATGTTAATACATAAAATAATATGTTGCTTTATGTGAGATTTCAAATAACACGCTCTTTCCACCACAGAAGTCTGTCAGAAATATATTGTCTACAATTAATGCACATATTGCCATTTGTAAATTGAATAGAGTTGGTGGTTCACCATCGGGATAAAATATAAGCAAATATTATTATCCACTTCAAAACACAATGCACTCTTACCGAGTGATAGAATTTATACTAGACTTCTGAACGGCTAAATAAAACAGTCTCTCATACTCTTTAAATGATGGTTTCATTTCATATTCTCTATTTGCAGTATACAAAGGCAGTGAATATCCTCTCCAGTTGGTGAAAAGTCCCATCTGTTTTGTCAACATGGCTGTTGGATAATCCCCAGCTGTGATGTGCCTCCAATTCTTATTGGAGTAAGAATCAGTTTTGCCACAAGCAAAGCAGCTAAGCTGTTTCAGTGAAGAAATATCAAGTTTAATATCATCAGGCTTACTAAACATATGTCACAGCTGTGAGTCGACTTCTTGGGGGAAAAGGGGGGAAAGGGGAAAGGAAAAATTTGTCAAGCAGGTTCTCTTCTTGTCAATGAAGAGCAGATCTTCCTTGAAACAAGAACTTGCCCAAGAGAAAACCCTCACAGAATCAAGAAAGGTTATAATGTAGTTCACCATTCCTCACCATTCCTGATACAGTCCAAATACTATACTACTCTATATTTTATCATCAACACAGCAATAACAAAGAAGCTATTTTGGAAATTAGAGTCCCTGATTTAAGACATTCCCTGTTACAAGAAGTACAAGGCAGGTGAATAAAAGTAATTTGACCATTTCTACCCTGAAAACAATAAATTCAGAATCCAAGCAAATAAGAAATAGAAGCAGCAGAAAGAAATTAAGATGGTTTTGATTTCCAAGTTTTGTTTAGATCTAATAGGCTAATTCAGTTCAATGACAGGAGTTCAGTCCTGACCGGGACAAGGTTGACTCAACCTTCCATCCTTCCGAGGTCAATAAAATGAGGACCCAGATTGTTGGGGGCAATATACTGACTCTGTAAACCACTTAGAGAGGACTTTAAGGCACTATGAAGTGGTTATACCCTGTTTCCCCTAAAATAAGACATCCCCTGATAATAAGCCCAATCGGGCTTTTGAATACATGCAGTAAAATAAGCCCCCCCCCCCCCCAAAAAAATACAACCTCCCCGAAAATATTTAAATGCATGTGCAGCCGGTCCCCACCATTTCCTCTGGTTAGGGTTAGGGAGACAGAGATGGAAATCAGGTAAGATGGCAAGAGGCAAGAGGTAAGAGGCAAGAGGTAAGAGGCAAGAGGTAAGAGCTAAGAGGCAAGTCTTGCTCCACGTGTCCCAAAATAATAAGACATCCCCGAAAATAAGGCCAAGCACTTATTTTGGGGTTCAAAAAATATAGAACAGGGTCTTATTTTTGGGAAAACATGGTAAGTCTTAGGTGCTATTGCTATTGCTATTTTCTTTTGTTCTGACCTCATGCATTGGATTCCAGATTGCTCATTCTGTTTTAAGCTAGTTATTACAGGTAAATTTAAAAAATGACACCCCCAGAAAGTTCAATAGGCACCAACACTAGAGAATGGCAAAGCAGAAGGGAAGCCCACCAGTAACAATGAGAAATATTTTTTGACAGGGAAAGCACAATAGAGCAGAATGCAAGCATGTGTTCCAGCTTTGCTGTTTTAACTGTCTCATGGAAAGAGCTGTTACTGGGCTGGCCAAATCTCACATATGAGACTTTCTGCTGTAAAAACGACAACAATAGTGCCATATGCTGTACAGTGATTGACTGTTTGAATTCTCTCAAGCTGTCTTTTGGTACCTGGAAACACCAAATGCTTGAAAGAGGCCAACTATCTTAGCCAAGTGCCATCAGCAGCCTTGTACCTGCCGGTCATGCTCACTTTAGTCCAAAGAGGTATTTTTCTAAATCAGATATGCATCAAGACTTTTGCATATTTAGAATGATGTCAGAAGCTACACTCCAAGAAAGTGGCTGTTGATTGACCAAAATGATTGGTGATGACCAGGAAAAAATATAATTTAAATCTTACCTTGATTAAATAGAACTAACATGATTCTGTCCCATGTTTTTGCTCATTTCTCCTACTGTTCCATTCAAAATTACAATTTGAAGGTAATCTCAAAAGTCCTTTGTGTCTATCCTTATAAACATTACAGCTGCAGGTGATTTGACGGTTTCTATTTCTCTTCTGCATATATAGGATGCCCAATGAAGGGACAGGTATCTTGTTAGTCATGGATCATTTCCCTGTGAAAATAACTTCTTGCACACAGCCAGCAGCTAATCATGTTTCAGCCAGGGGATTATATATCTATTATTCATATTATTATCAATGGGACATGGCAGGCTCGGGATGCTCACTTTAGAGATCAATGGATGAATGTCAAATCATAAACTTTGCTTTAGCTCATCTAGCCTATTTTGTTTAAAACAAAAAGAAAAATCAGATGAAAATCCACATGACTTTTCTTGTGCATGCTGCTGAAATATATGCTTTTTAAAATTCTACTGTATTGTATTATTTTCACTTTTCCCTAATGTAACTCTTTATGCTTTCTGTTTTGGAAATTTTTCTGTTTAACTTTCACATTTTGGGGGTTCTGGGAAACAACCCAAAAATTTGACTCTCAAATAATAATTGTGTTCATTACGTTCAGGAAGAACAAATTCCATAAACTGACAAAATGCAAATCAATTGAACAGTTCCTATGTGCTCCTTACTTACTGTATGTTCAAATTAGATACTTGAAAAGAACATAAGTCAAAACTTGCCCTACTTCCTACAATTGATTTTCCATCAACGAGTTGGCACTTTTTGGCATTCTATTGCCTGAAGTGATCGAGGTCTAAGTCCAACTAAATTTCACTTGACTTGGATAAAAATTTCTCATTTTACAGAATATGTGATTGAGCAAATTAGGTTCTATGATTTACCCAGGCAGGTATTTATTGTGTGTAACATTGACGTCATCAATTCAAATGACACCAACCTCTTCCAATTTTTCCATAAATATAAAACTTGTTAATTTTCCAACTTTCTGGAGAAATGATCCTCATTATAGAAGCAAATTCAGATCCTGTGTAAGATAGTTCTAAAATATTTCTCTGTTCTTTTTTCCTACAACAGTTGACCACTGTATAGGCAATGTGTAAAAGCTGTGCTTATGTTCTTTCTGTTGGCTTGTGTGTGCGTATGTGTGTGTGTGTGTTACAGTATAACTATGTATCATATTCATATCTGTGGCTTTGAGATATGTTAGATAGGTGTGCGGGGGTCGGGGATGCAATTTAACAATTGTGGTAATGCTTTTAACTGATTTCGGCAATGTATTTAGCATTATTTCTCCTGAAGTTTCATTTAGCAAACAGGCAGATAGTAATGCTATCAGATGGATTCAAAATATAATTTTTTTATCTAATTGGGCTAAATCCCAGATTACAGTATGAAACACAGCAAGTTATTTGGTGCAGAGTTTCATTTTCTCTAGAATAGACAGAAGGGTCAGAAACTTTCCAGTTCCAATTCTGAGCTTCCATAAATCTGTAATTGTTTGTACACAATGCATCATGGAAAATATACTATGGGATAAAGTCTACCTCAGATCAAAGTAATAATAAGTCAGTTGTGGCATATTAATCCGATTTCTTAGAATTTTGTTGCTTGGAAAGACCGTTTCCAGTCTAGATTGTAGGAGGAAAGTCTGGCTCCTAATTTTTAATGGTACGTATCAATACGTTTTTAAATAATCATAAATCATAACTTAAACACAAGCCATCAATGTATTATGGTGGCAAAATAGTTAATATGGTTCTACGGAGGATTAATGGTCCCATGCCTAGTTCAGGTGACAGCGCCTAGGGAATTGCTGCTGATTTTGGGGGGAGAAAGCAAAAGCTAATTATATTATTATTTGGAGAATTACTACAAGGAAGGCCCTAGGCCTAGGCTGTAACTGGACATGAAAGAAGGCAATAGCTAACCCACTTTCTGCCAAAAAATGTTCTTGGATCACAAACTCCAGAAATCAACTTTTACTTTTTAAAACAGGATCATAGCATTCAAGTGATAAGGAATTCCACATCATTCTTTGTAAGACTAGAATATTAATAAAGGTGGCTATTGGTGTGCAAAGCAAGATCTGTGAGGAAAAGTTAAAGGGATTGGCCATGTTTAGCCAGGCAAAAAGCACCAGATATGGCAACAATACAACATTTGTTTCAAAGGGAGGACAAAACTTTGTTTTGATGATTTTGTTGTTTTGTTTTTGTTGAACAGTGTAAGGTTGAAGTCATAAGAGGTAGATTTTGATCAAACATAGCAGTCCTTGGTGGTTCATAATGCCTGTTTGACATCTTTTTCTCAAAGGGATGGTAGGCTCTGTCTTGTTGAAATATTCCATGCAGCCAGTTAACTCTTGGGAATATTTTCTCTCCAGGTTTCCTCCATGAAGGGAGTGATTGATTTAGATCTCCTTCAAAATCTGATTGGAAGGTTGGTGATTTTATAGACTTAAAGATGTTATATCTCAAATTACCAGATGACTTTTGACCCCATGGAAAGATGTTTGTGCCATAGGCAATATTTCAAAAATGATTGTTGATTTGATAAGGCGTTCGGTTCTCTTTATTTTGTGTAGTGCTAGAGGAGAAAAAGGATTTTCTTGTTTGAAACCCAACATTCTGTTTTCTGATGAGCTCTACACCATTAATGTTTATAATTTTAACAAGGAGACCTTTCAGATTAAGGGCATTAGACTGAACATTAATCTCCTCTAGACAAGTTATTATTAGAAAGAGGATCGTATTAGCTTCCATTTTACTGCTTGGTTTCCATGAACCAATCTATTATGGAAATATTAACACAATATTGTACTACTTAATCATATTTCCATGAATTATATTTATATTCTTAATCATTGGTCTTTCAAAAGTATGGTGATAAACCTTGCAAATGACTTCGGAACAACTTTACATATCTGAATGATCTGGAAACCATCCAAGCCAGTGGAAACTGCTGTGACTTTGTGAAGTACGTTCATTTGATCACCGTGATTATCTGAAAGCATTGAATACATTGAATACATTTCAATGAAACATACTTCTAATGAGATTGTTTAAGGATTGGAATGTAAGGACTCTTAGAAATCACATTATTGGATATGCACTATGGTAAAATATATTAGATGTGCCATATGTATTTATATTAGTACAATATAACAAATCTTTTGCTGGAACTTTTTGTTGAGTGCAAACTGATACAGGAACTTTTTAAATTATGTTTCTTTGCTGATATTTCATTTCAGGCTTTGTCTGCTCTTGCAGGTATGCTGGCAAATCCATCCATTTCAGTGTTGCTCAGTTCTTCATTTTTCTAACTGCTCAGTTTCTCATTTCAACTCTGTGCCAATTTAAAATCAAGGGGAAAAATCAACACAAACGTAGACTGTATATGTAATTTTGTCTGCGCTATTAATATAGATTCATAATATAATCTGTTTAACATGCTCATTTTAATAATATGCATCTGTGTTTGCTTTTTTTTTTAATTGTGAACGTAACATTTTAGAAAGTGCAACTTTGGTGGAGTTCACTGAGATTGGCTAATTCCAATTAAATTTTGCATCCAGCGTTTCCCCCCTCCCCCATCTTCCATTGTGCAAGAGTGTGCCCTTGCTTTTTAGTCTTCTTTTTGTAGTAGCTAAAAAGACTTAATAGCTTCTGTATCTGATTGGCTTGATTTTTGCTTTTTGACTGGTAATTTATACATTATGAATTCAGAGCCAGTTTGAAGTTTCACTGGACATAGAAAAGAAGTAAATGGAACTTTCTTTGGCCTCTTCAGTGATTGAGAAGTGCAGGGGTCCTAATGAAAGAGGCTTAAAAGGAAATAAAAAAGCATTGGTAAAAAGAAGTAAAAGGAGAAGAAAATCAGTGGTATAAATGTTAAGGCACTGGCGATGGCATCTTTGGGACCCACAGGGACAGACAGGCTGGACAGGGCTTCAATCTTTAAATAAACCAGGAAATATACCTGTTGTTGTCTGCTGCGGGGTTAATATGTACCCACTGAAGAACCTAAACTAGAGTATGATGATAGAACGACTGGCAAAGATGAGTTGTGATGGCAAATGGTTTTTCGGCATATTGATTAGGATGTCCACTAATAGAAGAAAGTATTTGTAGCTCAGGGTTGAACTGTGGGGTCCTTGGTGCTGTTTGAGCTTGATTGTTTTCTTGCAGACATTTGATTATCCAACTAGATAACATCATCTAGTTAGGTGTTACCTGGTTAGGTAACAGGTCTACAAGAAAACAACCAAGCTCAAACAGCACCAAGGACTCCACAGGATGGCCACTAGATGGCAACAAATACAGATAATTTTAACTCTTGGCCATTGTCTAGCTGTCATCTGGATTTTAGCAGCCCAGAATTGATAATCCTAGTACTAACACAGTCAGCACCTTTTTGCCAACTAGAAAGCTCCACTCCAACACTGTGGTAGTCATTTTCCTTTCCTTTCCTTTCCTTTCCTTTCCTTTCCTTTCCTTTCCTTTCCTTTCCTTTCCTTTCCTTTCCTTTCCTTTCCTTTCCTTTCCTTCTTTATAGATAGATAGATAGAGAGAGATAGATAGAGAGAGATAGAGATAGATAGAGTGAGTGAGTGAGTGAGAGAGAGAGAGAGAATATAGATATATACACTCACACATGCACAAGACACAAGAAAAGAAGTGTACAATAGAAATATAATATTAACAGTAAAAATATAACCTTCACCCTGGTTGAATGCTGATACTTATATCTCAAACAAATCTAATAAATTACCCCTTTTGCTCTATGGGTCTACAAAGTTATACATTTTCCATCTATGTGTGGTAAATTACTATCACATTCTCTTAAGAAAACCCCAAATATACAAATATATTGCCTGTCAATCAAGAAAACTCAGAAAACTGTTAACTGTTAATCCCCAAAATAAATCAGGTTCCAAGTAATGCACCCATTACAAATTGAACTCTGAAGCATTGCATTTCCTCAAAGAACAAATTCATTTAGATACATTGCTCTGCAACCCAACAAGACAGACACAGACTTCAGAGGATAATTAGAACTGCAGAAAAAACAATTGCTACCAACCTGCCTTCCATTGAGGACCTGTATACTGCACGAGTCAAAAAGAGGGCTGTGAAAATATTTACAGACCCCTCGCATCCTGGACATAAACTGTTTCAACTCCTACCCTCAAAACAACGCTATAGAGCACTACACACCAAAACAACTAGACACAAGAATAGTTTTTTTTCCCCAAACGCCATCACTCTGCTAAACAAATAATTCCCTCAACACTGTCAAACTATTTACTAAGTCTGCACTACTATTAATCTTCTCATCATTCCCACCACCCATCTCCTTCCACTTATGACTGAATGACTGTAATTTTGTTGCTTGTATCCTTATGATTTATATTGATATTGTTTCGTGATTGCTTATTTGTACTTTATGACTATCATTAAGTGTTGAATCTTATGATTCTAGATGAATGTATCTTTTCTTTTATGTACCCTGAGTGCATATGCACCAAGACAAATTCCTTGTGTGTCCAATCACATTTGGCCAATAAAAAAATTCTATTCTATTCTATTCTATTCTATTCTATTCTATTCTATTCTATTCTATTCTATTCTATTCTATTCTATTCTATTCTATCATCTTGGCACAACCTAGTGGAAAGCCAGAACTGAAGTTCCCGTGCTTTCCACCCCAATATAAGTAATAGTTTCTCAATTTTCCATAGTTTCACATTGTCCAACCAAGTTGAGAGCTGGTTGCTTGGCAACTTCTCTTCTCCTCCTCCTCCTCTGGTTAGTACTTGATTCATTGGCTAGCTATGTTGTTTTGGCTGCAGGCTCTATCCCCCTTGGCTCTCCCTCCTTCAGCTCCAAAACTGTGTCAAACTGAATTCATGTCAGAGTACCTAAGGATACAAACAATCCCACAGCCCAATCAAATTCAGGCTTGACATTAAACTTCAAAGTCCTCTATTAACAGTCCATTGTTAAATTTAACTCACATAAATTCCACTAACAGCTTCCAAACTCCTATAAACGTGTCCAAACCATTGTCTCTAATCAATGCTGTTCACTTTATCATCTCTGTCAATTTTAAAATCCTTTCTTCCACTGTTGGTATTCCTTTTTCTTTCCAATATTTGACAAATACAATCCTTGTCACTGTCATTTTATACAGAAATAATGTTCTGAATTGTTTTTCTGTTGATTATCCATAATACCTTGAAGGGAAACAATAATAAGGATATAATAAATAATACTAGAATATGATATACTGGTATACTAGATTTTGTAACCATTAGGTTCCTGTAATACATATATGCCTTTGTATTTGTATCACATATATTATGCATTTATATTTGTATCTCCTGTTACAAACATATTGTTATTAGGCCTCTGTAATGTATCTGGTATTTGTCAAATGTATGTCCCTGCCATTTGACCTGAACTCATATCAATCTTCTTTCTGTGCTATCTAAAAGCATGGTACTTATCTCAGTTGAAACTACAGCCATCAACAAAGGGATAATTTACACCTCAGCCCTAATTTATGTTTGATCTTCCAGAGCCAGTGGGCTAAGTGGCCAATTGAGTAAACAAAGAAATGCTTAAAATAAAACTAATTGGGAAGTTTCTATTCCCCCTTGCAGGGCAACAAGGAATACACAAACCTAAATTAGGAGGCCAGAATTGGGTACTAAACTGACGTCTCTGAGGGTATAAAAGGACTCCATACCTTCCCCAAGGTGTGGCTATTTCCTCGCATGCATTGTATCTGTATGTTCTGGATATAGTTCCACCCAGTATTTTGTTTTTGGCCATAAATAAAATCTGCTTTTTTGCAAGCCTCGTCTTGAGTCTCTCTCTTTGGCATTCTGGTGACTCAAGTGTATTTTGGGACCTTAAAACCTGAAAGAAAGGCTACAGGTCTCATTAATATTTGCATTTTAAGTATTTTCTGCATAACCATTCTTATATTTATCCATTATGATTTAGCAAGTTTACAAGACTATCAGATGTGATCAAATGTACCTTGATTACATTTCCAGCATTTCTTGGAAATTCCATTATATATTCTTGCCGATCTATCTGGAGTCAAATACCATTGATACATCATCTTATAAAACTTTTTTTTCAAGCTGTAATTCAAAGTAAACTTTAAACCATGAATCCACCTATTCTCCCGTTGGTCTAGCATTTTATTATAACCAAGGTTTTCTGCTCATTTTACCATACAATCCTTAACATGCTCACTATTGTGGTCTTTTTTTTTTTCATTGAGAGCAGCTTCCCCAGCAGGGGTTGCTATTCAGCAGGTTCTGACAGGTTCTGGAGAACCGGTAGTGGAAATTTTGAGTAGTTTGGAGAACCAGCAAATACCACCTCTGGCTGACACAAAGTGGGGTGAGAATGGGGATTTTGCAGTATCCTTCCCCTGGACTGGGGCGTGAATGGAGATTTTGCAGTATCCTTCCCCTGCCATGCCCACCAAGCCACACCTGCCATGCCACACCATGCCCACCAAGCCACACCCACAGAACCGGTACTAAAAAAGTTTAAATTCCACCACTGTTCCCCAGGAATGAAAACATTCCTGTTTTCATTCATTGTTCCCTAAGAGAAAACCATTTTTAAAACTAATGTAACACCGGGGAGGCCCCATTTGATAACTTTAATATGCCTCATCTATTATTTCTATTATTGAAAGGCAATTCTGCAAAAAAAAAAAAAAAAAAAAAGTGGGGTAACTGGGGGCCAAACATTTTGCAAGCTAAAGTTTGCCCACACCTTTTTTAAAAAAATCAAAACTTGTGCCTTGTGCTGTATTTTTTATTCCTGGGTCAATATCCAATCTTTTCTCCTAATGTGCGATGCAGACGCCCAATTGTTCTGCACAGCCACAAGCTACTATATCATCATTATTATTACCTCTCTGTTTCGTTGATAGATGTACTCTATGTAGATAGCCACACATCAAAATGGGTTCAAAATGTCTCACCTGCAAAATAAAAGAACAATACCTGGCTGATTGCAATTCAGCATTCTCTTCAAACATTAGATCCAGCAAAATGTATTCAAAGAGAAATGGCAAGGGAGAATAAAAGATGATTCCAGGAGAATCTTAAATTATTGGTGTTTTTTTCTTCTGTACCACTTGGCAATATTAATTAACAGTTGGACACAAATTGCATATTAGTTTAATTGCATTCTGCTGTACTTACTCTGTCTTTTTTGTTAATTTCACATAGAATCCTTTGCTATTATAGCTTTCCCCTGTATATTAGTTACTTTGAAGTTGGCTTTTTTTCAGGTCTGTCAGCTATTCTAAGGCATTTAGGAATGAAGCATGTTAGGTCACACTGATATTTCTTTCACCTGACTTTTGATTAAAGCTGGGCCAGAAATACATGCATGATGTTTTGGAACTGGGGAAAGTAGAGGCCCTTCTATTATTTTATGTATTTTATGCTATATTTCTAGCAACAAAAATGCCAGCTTTGTGAGATATGGCAGAGGTAAAAGCTGGACAAAATTTGAGATTTGGATGAGAGAGACTCTCCAGAGAGAACAATTAAAACAAGCTTGTTTTAACTATTAAACCAATATCCTCCAAGTAGGACATCTTGAATGTGGCTTGAGGAAAAATTAAATCTGTGTTTATTTCTATTTAAATTTAATTAAAATGAGAGGTGGCTGACACAATTAATGTCTGTATTTATTTATTCTAATTATTTAATTGACCTTATTTTCTGAATTGGATGAATTCTAATGATATTGGCAAATGCTGCATTTCTTTGATCTAGTACATAGCTTTCTGCAGCTTGCACTTCTCATCTAGAAAGTCCTGGTGTTCTGAGATGGTATTATTTTTGTGCTATGGTTGTTAAATTGTTGAAAGTGTGGTTTTTTTACACATTCCATGTTTTGAATTAGTACTTGTTTCCCATCTGTAATAATGTCATCCAAGGAAAACGGTACATACCCTACAGTATGTAATGCCGTTTGCATCTGTTTATGAGAATGGGCCTTGGGAATATGAGGAAGGCTTGATCACTTGACACCCTGGACCACTTACTAGTCCCAATGACTTTGTCAGAACCTATTACTAATGCCTAACCCAGTCTAGGTTCGGGAGCTGTTGTGTCAATTTCATATTATGCCCTTCATGTAGAATCATTTCTGGTTATAATGTTTGTGAGTTTTGAATGGATAGAAGAGAGAGGGGGGAGGGAGGGAGGGAGGGAGAGAGGGGGGGGAGAGAGAGAGAGATTGCTAAAAGCCATATACAACCTTAGGCAAACATTGTTCAAAGCCTTGCTTGTTGTGAGATCAAATATAAATCTCCTTCCCTGTTTCTAATAACCTCATAACCTCATCTCTATAGATGTTGTCAATCCACTGTGCTCCAAATACCATAAGTCTTAGGTAGCATGGAAAACTGCAAGAAAACTATGAGAGCTGGACTCTGAAACATGGAGAGGGAACTAATTTATCTATCCTGGCTCTGAAATCTTTGCTGTACTGAAATAAATTTCATTTCTTAAAAATCCTTGCCCTTCAAGAGAGACACATTACTGGCTATGTGTGTAATGGCTGTATCAAGTGCCATTGAACCAAATGATAATTATATATAATATAGTTTGATCAGAATATATTCTCATTTATCTTTGAACCCTATACCTATGGCTGCTTCGAGGAAGATTTTGCTTAATTGGTTTGATCGACAGAGTCAGCATAAATGAGGAGATTCAAGATAGCTGACAAGGACAATTCTTAAAGGCATAAATAAAAATGACTTATATCTACTCATTTGCCACCTGCATGTTCAGAGGGAACATTCATTTGTGCTACATAAACCATGACACAGAACAGCTGCATTGGGGGAAGACAAGCCCAGCAATGATCTATAACATTTTCCTTAACTATCTGCTTAGGAGGATGAAGACTGATTATAAAGAGATTAAATGGGATTAATCTGATGCACTGGAGGAACCATCTGGGATCCCACAAAGCTGCCCTCATGAGAGTATAAAGTAGAACTGCATTTTTGGCTCCTGGGATGAAATATATATTGTTTCAAAGGATAATGTTCAAACAGAGGCAAACTACAAGCCCAATTGTAGACCTATTTCTCAAAAGAGATCTTGAAATTGGATGCTTGCCTTTAGTTCCCTTTATTGCATATGCAGTTCAGCCTCATTAATGGAACACATAAGATAGAGAATTCTTTTAAATTATGTATTTTAGACAGTGCACCTGGTAATTATTCCATTTTCCATTATTGCAGGAGAAATGCTGATAATTTAAGCACAACAAAGCAATTCGTGTGAAAGTTGTTTATGGCAAGTGGAACCATGATTGTTTGCAAGTTGACTCTTAATTTGAGCATTTTACTATCTTTCTAGGGTTTTTTTATAATAGCCCTACTTACAAACTTTCTGTGATTATTTTTGATTGCTTATGAATCTAAAATGAGTCCCTCTATTGACATCATCACTTGTTGAAAACTGCAGAAATGATACAATATGTTAGACCATTAATTGATGCTTTCAATATTTTTTCCTTGTAGGATAAATGGCCATTTCTTAATCGGTTTTGATTGATTTGCCCATTCCTATCAGTAAATAAAAAAATTCTGTAAATCTTTATATGACAGATGCCGGACTACCCATTTGGCTGCTTTTCTGAATTAGGAGGGAGAGAACATATAATAACATTATTGAGCACCTTTAAGTTAAATTAATGATTGCTGGCATTTGTTCTTATGTGTGTGACTTCTGGATAATAATTTATGTCTGACTCTAAACTGGAATAAGGGAAGCTTCTTTCCAACAAGAACCAGAAGTTCTTGTTCTTTTGTTGATTTGTTATTGGGCCAGAAAATCCTACCCTAACCATGTTGAATTTTTCTCCCCTTGTTGTATACTTGTACTCGGCAGACACAGGGGAATCCCTGAAATTCCATTTTATTGTATAGCTATTGCTCATTTCCAACTCAGCTTTTCTCCAAGTATCATAAAACAATTTGATAGACAGTTATCCTCTCAGGTTCTAGTTAGCTGTGTTATTAGTAGACATTCATTTGAGAATCCTAACAGGATACTTCAGTATTATGGGCAACACAAAAGTATCTCTTAAGAGGTCTGTTCTCCAATAAAATAACAAAATAAAATACAAATAAAATAAAACAGCTTGAATGAACTACAGGAGACCAGTGGTGGGTTGCTCCCAGTTCAGTCTGGTTCTTGCGAACCGGAAGTAAAAGTGGTGGGAGGCTCCGCCCACCCACCTGGGCATCATCGTGGATGATCTGTGCATGCGCAGAAGCTTCTGCGTGTGCGCGCTCCCGTTGCGAACCGGTAGTAAAGGTAAATAGAACCCACCCCTGCAGGAGACCCTCTGGATTGTGTTTCCTTCAAGAAGGTGGGCTTCAGTGTGTTCTGCAGGGAAACTTCTCACAATTTGCTCTAAAAGGCAGAACATTCAAAAACCAGAAAACATCTGAAACTGTGAATATCTCATGTTAATAGAAAATAGTATGTTCTTCACCATACTTGTAAAGTCACCTGGTGCTCGCCAGGATATACTGTTGCTGACCAAAAAATATTGATTATTGGTTTTATAGTAATTTCCTTGCAGAACACATGGAAGCCTTCCCACTTTGGGTTTATGGTACTTTTCAAATGAGGTATAAATGAATGCTCGGCCCACATTTAATCTTTTGAAATCCCTTTTTGTTCTTTGTGGGTATAAGATTATTTTCTATTAAAGTATCATAAAAAAGGTCAGCTTGGATTTGCCTTTTCGATTCCTTTTTTAATCTCCTGTCATTATTAGTTTACATAAGGGCTTAAATTGGTATTTTTCAGTAGATCATAGGGCTTTTAAAAGGAGAATCCAGTGATTCACTCCTGCAGAAATGTCTCAGCAAACTGCCTCTAAATCAGTGATTATCTTGAGGGGATGCTCTCCCTGAAGAAATCTGATTGGGCTCAAATCTGATTTTCAGGACCTGGTAAGTTATTGACACATACGCCCACATTTTCATTTAATCTGCTGATGAAACCCTCGCTTTATGAAAAATCATTTTATTGTAGTGAAATTAGACTTTGATAAAACATTGAAAGTGAGTGAAACGCCATTTATATAAATACTGTTTTTATTTTCATTATTTCTTCTTCTTTCTTCTTATTCCTAGCATATTCCCGCAAGTGTAGGGTCTGCTTTTTGAGTAATTGAACGCCACTTTGCATGGTCAGCTGTGTCTCCAGGGTGCAGGCCCGTGGCTTGCATATCTTGTTGATGGTGTCTTGCCATCTCTGTTTTGGGTGTCTGCGAGGTCACCGGCCATTGACTTCTAGTTGGTAGGCAGTCTTGGCAATGGTGGAAAATGCTGCTCTCAGGACAAGTCCATACCAGTGGAGCTGGCCTTCTCTCATCTTCTCTATGATTGGTGCTATTCTGTACTGGGAACAGGAGGGTTGAAAGAACTGAGGCAAGCCAGAATCTGAAAGCTAACATGTTTATTTCTAACTGTGGTTGCAATAACAAGGCAGCTAACGCAGTGCCTGCTCAGCTAACAGTAACAGCTGAGATCCTGTTTGACAGCTCCTTTTAAACTGAGCTCTCAAACAGGCGGCCAATCAGGATTCAGCACAGTGCCCCCTAGGGAAGCGGACCGGAGTGAAGACTCCTATATAAATTTAGGCATTGTAGAAAATTAACATCATTCCTCTCTAGAGTAGCAGGTCCACACCATCAGAGATGGGCAGCTAGCAGCCATACAGTACATAGCCATATGATTCATTTTCCAGTGCCCCAAACTCCTCAAGATTACTTTCTTAATATTTGGTTTTATTTTTTTTTAATTTTAAAAAGCAAACTTTATTGAATTTAAAAATATTAGAAGAAAAAAAAGAGAAAATATACAGATTTTCTCACTCATAAAATTTACATTTTCCATCCACAGTTACACTACCCTAATAAATACATGTGATTATATAAACACATATATACAAATATACAAACAGTGACTTATTTACCTATATTTGGTTTAAAATGTCAACTAATAAGTGACATGATTTCCTCTCCCCACTTTATAAAGTGAAAATTTGGGTGGAGGCAACATTCAAGATAATTAAATGGGCCACATTTAGTCCGGGGTGAAATCCAACAATTTTCCCTACTAGTTCTGTGGGCGTGGCTTGGTGGGCATCACAGGGGAAGGATACTGCAAAATCTCCATTCCCACCCCACTCCAGGGGAAGGATACTGAAAAATCTCCATTCCCTCCCCTCCTGGGGGAAGGATATTGCAAAATCTCCATTCCCACCCCACTCTGGGGCCAGCCAGAGGTGGTATTTGCTGATTCTCTGAACTACTCAAAATTTCCACTACCAGTTATCCAGAACTGTTCAAAATTTCCACTACCAGTTTCCAGAACCTGTTACAACTTGCTGGATTTCACCCCTACATTTAGCTCATTTGGCCATATAACCATTTCACTCACTGAGGAAGCAGCAGAAAAAAAACATTTTTAAAAGTGAGTCCCACCATTTTGCAGAAAATGGTGGGACTCTTGAGCTAGCATAAGAATACACTTGGTAATAAATTCAACCACTTTATAATCTAGCACACCCTAAAAAGTATAGGCACATAACAATTCCATACAGCTATAGCCAACTAGAGTTGCCCTGTAGCAAGAGAGGCAACAAATACATTTAACAAATAAATCATATAATCTTTTTGATGCTGCTGAAGTTAAGCACTTTCACATTCAAAATATTTAGAGGGAGAAACTAAACTACAAATATAAATCTCTAATTAGAATTGATAAGATGGGAAAAAAATACTTCACTGACTTGGATTTTTTTTTTAGTCAATCTTTCTTTCAAAAGTGGTTCTCAAAATGTCTTGAACTATTGCATCTTTCAACAAAAGAAAAATGTAAGATGAGAGCAAATTTTAATTAAAAACAGAGTTTGATGGAACAGTCCCAGTTTCTCAGGAGGTGGTTTGAGTGTCAGACAGCCCCCAAAACAGGAAAATGACCCAGTTTTCAGAAGTCTATCTCAGTCAGCCAACAGCAGCACTACAAACAGGATGATCAAACATCAGTTCTTAATTAAAGAAGCACGATCAAAGAAACTTTTGTAGTCCACATTTCATAGGAAAAATAGCATCTATATGGAATTGGAATTGCATGGCTGAAGATTTGAATTTCCAAAGAGACAAGCAAAAGCATCTGTTTACACCATGATAGAAGCTACAATATGTCACTGTAGGTTTGTATATATGTATATATAATAATAGAAATTAGTTAGTAGGTGAAGTTGTGTACTGTATATGTATATGTAAATTTGTTTCTTGATTAAGTTAACTTTTAACTTAATCAAGCTTTTGTATGTTTTTAATGTTTTTTAAGAATGAATAAAGTTTTGTTTTTTAAAATTAAAAAAAAGAAGCTACAATAATGTCACATGCTTTATGACATCTTAACCAATGACAAAGTATATGTCTGTTGTCAGTTGTATCATGATATGAACGATATATAATGTGCAATTTGCATTAGTTGCATTGAGGGGTCCTTGGTGTTCTCTGAGCTTGGTTGTTTTCTTGCCAAACTAAGTAACATCCTCAGTCCTAGTAAGGAGTGGACTTTGCTCTCAGTTTATAGTCTATTTATATTCTATATGCTTGCCCTGTCAGTGTTGGTGGGGGTAGTCTTAAATATTATTTGATTGGGATGTTTACTGCTAGTTTGTGTGACAGTTCCTTAATTGGGGTAATCATGATGTTACCTAGTTTGAATAATGAAATGTCTACAAGAAAACAACCAAGCTCAGAGAGCACCAGGGACCCTTCTTTTCAACCCTGAGCTACAAACATTCTCCTTTATTGATATCACTTACATCATAAAGTTTTGATACCTTTTGCCCATCAGGTGGGAGGCCAAGATGATCAAGTAGTAAAATTTGCATGGCAACATCCTGGTGGAAACTCTACCTCTAATGTACTGGTACCACCAGTCATATTTGAACCAGTTGAGTTCCACATTTGCGGAGAACTGATACTATTTAAACTTTATCTCCATCAAATGGTAACAATAATATTCTTAGTGCTTCCACTGATTCTAGGAATTCTTTATGTCGTTTGTGTGGTATAAGATATAGCAACTGAGCAGATGCAGTGGGCCCTATCTTATTAAGACTTCACATGACTACTAATGAAGAGTGAGCCCTTTAAAAGGAAAAATTGGCTACTTTGTGAGGAAAGAAGGGAAGATCAACATGGATTTATAAGAGGTGAGAAGAGGCAAAGGAGTTCCAGAACAGTGGAGAAAAACCAGAGTGGAAACTGGCTTTAGAAGCCAACATCAGCCCCAGTTGCCCATAGCACAAGAACCCAGAAAGCTAACAGGAGCTGGAACTGGTAGAATCAGAGTAAGTTGGAAGGTGTGACATTGTCAGAATCTAACTTAACTGCATGAACTGAAAAGAAGAGGACTGGAAGAAGAAGACTTTCTCCTCTTCCTTCAACAGAATTTATAAGCTTAGGCTGAATGAGTAAAGAGGGCTGGGGAAATGGCAATGGGGAGCATCTAAAGCAGGACAGCAATCAGGCAAAATGGATAGATCAAGCAACCTAATGAATAGAAGTATTGGTAACTGGATAGAAGCTTCTTGGAGGCTTCCAAAACTGTGAAAATTGGAGGGAAGGTGGCATTGAAAGGACTGTGTCGAAAGAAATGACAACAGCTGCCTTGGTAGGGGCAACAGAGAATCCAGAAAAAAAGCTAAGAGAACTGATTGGAAGTTGTGTCTGACTGCACCCTTTGCCAGATGGTAGCCTAGAGAGACACTACCAAGTGGGACCAACAAAAGAAAGCACAGCTGTTTTCTAATTGGAATTAACCAACAACTCATAAACAGCAGCTGAGGGAAGAAAAATAAAAATAAAAACACCAAAGAATAAAGAATTAAAAAAAATAACCTGTCTACTATGATAGACAGGACAAACTATTACTAAAACTTAACTGTATATGTAAGAGTAAGAAAACGAGGTACAATTATAGGAAAAAGAACTAAAAATTGAAAAAGAAATAGGAGATGTTATAATACAAAAACTTGAGAAAGATTATAGACGTGCATAATGCTTAAAAAAAATGTAAGATGATGAAAGAAATCAAGAAAATTAATTTACTGTATATAAAATCATGTCAGCTTTATGTCAATTTATTGTTGTAAAAAAAGAAAAGGTGTCATTCCTTTATCATCCATATACTGTCCAGAAACCTACAGCAAGATTGGAGCAGCCTAAAATGGGGAAAAGAATCTAACATAGTAAGTTAGCCTAGAATTCAGTCATAAACACTGATATGCCACAAGAAACAATAGCTTAGGTATAGAAATTCTGGAGGGATTTGTTTCCTCACGCATAGGAGAAGACAAGGTGATGGGGAGATGTTTAACAGCCTTATTCAAAGTCTTCAGGTTTTTGTCACTGGAGAAAAAGGTAAGATGGCACAGAATATGTATCTGTCTAAGAAATAGTTTGATCATAAATGTGTAAGCTTGACAAAAGTCTCGATCAACTCAATTCCTTATCTGAAAAGGAATGCCTCAGTTCAAAAATGGCTATGATGCAAGCAAAAAAAGAGATAAGGATTATTGAAAAAGTAAACAAAATTCTGTAGCACTGTTATGATAGATGCATGACAGCAGTTAACTGAAGTTGGGAAATGGACAGTTCTATCTTCCAGCACTATCTTGTCAGAGGCCTGTTAAGGCTGACATGTTAAATACATTAGATACAAGGAAGACCTGTTTCCATGTACTAAATGGATTACCAGAATATGATACTTCTTCCCTAATTCTTTCCACTAATTGTGCCCTCCAATAATAGTCACAGAATTTAAGCTGTTGATCACTAATTTAAAGCATGACGAAGCCTTTGAAAATAATTTATTTCCAGCTGAATTAATTATAAAGTTGATTTGGGCTCTGAGTTTTATATCATTGTTCTGCTACACTGAAAACTCTATACACACCCTAGTTCAGTGTTTCTTAATCTTGGCAACTTTAGACTGTGTGGACTTCAACTCCCAGAATTCCTCAGCCAGCAATGAAGGTGAAATCCAGGCAGTTTAAAGTTGCCAAAGTTGAAGAACTCATCCATAACAGATTTGTGAGAGGCAGTTATTGTCCTTATATCCATTATTTTAATCTACTTTTTAAATAATATCAATGCTGTCCACCAAAATGTTTCCTCATTGTATAGAGCAAGGGCCAACTAGTTTGCATGTACTGCTATATATAAAATGGTAAAAGTTGGAATAACTAAAGGTCATCCTTTGGGACTGTCCATATTAACTTCCCCAGTTTTAGTTTTCAGTGGCTCTGAAAGTCACTAGACGGGTGGCTTTGGGCAGTCCCATCTTTCAGCCCAACTCACCTCTCAGAGTTATTGTGGTGGGGAAATAGGAGGAGGAAGAAATATTAGGTATGTTTGTTGCCTTGAGTTATTTACAAAAAAATAATAATAATAAAAGCAGGAAAAAGATCTAAAATAAAATAACAAAATAATAAAAATTCTTCCCTGTTGCTCATGCCTTTCTCTGTTTTTGTCTGCCTTCTATCCTGTTTTTGGCAGCTATTTTTGTTATTGTTTATATGATTTCTGATGCTTATTTACTAAACATCAATCTATATTTTTTTACCAGCTGGACTGAGTGGCGTGTTTTGATCTGGATATAGGTGTAGAAGTATGCTGCGTGCAAGCTAAACTGAAAATAATTTTCCAACATCAGAATGAATCCTCAAAACAATAGATCTATAACTTTAATGAAAACTAAATTGCATATCAGAAATTTATGCTGGAAGTTTTGTGGCTGGCTGAACATCTTAAAGAATGAGCAAATAGGTTTCAAGCAAAGGGACTCATAATAGATTGTTATCTAATCTTGCAGCATCTAGCAGACAAATACTGTATATCTGTGGTTAACAATTTGCAATTCTATACAGCCTTTCTGGACTTCAAAGAAACTTTTGACCCTGAGATATATCTCTAATGCAATCCTGAAACCCAAATTTGACAATTAGTTTACCCTTTTGGTTTAGGTTTAATCTAGTATTCATGGGGTTATTGTCATTAATTCTAAGGACAGGTTTATGTTAAAATAATAGATGAGCATCGCAAGTTCTATGAGTTCTATGGAGTTTTTTTCTTGTTACATTTAGGAATTGAAAAATTCAAAGATCATTAGACAGTGGACTGAGTATGCTGAATTCCACAATGAGTCAATTCAATCCACTAGGATCTATTGGAGAAATCCAGAGGCTTTCCCAACAAAATAGTTACATTTTCATTTATTCTATGTACTGATGGGGCTTCTATGAGACGAGCTCATTTCAGTGCTCATCCTTCAACAATATTGGTGGGCAAATTCAATAAAATCTCATTTCAGGATATACATCCATATGCATCTGGAGAAATGGAGTCTTTGGAGCACATCTTCCTACAATATACAATACTTACGAGACCGCCTTCTGCCACCAATAGCCTCCCACCGGCCAGTACGCTTGCACAGAGTGGGCCTCCTCAGGGTGCCGTCCGCCAGACAATGTCGGCTGATGACTCCCAGGGGGAGAGCCTTCTCTGTGGCGGCGCCCACCCTCTGGAACAACCTCCCCCCAGAGATACGTACAATAACAGACCTCCGGATTTTTCGTCGGGCCCTGAAAACTCATTTATTCCAACTAGCGGGGCTGGCTTGAGTTAATTTTAAATTGATTTTAAATTGGGTTATTTTAATTTATGGCCAATAATATTTAATTATTTTAAATTGCTTTTAAATTTTGTATGTATTGTTTTTTACTCTGGCTGTTCACCGCCCTGAGTCCTATTCTGGAGAAGGGCGGTATAGAAATTTAAATAATAAATAAATAAAATAAATAAATATGAATTTCATTTAAAGTTGCAATCTAGGCAATTCCAGACTTTATTTAAAAACCTGGCAGAACCACTACTTCCTATGTAATTGCACCATTTTATTCTTTAGCAATATTAATACCATAGAATTAATATCAGGATTTAGCCCTGATCCTGTGTATCATACATTGTATAAATTACAATATATGATTTTCTGTTCTTGTATTATTTCTATTTGCTTTACCTGAATATGGTCTGTGGGGTTTGTTTCGTCATCACTTAAGGATTAGTGAATCACCTAGAGTATCTTTATTCAAAGAGTTAGTCCACCATACCTAGCTAAGTCCAACCATCTCCCTGAAATCTAGTAATCTCAAATAATTAAGCAGGGTTGGGTCTGATTAGTGTTTGGTTGGGGACCTATCAGGAAATAACCCAACTAGACTGGGAGATCAGAAAAAAAAATCAGAAGCAAGGAATGGGAAATTATTCAAGAAAGCTATATATCCATGAAATCAGGAGTTTAGGGACAGTATGAATTGGGGAGTTCTATAGCACCAAATATATCAAGACCTTAACACTACTTATTAATCAGTTATATTTGTGTTTTGGGAATCCAAAAATGAAACCATAATTAACCCACCAATAAGACTTATACAAGACAATCAAATCATAAACAGTTGACAATCTATGGGGAATTCATCACAAAGAATGCTGTTGACATTAAAAGCATTCAAGGCAATCAAGTCAAAGTAGTTTGTAGTCTAGGGAATTAAGCACATTGCCCCATTCAAGGAGAGAAAGACAAAAAAGTTCAGGAAGTAGCAAACTCAAATCCAGTGAGACAAAGATGAAGCAGGAGGGAGGAGGGAGGTTCACACAGTGAAGAAGCTGGACACAGAGAAGGCAGAAAAAGAAATGACTCTTACACTTCCTCAGCAAAGGAGAGTTTTTCACAAAGTAACATTCATACATACATTCATTAAATGCATGGGCTCTGCTGCATTTGGGATTGGGGAATAATCCTTTAATTTAATGAATGTATGCATACTGGAAAGGGATGGAGAGGGATGAAGCATCACCATTCTTTTTAGAGTTGGACCATGTTAGAACACAATTCTGGTCCTTAATGATTCTCGAACAGTTAGAGCATTTTTTCCCCAAACTTGTTAGCTTTTAAGATGTGTGGACTTTAAGATGTGTAGCTTCCTGGCTGGGGAATTCTCGGAATTGAAGTCTACACATTTTAAAGTTGCCAAGTTTGAAAAACACCGAATTTAAGGAAAAGGAAGATAAGGGCTCTGTAAGGGCTCTGATGCTTGCTAATTCTTTAGGCTTTTGGCTGAGTCTACTATGTGTGGTTCTGTGCTTCCTGAAGATACAATTTCCCTAAGCTGGAGACTAAAGGAATTGACTCTGACATATGATCCTGGATCTAGCTGATCAGGTGAAACCAGCTGGCTCTTTTAGGAACTTAGTATGGCTGCTTCAGGACCCAGAAAGCCTGATATCTCACAGAGAGATTGATGGTTCCAGTTTAGGAAGACCATGTACTGAAAGGATTAAGATCAATCCTGCAAGTTCCAGGAATTGCTTTTGGGCTTAACTTCTAGGGCAACTTCAGACAAAGATTCTGACAAGCCTCTATCAGCTTGAGGATCACTCTAGCTGGACTCGAGTCCAGTTTGTGCGGCGCACTAGCTTCCAAAGGATGGGAAAGCTCAGATCTGGTGTTCTCTTTCTACCATTTCAGATATTGATGTGTAGTAGAAAAGGATTTCTTCTTTGCTTTCTTCCTTTTTTAAAAAAGAACTGTCCTTTTATAGGAGACTCCTGCAAGTAATATATTGCTAGTCCAGTAGGCCCACCTGAGAAAAATGGGATAAAAGAAGTGATAGAGTCAGAAGAGACAAAAAGGTGGAGGAATTAGAAAAGATTGACCGTGCAGATCCAAGGAGTCCCCATTGTTTCTTTGACCCCCAAAAGAGCACACGTTCTGGCAACATTCTTTTGTACAGATGTACTTTTGCTACACCCACCATTATGTTTACAAATGGAACAATTGAGAGAGTTCCTGGCAGGGCCGGATTTAGATGAAAAGAGGCCCTAGGCTATTCCACTTATGAGGCCCTTTCACCTATAGTGAAAGTGTAATTTCACTACGTGTGTAATGTTAGTGTAATTTTGCTAACAATTTGAATGTAGGCCCCTCTTGATCTTGAGGCCCTAGGCTGAAGCCTAGTTAGCCTATAGGAAAATCCAGCCCTGGTTCCTGGCACATTCTTAGTTTGGAAAAGTCATTCCTGGGTCCTTTTCACATTACTGTGATTTCTTATGGTTAGAGGAGTTGCTGAACTTTTCAGAGTTCCACACAGACATGTCTGCTAGCTCCATTGAGCACGTAAGGTTATCTGGGTGGAAAATGAAGACAACAGTTTCCAGGAATCAGCCATTTTTGATTGATTGGCTTGACTCATTTGCATAATGATGCCAACATCGACCCAACCTCAGAATAAAATGTAGAGAAGGGGAGAGCAAATCAGGTAACATTTTCCTAAGCCTACAATCCAATCATTATAAATTTGAATAATTGCCATGCAGCTCATTTTATAAAAGCAAAAATGCAAAATTACATTCTTCCCAGGAAAGTGCATCATTATAGGTCACTTGGTAGGACAATTAACCCAAGTACGAATCCAAGAAATGGATTGGGGACCATGCTATAAAATATGCTTGCAACTATTAAGTACTGTTAAAATCTAAGGCTGATTTTTAAAGTATAGCTTAAGGGAGAAATCATTTCAGATGATTTCAGAGCAACCTGGACTATATTCATAATCCTACTCAAGAACCTTATTATTCAGAAATACTATATATTTAACCTCCAGCATTTGAATTATTCAGTACAAAGCTATAAACTACATTGAAAATGGCATCTATTTTTTTCCAGCCTTGGCATATTTTCTTTCTTCATCTACATAATAAACTTTCACACAACACATATTCATATAGGAAATCTGCCAATATCAAATGACTTCTCTCTGAAGTACTATAAATGTAAACTTTTTTCTTCTTTTAAAAACAGAATACAAACACACAAAGTAGTATACATTTATAAAGACACACACCCCACACAAATACACACACTTATTTATCTTTTAAATTTAGACAACATACTGTGATTTTTTTTTTAAAAAAAAAGACTCACAAAAGCATAGTGTTAATTAATGCAGTAGAGGTTTCATGACATTATAGGTAGGCCTAAATTAGTGCAAGTAATGAATTCCACAAAGTCACTATTCAAAACCACACTATTCAAAGTGATCTTTCTATGAAAAATAGACTTGATCAAGATTGATGGAAATAGCCAATGAACATTTTTAAACATAAATTTTGATAGGTTTATTAATGAAATATAACAGTGAAAGATTAAAGGAATATTCTTACAGCTTAAAATTATTTTTAACAAAGTCAAAGTAGCTATCGAAAGCAAAATAAAAACAAAAATAATCTACTGGTAAATATCATTCCTATCTATCTTCTAGATAGCTCTCCTAAATATTTAAAATAAATCAAGTGAACAAAAGACATTTCCAAAGTGTACCTCTATCCTGTATTTTGCTGTACTTCTCCAAATAAGCCTCTTCTTTTTTTTGAGCTTTCCTCGAATGGAACTTTCCTTTTCTTGATTTTCCGCACAACAATTAGCATCAAAAATCCTGGTGGCAACTGTGTATACACTAGCCTCACTTTACCTGAATTTTAGTTTGCATTAAAGACAACCTGCTATCAATTTATAATTTGCACTAAATCAAATGATACAGCATCCACACTTTTACTAATTGTGACCTACCTGTATCAACCTGTAGTTGTGATACCTGCAACTTACCTTTCTGTTTGCCACATCAAACAGATACTATATGAGCCCATTATGAGAACTAGTAGTGGGTTTCAAAAATTTTTACTACCGGTTCTGTGGGTGTGGCTTGGTGGGCGTGGCATGGCTTGGTGGGCGTGGCAGGGGAAGGATACTGTAAAATCCCCATTCCCACCCCACTCCAGGGGAAGGATACTGTAAAATCTCCATTCTGTCCCCAATCCAGGGGAAGGTTGCTGCAAAATCCTCATTTCCTCCTGATCAGCTGGGACTTGGGTGGCAGAGAATAGACGGGGCAGGGCCAGTCAGAATTTTTAGTACTGGTTCTTCGAACTACTCAAAATTTCCACTACTGGTTCTCCAGAACTGGTCAGAACCTGCTGAAACCCACGTCTAATGAGGTACCCATCTCATTATGTTTGCCTGAAGCTTATATTCCTATATCACACAAATCTAAAGTATTATGTAACATTAGCCAGAGGTAGCAAAAATCTATGTTTTTAAAGGCCATCCCAATAAATGTTACTTTAGAAGCTCATACACACCAATTAAGAGTGGTCTATATTTTTAAATCTTATTGGTAAATTTGTAAAACCAGTGATATTTTCCACAAATTAATGTAGAAGGAATTTAGTCTTATTATAGCTCACAGTTGGAGAACCAAAGGGCATTCAAGTACTGTAGCAGAGTTCTGAGCAATTCCAGCTAGCATGGGCAGCTAACAGCTTCAGAGAATGCTAAATTCCAATTCCACAATTATATGTAGCTGATATCTTTATGCCACCCTGATGATTTAGTCTGCTCTATGTTTCAAAGCTGGGGAAGCCTTTATTAAAACCATTTAATCAACAGCCCATGAAGTTGGAAAGGGTAATTTAGATCATCAAGTCCAACTCCTTATTCAGTGCAGCAATCTAATTACAGCATCCCCAACAGCTGGCGGTCTAAACTTTCCTTGAACATAGGATGGGAAGGGAAATCCAACCACTTAGAAGCGAGAAAGCCCTGAGGTCAGGGTTGAAAGAAAACTAAGGATCAAACATAGGCTGATTAAACTATTTTGATTTAAAGACAAAATTGCTTTGTTTTAGGTTATAAGGGATTCTGCCTGTCTGAGTCACAAAGCCAAAGCAATAGATTAAAATCACACAGTTACTGTCAGAGTTCATCAGAAGGACTTGTGTAAAGCTATAATTTAGACTCTGAACTGTAGTCAGGTGCACAGCCTTGATTTTATCTTCTGGAGGAGACAGGGGAAAGGTGACACATAGCTCAAGTTCTATTATTTATAATAAATCAAGCAATTCCTCCCAGCTCCTTCAACTGTAGGTAGCATCTTAATATGATTTAATTTCATTTCAGCTAAAGGCTTTTTCTTCTCTGTAAGTTTCAGATAGGTTTTTTAAAAAAATCATTCTAATTGTAATTACTATTTAATTGTTTATTTATTGGTGTTTAGATGCTAAATCTAAACCTAATGCTGGGAAAAATTGAGGGCAAAAGAAGAATGGGACAACAGAGAATGAGGTGGCTGGATGGAGTCACTGAAGCAGTCACGGTGAGCTTAAATGGACTCCAGAGGATGGTAGAGGACAGGAAAGCCTGGAGGAACGTTGTCCATGGGGTCGCGATGGGTCGGACACGACTTCGCAACTAACAACAACAAAATGCTAAATCAAAAAGACTTAAGACAGATGATGTATGCTGTTAAGGGCAAAACAAGAACTTGTTGGACCACTCTACTAGTCTACCTGGGCCAGTATTTAATAAAACATAGAAGCCAAATGGATGCATCTGGGAAGCTCACAAATCTGGAAGATATTAACCTTCATCCACTGTCAATTCTCAACAATCAGTATTTAAAGCATGCACGAGGCATCTATGATTCAAAAGATAATCATGTTAGCAGCTACTGATCCTCCATGAATCTGCCAAGATTTTTTTTTTTCTGAAACCATTTAATTTGGTTGCCTTTACAAAATTGCAGGAAATCCAATTCACTATTCCACTATGCATTATATAATGCTATATTTCATTTCCTGAATTTAATTTCAGTAACATTGCGCAAAGGAGAGAAACCTCTGCCTCCATGTTATCTATGCAATGCATTATTTTGTATATCGTGTCTTGACTCACTCCACTTTTTAAACCTAACCTATTCTCTTCCGCAGCAGGGTCAAAGGATAGTAGTGGGCAGCATTGTGACCAAATTTCCACCCCTTTCTCTTTGTGTATCTGTGGCGTTGACAAAAGAGGCAGAGCTTGGAATGTGATGCTGCAGCCGCCATATTTCTGTTTTGGCATCCTCAATTTTGCAGATGCCTCTGATCTTCCTGTAGGGGAGTTATATCAATTCCATAATCATGTTAGTTGTCCTTTCTTTGCACATTTTTAACTCTATGATATGATATCCTTTAAAAATTGCAGCAATCAATTCAACCATGATCTCATTATAGATAGTATTAAGTGATGTCAATGCCCATTCTTTAAACTGATCTGCACCTCCAGGAGAACCACCGCTTCAGTAAACCAAGTGGCATAGAGAGCAACTCAACCAGAAGCCACAAAAGGGAAAGGATTTGATTTGTGATCTTGGGGCTACCATCTTATCAGCTTTGAACTTTCCCGTCGAAACTGTTGGTTTGTAATATCTGTTACGAAGGAATAATTGGTTTTGATCAGAACAGTAATAAATTGGATCAGTAGTGTCCCCAGTGCCATCTAATACTCTTTTTCTGGTATCTTCATTTTACCTACACTGCCTACTACATGAAACAGGTGTTACTCGGAAGAATCATTCTGGCAGTTCTGGATTTCAAACTTCTATACCATTATCTACAATTTAATTGTGTACAAATCTTTCTTTGGAAAGTTGCTTAAAATATAATGGTTCTGACCAAATTGAAGCTACCGTATTTTTCAGACTATAAGACACACTAGACTATAAGATGCACCTAAATTTACAGGAGGAAAACAAGAAAAAAATAGTTTTTGGCCTCCACGCGTCGGATTTTTGCCCTCCCAGGCCCCCAGAAGCACTCAGCAGTGCTCTGCATGGCCTGTTTTTGCCAAAAACGGGCCCATTTTTACCAAAACCAGGCTCATTTTTGGGCTCCCAAGCCCTCCGTGTGTCACGTTTTCACACTCCCAAGCCCTCAAAAGCACTCTGCAGTGCTCCGCATGGCCTGTTTTTGCCAAAAACTGGCCCATTTTTGGCCTGCAGAATGCTTCTGGGGCCTGGGGAGGATGAAAATGTGACACACAGAGGGCTTGGAAGCCCCAAAACAGGGCCGTTTTTGGCAAAAATGGGCCATGTGGAGCACTGCAGAGTGCTTCTGGGAGCTGGGGAGGGGGCAAAAACACAATGCAGGGAGGGTTTGGGAGGCCAAAAACACCTGTATTCGGTCTATAAGATGCACCTAAATTTTCACCCACTTTTTTTGGGGGGGGGAGGTGCGTATTATACACTGAAAAATGTGGTATATAACTTTTGTGTACAATGTTTGTACACACACAAAATGTTTCTTATACTCTCTTCTAGAAAGCATCACACCAACTGGGGAGCTTTCATAATTATTTGCATCAAATGACATTATCAAATCAAGAGAATCGGTAGAAAAACTTTTAGTGATAGGACACTTATTTGGGAAAAGAATGACTCCATGAAACATTTAATAGTAGTGAAGATCTATCTAAAATTATTCTCACAATTTTCACTAGATCAGGAACTGATGAATAACATAGTTATGTAGATGCAGGTTACATATAATATGGATTTCAAGTATCTTATCCATTAACATGTTTCCGATTTCTAAGGAGCAACAAGTTAATTCAGGCATTACAAACTTAATCTTAGCCAAAAGACTAAATTTACAGATTAGTCCAATTAGCCAAGCTAAAATTGGCTGCAGGTAGTCCTTGATTTACAGCCATTTGTTTAGCAACCGTTCAAAGTTATAGTGGCACTGACTTAGGATCTGTCCTCACACTTACAATCATCGCAGTACCTCCACAATCATATGACTAAAATTTGGGTGCTTGGTGATCAGCATGTATTCATGATTATGCAGTATCCTGAGTCATGTGATCATCTTTCCAGCTGACACCTGACAAGCAAAGTCAATGGGGGAAGCTGGACTCACTTAAGGACCATGTGATTCACTTAATAACTGCAGTGATTCACTTAACAACTATACCAAAAAGAACTGTAAAATGGGGCACAACTCACTTAACAACCTTTAGCAATGGAAATCCAGGCCTCAATTATGGTTGTAGGTCCTTGTATTCCTTCAAGTCATTCTTGACTCTTGATTGCCCGGACAAGTCCCTGCGCTCCCATGTGACTCCTCTCCTGCGCGAGCTGCATTGGCTTCCGGTGGACTTCCGGGTGCGCTTCAAGGTGTTGGTGACCACCTTTAAAGCGCTCCATGGCTTAGGGCCGGGGTACTTACGGGACCGCCTTCTGCCACCAATTGCCTCCCACCGGCCAGTTCGCTCCCACAGAGAGGGCCTCCTCAGGGTGCCGTCGGCTAGACAATGCCGGCTGGCGACCCCCAGGAGGAGAGCCTTCTCTGTGGTGGCACCTACCCTTTGGAACAATCTACCCCCAGAGATAGGAGTGATCTCCGACCTCCGGACCTTTCGTCGGGCCCTAAAAACTCATCTCTTTCAGTTAGCCGGTCTCTCTTGATTTTATGATTTTATGGTTGGTTTTAAATTTTGATATGGATTTTAAATTGATAAATTTTAAACTATGGGCCAAATTTAATTATTTTAAATCTATTTTTAATCGTATTTATGTATAAATGTTTTTATTTTGGCTGTTCACCGCCCTGAGTCCGAAAGGAGAAGGGCGGTATAGAAATTCGAATAATAAATAAATAAATAAATAAATTTTCTTTGCAACTTTTTAGAAGTGTCTTGCCTTTCTTTGCTTCCTAAGCTTGATTGATCCAAGTTCATCTAGCTCAGGGGTGTCAAACTCAAGGCCTTCAGGCTGGATCCCGTCCATGGGGTGCTTAGATCTGGCCTGCGGGGCTGCCCTGGAAACAGCGAAGGACTGACCTGCAGGGCCTCTGCCAGTGAAAATGGAGCTTGGGAGGGCCGTGTGTGGCCCTCCCAGCTTCTGTTTTCAGCTGTGAAGGCCTCCTGCAACTTTCTGCCAGCAAAAATGGGGCCCAGGAGCCTGTTTTTGCTGGCAGAGCACTCAGGCCACCACAGGTGCCCCTGTGGACATCATGCTGGCCACACCCACCCTGACCATGCCCACCACTCCCTCCAAGGTCAAACACAACCCTGATGCGGCCCTCAATGAAATTGAGTTTGACACCCCTGACCTAGCTGCCTTTGTGCCTAAAGTGGGATTAGAACTCACAGCCTCCTGCTACCTTAAATCTATTACCTTAATCACTATGAACCTAATTTTTATACACCTGTACTGAGGACGTCTGGTAAAATGTTTCACCCAAATGTTCCATGAAACATTCTTTCCTGAAAATTAAAAATTCAGAACTTTTTTAAGGTGTTTGGTTCCATGATGCAAAGACAATTCTGTCTCTAGATGATATAGAAGATGTTTATCGCTGCATTTTTAATCATTGCAAAAAAAAATTCTACCAAATATTTTAATATTTGGGAAAGGAGATTTCATTTCTGATGCTTTTAATTGTCTTAATTTGTAATTGTTGTACCTCAAGTATAAGTATTATTGAAAAAATTACTCTTTGTTTTATACTTTGGGACATTTCGTGGATTGCTGTTTGAAAAGGCTTAACATTTCTATTTATCAAGAATATTGCTGGGACTTCCGCCGGCGACGTCAATGTGTTAGGGGCAAAAGGAACGGTGCTCCGTTTCCAAAGCCCCTAAAATCCTTGCTGCGGGCGCTGATTTCGGCGCTACCGACCCCGTAGAGGTCGGTAGAAGAAGGGGAAATTTCTGAGGACCTCGGGGAGGGCGGCAATCCCCCCAAAGGTTCAGGATAACTCCTCTAACTCGGAACGAGGAAGAACCAGCCACTCGGCTGGCCAGAAACGCTGACAGCTGTTAAGAGGGAAGCGAAGATTGAAAAAGAAAAGCATCGGTGAAAACAGAAGTGAGGATTAAAGATTGAAAAGGTATATCTGCATTTTCTAACGGTTGGGAGAAAGCGGGCGGAAGGAACCCTTGAGTAAAAGAGGAGAAAGAGAAGCGGCGACTGATAAGTGGAGTGAAGGGGAGGAATCCATATTGAAAGTGACAGCGCGTAATCTGGTAGTCAGTGGAATCCGAAAGAATCCAGAGGGAATACGGTTGAACGAAGTGTGTGATTGATAACCAGAGCTTCATAACAAAAAGCTGGGAGAGCGAAGGTCTCTGAAAACTTAAAAGACTTAATGGGAGGACTTTTAGAGCCCCGGATATCCATAGAAGAAAGGACGGTGAAGCCATATTGAGCAACAGCAGGGAGAACACAGTCAACTTAGAACTTATAACATTGTTGCCGATACTTACTGGACAATCCAGACAAAGGCTTCCTTAACAGGATCAAGTTTATTGATCGAGTTAATTGGATAATTGGATAATAAAGCAACAGGACTATTGGATTGTGTTATTTGGGGAAGCAGACGCTTGATACTTTTGGCGCACGATCGGTGTGTATTGGACAAAAAGTAAAGTAAAGGGAGGAAAAAGTACGATCGGACGTGAAATACATTGGATTTATAATTTTTGTTTCTGCCACGGCTTATCCCGGTGAGGACTTGAACTGAGGATTACGGAACAAGTGGATAATACATGGACATATTATATTGAAACTATTGACAGTTGAAAGGAAGTAGACTTGAACTATAATTGGATATTTGATATAAAGATTGCCAGAACATAAGATACTACCAAGACCAACTACTAATTACTAACAGTGACTAAGAAGTAATATTTGGTGTATATATACTCACTGCTTTGGAAATCTATACTTATATGACTGCATAACATTACCTTATACTTATCTTGTACCCATTAAGTGAATTATTGCCTTATTAATTTGTTTTTATATATTTATATACGTAGAATCAGAGATATAGATTTTATTATAGCTAAATATAATTTCTATTAATTTGTCTTTATATAGTTAGAATCTCAATGATTTGTTAATTTGTCTTAATACAACTAGAATCAAAGATCCGGATTATATTATACTTATCATAGCTATATTATAATTACAAAAGTATATCCATATACGTATGTTATATAAATTAAAATAAATTGGATAAATTAGATAAGTAAGATAAATATTTAGACAATTGCTGAAGGAATCTACGTTTGACATTTGATTGCATAGTATGACTTTATTTATAAGAAGTGTATATTAATAGATTAAGTGATATATTAATTTGATCTATATATAGTTAGTATTAAAGATTTAGTCCATAGTATATTAGATACATTTATATTAACTACATCCCTTTACCTTCTGAGAGAAATCATATTGCACTTACTCCCTACTTACTAATATACCACTTACTCAAATACTTAATACCAGGGAGAATTAGCTGATGGATTGCTAGAACGTTACACTTTTCCCTCGACCCTCCCACTTAGCTTCCCATGCTGATTGATTTATAAGTACAAAGGAGCCTGGAAAAAAGAGAAAAATAAATTTGGGTGAAATTTTAAAACAGACCCTGAAATATTGACCAGTATATGAAAATCTGGGAAAGAATAAAAAAAGAGATAATAATGGCGACCACAAGTATAACGACAACAGCTAAAATAAGTAAGAAAACACCATCGGGCCAAATGATACTTATGACCTCACCAGCTCAACAGAAAGTAATTGAAACCACAGAAAAGGAGAAGATGAGTCCTGCCCTACAGAACATCCACTCCGCATTAGCAATGATCCAGGAAGGCATGAACAGAATGCAGGAAACCATGGCACATAATCATGAAGAGACCAAGAAAAATCATGAAGAATTGAGGTCAGATGTGAGTGAAATTAAAGATAACATCAAAAATATGGATGAGAAGATAGAACAAATTCAGCAAAACATAACAGAAAACGAGCAGAGGATACAAAAGGTGGAAGAAAGAGTAGAATATGCGACCAACAGAATGGAAAGAATGGAACAAGATCAAGGGGCATTTAATAAGGAAACTGAGGACGCGTTAACCTATCTGGAAATGGAAAAGGCATCATTCTACTTACGGTTTCAAAATGTAGAAGAGCAGAAGGATGAGGATCTAAGTGAAATAATGATTGAGATACTGGCAAAGGCAACCCAGGTGGATAAGGATGAACTGCGAAATGGAATGGATGAAATATATAGGGTGTACACGAACTACGCAAGAAGAAACAAATTACCCAAAGAAATTCACATAAGATTCACGAAAAAATCTATTAAGGAAGAGATCTACAGGAAGATGAGGGAAGAGACAATCATGCATAAGGGAAGAGAAATCATAACTCTCAAACAAATACCAAGAAGAACGAGAGATCAAAGAAGAAATTATAATTTCCTGACCACCCAGCTAAATAAATTTAAAATAAAATTCCGCTGGCTACTACCGGAAGGCCTACTTATCTCCTGGGATGAAAGAAAGTACAAGATTGATAATCTGGAAAAGGCTCAAGAATTCTTTGACCAGCACTTTACAATGGAAGAGGAACAGGAGACAAGGAGAGAAGCGGAACCCGGGACACGGCGGATGGAGAAGGAAGAAAAAGATCAGGAAGAGGCAAAAAGATTGGAGAGAGAAAGAATGGAGAGAGAGGGAGCGAGGGAAAAGACTCAAAGAGTTACCAGAAACACAGCAAAGTTGAAAATCACAAATAGATAAACTCGATAGAGATGGAAGGAGAAATAAAAATTATATCAATTAATATAAACGGACTCAACTCCCCAAGGAAAAGGAAATATATATTTACGAAATTGCAAAAATTGGACTTAGATGTGATAACTTTACAAGAAGTACACATTAAAAGACAGCAACAAATATTGTTGGAGAATCAAAAATTAGGAAAATTATTCACATCCCTAGGAGATAATAAGAAGAGAGGAGTGGCAACTTATGTCAAAAACCATTTAAAAGCTAAACAGATATATACAGATTCAGAAGGACGTATTTTAATAACTGAAATACAAACAGAAACAAGGAAAATATTGCTAGCTTCTATCTATGCACCTAATGGAAACCAGAGAGAATTTTACAAGAAACTACATGATACAATTAAAGATTTGGAGTACGAAAATATCTGTGTTGTCGGAGACTTCAACGCAATCATGAATATACAAGATGACTATCGAAGTAATAAACAAAGTAAGACTCGAAAAAGAATCTTACCGGATACATTTAAGGATATGACTGAAGAATTGCAATTACATGATGGATGGAGAGAGGCCAACAAACAAACCAAACAATATACCTTCTACTCAAACCCACACCAGTCATGGTCTCGGATTGACATGGCCTGGATGACGCCAGACCTCAGGAAGGATCTACAAGACATTGAAATTATACCGAATACATGGGCCGACCATAATCCTATAAAAATAACATGGAGAGGACAGCGAAAGCAGAAGAGGTGGATGATGGACACCGGAATAATAAAAGATAGGGATTATGTGCAGATGATGGAGAATGAACTTAGAATATTTTATCAAATAAACACAAAGGAGCAGACTTCAGTACAGAATCTGTGGGACACTACTAAGGCCTATATAAGAGGCCTCACAATAGCATACACAGCAAAAAAAAATAAAGATAAACAACAAAAGAGGAAAAAATTAATGGAAGAACTCAACATATATGAGTCACAATTACAGAAACAGCCTGACGACAAAACAACAAGGGAAAAATTGAATCGTACTAAACATGAGTTGAACTTAATTTCACAAGCAGAAATCGTACAGAAAATGAAAATGGTCAAGCAGAAATACTTTGAATATGCAAACAAAACAGGTCGCTGGCTGGCATACAGACTGAAGAAAGAGAGGGAAAAAAGAATAATATACCAATTGCAGGATGAAACAGGACAACTATATAGTATGAATTTAGATAAAAAACGTATAGTAAGAGAATTCTATCAAAACCTCTACACACAAGAAGAAACTCAAGACCAAGATATTATGGAATACCTACAAAAAGCAAATATCCAGAAATTAGAAGAATCCCACAGAGAAATACTGAATAAACCAATAACAATGATGGAGTTGATGGAAGCCCGAAAGAAACAGAAGAACAACAAAGTCCCAGGTCCGGATGGAATTCCAACGGAATTTTATAAAAACTGCCAGTCTGCAATAGACGAACTACTACTACAAGTTCTCAATGAGGCACTGCTGGAAGCAGAAACACCTAAATCTTGGGCCGAAACAATTATCTCACTCATCCCCAAAGAAGATACGGATCCGACTAAAGTCCAAAATTATAGACCCATCTCGCTGTTAAATGTAGATTATAAACTATTCACGACAATTATAGCACAGAGGCTGAAAACAATTATACATAATTATATACACCCCGACCAAAATGGTTTTGTCCCAAGGAGACAAATAAAAAACAACATGAGGACAATAATAAACGTTCTTGAATACTACGAGCAAAACATCAATAATCAGGTAGCGCTAATCTTTCTCGACGCGCAAAAGGCGTTCGACAATTTGAACTGGAAATTCCTTATAGCACAACTGCAGATTATGAATTTCGGCGACAAATTCCTGAAAATGATTAAGAAAATATATTCTTCCCAGACAGCGAGAATTATAATTAATGGAGATATGACCGAAAAAATAAGCATCCAAAAGGGGGTAAGACAAGGATGCCCGATATCGCCTCTACTGTTTATAATCTCACTGGAAGTCCTTCTAAAGGAAGTAAGAAAGGAAGAAGAAATAAAAGGACTGAAGATAAGGAATGAGGAGTATAAACTACAGGCTTTCGCGGATGATGTGGTCTTCATAGTGGAACAACCGGAAGTAGCGGGAGTCAAATTATTAGAGAAGATAGAGGAGTATGGCAAAGTGGCGGGGCTTAAGATCAATAAACAAAAAACCAAAGTCTTGACCAAAAATATGACAATGACACAAGAGGAAAAATTAGAAGAAGAATTAGGAATGCAAATTGCGAAGAAAGTAAAATATTTGGGAATTTGGCTTACTACAAAAGCAACAACTATTAGAGAGGACAATTACATTAAATTGATGAAGCAAATTAGAAAAGACTTGGAAAGATGGAATAAGGTACAACTATCATTTCTTGGCAGAATAGCGTCTGTAAAGATGAACATATTACCAAGACTCCTATATCTCTTCCAAGTGATACCAATTGGTCCGGGAAAAGATTTCTTTAAGGATCTCAATAAGACAATAATGAAATACATCTGGCAAGGAAAGAAAGCTAGAATTAAAATAAGATGCTTACAGGACACAAAGGAGAAGGGAGGCCTAGGTCTACCAGACTGGGAGCTATATTACAAGGCGGCGGCGTTAATTGGATCAGAGAATGGATAGATCTATCAAATAGGAGAACGCTATACTTGGAGGGATTTGATCTGAGTCGAGGTTGGCATGCCTTTCTGTGGGAAGGCACAGACAAGCAACATCCGTACTTCCAGAGACATGTAATAAGAGGTGCACTATATAAAACATGGCAAGATATCAGAAGGCAACACTATAGTAAAATCCCACGATGGTTGTCGCCTATGGAGGCGCTAATTTATCCAAACACTATAGAAATAGGAAAGATGCGGAAATATCAAGAATTGTTGAGTAGTGAGGGAGACCTACTTACGAGACAAGAACTGGAAAGACGAGGCATTATGATTGATTGGTGGCCATACCTTCAAATTGAGTCAAAATATACAGCAGACCGGAGACATTATGATTTTCAAAGCCAACCAAGTGAACTAGATAAAATTTTAAAAGGCACAGATGAGAAAATAATATCTAAAATTTATGGATATTTAATAAGGTATAAATTAGAGGAGGAAACAGTGAAAGAAAACATGGTAAGCTGGGCAAGAAATATAGGTCACAATATAGAGTTGGATAGATGGGACAAGCTATGGGCAGAAAATTATAAGATGACACTGTCGATTCCATACAAAGAAAATTTATACAAGATATTTTATAGATGGCACCTTCCTCCGGCACGTTTGGCTAAAATGTTTCCAAACACATCACCAATGTGTTGGAAGTGCAAGACACAAATGGGGACATATTACCATCTCTGGTGGTCTTGCAGGAAGGCACAACGCTACTGGCAAGAGATTAAGAGAATAATCGAAGAAACAACGAGGCAAAGTGTAGAAATGAAACCAGAACTCTTTCTATTTGGAATGACTACACCACAGTGTACCAAGGAGATAAAATATCTTACCATCCACATATTGACAGCGGCACGTATAGTGTACGCTCAGAATTGGAAATCCGAGATAATACCAACAGAAGAAAAAATAATAACAAAAATAAATGAATGCGCAGAGATGGATAGGCTCACAAAAGAGCTCCAAGATAAAGAGAACACTGACTTTTATTTAGTTTGGCAAAAATGGTACACATGGTTAGAAAGAAGGATAGGGCCAACAACATAGGACATTAGGAGAACATAACTCAAGAATTGCAGAAATAAATACATGAGATGAGCCGTAGGATTGTATAAATAAATGGTTAATATGTTTGTAGAAAGATACTGCTGAACTTCAATGAATATTTCAAGGTATAAGCAAGTGAATTTGTAAATAGTATGATTAAGGAAAATTGGTTAAATGGACATTAATCACCGATGCGAAGGTTTTCTAGAAGTTAGTCGATTGACTCTTTGTTAATGTATAAGTGTTTACATGTATTTGTGTTTTATGTTTGTTTATGTTAATAAAACTTAAAAAAAAAAGAATATTGCTAATATTCTTATATTACTATGCATACTTCACAATTATTCACTTTGCGGATATGCAGTTCTATTAAATAAATGTGTGATAAAGATGCATATTATACTGAAGCCCTAATTATACGAGTTCTGTAATTTAGGAGCTAATGTTATAATATTTGGTCCATTTAAATATATATATTCCTGGAAAGTTTAAATTATACAGAAAGAAAATTGGTCACAAATGATGGAGAGCAGAAGGACATAGATCTTTTTATGTCAAACAGAAATACTATTTTTAAAAGAAACTCATAAATGTGTTAAAAGAATTCATCAATCTTGAAACCACTCAAATGATTATTTTCTTAATTTCTTGCTTTCTATGTATAGTTCGATATGCTGTCAAAACACCAAACATTCCTCATGGTTGCAAGTACTATAAATTTACATATTTATGAGGGGAAAACAATCTGTCTTATTATAAGATTATTTTGGCTGGGATCTGGCAGTTGATATAAATACTTAAGGAGATTTCATCTTCCATAGAGATGAACACTCCATCTGCATGTAAAAAGAAATTGCACAGTGGCAGCACATTTCCCTGGCTTCTATTTGCAATTGCAAATAAATGTTTCAGAGACTCCATCTCCTCTTCTTCCTACTGTAAAGCTTAACAAAGGCTTCAATTCAACCCTTCAGAGCTGTTTGCCACACTCCACATATAACAATAGCAATAGCACTTAGACTTATATACCGCTTTACAGTGCTTGTATATTGCCCGCAACAATTTGGGTTCTCATTTTACTGACCTTGGAAGGATGGAAGGCTGTGTCAACCTTGAGTCTGGTGAGATTTGAACTGCCAAATTGTAGGCAGCTGGCAGTCAGCAGAAGTATCCTGCAGTACTCCACTCTAACCACTGCACCACCGTGGCTCATATACCCATGTTTCCCACCCTCCCAAACACAGTCTTACCATTCACATGTGAGTGATTGTCCAAAGTCTGAGTGGAAGGGACCAGATTTTTTTTTTTCTTCGGCTACCTCCTCATTTCCATCCACAAAAATGATGGAACTGCTGCTCAGGTGCTGAGAATGCTGGTAGCCACTCTAGTAGCTTTTCAAGGAGAGCACTAAAATCAATCATATTGCAGCACCTATCTCAAAGCAGCTCCAGATCACAGTGAAATCTGGGTGGGTGAGATTTTATATACTGTATTAACTCTTAGAGTGTGGCTTATTTATCTTTTTATTACTTCTTATTTCACCCTTCTACTGGTTGCACACTATTATTGTTATGGTTCATTGCACAGTCAGTCAGCTATTTGGCATTTTTTGACTACCTATCTAGTCCTTTCCAAGGACCTGGGATAGGCAGATATGGATGTTTGATGGTATTACAAATATTATTATTTTCTCTGTTGTTTTGCAAGTACACAAGTACTATTACACTATACCAGTGATGGCTAACCTTTTTTTTCTCAGGTGCCAAAAGCAAATGCGTGTGATAGCACGTGCCCACACCCATAATGCAATGCCTCCACACACACACACCGCCCCCCTGCACATGCATATGCAATCTCGCCCGTGCTGTCCCGCTCCTTCGCATGTGTGTGTGACCCCTCCCCCCCGTACCCTATTTTGGGCCTAGCAGGCTCCCTGAAGCCTCTGGAGGCTGGAAACAGGGCATTTCCAGACTTCCGGTATGCCCATTTTTCACCCTTTACAAGCTCCAGAGGCTTTCCTGTACCCTCCAGGAGGGCAAAAATGGCCTCCCCAGGTCCTCTGGAAGCCCTCCAGAGACCAGAAATGGCCCATTTCCGGACTTCTTGTAGGGCCATTTTTTGCCCTCCCAGAGCCTCCACACGAGCCCTGTACTTACCTGGCATCCAAAATGGGCCGTGTGGAGGCTCCTGGGAGGGGCAGGGCACGTGCCGCAGAAACCCGAAAGTCAGCTGGCTGGTGGGAGGTGCATGCACATGCGTGGTGAATCTGATCTAGGTGAGGGCTCATGTGCCCACAGAAATGGCTCCGCGTGCCACCTGTGGCATGCGTGCCATAGGTTCGCCATCACGGCATTATGCTCTGCTCTACTCTGCTCTGCTCTGCTCTGCTATGCTACGCTACGCTACACTACACTATTATACTGTGCTATACTATATTAATATACTATTACACTACACTACTATCCTATCCTATAGCAATAGCACTTAGACTTATATACAGCTTCACAGTGCTTTTACAGCCCCCTCTAAGTGGTTTACAGAGTCAGTATATTGCCCCCAACAATTTGGGTCCTCATTTTACCCACCTTGGAAGGATGAAAGGTTGAGTCAATCTTGTGCCAGTGAGACCTGAACTGCCAAACTGCTGGCAGTGATCAACAGACGTAGCCTACAATACTGCATTCTAACCACTGCACCACCACGGCTCTATCCTAATCCTAATCCTAATCCTAATCCTAATCCTAATCCTCATACCATACTATACCATACCATACCATACCAAATATAACAACAGTAATGGGGAGGAGAGGAGGCATCAGGGGTGGGGTATGGGATAAGAGCAGAAAGTAACCAAGTATTTTAGAAGAAAATAACCAAGAATTGCTTTGAATAGTGAAGAGCATCCATAGATGTGATCAGCAAGATAAGAGGGAGCCTGATTCTTAGGAAAGGATGCTTTCCCCACTCCTTAACCAACTACCTATCAGGTCAGAAGAGAGCGTGCATTTATGTGATATATGTGTGTATGATCCCAAATTCCTCTCCCACCTGAAATTCTTTGAAATGAAAAGATTATGAAGAGAAAGGTAGCTATGGGAAGTTTTCTTGGCATCGACTTCCTAGTTTAGTTTATGCCCACTCTTTAAATTGATCCCTAGAAGATAGATCTCACCAGGTCTAACAGATTTCACCCCAGGAAAAGAGAAGGTTCTCTTCAGTTACTGGGAAAGCTGATATAGCTTATTGATTTACAACACTATCTCTTAATATCATCATATTAAGGTTTTTCTTTTTCTTATATAACTATAGAAATGTGTATGACTTAGCAAAAGAGCAATTATTATTTATTGATTTGATTTACCTGCCACTTTTCTTTGGTGCAACTCAAGGCAGCACACGTAAAATTCCTTCCTCCTATTAAATTAAATCATAATATTGTAACATAGAATTATAGGGCTGGAAGGAACTAGAGGTCTTCAAATCCAACCCCCTTCCTTCCTTATTTCTTATTCCATCCTGTATGAATGTTGTCCAATATTTTCTTGAGAACTTCCAGCAATGGAGCACCCACAACTCTTGGAGGCAGGCTGTTCCATTCACTAATTGTTTTTACAGGAAATGTCTCCTTACTTCCAGACTGAATCTCCCTCTAATGAGTCTAACCCTAACCCATTGTTTCTTGTCTTGTCCTCAAGTGCTTTGGAGAATAAATAGCCCCCCCCCACTTCCCTGTGAGTACCCTTCAAGTATTGGAAGACAGCTATCATGTCACTCCTAAATCTTTTCTTTGTTAGGCTAAATATATCTAGTCCCCTTAGACATCTTTTTTAATGGATTAACTATGATGTGTTGGATAAACACAATTGGTTCTCTTTTCAGATTGTCAAAAGCTGACAAGTATAAAGCATGAGAGGAACATCACAATTGTTGGGGTTACACAAGTAGTCTAAATCACACTTAATTCTGACTTAGCATTTGAGGAGAACTTTGGGTTAGCCTGTCTGATGTTATTGTCCTACTAAATTATTTCTAAGACATGTACATTTCTCTATGAATATCCTGACAGTTCAGGCAAATCCAGGAAAAGAAGAATTGCTCTCGATGGCCTATAGATCTATTGGGCTTATAAACCAACTTTCATTTATTTGCAAGACTCAAATGTGAAGGAAAACATGACTAGTTCCTTATATAGAACATGGATTTCTTGCCAAAATCTTAGAAATCAAAGTAATAAATTAAGGATGGGGAGAATTTTTTTTCAAATTAATATGGAAAATACTACAAAATATTGAAAATAAATAATTAAAAATTTATTGCTTTGTACTTAGCTATAAGCTCATACCAAATAAAAAATTGCTAAAATCAAGCCTTATTTATACTTGTTCTAAACTCATGACTGGAGCAAAATTAAAATTATGTATCAGGTACCTTGCTTTGTTCTAAAGCATTAGGAAACTGCATTATAAATGCATGTCTGCTGGGAAGAGAAATAAATACACATTTTGGAGTAATTATTTAATTAAAGAAAACAAAGTGATTTGAAAAAGAACAAATCATACAGCTTGTTCAGTCATGGATAAGTTGCAGAGAGTTTAAATACAATAGTTACATACAAAATATTGTATTTGTGTAAAAAAATAATTATATCTATTTGTTATCATTTGTTTTCTTACTAAAAGTCAGGCTTCGTGCAAGCAGAAGTGAGGCTTCTGCTATTAATGTAGAATGGTCACTCTATAAAGTTTACCTGGTCACTCTATAATATCACCTTTTACCTGATCAGGGTAATAATGTTTCCCTTTTAAGTATTCTATCAAAAATAGAATCCTTTGTGAAAACAAACTATGCATCACTTGATACTCTGGAACATGTCAATATTATTTGAGTCCTCAAAATAAAATTGAAGGAATAAAGTTAATTCTTTAAAACATTGAACAAACATGATCAATATAATATGGTTTGGTCGTGATCTTTGGTGAGGTCTCCCCTGGATAATTGAAAGTTGAATTATAGTATGAAACAGAACCTTCACGCACTAGCGGTTCTGAGCTTTTCTGAGTTTTTTCCTGGTATGATCTATAAAAGTGAAATTAAATTACTGCCTTTTTGCATAACACATGCCAAGTAATATACCCATCTATGTAAGGTATTTTTTTAAAAAAACAATCCATGCAAATGTAATTTTTTGCTTCTTATTCAATCTATTCATTCTAACAGTGTTCTTCCTCTCTACCTTCTTAATCTCTAATAGTCAAATGGATCACAAATGCCCGCTGCAACTTCAGACTTCATTATTCTGCACAATTCTGTTGCCACCTGAGATCCATTCTGCTAATTTTGGAATACTGATACTAAATCGAGACTCTAGATTTGTGTGTCTATGTGTGTGTGTGTGTTTTCAAATCAGGGTTGACTCCTGGCAATTGCTGGACAGGTCCCTGCAAGTTTTCTTAGCAAGATTTCAGAAGTGATTTGGCATTGCCTCTTTCCTAGAGTTGAGAGACTGTGATTCACCCAAGATCGCCCAAATGGTTTTGTGCTTAAGGACAAAATCTCACAGGATCTTCCTGTTTCTAGCCTGGTGCCTTAAACCATTATATCAAAGTGAGATCTTGCTTCTGGTTTAGGGAGGATAATCTGCAACTCTCCAGAGGTTGGATTGCAATGACCGTCACTCCTCACCCTTTACTATGTTTAGGGTTGATGGCATTAGTATCAGAAAGGCTATAGGCATTAATATCAGAAAGACTATAGATTGCCCATTTTTGCTCTAATGCTCAAAGACTAAGTATTTCCAAAAGATGGACCTTCATTTTCCATGTTATTTTCTTACTTACATAATAAATTCCATCCATCAGTTTTGCAGTCATTCCAATTTACAACACAGTTCCTTCTTTAGTAACAGTAGCTAACTTCACTCAAGATCTTGTTGATTTCTTTGGTTGGTTGTTCAGCTCCCATTGTGCTATGGGGTGTTTTTTTCTTCTTTTTTCTTTTTGAGGTCTGGGGAAGAGTGAGCCTCAAAACTGAACAGCCATTCTTAAATGTTTTTTTTTTCTTTCAAAAGAATTACAATGAGGCAATAAGAGCGCTCGCAAAATGGAGCACACACATTGTGACTTGGAAATTCAGCTGCACTGTTTCTGGCAGCTTAAATTTGACCCAGCCAAAACTTGGAACATCCTTATTATTCTGGTTTCAGACGAGACAAATTCTGAAAGGGCATGCTGAGTAAACAGCAGGAATTAGTGTGCATTGTTCCTCTCTCTTTTCTTTTGCATTACCTGTACACAACCTAACCGTCAATCTGCCCAGATCTTTCCTTGCTCTTAGCTATGCTTGCATATTGGTTTGGGAAAATCTTTTAATTTCCTTCCTTCCTTCCTTCCTCCCTCCCTCCCTCCCTCCCTCCCTCCCTCCCTCTCTCCCTCCCTTCTTCCCTCCCTCCCTCTATCTCCTATCTTTAGTTTATTCCAAACTATGATATCTGGGAGAAGATTTAACAGCAGAGTGCTCAATACGGACACCATTTAAATGAAAACTACCAAATAAATATATAATTAAATACATATATAAATTTCATGGCTAAATCAGAATTAGAACTCACCTTCTCCTGGTTTCTAATCTGATGCTTTGACTACTAGACCAAGCTGAAATGTTTAGCTCAAAAAAAAAGAATGCAGTGCTATTTGTTTCTCCCCAGTGAAGAACCAAATATCAGTACATTTACCTTCTTTTTACCAACAATCCTGAATGGTATTTTAATAATTATTATTTTTTTAGCTTTGGACAATATAATTATTATTATTATTAATCAAATTTGGGCAATAATGGGCAATATCATTTGTAGCACATCACAAACAACCAGATAAAATGAATCCAGGAGTCTATGTACACTGTGATGAGCATATCAAAGCCCAATTCATATATAAATTTTCAGATTTCTAAACTGTTGATCTTAGAAGTTAGGAATAAGCTTAAGATCTGTATAATTTTCCCTTGCATTGTCTCTGCTATTATATTACCTTTGGGATAGTGACTCTGATTTGATTCAAATCAGAATTTCCAATTGGTCCTCTGGTTTATTATCCTGATTAGTTAATCTATATTGGCTAGATGATGTAATAATTGTCTGTTTGATGAGCAGGACATCTACAATTTTTCTGGCTTTTAATAATTTAACAATAGTAACAACTGTCCTCCCATTCAGTCTGTGAAAATCCCTTATCTATCAGTAATATCAATGCAAGTCATCACATAGCATGATTTATGGCATCCAGTAGGTTACTAGTTACATCCCTGAGCCAGCATAGTACCTCATATGACTCTGGCTGGTGGCCATTAGAATGTAAACAGAAAGCAAAGGGAATCTCAGAAGAGAGGTAGAAGTGTGACATTATAACATTCATTTTCTGCCTTATCAACCCTGACTTATCAACATGGAAATTCATGTCTGAATTGTACTGCTTGCTCAGCTACAAAAATATCATCTTTCCAGAAGGATCCAGATGTATTACGCTTTCAGAGTGGCTCCCCTCCATCCATTGGCCATAGTTTTGAGTTGTTCATTGCCTGACTTCCTGCTGTGACAACTCTGTGGACATAAATATCTATTTCAATCCTAAGAAATAAATAACTAGATGGAATAAGTAAGAAAATAAATCCAAGTGCTGTCTCTCTAGAAAATTTATCTTAACCATTTGCAGAACATAAACACATAAAAATCCATAGAAAAGGCAAGTCTGCTTGAGAATCAACAAATTGAGAAGAGTGCACTGTTACATATTTAAGATTAAAGAACAAATGGGAAGGGGGTGTCTAACACAACTTCCCTTTCAGTTTTCACCTCATTCAATCTTTTTCTCTGAGGCTTGTAGGAAATCATTACTTTTGAGGTTCATATTCATTCTGGATTCAAAGTTTAAATATCCTTCTAAAGCTAGAAAATACTTGTGATTTATAGTTTCAAATATTGTTGGAATCACATTATTATTATTTCATTATTGTGTGCCAGTCTCTGTCCAATAATTTTATGTCAAAAGTGGTAAAAAAATATGGACATCTTATGTGACGTTCCTCCTTCCACAAAAATGTGTTCCATCACAATGATACTGCACTTTTAAGACAAATTGGACTTCTCCCAAGTAATAACCCTTGGACCTCCACCACATGATCCCATAGCATCTTTTCATTTTTTTTCCTTTTGGATTATTAAAAGGATCCATTTGCATACCAGAAAACATCTGCAAATGCAGTCTTCAAGAGATTTAAACTCAGCCAAAAGAGCAAAGGATATGTTGCTGTGTGGAGTATATGGAATGCATTGTATAATCAGTGGTGGGATTCAAAATGTTTTACTACCAGTTCAGTAGGCATGGCTTGGTGGGTATGGCATGACTTGGTGGGTGTGGCTTGTGTGCGTGGCAGGGGAAGGATACTGTAAAATCTCCATTCCCACCCCACTCTAGGGGAAGGTTACTGCAAAATCCCCATTTCCTCCCGATCATTTGGGACTCGGGAGGCAGAGAATAGATGGGGGCAGGGCCAGTCAGAGGTGGTATTTACCGGTTCTCCAAACTACTCAAAATTTCCACTACCGGTTCTCCAGAACTGGTCAGAACCTGCTGAATACAACTGGTGTGTATAATATAAAAATACTTCCTGAAGACACCAGTGATTCTGAGAAATGGTTCATATAGTTAAGACATGCAGCAGGCCCAGCTCAAAACAGGTTTCCAATTCTTCAGAATTTCCAAATTGATTATTCTCTCCTGAAGGAACCACAGTTAAAAATCTTCTTAAAATCAGGTGATGCTTCTCCCAATACTTTGTTCCAGGAACTCCTTGCCAATCTGATCCTTGAAACCTGAAGCTCCCCTTTTCCTTTGCTTTCCTTTTGGGTCCCAATATTGCAACTGAAAGGTGGAATTAATGCCAACCATCTTCTCTGCACCAGGATATGTAAGGATTTCCCATTCTGCAAAATAGTCAAGAGAGCCAGTTTTATGTAGTGGTTAAGGCACCAGGATAGAAACTGGGAGTTCTACTCCTGCCTTAGATACATAGGCAGCTTGGGTCACTTTTGCTCTCTTAGCCCTAAGAAGGAGGCAACAGCAAACCACTTCCAAAGAAACCTTGACAGGGAAAATGCAGGGAGTTGCCAGGTTCAAATTGTGAGGGAGGGAGGGAAGGAGGGAGGAAAAGGGAAAGGGAAAGGGAAAGGGAAAGGGAAAGGGAAAGAGAAGGAAAGGATCTGGTATTCAAGTTTAAGCTTCTTTCTCACAGGTGCCAAGAGATTAAAACAGCAATTTTGGTGGTCCTTATTAGCCTGGTTAGTAACACCCATCCTTCAAATGATATGAGGTCAGATCCTTTTTTGTCAGAGGAGCATTAGTCTTTCTGCCATTGGAAGGACATCAAGAACATCAAGGACAATAGTCACTGAGAGTTGGGAAACACCCAACTAGGCAAGGAAGAGGACTTAAACGGGAAATTAGCTTTGAATCATTATGTAACCACAAGAGATCCAGGACTAACCCCCCCCTCCTCTTAGCTCCATGGTACTTCATCTATCTGTTCCCTAGAAAAGGCAAGCATACCAAAGAGTTTCCTGTATTATAGGCAGAATACAATAAAATATTTACCTTGAACTCTATATGTGTGGATCTGGTTGATTGTTCCTGACACTGAGATAGGCTTCAAAAAAGTATGGCCTCCTGAAAATCATGTAATAGTATTGACAGAAACCACAAAGAACCCTCTCCCTGGCCAGCATCTCATTGCATCAATGGCTGTTTCCTCTAAAACACGGAGACCCTAATCCTGAACACAATGCTTGATCATGATACAGTCTTGGACAGTATTTCTGGCAGTTTCCCCATCCAACCACCAGGTCTCTTGATGATCTATACAGTACTTTTGCCAAAGGAACATTTGCTCATTATGGGACAAAGAGACAAAGTTGGAAGCACTGGCTTCTGTCTGGAAGACATGTTGGATGATATTGGCCAGAAGTGACAAGGGCAAATGCACAGCAGTTCCAATACAGAAAGACAAATTTGGATCACAGTAAATCATGTTGTGAAAAAAATAACAAAAACAGAAAAATCATCAAGGACTTCTGTCACCATTATTAGAGGGATCCCTAAACCTAACGGTTCCCCAAATATAGCGTCATTGGTATTCCAAATTCTAGATGGCATAGGCTCTGTGTTATTTAATTTGTTCAATAAAAAATAAATAAATACAAACAGCAGACATCCAAGGTCCCTGTTTTTTGGCCCTGAACAGAATATGTGAAGGCATGGTCCATTGATATGGCCTGCCATCAGTGGATATTTGAATTGAGCAAAATGTCCCTCTCCTGTAGCTCTTATGACTAAAATCTCACAAAGACAACATTTTAGGGTTAGACAAGAAGAAAGTGATTACCTATAAAGAGCTTCTTAAAATGGAAAAGGGTACATTGCAGTTAAAGTCTTTAAATGCATTAAAAGAAGAAAGGATAATTCAAACTTGGTTTCAGCATGGACAGTTGCAAGCTAGATGGAAAGAAGATCAGAGAATTGGTATCATGCAGAATGAGGAAAATTTGGTAAAGCAAATTAGAGTTCAAGGCCAAATGCATATAAAAAGATTATATAATATATTGATAGAAATAGATTCAGAAACGGAATTAGTTAAGGAGTGCATGATAAAATGGGCACAAAATATTCAGGAACCAATAATGTTGAAAACTTGGGAAAAAATATGGGTTAGAAATGTGAAATTTACACAAGCACAAAATTTAAGAGAAAATTTTTATAAAATGTTTTATAGATGACATTTAGATCCTAAAAAGTTAGCTTGTATGTATCCGAATTTGCAATCTAAGTGTTGGAGATGTGACTGTGATGATGCCACTTATTATCATATATGGTGGACTTGTAAAAAAGTTAAAGCATTTTGGATTAAAATATGGTGGGTTATCCAAAATATTCTTAAAAAGAAGATAAAGTTTACTCCACAGTTGTTTTTGTTGGGTATAATCACAGATTGTATGGTTATAGAGACTAAATTGATTTTAAATTTAATAACTGCAGCTAGACTTTTGGTGGCGCAATATTGGAAGAAGGAAGATTTGCCTACTATTGAAGAATGGACATTAAAAGTAGTGAATTTAGCAGAAATGGCGAAAATTTCAGCTTATTTGAAAGATCACTCACAAGAAAGATATATATCGGAATGGAGAAGATAGATCGATTATATTCAAAACAAATATCAGACTAAAAAGTATCAAATACCTTATGAATGAATAGAAAAATTAAGAGTATTCATATTTAGTCAAGTAAAAGGCGAGTTAAAGTGTGAAGGGGGAGATAGGAATCTATAGATAGTTAACTTAGTTTAGTATATGATTGTCAATTGTTTTACCCTGTATTTTGTTCTGGGAAGTTCGGGGGGGATGGGGGGGTAAGGAAGGGAGGGGGGATGGGGAAATATTTGTATTTTTTTTTTTGTAAAACTTTTTAATAAAAAAGAAAAAGAAAAAAGAAAGTCTACAGCATTCCATATGTTGGAAAAGACATAAGTTGGGGAAGAGATCACAGAAGGCTCTTGCTTCTTTCATGTCTGCGAACTGTCTCTTTCTCTCTAAAGCTGTACATCTCCACCCCAGACCATCCCAACGATGCCTTGGAAGTGATGTCCCAGTGCCTGGAGGCCGTGCGGGTCTGGGTGGGGAGAAACAGGCTTCGACTTAACCCTTCCAAGACCGAGTGGCTGTGGCTGCTGGCATCCCGATATAGCCAGCTGGCGCCATCGCTGGTTATTGGGGGCGAATCATTGGCCCCCACGGAACGGGCTCGCAACTTGGGCATCCTCCTGGATGCACGGCTGTCTTTAGAAGAGCATATGATGGCCGTGGCCAGGGGGGCTTTCTATCAGGTTCGCCTGATACACCAGTTGCGCCCTTTTCTGGATCGGGACTCCCTACGCACAGTCACTCAAGCACTCGTCACTTCTCGTCTGGACTATTGTGACGCTCTCTATATGGGGCTCCCCTTGGGGTGCACCCAGAGGCTCCAACTGGTGCAGAATGCGGCCGCACGGGGGATTATGGGAGCGATGGGGCACTCCCATGTGACTCCTCTCCTGTGCGAGCTGCATTGGCTTCCGGTGGACTTCCGGGTGCGCTTCAAGGTGTTGGTGATCACCTTTAAAGCGCTCCATGGCTTAGGGCCTGGGTACTTACGGGACCGCCTTCTGCCACCAATTGCCTCCCACCGGCCAGTTCGCTCCCACAGAGAGGGCCTCCTCAGGGTGCCGTCGGCCAGACAATGTCGGCTGGTGACCCCCAGGGGGAGAACCTTCTCTGTGGTGGCATCTACCCTCTGGAACAATCTAACCCCAGAGATACGAGTGATCCCAGATCTCCGGACTTTTCGTTGGGCCCTTAAAACCTACCTCTTTCAGTTAGCCGGGCTGTCCTGATTTTATGATGGGTTTTTAAAATTTGAAATTGGTTTTAAATTGAAATGTTTTAAATTATGGGCCAAATTATTTAATTATTTTTAAATCTATTTTAACTTTTGTATATAAAGTGTTTTACTTGACTGTTCACCGCCCTGAGTCCGAAAGGAGAAGGGCGGTATAGAAATTTGAAAAAATAAATAAATAAATAATAAATAAATAAAGCAAAGGAAGGGCCTGTAGAAAGCACATATTACATTTTCTCTGTTCTTTGAAAGCTGTGTGTAGTACACATTGTCCATTGCTAATAGCCAGGGTTTGTTCCCTGTTTATTGCTTCAAGTGCTGCTTGCAGTATGCTCTTTCCTCATTGTCTGCTGCTCTCCCCTTCATTGCCATTTCCTGTCACTGTTTCTTCCCATCCATTGGAGTTTTTTAGGAATATTTTTTGGTTTTCACTGTTATTACCTCAGCTGGATTCACTCTTTTAAAAGCTATTTCCCCACTGAATACTGTTTCTTCAATGATTCTTATTTTTCTCTTCATTGTCATTTCCCACTAATATGCATTTGTTGTGTTACTTCTCTTACAGGCTTACAGAATAGCTTTTTCAAGGTTTATGTTTATTTTGGGATATATAGTTTTATAATATTTTTAAATAAAAAGTTCTTTTTTTTTATTCCAGTTCCTGCTGGATGTCTCTACATAACACAATGTCTACAGAATGAGTCCACAAATACATGTACAGGTGGTTCCCCACTTATGACAATAACTGGGCCTGGAATCTCAGTCATTAAGTGAAGCAGGTGTTAAGTGAGGTGCTACAGTACATGACTGCTTTACTCAACAACCAAAATCTCAGCTTTTCCAGTTGTGGTTGTTAAGTGACCACACATGGTTAAGTGGAGCACCAGAGAGAAGACCGAGACAAAGGTAATTCTAAATATTTTTTTTGAATTTCTCCTTTACTGGAAATTACAAATATTTACAAAGAAACCCTCTCATCTTTCATTCTTTTTATTATTTTCCCCCAAAACTGCTATCATAAATCAAGTTTCTTTACATTTCTTCATCAAAACGATAGTGGACATGGTTTATGATTTTTAATTTTTTTTAATAGAGGTCAGATCAGGAACTATTCAATACTGGTACATTTGATATATTTACACCAGGTTTAATTTCAAGGAGTATGGCAGAGAAAAGAGCTCTGAGCAAAGAACTAATTAATTAAGAATATTTGTTTCCTGTCTCAGATGTAAATAATAAATAATCATCCTGGAACTAGGAGGTACAATGAGTGTTTTTTGTTTTTTTGTTTTTACCCTAACTTTGTTTTAATAGTTGTTAAAAATCCTTCTACTCTAAATAAATGGAAACTTATTTATAAATTTATAATACCTAAAGGAAAAATAAATTTTGTAAATATTACAAAATTGCAAAAGAAAGATTGATCATGTAGAAAAAAACATCAAATGAATATATAGACCCAGAGCCATATATTTTACATTCAAATGAGAATTCCAGAAATGGTATACAAAGTCTTTTAATTACATTATGATTATGCATTATTTACATTTGAGATACCTAGGAAACAATTATTCTTTAGCATAAAAAATATTCTGAAACACAATGCCAGAGACATATGAAAAAAAAAACCCATTAATTATATATCTACTTAAAATATTTATGCCATTTTATTTTCCACATATATTTTAGGATGGCTTCCAAATGTAATTACAAAATAACAATACATAAAAAGAATACCTAGAAACTAATCCAGCAATAAAATCGTTGCAGATGATTAATTATAATTTTCTATTTAGTTTACAATGCCTGATTTCACTCATCATATTAAGCCAGAAGCAAACTATGGCTTAGTGTGATAGATGAATCCAGCCAGTGGAAGCCAGAATTATTAAAAAAGAGAGGATGTGGGGACATTTCCTGAATAATAGAAGAATGAGAAAATGAAGTAAAGGGGCATGGGACTATGTTACTGACTGACAGAGTAGCATAATCTCTACACAATTTGCCTTGATAGATACTTCCTGAATAGCAGAAAAGAATGCAATGAAAATTAGCAAAATGTATAGAATTCATGACTGGAAAATAAAAGGAAAGTGTTGCTTTTCCCATTTTCGTCACTGCAAGAAAAATCAGAAGAGTCCCAGAGAGTGACAAGCTGTAGATATAGTGCAAAGCAAGGACAAAAAGAGATATTTTGGTCATAGATGCCTGCAGTGGCTTTCAGCCTTTAGGGGCCACTACAGATCCTGATTGGCTTTTGCACCTCATTCAGAAACCACGCCAATGGGCTTTTAGTGCATTTTCACAAAAAAAAACCAGAAATAGTCTGTGCCGTATACATACATCTAATTATTCCCTTTGTGAATTTCCTTTTAGAGAAGTTGAAAACGCAGGACCTGTCGAAAAATTTCTGGCGACTGCTTGATGTCTTTCATTTGCATTTCAAGAAAACATAAGGAAATAATGTGAAAGCCTAAGGGGACATCAGAGCCTCACTCCCATCATCTACGCTAGATGCTCAATCAATATTCCCCAGCAGTATTGTTTGCTGTTTATTTTTGGGGGCAAGTGAGAAAGCACTTGAATGTATTTGAGTTTACAGGCCAGAGACTCTATTTCCCTTCTGCATTCATTGCTAGTTTGTAAGCTTCTGAGTGGCTCTTGGATGTGTTTATTATTAACTAGACAACCCATGTCCAGTTGAGTCATTGTTTTCCAGAAATTTCTTTACCTAACAGAGGAACATAATGACCACCAATGGTCAAAGAGGCTTCTGACTTCCTGATGGCTTCCTCATTGAGTTTTCATATGGGAAGCTGGCTGGAAGTGTCAGAAATTTTCCTTCCTTCCTTCCTTCCTTCCTTCCTTCCTTCCTTCCTTCCTTCCTGCCTGCCTGCCTGCCTGCCTGCCTGCCTGCCTGCCTGCCTGCCTGCCTGCGGCATATGCAGCCATGCCTCTGCCCAGCAACACGGAAGTGTTGCCTATTGGCTGTGAAGTGACAGCTTGGCTGGCGGGATAAATGAGCGTGTGTGATTGGCCACCCGTTTGACAGCTGCTGTATAAATAGTAGCCATAACAGAAATTGTTGCCTCGTTCGTTTGTTCGTTCCTACTATAATGGGTGTTTGCTGTTGTTATGGCCTGGGGTCTTGCCTAATAAAGGGAATTGTTATTTAACACCATCTTGCCTCTTCTCACCTCGCTTCAAACAAAGCACTTCCTCCACCCTCCTTCCCTCCCTCCTTTCCCTTTCCCTTTTTCTGACCCTTTTAAGCAAGTAAATGCCTGCCTCTGGGTATGAAAGGAAGTGAGGGATTGCAAGAATGGCTGGGAAACTGTCATATAACATTCAAAATAAGCATCCTGTGACTGGAGCAGTAACTTGGCAATCTGGCAGCACCGACTTCCTCAAATTTCATTCCCTTGGGAGTCATAGGTCCCAGATTTTGGACACATTCTGTAAATTAACCCATTTGAGATATCTTGGTTCAATTCCCCCCTCCCTCCCATGATGCACTGTTTTTCCCAGTTAAAGTTTATGGTAATGAGAGTTTTAGTAATATATAAATACTGTTGGAATGGATCCTAAGTCACTGAGAAATAGTATGCATCAATTCAGTGTGTACAACTAGAGTCTTGTAGGTAGTGGTAATGGTGTGGTTTCCATTTGTACCATTTCTTCTGTGCTCCTGCTGTTCATCCTTTTTGATATTCATTAAGAAAAACATGTCTATAGCTTACTGTTTTCTTCTGGTTGTAAAAGAATGAAACATTTGTTCGTTAAAATGGCAGAAACCATCTGAAAACAAGAATCTTACTGACATTTTATGGTGAGAAATTGTCTCTTCCACTGCTTCCTAATCAGCAAAATCTGTGAAGTTTTTCTTATATATGTGCTAAAGAGGGGGAAGGAAGAGGGGGAAATGAACAAATTCATTTTAAGGGCAATATAAAACAACAACCAAAAATATCTTGCTTGGTAATTTTATTTTATTTTTTCTCAGCTATAGGTTTGCTGGTCCTATTTAAGAAAATTGGTATTAAAGAACATTCTGTTGCAGCTTAGTATTAAACAGACAGGGGTATTGGACTATTCCTGTGCTTCTAAATGCAGCTTGAATTTCAGAAACCATCCAATAAAACTCTAAATTTAAAACCATGGAAAAATTATAATAGGATAATTGCTGCAATTTAAGCTGCCATCAAAAGCACAATACAGAGACCATATGGAATGTTATTATGTCTATAAGCATATTGAAATGAACAGTTATAATGAATTACTTTACATCTATGTCACTTTATTTCACTGGCTGTTTTACTGCATTGGAACGCCTTGGAAATTTGCTGAGACAGTAATAGAAAATCATCGTATAAGGTCATCATATCTGAGATATGAACCAATCTGTAAGTCACTTATTTAAAATATTTATAACCTATCATATTTTTTCAATACTTCAGTTTACTGTTTCCGTAACTTAGTCTTATTTTGCCAATATGTCTTCCAATGTATAGCAGGGTGAAAGATAGGAAGCAAAACTGGACAACATAATATTACATCCAGTGGTGGGATTCAGCTGGTTCGGGCCAGTTTGGGTGAACTGGTAGTTAAATTGCTGGCTGGCCCCACCCCTTCCCACCCCACCCTTTCCAGGAGTCCCCACGTGCCCCATTTTGGCTCCCAGGTAAGTGCAGAGAGGCTTACTAGGCCCAAAACAGGGTGTGGGGGAATGTAGCATCCCCCTGCAGCCCGTTTTCGCTCCCAGGAGGCTGCAGGGAGGCCTACTAGCCTAAAATGGGGCATGGGGGCAGCGTGACCCCCAAGCAGCTCGATTTTGCTCCCGGGGGGGTGCAGGAGGCTGAGTGCTGCCTTTCACACACCCTGGTCACGCCCACCCTGCTGGTCATTAGGGCAGAGAACCAGTTGTTAAATTATTTCAATCCCACCACTGATTACATCTGATAGAACCTTATATAGTCTGTTGCTCCATATATTGTAAAGGGGCTGTATAGGTCATGCAGATATTATATAGCTGAAAACTAAGATATAATTGATTGCATTTTGGCGTCTGTCTTTTAAGACATGTGAATAGTTTTGTCTGTCAGTCTCATAAGAAGCTAAAGATGCCTTATTAGAAAATAAAAACCAGATCTGGACAAAACCTAAAATAGCAATAGCACTTAGACTTATACACCATTTCATAGTGCTTTACAGCTGTCTTTAAACTGTTTACAGAGTCAGCATATTGCCCCCAACAACCCAGGTCTCATTTTAGCAACCACAAAAGGATGGAAGGCTGAGTCAACCTTGAGCCAGTTGGGATCAAACTCCTGGCAATCAGCAGAATTAGTCTGCAGTACTGCATTCTAACCACTGCACCACCATGGCTCTTAAAAAAGGCTATGAAGTGCTAATTCTAAAAAAATTTAGTTAATTTAGGAACTATTAATCAGTTTTCTGACATGTATGTCTGTTCCTTGGTTGCTGAGGTTCTTATAAGGTAAAAAGTCTTAGATATAATTTCTTGTGTATAGGTTAATGTCAACCATTTATTTTCACAAGAAATATTGAACTAGCAACATCTTTACATATTGAGGAATTGTGTTTCCTGTTTTCCGAGCCACCATTTGCCTTGTTCCACAATACATCTGGGGTTCTTTTTCCTTTTCTCCTTAGTCAGGCTTTTCAATTACGTGTGCATATATTTATATTTGTTTTAATTTTAATTTTCTCCATATCAATTGAGGCAGACTTGACTTGCTTTGCCTTTATTTTTTAAAGATTCTAATATCATTGCTGTTGAATAAATGGAAGAATAAACCATTAATGCAATTTATTATTATTATTTTGGCAAAATTGAATGAAATTTGCATAGGAGTCCCTTCTGGTGAGTTGAACCCTGCCAAATTACTGGAAAGAGAAAACATGTGACTGAATTATAAGGACTCAGTGGAATTCCTGCTCTGTGAGTTATTTTTAGCCATCCTGAATATTTATTCATCTATCAACATTTGGTCTTGAAAGACTTGATCGTGTTTACATGTTGCTGACCTAGACACAATCACATAAACACTAAGTAAACAATACTGAAAGCACTTCTGAGATATTCTATCTGTATCTCTCTCAAATTCACCATGAAACAAAGAAGAAGAAAAAAACAAGGCGTTAAAAACAGACACAACATGACTTCTGAATTATTTCCAATTCTTTTACTAACTGTGGCCATAGGAAGTATAGTTTCTTCTGTATAACCAAACAATATGTTCTGACTGTATGTATATATTAGTGTCTATACCCGTGATGGTGAACCTGTGGCACACGTGCCACAGGTGGCATGTGGAGCCATATCGGTGGGCATGTGAGCTCAGCTCTGGTGCGCATGCGTGCGCTGGCCAGCTGATTTTCGGGCCTTCTGAGCCCACCGGAAATCGGGAAACAGGCTATTTCCGGCTTCCGGAGGGCCTCTGGTGGGGGTGTGGAATGCCGTTTTCACCCTCCCCAGGCTCCTAGAAAGGCTCGGGAGTCTGGGGAGGGTGAAAAATGGGCCTACTGGGCCCACTGTGCCATCACATGCCAAAAGCGGGGGGAGCACAGGAGGGTTGCGCGTGCATGTGTGGGGGGACAGGATGCATAGAATTATGGATGTGGGCTGGGCACTCTCATTCATGACCCCTCGTGCTCCCCCTACTTTTGGCACGCAATGGCAAAAAGGTTAGCCATCACTGGTCTATACTGTTGTATCTTTGTGTTGCATCTGCTGTATCTGTATATTAATGTATGTGTATATTAATGATTGTAACAATGATTTATGATCTACGACCTATCATTTTATTGTTTGTGTGTACATTGAGAGCTTATGCACTGGAGACAAATTCCTTGTGTGTCCAATCATGCCTGGCCAATAAAGAATTCTATTCTATTCTATTCTATTCTATTCTATTCTATTCTATTCTATTCTATTCTATTCTATTCTATTCTATTCTATTCTATTCTATTCTATTCCATTCCATTCCATTCCATTCCATTCCATTCCACTCCACTCCACTCCAGTCCACTCCACATTTTTAATGAGAACCTTTAAAAAGAGAAAGAAAAATTTCCTGAAAGTTCCAGACACTTAGGCCAAATTTGCTTTACCTTAGATAGCACTAGATCATATTTACCTCATATTGAGATATGGTCTATTAATCACTTCAGTTATGTAATGTATATATTCATAATTCATACCAGTTACTGTCTACAAGATAGGCTGTGAAGATGTGCCCTTTTATCCTGCTATCTGTCCCTTATTTCTCTAACAGGTTACTTATTTATATAGTTATAAGTATATACTTATATTTATATAGTTTGAAATAGCAAAGTTAGCTTTGATTTAGTACTTGACAAAGAAAATGTGGTCCAATGAATATGAATGTTTTTATATGTATGTATGTTATTTTCACTCACACACACACACACACATATATGTAACTGAAAAAAAATTGAAAATTGTTTCTGATGTATTGAGCAAGCATGCTTAGTAAGATTTTTTTTAATATGATCTCTAGTCTGATTTGGTCACTACGATTATGGTATGTGATTGTGAATTCCATCATACGGATATGCATCAAGTGAAGAATCACATTGTTTTGTCTGTCCTACATTTCCCACCATTCAATTTCACCAGATTGTCCAAGGTTCAGATATTCTGTTTTTCCATTATGGTGTTTGCTGCCTCTTTTACTTTTGTAGCCACATATCTAATATCATTATGTCTGAATAAGGTCATATTTGTACTAGCGATTTATAGCATATTCAAGAGTCATCCAACCATCGTTGTGCTAAAATAACTGTAATACAGACAGGCTTTACATCACTTCAACAATGGCTGGGTGATGCTATGAAGATGTTATGAGTCACTAGAGTGGAAATAATTTAAAATAGGCCCCTTACTCCATGCTTTATGCATTTCCTTCTCCCGTATAAAGTTGTAAAAGGCACAAAAGTGCTTCTCTCCATTTTCACAAGTGCAAAATCAGAGTAACTCTTTCTTCAATTTGTTGCTAAATTTATACATTGTGCATGCCTGTAAACAAAAACTCCAGGGCTAAATTTTGTAAATAAAAGATTTATTTGTCAGTAGAAAGAGGCTCAGTGAATCAGTAGACTCATGATAAACAGCTTCTGCAGGGCGGGAGGAAAAAAAAGAGGCAGAGGGAGAGAATTAAAAATAGACCTGCATGTGAAGTGCAGAGAAAATAAAAAATATTAAGTCCCAGATTTCAGTTTTGGTCTTCAAAAGAAGACTATATCAAAAAGCAGTTCAATTACAGCAGCAAAAAAAGGGGGACAAGGAAGGAAGATTTTGTTTTCCATAAATACACCAAATAGCCAGGAAGCAGCACGCACGCGCGCACACACACACACACACACACACACACTTTAACAGATAGGCAGAGTTAGTAGATCAGGTCCGTTGAAGTGAAGAATTCCACTGGGCCTATATTTGCAGTCATTGAAAGATGTGAGTGACTTAAAAGCAGAGCAGAGAGTCCTCTTGAGATAAGACCCAGTTAACTGAGATCTCATTTTACACAAGCACCTTGAATAGATGTGCAGTGGTAAGAACTGTAACATTTCCCATATGTATGGTTTAAGAAATTGGGTTATGGCCTCTGGGATCCAAGGCAACTTAGAAGACAGAGAAAATTGAACTTATGAGGGTCAGACTGCAGCAGTTGTACACTTGACGCTCCTCTCAATTTCCATGACTCTTCTTCTTAAAGCCTGGTTGATGAATCTGAATAGTTAACAGTGGTCAGCCAAAGTTTCATTTATCTCAACATAGTCTTCTGATGAAATGTGATCCTTTTAGGTGAGGTTAGGCTGCAAATTACTCACCTCAGAATACCTCAGAAACAGACACATTGAATATTCATTCAAAAATGTTTTCCTTTTTTCCCCCTGGTCTTTAGCGTGGTTTTCTTTTGGATGGGAAAGGGGTGCCATCAAATCAATATTGACTTCTGAAAACTGTCTGGACAAGTCCCTGCAGGGTTTGGGTTGTTTTTTTTTTTTTTAAAGTTTTGCAAGTGGTTTGCCCTTGCTTTCTTCCTACAGTTAAGAGACAGTGACGAGCCACAAATCACTGAGCTAACTTCATGCCTAAGGCTAGTGCCTTAATCTTGCTGGCTACATCTGGCCTTGAAAGTTAAGGAAACTTAGGCCTGACTGATAATTAGATGAAAGGTTGACAAAAAAAAAATCTAGACTCAGAAGTTGGAAAAATAAACTTTATGGAAGATGATGGCAAACCAATTTGGAATGCTTCCCCCAGTGGTGGGTTCCTCCCGGTTCGGCCCGGTTCTCCCGAGCTGGTAGCGGTGATGATATGATGTCACCGAACCATTTCTGCCCCCCTGCCCCCCCCCACTACCCCCATGTTATTCTTACCTTTTATTTGGCCCCACCCCCAATCTATTGCTGCCTCCTGAGCCCCAGCTGATGGCTAGAGGGAAAAAAAACTGTTTAAACTCTTGCCGCGATGCTTTAAAGGGCCGCCCTACAACTGATCAGTGTTAAAAGAAAACAAATGAGTAGACCAGTACCTGCAAAAATACATGAGTAGACCGGTGCCTGCAAAAATACATGAGTAGACCAGTGCCTGCAAAAAATAAATGGGTACATTGGTACAGCTCTGCAAGCAATTAAAAGCCTGGTAGACCAATACCTCTGCTAAATCCTAAATAATTGTCACATGACCATCAAGCCACACCCACAAAATAAGCCACGCCCACAGAACCGGTAGTAAAAAAATTTAGAACCCATACCTGGCTTCCACCCAAAAATTACCTAGCCAGGGCTGTATATGAAGTAGGATTTGCACTTGATTCAAGATCATCTCCACCTTTTAAAAAAAATATGATTAAGATGTGTAAATAAGAGTCTTTGACTTTGGGGCTTATCTTTCAAGTGTATTTAGGCTTAGCAATTGAATAGCCCTACTGCCATTAATTTCTGAATCTATTACTTCATCAACTTCTAGCTAGCCAAAATCACATACTGTATGTCTTCTTGCATAAGATATACGACATTCTTAAAGTCAGAAATGGAGAAAGTAAAGTAAAAGTAAAGAAAAGTAAAAACACTTCGGGTTTTTTATGGCTGAGTCAGTGAATTTGACTCTATTAACCAAGTTATAAGAGAATGGCATAAATTACATTTCATGGAATAGAAACAGAAGTCAATAAATTAATGTGATTTCTTCTTCACACTTACAATTTGCATCTTTCGCTGTGTATGTTTTGGTTTCTATTCTTATGATTCTTTATCTCATCTCCTATCATGATACAAGAAGAATTCTCAGTGATCTTTTATAGTTAATGCAATAAAAATAGCGATTTGTGTAAGATAGACATTATCTACACTGGCTGTACACCGCCCTGAGTCCTCAGGGGGAAGGGCGGTATATAAATTCGAAATTAAATTAAATTAAATTAAAATTAAATTATCTACCATCAGTCCTTTGCATGAATTTGTTGTTTAGGCTCCTTTCTTTGTACAGAATGAGCATACCAAGGACAAGTGGTGGCTAATGTCCATCTTCTACAGGAAAGAAGAATGGGAACCAAAGAGTTGCATTTGCTTTTTATAAAATATATGGTGACTATTGGATCTCATTTAAAATAACTCTTCGTATACAAATTTATTGAGAATGGTTTTTCTCTCTCGAGGTTCTATTCATTCATTTATTTATTTAAATATTCATGCAATCATAGGGGCATAAGACTTTTGACACAGAGCATTTCTAAGTAATGTGATTATTCCAGAAAGCAGAAGCCTCTTTGTGAACAATGCCTCAATGTTGCAAGGACATTACACATTTTAAACAGAAATAAAGAAGGAGAATATATGTAGCACAGGGTTGAACTATGGAGTCCTTGGTGTTCTCTGAGCTTGGTTATTTACTTGCAGACATTTCTGAAGATGGTGTCTAGTCAGGTAATGAAACTTCTGCAAAAAAGCAAACCAACTCAGAGATCACCAAGGAGTCCACAAATAAAGAAAGCTTGAGGAGATATCTTAGCCACCTTTCAACATACTAAAAAATCAAGTACAACTACTGTTTAATCTAGAAGGGGGAATATTCTGCTAAAGGGGGATATGTTTTTCCAGTTTCCAACAATTATTTTAGGTTAGTTTTTAGTGAGTGGGTACTAAATCAGAATTCAGAAGCAAGGGGACGATTGATAGAAAACCTGCTTTTTTTGAATGGTGTCATCCTGAACCTAAAATTAACCGTGAAAAAGGAACACAGTTACATGGGGGGTAAAATGGCAGTCACCAGACAAACTGCTTTATTTTAATGCTGTAGATTTCCATAGTGCTCTAAATGGTGCAGAACGCTTCTGCAGACACTCTGTAAGGCAACAGAAAAAAGCAGTTTGTTCCCTGGCTGCATGGCAGTGACCCAAAGCGGCTGCCATTTTGTGGATGGGACAAAATGGTGGCCGCTTTTAGAACCATACCATGCTGTCATACAAAGAAAGAAGAAGGGCTTGGAGTTTTTCAAAAGGTAAGTGAGTAGAAAAGATTTGGTAGGATGAGAATCAGGCCTAAGGCCTGGAAAGACCAGGAGGAAGTGTGGGGAAAGTGGAGAAGTGTAACATGGGGTGTTTCAGGGTTGAGGGAGGCCTTGGGACTGAGGCTGCAAGGTGGACTTTGTAATACTTGCGCTATTGTTTTTGCAGTACTGTTGCACTGGCTAACTAACATGGGTTTTGTTGTAGCGCGGGAATAACGAGAGGCACAAGCAAGCTAGTGACAACAGCTCTTTAATTCAGGGTGAGACTTCAGCAAAGAAACACAGGCAACAGCCCTCCTTATCTACAGTTCTGAAATAACCGTTAACCAATCACAAGTATTCCTGCATTTCAATTTCCCGCACAAAATAGATACATACATAACAGGTTTCTTGTATTTTATTTGTTTTATGACCACCACGTTCACTTAACAACCACCACAAATGTTGTAAAATCGGGTGCAGTCATATGTTTATTTTTTTGGTCAACGTGATGCTAATAGCACTAAAAGCAGCAGAAAATGAGAGAATGCCCTCTACCCCAAGGCATTCTTGGGAAATTTGTACCCATTTCTGACTTTAGGACAAGAATTTCAAATTAAATCAATATTTAATTATTATGGTTGTTGAAAAAAAATGAAATAACATCAACTAATTGCCACATAGGAAAGACTGTGGAAAATATAATATCTTCATTTCTGTATTTGCAGGATGAGATCCAATAGAAGAGAATCTCTGTAGCTCAGGGTTGAACTATGAAGTTTTCAATGCTCTCAGCTTGGATCACTGTTTACTGAAGTTTTATTACCTGACACCCTAGCATTTTTAGATTTGGCTTGGTTTAGGAGGTCACAGTTTCCCAGTAGAAAACTAGGGTTGAGTCTGTCCATGTGTTATGAGATTAAGGAATTTTCATTGTGTCTTCTGAATGCTGGTTGGTGTTCATGGTGTTTATCTGTCTTTCCTACATAGTGGCTCTTACTCTGCATGTTGTAAATTACTTCTGATTTTTCTTCTTAGGATACTTAGTTGGCTTGTGTTATTTGGTGATGGATTATAAACAACCTAAAGGCACAACTGGATGGGTACTAAATCAGAATTCAGAAGCAGAGAGAGAATTGATAGAAAATCTGCTTTTTTGAATGGTGTCATCCTGAACCTAAAATTAACCATGAAAAAATGAACACATGAACATGGTAGTAGTACATGCTATGCAGAAAGGTAGGGTTGGGGCATTTGTTCTGAACCTTCTCTTCGGAGGAATATATTTTTATTTCTGGATGATTTACTCTTCATTGTTCCAGGCAGTTTTCATACAAGGAATTTCAGCAAGGATTTCCAAGAACATCAACCAGTCAAAATCAAAGTATAAATAAGAAACACCCCAAGCCAAATGAAGAATAAGAAAAGAGAGGATTACTGTAATCACAAAAGCAGAGTGCAAAAAGTTCAGATTATCACAAGTAATACAAAATAAAGCTTTTCTGCTGCTGTTACACATACCTAAGAATCGATATGCTGCTTGTTCATCTGTGTTCTACATTATGTCAAATACCTGATAATCCAAATGCCATGTATTTCTGTCTCTGGGAAATCCAGTATGTACAATCTCATATCCTCTTGCTGACTTTATTTATCCGTCAGATCTGTCAGGCAGAGCAACTGGGATTAGCAAAGCAAACTTGCTAAAGTACCCTAAAACACATCAATCAGTTCCCTTTCCTGACTTCTCTTTGTACTTGTCCATTGGTTGAAATTGTTTTGATTGATAAGCAGTGATGATTGTTCATCAATGGATGACAATATTTAATGAGCTCCTCTTTTAATAACTCTTAAGGATAACTAGGATGAAACATCCATATACTATGAAAAGGGAGCCTGAGAGATAGCAAAAAGTTTTGCAGTTAGGGAAGGGAGAGGCCGAAGGATTAATTTTCCAACTTGCATTCTGAGCCTGTCCATCAAGGAGATGCTCCTTCATTTTCAACATTAGTTTAATTTTGGATTCTTTGTCACTCATGGGAAAGGAATCTAATGATAATAATTCTAGAATTTATTGTTTGGGCATCTAGGATGATATATTTTGGGATGTAATTCTTAAGGCTATACAGATTTGAGAGCCATCTTTTGTCACTCTCAAAACACATGATAAAACAAATCACATTATTGATATTTATTTAGCTGTGTGTTTTTTCCTCCCAGGAAATTTATATTCCAAGTTTTCAAAATACTATTCCTGGAAGTCAAGATTCAGAGAATGAAATGAAAGCTAATAAATGAGCAAAACTCTGTGCAATATGTGGCATGAAAGTAAAAGAAAAAAAAACTGTTCACAGAGATAAGAAGATACGGATTATTGAAACCTTTTAAAATTCATTAAAATTATTAAGCAACCTTGCACAAAAAATGGATCACTCCAGGATTCAAACTCCTCAGCTTAATCACTGGTCTAGTTTAATCATACCAACTACCCTTCAAGTTGCTAGGTTTTGTTATGGATTTTAGATACAAAATTAATGGAGAATCCGTTGCTTCCCCTTTATATTCATTATCCTTCCACTTAGAGCTGATCAATGTGTTTAAATGAACTGAATGTACCTGATCGAAAACAGCATTTAGAAGTTTGATCTCAAAGGTAACAACTTCTAGCTTACCTCATCTATTCTTGAAAAACCCTAAGCAGGGCTGACTAGGTTAATATCGCATGCAACATCAGAAAATTCTATGGATGTAGGTTAGACTGGGAAGTTGAGAAAAATCTCCTGTAGAAGACAATGCAAGCTTCTTCTGTATTTATTGCCAAACAAAGAAACCTAAAACCTAGTAGGCATGAGTGTGTCCTTATGATCACAAAGAGTTTAGTTAAATTTAAGAGAGGCTTTACCATGTTAGATTCATGCTAGATATTATTAGAAAGTTTTGCACGACCTGCAATGGTATCTGATTCTCTTTATCTTCCATTTTATATATTCTTTACTCGTCAGCTACAATTAGCAAATTAGCAATTGCAACAAAATGTTGGAAGGTAGAAACCTCTTTTTTTTTCCTTTGCCACTCTATGTCTACAACTTTCCAGATGGATAGTTTTTGGATCTATCCATTATAATCAGTTCTTATTTGAATCTTTGCGGTCTCCATCTATTTTCCAAACAAGGTAAAATCTGGTCTTCTTCTAAATCATCTATTGTCCCTTCTACAGGAATAATACTATTTTAACATTATGTTAGCTACGTTGGCAATATTCACCATCATTCCTGAATTATGCTTACATTATTTTTAAAAAATATGCTGCTTATGCACAAAACAAGGTCAAAACGGCTGATTTACATGCCTCCACTCCTTAAAATTAGAGGGAGAAGTAATTTCTTAGAAGAAGAAATTACATATTCTCCATATATTAAATTAGATGAATTCTAAATATGGCACAGAGCAACAGAAACCCAAGGCCAAAAGACCTTGTTTTCCAGTACTGCAAAACTTTCAAGAATTTGTATTGTACTTACTGAAGGCACCGCCTTCTCCCGTGGTTTTGAAGACCAGCGACATGATAACTTTATGGTGTGAAAACTCTTGTCAGTTCCAGTCATTTTATCCATACCAATTTGAGAGTAATAGGTTGGGTGCATAGTTATTTTAAGAGACATTTCAGAAATCTACTGTATCATTTTATTCAAGTATGTCTGCTTTCTGCAGAGTAAATTAAGGCATAGCTTGCCTTTCACAAGAAGCTTGACATTTAAGGTAAAATGGGAATTATCAGAAAAATAAATACACATTCAACCGTTAATCCATATATCTAGTAGTGTCTGTGCATTCAGAGGCATACAAACAACAAAACCACACAGACAATAACACAAGGATTATATGGAAGAATTTTGGTCCTGGTTCACAGAATAATTGAGTATAATATGCAATTTCTACTACAGATTTTTACTTAGATATTCCTCCTTCTCCTCCTCCTCCCTTGTGCTAACCCTCCAGCCATTCAACCAATCTGTTCTTTCATCTCCCCAAAGTTGTGTAAAATGCTTTGTTCTTCAGAATACAAATACAACCTTTTATCTGAGAAATATAACACTAAACATTAGCATCAGTTGACAGTCAGGTTCCAATGAAGTTTGTACACATTATTGCATAACATATCATACAGCATACACACAGTCAGACCAATTCTTCTACCAACTTCATATTTTCATAACGATCTATGTTTCTATCAAATTAACCTTTACCACAGTAATAAATTGCATTCATAGTAAAGCAGAAAACATGACATGGCTTGTGATATAACTACCTTACCTTTTTGCAAACACAATTTTACTATTAAAAATGCATATATTTTCCCTTGCTCTTGTGAACTTGCACAGTATAGAGGTAATCCCTGATTTGCAACCATTTGTTTAGTGACTGTTCAAAGTTACAATGGCACTGATAAAAGTGACTTAAGATCATTTTTCACACTTACAGCCATTGCAGCATCCCCAAGGTCACATGATCAAAATTCAGATGCTTGGCAACTGACTCATATTTATGATGGTTGCAGTCTCCCAGAGTCATGTGATCAACTTTTGCGTCCTTCTGAGAGGCAGAGTCAATGGGGAAGCCAGATTCACTTAACCACGTTACCAAATTAACAACTGCAGTGATTCACTTAACAACTGTGGCAAGAAAGGTCGTAAAATGGGACAAAACTCACTTAACAAATGTCTCACTTAGCAACCAAAATTTTGGGCTCAATTGTGGTCATAGGTCAAGTCTACCTGTATGCAGATGACACAAACATGGAAAAAGAAAATGGGACAACAAATAATACTAAAATATGGTCCTATTGATTCCTAATTATTGTTTTATTGTTAACATTACAAATATAGGACACAAAGAAGTTAGGAACAGCTTTCAGGAAGTGGAATAGACTGAAACAGAAGTAAGATATTTCAGATGACTAAAGCAAGCTGTCACATTGCTGAAGGGAATGTTCTTGTTTTGCTCAACTAAAGAGTTAAATGCTCAGAAACAATGCACTATTGATTATTATTGCAGCATTAAAAAGATTAATAAAACTTGATTGCTACATTCATAGCAGTTTTCTCAAAATGTCACAGAACTTTTACAGGAAGAGGGATTCTCATAAATGTCATATATGCCATAAAGAAAGAATGAAAGTTTTTATACTTGTTTCATAGTATCTCATAACCATTTCTACCCTTACTCTTGAGTGCTTATTCTTTTACATAAACACATAGATAGACATGCCATCTTCCTTGTGACTCATTAGAGCTTTAAGGCCATTTAAAATGAGATCAAGCATTGTGGTGAGCGGGATGAAGTCAAAAAAGGAGGAAGCGATATGAAGAATGGTCATTAGAAAGAAACTGTTTATTTTCAGTAAGGATAAGGACAATATCTAAAGGTCAATATACATACAAAAAGGTCTAAGTTGGGTCAGTTTTATAGAATTGAGTATTTTCCTTGAATTTTCTCAGTCCTGGAAAACATTGTATACAAACGGTAGCCCCCTATAATCTTAAGAGCAGATTCCTAGGTCATTCATTCATTCATTCCTTCATCTGTTCGTTCATTCATTAATTTGATTTGTATAGCCACATATCACTTTTATGTGACTCTAGGCAGAGCAGAATCTGCCTCTAATATTGCTGATGAACTATAATTTTGAACGTGGCAGAAAAATATTGCATTAAATGCAAATGAATGAATTCAAATGAAATAAATCAGATCAATTTTGACTTTGTTATGGTCATGTCTATTTTTTAAAAAAATTACAGCTCATGGCACGTCATTAAAAAGAAAGGTGGCCCTCACCCACAATAAGCCTACTGAGCTTGCAACCAGCTTGTTCAACTTATACTGAAAATTTTATAGAGCCATCCTGTACAAAAGTGCCAAATAGCAAAACTTTTAAAAAGTTAAAGCAAAAGACTGTCCTAAAGAGGACTACTGAATAAAATGGGATTTAATCTTTGATGTAGTTGTGTAAGGAATTGCAGTTAAAGCTCAAATCATAGAATTAGTAGACTAGGATTATTACAAGTACAGGTAATTCTTGATTTACAACAGTTCATTTAGTGACCGTTCAAAGTTACAACGGCACTGAAAAATTGACTTATGACAATTTTTCACACTTATGACCACTACAGCACCCCCTTGGTCATGTGATCAAAATTAGGACGCTTGGAAATTGGTTTATATTTATGACGGTTGTGGTGACTTGGGGTCATGTGATCACCTTTTGTGACTTTCTGATGAGCAAAGTCAATGGGGGAAGCCACATTCACTTAACAACGGTGCTATTAATTTAACAACTGCAGTGATTCACTTAACAAAGGTGGCAAGAAAGGTAATAAAATGGGGCAAAACTCACTTAACAAATTTCTTACTTAGCAACACAAATTTTGGGCTCAATTGTGATTGTAAGTTGAAGACTACCTGTAAGTTTATAGAGGATAGCTTTCCTTTGGTCTAAGCTATAAAACAAATCTATTTATTATCCTCACCAAAAAAAATCCACTATTTTTTAAAATTTAGTCCAAACTAATTTAAAATCCAATATTTATTTATTTATCCTTTCTTTAGCAGTTTTTAACCCTTCATCTTACAGAGAGAGAGAGAGAGAGAGAGAGAGAGATGGAGATGGAGAGAGATGGAGCTGGAGATGGAGCTGGAGATGGAGCTGGAGATGGAGATGGAGATTTAACAAGTGTGAAATAAGAGTTGGTTTTACAGAATTGCCCTTTCTTTCCCAGGCAGGACCTAGTCATGCCTTGAGATCAGCAATGCAAGGCAGAATATTCAGCAAGAAAAATATCCAACTACTTATGGTATGGTAGGAAAAGATTGTGTTTGTTGTCCAGGTTCTTGGTTTCAGCAAAACCACCATTTATTGCTCCATTAATTGAAACTTGCTAGTTCCAACATGATTCATTTTGCGGGGAATAATCTGCACATGATATCACATAGTCATTTTGTAGAAGGGAGGGGGGAGAACAATTGGAAAGGATTCATTATGCTGGATGGCAAAATTCTTTGCTATCAGCTTGGACTAAATTGAATTGCTGCGCTCCCTTCAGTAGCCAGCCCACACACTACAGAACAGTTGTCCTCACTGAGCCAGGTAAAGAGGACATTATAGACTTCTTAAGAAAATATCCTCCTGAAGAATAATTATGCTAACTGAGCAAAACCTCTTGAGGACTCTTCAGAAAAATGAGCAGTACCACACATGTATATGCCCACACACAAATGGCATAGTACTACGGTAAGTGCACTTTTCCTGACATCTTAAGTCTGCAGAAGCAACTCAAGTGGCCACCAGGAATTAAATCCACATGAAGTGGCCACAATAACAACTTTGCCTCTTGTCAAATTGCACAATCTTAAGAAGTGTTCCTATCTTGTCCTATATAGATTCAAAATGCCCCTTTTCAACCATTTCAGCATTGTTTTCCTTTTAAAAAAATAAAGAAATGATCTGTTGATCTTAGCATCATATAGAAAAGACGTAAAAGTAATGGGTAGCTTTGACATTAAATTTGGAAGCAGAGCATAAACTATAGTCATAGCTTTCCAAGATGACAATGATGACAATGACAATAGCAGCAATAATGTGAAGTGACTTCTTTGCTTGTCCTCAAAGCCTTTTGCAGTTGATCATGGAAGGGTCAACCTTCAGTTGCTAAGGAAATTGAAAAGCTATTATTTTTCTGAACGTGGCCGTCAGCTTAAGAGAAGATTCACATGAGTCCCTTTCACTGAAATGTGTGACTGTCTTACAGCTTATTAAAATACATAGCAATTTTAGCATTCGCTTACAGCCTAATTGAGATTAGATTAAAAGGAAGCAATTGACAGGGCACTTTTTGAAAACTCTGGACTTTTTCAGGATTCATCTGCCGCTCACATAAGTCAGGAGCCAGGCTTATTAGTAATCAAAAGCTATTAGAATACAAAATGCAATGAGATTTATATCTGATTTTGCTCCTCCTAATCTACCAAAAACCACATGGGGGAACCTCAAATCAAATGGCAGTTTGAAGGAAGAAAAGTTGAGGGGAAGGCTACTTACTGATTAGCAAGGAATTTATTTCAGATTAGACTACAGTCTTGCTAGAAAGCTATAGAAATCATTAGGAAGTGATTGCAGAGATATATCCCTTGTGCTGTGTTCCTGCAGTTTACAGGAGGAAAAAAGCTTTTCATGGTATTGAGCTGCCAGCTGGCCAATAAATTCATTTAACATCATACACGTTACAGGTCCATTTTCAATAGGAGCTTCAGGCAAGATTTAGACCTACGGAAACCAAATCAATATGAAAAGACCAGCAAGACATCATGGGTCCAAAAGAGGAGAAAAACTGCACACTATTAACTAGAAGAGTGATCATGGAAGAGTTTGGTTGCCAGATTTATAGAAAGAAATTGATTGTGAGAACAAAACTGGAATATCAACTGTCTGTTAGCTCTTTATTAAAGAGCTAATAATTAAAGACCACACCAATAGGATCTTAGCAGCTCTTAAATGCAAATATGAATGTCACTGTGACCCACTGAACTAAGCAATATAGGCTTAGGCTAAGCTAGTGGATTCATAAACTGGGTCAACATTCTGAGAAGTAGGGTGTCAAACAAAATTATTTGAAATTCAAAATATCCATCTTCATGCTGAATAATAAACTTCAATTTTATTTATTTGTATATCTTTATTATTTTTCTCTAAATCAAATCAAATCAATTAATCAATCAATCATCAATCAATATAAATAAGCAGAACATTTTCTTCTCTGAAGCAGATGACCAGAAACTCACAAATAATAATTGAGGATATGTTATTACCAGTCAAAAACTGTTTGAGGAGGCAACTCCTCATGTTTGCCTAGTAGTAGGACCAGTTCTAATATTAAGATATAAATGTTCCATATCACTTAACAGAATAAAAAAGCCAACATGAACTACGGAAATTTTTTCAGAGCTATTTTTAAGAAAGCTTATAAAATTAGGCATCATGCCAATAATTTTTTTTTAATCCTACAGAGATTTTTTTTTAATTGTAAACAACTAATTAATTTATATTTGCCTTTGATGAACAAACAGGACTATTTTAGGTTCCCTTTTTGAAAGATTGCAGTTTGGATCTGTGCAACTTCTTGCATGTTTTATAATGTTAGGCAAACCACAACCTAACAATACCTATAATTCTGCATAGAGAGCTCTCTTTTATATAATGCTGCAGTAGCTCTGATCACACTTAGATATAGACTCCTCCACCCGGCTATTCCCTTCCAGGTAAACAGCAATACTTAACCTCTAGAAAAGCAGTAAAAAATAATAAATAAATTAAGTAAGATAAGGAACTATAACTAAAATGAGTTTACAACAATAATATTCATTATATTTTTTAATATCTCGTAACTTCTATCCATCCAATTTTTTCTTACTGTTATCCCATTCACTTTTCTTTCAGTGTATATTTTCTTTGCAGAAGCAGACTCAGCCATTTTACTTCTTGCAAAAACGTCCATTCCTCACAACAGTATACTTGTTACATTCAATGCTTCTGCTAGCCTTTGTCTATCTTAAAATTTTCCCGTACATTTTTCCTCTGTAACAAGCTTTCTATAAAGATAATAAATTCAGCTGTTTGCTCAAGTTATTTCTCAATTTATGTATTTATTTCCCCTTTCAAATGCAACCACCTTGGACTTTGAGACATTAATTTTCAGATTTTGTACTCTTAATTGCATCGTACAATTTATTTAAAATATAATATATCCAATAGGACAGCTTCATTTGCAAACAAAAGTAGCATATATTCACATTTGTAAACCACATACTTATAATATCAGAAGCATTCCTTGATAGCAATAGCAATAGCACTTAGACTTATATTCTGCTTCATAGTGCTTTTACAGCCCTCTCTAAGCAGTTTACAGAGTCAGCCTATTGCCCCCAACAATCTGGGTCCTCATTTTACCCACCTCGGAAGAATGGAAGGCTGAGTCAACCTTGAGCTCAGTTTGGAATTGAACTACCGAACTGCAGCTAGCAGGTGAAGTAGCCTGTAGTGCTGCACTCTAACCACTGCGCCACCTTGGTTCATAACTATAACTATAACATATATGTTATCATTTAATATATGATACATACATACATACATACATACATACATACATACATACATACATACAATATATGATAACTATAAACTCTATAAATACATTAAAAAAAGAAGAACATATCACACACCCTTACCTTAGTTCTAGAACAATATGAAAGTATTCAAGCATACGATTTATTCTTACAAATGATTTACTTCTGTCCTATAGTATTCTTACTTCATTTAATAACAAACCTCCATAATTTATGCAAAACATCCCACAATTTAATCCTATTCACTTTATTATATCCCTTTTTATATCAACAATTGTCTAATTAATTTTCTTTGTCAGTTTAACATAATTCTCAGGGAACAAAAATAAATATCTGGTCTGCATCCCATCTGTTCAGCAACATGTTTGAGTACATTCATTAGTCTGGTTCCTATGCATAGACATAGAATTGGTATGACCAATCAACAGCATGGTCATAAGATGAGAAAAGATAATTTATTTTTTTTAATAAACTCTACATTGTATATTCAGTACAAAATGTAGCTTTTCAAATTGTCAAGTGAGATGAATTAAATCCAAAGTTCTTAGATTACATGAACTCTCTTGCAGCTTTTCACCCTTAAAGCAACCATTCTTAGTTCAGTCAGATCTTATCTGTTATTCTCCTACACCGAATTCTATTAATAGTCCCCTTAAAACTCACTTCCCACCAGGAACAGATACTGTACAGCAAACTTCCTCACCTTAAAGTTCCTCTTCCTGCTTCAAATACAGCTCTTTTTTTTTTCAAGGGCTACAGAAGACTTCAAAGTACTGTTTGAAGTTGTGTTACTTGCTCCTCAGGCACCAGCAGTGGTCTCTGATCTTGTTTCATAGACTCATTTCAGTCCAAAAAGCAGGCTCTTATTGGAGGAAGTTTCTTTGGGGAACATCATTCTCATCCAAGAAATTGTTTGTTTGTTTTTAATGGTGCAGAATTGAGAAAGGATTGGCTGGTATCCTACTTTCCATCTCTATTTTCCTAGTGTTATGTGGATAAAAAGGATAATGCTAAAATAATTGAAAACAATTTTCTTTGGGGCTATACATGTGAAGACCTATGGTGTTGTTTCCAGTGGCTTTAAAAGACAGAGACATACAGATAATGTAAATTATTTCCTGTTGCTCAAATAATTCTGCCTATTTTTGCCTGCCTTTTACCCTGTTTTGACACTTGACTGCTTTCCACGTTTGCTCATGTTTAATAAATAAACATCAAGCTATATTTTTTCTGGCTGTACTATATGACATGTGTGCTTGTTCCAATCCGAATATAGACATTGATTGGGAATGTGCTAAGCACAAATTGAACTGAAAACAGCCCACAATAATTACCCACAATAATTTTCCAATACTTCCTACACTCTGCTCTTTTCGCAAGTTGGTAGCTGATCTATTGTCAACCATTTAATTATCATCAAGGAATCTATAATCACACTTTACTACCTCACCTTAGGCATCCCTTCAGCTCTGCTTATACACAAATGTGCCAAAACACTTTGCAATAGTTATTTTAGCTCATTTTATGAGATACTTTTTTATTTGATTAGCTGATGTATGTCTTCACTTTATATTCTGGGAGTATAACCACCCATTTTAAATCAACTTTGGATGGCCTACAGTCAATAAAACAATACATGTAAACATAAAACAAATAAAAAGAAACAAAAATTTAAGAGAATCAGAAAAATAGCAATAGCAATAGCACTTAGACTTATATACCACTTTACAGTGCTTTACAGCCCTCTCTAAGCAGTTTACAGAGTCAGCATATTGCCCCCAAGACTCTAGGTCCTCATTTTACCCACCTCAGAAAGATGCAAGGCTGAGTCAACCTTGAACCTGGTGAGATTTGAACTTCCAAATTGCAGGCAGCCGGAGTCAGCAGAAGTAGCCTGCAGTACTGCTTTCTAATCACTGCGCCACCGTGGCTCATTTATTGTATTTTCTTATGTACTCCTCATTCTAATGTCACTTTGAACTTGCTCTATCCCACCACCTAGGAGAAGAACCAGGCCGTAAGTGCTCTCCAGAAGGATAAAAGGGTACAGGCATGTTGGAGCTCAGTATGATGGGATGTTCTACAGGCCAGGGGCAGCGGCAGAGAAGACAGACTTCTGAGGACCCACAAAGTAAATATTTAAGGGAAGAGACCTGGACTTTACATACCCTCTCTGCTCTAGTGAGATAGGCAGATACCTTCAAAGGGGGGGGGGGTGGTCCATAGACAACCTGGTTTCATGCTATGCATGGCTTTAAAGATGGTAACCAGCATTTTGAATTACACCCAGAACAAAATGAATCTAGTAGTAATCAACACTGCATTCTGGATCAGTTGTAACTTCTGCATGATCTTTAAGGAGAGCCCCATATACATGGCCCTGCAGAAATCCAAATGGAAAAAGACCAAGTTATGAGCGAAAAAGACCAAGTTATGAGTCCAAAAAAAGATGCAATTGGTGCACAAGATCTGTATTTCGGACTACATTTATTTGTCAGATTTATATGCCACCTTTTTTATACAAGTTCATAGTGATGTATGCATCACTGTTTTCCCCCCATAACAACAATTCTATGAGGAACATTGGGTGGACGGTGGACTAAAATCCCTAATTCTTGTCTGACCTGTTAACTACTCTGGGTATACATTGTACTGCTCTATATTGTATACAAATCAAGCTTTATGTGACATGTTCATTTAACAAAGTTGTACTCAGTGCACCCCTATAAAACCAGTGCTTGTCTTCAAAGCATTGGAGCAGAGTAGCTGCACTGCCTCAATACAGATACATAAAGGGACTCCTATACTGGCTCATTTTTAATTTATTTTTTTATTATTAAATTTATATGCCACTCATCTCATTATCAGAAGTGACCCTGGTCTGCTTAATATTGATTCAAGATATTGACTGAAGCAATTCGTGTTCCACATCAAGCCATGCTGATAGATGTTATGATCTGGATTGAGGTGGTAAAGATAAAGGTAAAGGTTCCCCTCGCACATAAGTGCTAATCGTTCCTGACTCTAGGGGGTGGTGCTCATCTCCGTTTCAAAGCCGAAGAGCCAGCGCTGTCCGAAGACGTCTCCATGGTCATGTGGCCGGTATGACTAAACACCAAGGGCACACGGAACACTGTTACTTTCCCACCAAAGGTGGTCCCTATTTTTCTACTTGCATTTTTTTAACGTGCTTTCTAACTGCTAGATTGGCAGAAGCTGGGACAAGTAATGGGAGCTCACCCCGTTATGCAGCACTAGGGATTCGAACCGCTGAACTGCCGACCTTTTAATCAACAAGCTCAGCGTCTTAGCCACTGAGCCACTGCGCCCCTTCTATTGAGGTGGTACATCAAGACTAAGTAATGCTGCTTCTCATCACCTGAATACATTGTAACATACTTGAAGTTGTATTCACTGTGTTAATAGCACTGGATGATAAATTTCAAAAATCACAACAGGAAATGAAGAAAGAAATTAATGAATTTAAAGAGGCAATGAAAGAGAATTATGACAAGGTGTCTGACAAATTGTCAAATGTGGTTTCTGATTTGGCAGAAACCATTACCAAAGTGGATTCCAAACTGGAAGAATTTAAATCAGAAGTTAATGTTAAAATGAAGGATACTGATTCTAAAATTGTTGATGTGGATAATAAAGTGCAGAGAGTTGAAAATGAAATTACAATGATACAGTTTCGATCCATGGAATTCGCTATTAGGCTTCGAGGAATAAAAGAGAATGATAGGCAAGATTTGAGACAGATTTGTTCTGATGCCTTGGCTGTATTGTTAAAAATTGATCCAGCAGATGTGGTCTATAAAATAGACAAAATTTATAGAGTAAATTCATGGGTGGCTAGACAAAGAAAATTACCCAGAGATGTGGTGATATATTTTACTGATAGAAGAATAAGAAATGATATTTTGCAAAGATCCTTTCTTTCCTCTGTGCAAGTGGAGGGAGCTCAAATTGGAGTCTACAAGGAATTACCACCTAAGATGTTAAAAGATCGAAAAGAATATAGGTTTCTAGTGAATGAATTGCAAAAGCAAGAAATACCATTCCGGTGGGATGCCCCAACTGGTATAATTCTGAAATATAATGGAGAGGGACACCGATTGAATACTTTTCAGAAGGCGGAATATTTTTACTATAATATTCTTAAAGAAAGATCATCATCCCCACGTACATCTACAATGTTGGAGATAAAAAGTGATAAGGAAAAAAATTTCAGCATGAGAGGGAACAACAGTCCAAGCAGACGGAATTAGTGGAAATGCAGGGAGCTGTAGGAGGAGGAGGCCTTATGGAGGAATCCCTGCTAGAATCTTCACCAATTTTGTCAACAAGAGATGCTGCTTTGGATCTAGCTCGGACGCCTGAAGTTAAGGACCAGCGTATAACTCGTGCAGTCTCCAAGCAAATAAAAGAAAAACAACAACAAGAAAGTCAACATAAAAGGGGAGCTAAAAGCACCACACAAAGTGAAGCTATGGGGGGAGCAAGGCCGAAGACCTCAGAAGAAGCGAGGCAAGGCAGCTCATCGCTTCAGAAAGGTCAAGATGACAATTAGGCTCTTATCTTGGAATGTTAACGGATTAAATTCACCACAAAAAAGGAAGAAGTTATTTACATATCTGAGACAATTTAATAATGACATAATTTGTCTACAAGAAACTCATATTCGAACTCAAGATCACAAATACCTGATAAACTCTAAATTAGGAACACATTTTATAGCTTCAACCTTGGAAAAAAAGAATGGTGTGGTTATTTATGTAAATAAAAGATTGTCTGCTAAAATTATAGAAGCAGATGAAGGTGGTAGGTTTATTGCAATTGAATTGCATACAGCAAACGGCCAAATTCTTTTGATTGGAATTTATGCTCCGAACCAACAACAGGATCATTTTTATAAGACTTTACATAATAAAATATTGCAATGGGATTATAGATCTATTTTAATAATGGGAGATTGGAATGGAGTAATTGATTCTAAACTAGATAAAAAGAGTTTGGTGAAAGTAAGGATCAGACTACCACAGACTTTTTTTGATATGAAAGAAGATTTGGAATTAAAAGATATTTGGAGAATTTATAACCCAAAAGAATTGGACTATACTTTTTTCTCTGATAGACATAGATCTTTTTCCAGGATTGACTTTATCTTGTTATCAGATGATTTACTTGTTAAAACAAAAAGAACAAAGATATTTCCAAGAACTTTAACTGATCATAGTTCTGTATGGATAGAAATTGAGATGGGAAAAACTGAGAGAAGGTCATGGAGATTAAATGAAAATTTGTTTAGATATGAAAAAAATATAACAGAACTTAAAAAACAGATGAAAGAATTTTTTGAGATGAACTTGAATAAGGGCACCCCAATTGAAATTGTATGGGATGCGAGTAAAGCGTATATGAGAGGGGTACTCATTTATATGAACTCTAAACACAAACAGAATCGACAAAAGAAAAGACTCGAATTGGAAGTAGAAATAAAGAATAAGGAACAGCTACTCATTAAAAACCCAACAGATGAAAGAATATCTGGTGTTATAAAACTTTTGAAAGATCAATTTCAAATGCTCTTGGCGGAGCAAGCTGCAACAAACTTACAATATGCGAAGCATAATACGTTTTGTAATGCTAATAAACCGGGAAGATGGTTGGCCTACACCTTAAGGAAGAAGCAGAGTATACGGACTATTGAGAGTATTGATATTGGAGGGAAAGAAATTTCTCAACAAAAACTGATTAAAGAAGTCTTTGTAGACTACTACACTAAATTATATGCTAAAGATGATATACAGAATGGACTTATAGAAAAATATCTAGAAGAGAAAAGAGTCTCAAAAATTACTAGCCAACAAAAAGAAAGAATGAACTATCCTATAACAGTTGAGGAAATAATCGCAGCAATTAAACAATTGAAAACAGCTAAAGCTCCTGGAACAGATGGATTGACTGCAGTGTATTATAAAACTTTACAAGCAGAAATGGTGGAACAACTTAGAGACTTATTTTGCAATATACAACAAGGGGGTAAAATACCCCCATCATGGAAATCAGCATATATTACTTTGATACCAAAAGAACAAGTAGGTCCTAAAAAACCGGAAAATTATAGACCAATATCTCTTTTAAATAATGACTATAAAATTTGTGCAAAAGTATTAGCCAACAGATTGATGCCAGTAATCCAAGAGGTGATTCACGATGACCAAGCGGGATTTATAGAGGGTAGATACATGAAGGACAATGTAAGGCAAGTTATAGATTTATTGGAATATCTTGAGAAGAATAAACAGATCTCTGCAGTGCTGGTTTTCTTGGATGCGGAGAAGGCCTTTGATAGAGTGGATTGGAACTTTCTACTAAAGACTTTAAGAAAAATGGGATTTGGAGACCAATTTATACAGGCGGTCTCAGCAATTTATCAAGAACAAAAGGCACAGATTATTATTAATGGAAGTTTGACATCAGAGTTCAATATTGAAAAAGGGACCAGACAAGGTTGTCCGTTATCCCCATTGTTATTTATTTTAACACTAGAAGTCTTGTTGAACACAATACGGGATTCGAATAACTTGAAAGGCATAGTGATAAGGCAAGAGGATTACAGAATAAGGGCATTTGCAGATGATCTGGTTGTTACCCTAACACAGCCGATGGAATCAATAATCCAGATGAAAGACATTATACAAGATTATGGTACAGTATCAGGTTTTAGATTGAATCAGAAAAAAACCAAGATGATAGTTAAAAATATGACACAAGATCGACGACATGAATTTGAAAACAAGGCAGGTTTTGAGATTGTACCAAAGGTTAAATATCTAGGAGTTCAGGTTGCAGAATCAAATATTAAATTGTTTCAAAATAACTATGAAGTACTGTGGCGAGCTGTACAGAAAGATATGGAGATGTGGAAAAAACTGCAGCTGTCTTTACTTGGGAGAATAGCAGCAGTTAAGATGAACATTTTGCCAAGATTTCTTTTTTTGTTTCAAATGATTCCGGTGCTTAAAAGTGATAAACAACTGAAAGTCTGGCAAACTGGAGTGAATAAGTTTGTCTGGAACGAGAAAAAACCGAGAGTGAAACTGAAAATCATGCAAGATGTTCCAGAAAGGGGAGGTCTTAAACTTCCAAACCTACAGTTATATTATGAAGCAGCAGCTTTGACTTTAGCAAGTGATTGGTTTGGAAGGAAAAAGACTGGAATACTGAATATAGAAAGTTTTGATCTTGAATTTGGATGGCATGCTTATTTATTCTATGATAACAAAGTGGATAAAGTATTCAAAAGCCATATACTTAGAGATTCTTTGATGAGAGTTTGGAAGAAGCACCGATTCAAATGGGATTATAAAATACCGCTATGGCTGGATCTTGGTCATATTATGTGGAATACAAATATAATGTCACTCGGGGGGGTTTTATACAAAGAGGTTCTTTTTACAGATGCGGGCAGATGGCAGTTGAAGACATTACAGACACTGTTGGATGAAGGGATTAATTTAACTTGGTTTCAATATAATCAATTACAATTGAGATGGAAAGAGGACCAAAAAATTGGTATTATGTTGCATGAGGAAGAACTGGTTAGACATATAAAAGAGAAAGGTCCAATGCATATTAAAAGATTATATAATGTTTTGTTAGAAAGGGACTCAGAAACTGAATTAGTTAAAGACTGTATGATTAAGTGGGCACAAAATTTTGAAGAACCAGTGATGTTGGAAACATGGGAAAAAATTTGGGTTCAGAATGTTAAATTTACACAGTCGCAGAATTTGAGGGAAAATTTTTACAAAATGTTTTATAGATGGCATCTAGACCCTAAGAAACTGTCGTGTATGTACCCTAATGTTCAGCCAAAATGTTGGAGGTGTGATTGTACAGATGCTACATATTATCATATTTGGTGGACCTGTAAGAAAGTTAAGGCTTTTTGGATAAAAATTTGGTGGGTCATGCAGAATGTTTTGAAGAAAAAAAATTCGGGGACTTCCTGTTTGCTGCTGGCCGCCGCCAGACGTTCCTTTGGGATCGTCAGCTTCCACTGCCTGTCAGAGCCGCCTTCACAACGGAACGGCGGCTCGAAAAAACTCCGTTCCCATGAGGAAACGGAGATAGAGCCGGCAGGGGTGGGTAGAACTCTCTGCAGAGTCCCAAAAGTTTTTCTTTTACTTTTGGGATGGAGCGGATGAGATGCCCCATATCCCCAGCCGCTGCTCCGGGCTTTGGGAGACCTCTGCTAATGCAGAGCCAGGCGTCAAAAGCAAGCCTGCGAATTTGACAGATTACTCAAAGAAAATGTGAGCTGGACCTGTAATACTGAAGCGCAAGTATTTTACTTATCTTTTAAAAATTACTTAAGAGAATAGAGGAAGAGAAAGAGGAAAAAAGTTTCTTTTTAAAATGGCGTCTGCCGCGGCTGGAGAAGAGTTTGAGAGGGAAAGTTCTTCCGTTTTTTATTATTACAATGTAGCGGAATAAATACCACTGGCTACATTTGTAGACAAAACTCCGCTCCTGTTTTTGTTTTTCTCTTTTTTCCCTGGAGGCTTGAGTGTTGCTGGCTGGAAGTCTTTTGTCTTGTTTTTTTTTTTTTCTTCTTCTAACAAAGCCTGCTTAGGCGGAAACATGGCACTGAGGCTTGTGAAGTCAGACAAACAAATAGGTGGGGGGGATTCCCCCACTAAGAATTTAAAGGAACAAGTTTTAACTCTTCAGTCCCAGAAACCTGATTTTAATATAATAGAATTTCTCTTAGAGGAGATTGAAAGAAGGGATGAGATTGTGAATCAGCAACTTGAAAAATTTAAGCAGGAAACTAAGGAATTGGTGAAATCCAAGTTTGACTTTTTGCAGCAAAAAATTTTAAAATTGTCAGAATTCATGATTCGGTTGGATACAAATACTAATTTACTAGAGTCAAAAATGGATGAAATTCAAGATAAATTGGACAATAGAATTCAAAAAATTGAAAATGATTTGTTAAATATTCAGGATTATAGTTCAGAAGAAAAATTTAAAATGGATGCTGACCAAAAGTCTGGTAATGTAGAATATCTGCAACAGAGGATTCAAAAAGAGGTTCTAAAGATACAATATAATTTCACAGAATATGCAATAAGACTTAGAGGTTTGCAGGAAAATAACAGAGATGACTTAAGGAAAATATCTTCTGAATTTCTAGCTGGGATTTTAAAGATTCAACCTGAGGAAGTGTTTTGTAGGATTGACAGAGCTTATCGAATAAACTCCTGGACTGCCAAGCAAAGGCAATTGCCTAGAGATGTGGTAATCTATTTTTCAGATAAAGAAATTAGGAATAAAATTGTGCAAAATTCTTTCAATTCTAATTTGCAATTGTATGGAAGAAAGATTTGGATTTACAAGGAACTCCCACCTAAGATATTAATGGAAAGGAAGAAATTTGGTTTTCTGGTGTCTGAGTTAAAAAGGAGAAATATTCAATTCCGGTGGGACGTCCCAGTTGGTATTATATTGAGATATCAAGGAGAAAGATACCAGTTAAATACTGTTGAAAGGGCGGAAGAATTTTATCAAAATAGGTTGAAAATGAATTTAACGTCTTCAGATATAATACAGGATAAGCAGAAGGAGCTGGAACTAAAGACAGAGACTGTACCAGATAAATTGCCTTTGGATTTATCGGATACCCCAGCTGGATTATCTACAAATTTGAGAGAAGTGCCATCTGATTTTAATGTGATGACTTATCAAGGCAAGGACAAGCATGGAAACCAATTAGAGGATATACAAGGGATAAAAAAGAAATGCGAGACACAAAAAATTAGGATGGAGGTCAAACCCACAAAAAGAAAACAAAAAAAGAAATAGGTTGCACAAAAATAGAAATTTCTAACCCAAGCAACAGTGAAGCCAGTGATTTTAAAATATGAATGATTATGTGAAAACATAGAGGAGGCGACATATTGGTCAATATCATCCTGAGGATAGTGGCAGATCTCTGCATTGCCGTAATTTTGGGACATGGAAAGAGCCTCAAATTGATGGTTTTGAATTATCTACTTTGAAACTTCTTTTTGTGTTGATAAATATATTATGATTATCTTGAATTATAAGGCAAGAGAATCACATTGGGACATGCAGAAGATCGGGTTGTTACCCAATACGATGATGGAAATTAATAATCCTGATGAAACCCACAATTATTATTATATGGAATACAATTTTAATGTCACTCGGGTGGTTGTTTTTACTTTTATATATATAAGAAGATGTTTACTACTGATGGGGGCAGATATGATTGGAGATCTTGAATAAACTGTTGCATCCGCAAGCTATGTCACCCTATTATGGATGTTGGTTTTAACAATCCAGTGGAAAGACTTCAAGAAGATATTATATGGACTATAAATTTAAAGTTATTGTCTTTTCTTTTTTTATTTAGATATAATGGAATATATATATATATATATTTTTAAGTAGTGTGGGCAGTGAATTAAAGATATCAAGAATTGTTGTGTATGGTAAATTTGTAAGACAGTGGGTGAATAAGCTAGCTACAGACTGATTAGTTTAAGAAAAGGGATTTTTAAGTGATACATTTAGGGGAGTGGAGGAAATGGATAGAGTGGAATAAATGTTAAATTAGATTTTATGGGGAGCCCGCTTTGAAATGTTATTAAAGTAGGACTTATTGTATAGTTTTAAAGTGGAAGGTGGTTTTGAATTGTTGCAATTAATGCATAGATATAAAACACTATTATGCTAAATTAGAGTTATTTTATAATAGTTATAGTATAATGTGTTTGTTTTTTTTTGTTTTTTTTTTTTCTCTTCTTCTTTTCTGAAATGTATGGATAATGGGGGATTTATAATACTTTTAGTAAGTAAAGGTCAGTATTTTGAGGAGGGAGTAAGTAATCTGTTACGAATTAGGGTTTTTTTTTGTTACGAAGAAGTCACAGGGGGGGAAGGGTGGGGAGGGGGGGTTAGGGAGGGGGGGGAGGGGGGGGAAAAAGGGGGAAAAATTTGTATTTGAAAACCTTTTCAATAAAAAAAAAAAAAAAGAAAAAAATTCAATTTTCTCCACAATTGTTTCTATTGGGTATAGCTAAGGGTCTTACAGTGGACGAAACAAAGTTGATTTTGTATATGATTACAGCAGCGAGATTGTTGATAGGTAAATATTGGAAAAATGAAGCTTTGCCTACCGTTCAAGAATGGATTTTGAAGATGGCCAGTTTCGCTGAGATAGCGAAGATTTCAGCATATTTAAAAGACCGCTCACAAGAGACTTATGAATGTGAATGGAAAAAATGGATAGATTATGTGCAGAACAAATATCAAACTAGGAAGTATCAAATAGCTTTTTATTGATAGTATTATATTATATTAAGATAGAAATATTTGAACTATGTGAAGATGAAAAATGATATGGGGGTTGGGGGGGTTTGAAGCTCAAGGTTTTTTTTATATAAAGGAGATAATGATGGGGTATACTCTATGGAAGTCCGGGGGGGAGGGGAGGGTTAGGGGGGTTAGGGAGGGTGGGTTGGGGAGTTCGGGGTGGGTTAGGGGGGCGAAAATGGGGTGAAAATGTAATTGTAAAACTTTTACAATAAAAAAAAAATAGCAACTGGATATAGCTAGAACTGATAAGTTTCAATAACACAAACAAAACTAGACTTCGATGTCTTAGAATGCATTTCCTCTGAGTAATTAACTATCTCTTAATTCCATCCTAACCCAAATTGAGTTTGTTTCCTAAGAAACCATTGTCACATCAAATCAAGAGTTAGATGAAGACCAGATGAACAAAAAGTGATTGTCCAATTATACTTATATGGACTTGAGAATCTCCAGCTAATCTCATCCTGGAAGAAAATAAGGGGAGGGATGGGGACTGAGCTACATCCCAGCAGTATCAAACTCATTTAATTTAATCCATTGGCCAGCTAAGGCTCTGCTGAATTTTTTCCAGTATCGTAAGTCACCTGAAAAGTTGGACAGAAATGCTTTCCAAGTTCTAATTCAGTTAATAGTCAACAGGGGACTAAATCATAGACCACCTCAAGCCAAACTATGGATTTTTTAAAGGTGTGCTTGGACAAAAACAACAGAGATTTTTGGACCTGGGATATAATACACACTCTGCCAGGCTAATGTCTTCTCCACAAACCATAGATGTTAATCAGAATTAAGTGAAGAAAATTTGTAGCATAATTATGATAAAACTTGGGAAACAATAAACAAATTGCAAGGCAGAGATAAAAATGAACATATACATCTAAATCTACATATACACACACAATTTATGTGCTTGTGTCTGTGTGCATACATGCATACACACACACACACACACACACACACACCACCTGCCTTACACTACCTAATCAGTATTGCAGAAAAATACACTAAAATAAATTGAATCTCAATAAATAGCAGCGCTTGTTGGATCAATCAAATTTAGACCTTACAGGTCTAATGTAAGGACTGCAAAAAATGGCAGAATGTGTTAACCAATTTCACTTTATAAACATTGTCCTGACAATAAATCAATGAAAGCAGCAGCATGTCAAGGGAAATAGACTATATCCCCATGTTTTGTGTAAAGCCACTATTTGATATTCCTTCAGATCCCCAGGTAATATGAACTGAGACTCCCACTGATCCATGTGAAGAATTTAATTGCTCTGGACACTTTCCAGTGTCCTGGATATTGGCTAGTGTTAAGACATGAAACTCAGTGTTAAATAAGGAGGACATTGGGACATGCCATAATGGAAAGCACCAGAGATACCTTCAATTGTTCACTGGGGCTTATGTCATTTTTCAGGTGGCTCTGAAGGGAAATCTGGTAATACCACAAGAGAAAATTACAGACAATACAAAGTTCAGTCTGTGCCATTCCTAGTGGCAATAGTTGCACACAAAAGAAAAAGCAAGCTAAGCAATAGGAATAGGAAAATCTGCATTTAAAACTTTATTTCTGCCTTTGATCTGCAAAATATGCTGTGGGGAAAATGCTGAATCAAGACCATGAGCCTTCATGGCTAGTTGGATCAAGAAAAGTGAAACCAAGAAATCAAGAAATATACAGGATCTTCTGCATCCAGAAAGAGATCAACTGTAGTACTTGGATGATAAATTTAATTTCATTGATATGAAAGCCCGTTATCTAAAGATTTAGGTAAGCTTTTGTTGCCTTGTAGATTTCATTGTTTTTATTTGTCATAAAGAATTTGGACTGAAATCCGGAGCACAAGGAATATTCATTTCAAATCCTAAATGGGCAATAAAAGCTGTAACTGATAGCAATACAATCCCAAGTAACATCACTCTTATGTCATTAACCTTTATGGAAAGCTAAACTCAATGGCCTGGAAGTTTAATAGAAAAGTTAAGCACTGGATATCTTTGGCTTCCAAAATATGATTTTTAAAATCATATTTATTATGTTATCATATTTATCATATGTATTAATTATCCATGTTTACAGGCTATGCTTTAATATCAAGCAAATCCCAGGTTTATGGGTTCTGCTTTATTTTGGATCCACTGATCATGGAGCCTTGTATAAGAGACATATAATATAAAATTAAAGCATTCTGATCCCAAGGTATTTTTTTTCCTGAGTAGTGGAAATGAAAAACCTCTCAGTCCATTCACACAACAGCTACATCCAATATTATTCAAATAGGTGTCTCTATAGATGCAGTAAAATTTCTTCTTGCTTTTCCTCTTCTTGCAATCCTTCCTGTAGATATTCTGAATTGTTCTTAAAATTCCATTATTTATTTTATTTATTTATTTATTTTATTCAATTTGTATACCGCCCTTCTCCTAGTGGACTCAGGGCGGTGCACAGCCAGAACTAAAACACATACCAATACAAAATTTAAAATTATTAAAAGAATTACATACTTTGGCCCAAATTTAAAACAATTCAAATTAAAACCCATTGACAAATTAAAAGCTAAAAAACTAAAAAAAAAAGGGGGGGGTTCACGCCAGCCCTGCTTGATGGAAAAGAAAAGTTTTCAGGGCACAGCGAAAGACCCGGAGATCCGATATCCTTCGTATCTCCGGGGGCAAATCGTTCCAGAGGGCAGGAGCTGTCACAGAGAAGGCCTTCCCCCTGGGGGTCACCAGCCAACATTGCCTGGCTGATGGCACCCTGAGGAGTCCCTCTCTGTGGGAGCGTACTGGTCGGTGGGAGGCTATCGGTGGCAGAAGGCGGTCCCGCAAATACCTAGGTCCTATGCCATAGATCACTTTAAAGGTGGTAACCAACACCTTGAAGCGCACCCGGAAGACCACTGGAAGCCAATGCAGCTCACGCAGGAGAGGGGTCACATGGGAGCGCCCCCTCGCTCCCATAATCCCCCGCGCAGCCGCATTCTGCACCATTATGTGGAAGATGTCAGTTCTATCAGAGGATAAACATGATTTTTTTTAAAAAAATATAAAAGTCCAGCTTTGATCATTTCATGAGTACAACTTAGATTGTGGACAGTTATTATATAGCTGATATTGTTAAATAATATTAGAACATAGACATAGAATAGAATAGAATTCTTTATTGGCCAAGTGTGATTGGACACACAAGGAATTTGTCTTGGTGCATACGCTCTCAGTGTACATAAAAGAAAACATACATTCGTCAAGAATCATAAGGTACAACACTTAATGATAGTCATAGGGAAATAGTCAATAACAATCTTAAGGATACCAGCAACAAGGTACAGTCATAAAGTCATAAGTGGGGTGATAGAAATGATCAGAAGATTAATAGTAGTGCAGACTTAATAACTAGTTTGACAGTGTTGAGGGAATTATTTGTTTAGCAGAGTGATGGCGTTAGGGGAAAAAACTGTTCTTGTGTCTAGTTGTTCTGGTGTGCAGTGCTCTATAGCGTCGTTTTGAGGGTAGGAGTTGAAACAGTTTATGTCCAGGATGCACATAAATGCTGTTAAAATTTCACAGCCCTCTTTTTGACTCATGCAGTATACAGGTCCTCCATGGAAGGCAGGTTGGTAGCAATTGTTTTTTCTGCAGTTCTAATTATGCTCTAAAGTCTGTGACATTTGATGGACAAAAGTACCCTATCCAGGTAGCAGCCCAAAATGAAAGCAAGATAGAAATGTGCTAGAGCTATCCCTGCCTTGAAATAAAATGTGGAGGGAGTATAATAAAATTGTATTCAAACTACACTATTTGTCATCTTCCCATTTAATAAAATCTATGCCAGCATCTCATATTCCTATTCTGAATTATTAAGGCCTGGCATTATGACAAATTATCATCAATGTATCATTATCCTTTGGCATGCCTGTTCATTGCTTTCCCCTTATATAACTTGAAGCTTACATTGTTTCAGTTATCTTCAAAGTGATGGACCATTAGCAAAAATAATTTTTGTGATGTGTGGATCAACTTTATTAATGAGATGATTAGAATAGAATAGAATAGAATAGAATAGAATAGAATAGAATAGAATAGAATAGAATAGAATAGAATAGAATAGAATAGAATAGAATAATAGAATTCTTTATTGGCCAAGTGTGATTGAACACACAAGGAATTTGTCTTGGTGTTTACACACTCAGTGTACATAAAAGAAAAGATACATTCATCAAGAATCACAAGGTACAACACTTAATGAGGTCATAGGGAACAAATAAGCAATCAAATCATATTAGGAAACAGTCAATATAAATTGTAAGGATACCAGCAACAAGGTTACAGTCATACAGTCATAAGTGGGAGGAGATAAGTGATAGGAACAATGAGAAGATCAATAGTAATGCAGACTAATAACTAGTTTGACAGTGTTGAGGAAATTTGTTTAGCAGAGTGATGGCATTTGGGAAAAAACTGTTCTTGTGCCTAGATGTTCTGGAGTGCAATGCTCTATAGTATCATTTTGAGGGTAGGAGTTGAAATAGTTTATGTTTCAGTTTATGTTTTGTGACATTGTCACAAAATTGCTGACAATCAATCAGATCTTCCTTTAGATCCAGAATTATCTATTGTCTGCCTTAAATATAACCCACACAGATCATCTCTTTTCTCACACCCTCCCCAAGTTTGCTCTCTTCTGATTTTTGCAACATTTGAAGAGTTCTGACCTGCAAATTACTCATTAAATAGAAGTCCTGAGGTGTTTTTGCTCTTAATCATTAATCACTATGTTGGAGAAAATAAAAAGATCAGCAGGTTTTCTGAGTTTAATGCTGCCAAATAGCTGTATGACTATAGATTTGCTTCTAGTTACTGAATTTCCAACTGATTCTCACTTAGGTTAGAAATATTATAATGGTTATAATCTCCCAACATGGACTCTCCCCTGTTTATCTCCAGCGGCTGAAATACCAAGTGGTGCTTCAGTCCAGTACTAAATCAGAAGCCTATTTTTTAAAAAATGACATTTTCTCGAATGTAGCATGTTCAAGTATATGTTAACTAGACTCTGGATATAATAAGGCAGATAAATTGTCATAATTTAAAGAACGGCTTTGACAGCAGAAAGTCTATTTAGTGGAGCTACAGTTCCCTGTTATTTAATCTTAATTTTTTTTCTCTTGTGAAAGATAACATTCAAAAATATAGAAACCGTGATTCCAAGTTCTGTGCATTAAGTTATTTTTCCTAACAATATAGAAGCTCAGGTTCTGATCAATTTTTTTTGATATTATATTCCCTCTCCTGGTTCACTTGATGAATTTTTTTTCTTTCTTCCTTTGTGTGCAGATTATTATTTTTTAACTATCTCACATTTAAGAGGGAATATCTCACTCTGATTCCATCCCCCTTGCCACATCTTTCCTTTAAGTATGCATCATGGTCCATCTGATACCATCTGCTTTTCTTCAAGCTTTGATCTTTCTCCAGACAATCTGCTGGTGCTTTCTCTATTGGTGACCTCCTCAGCCTCTCTTCTCTTCTGCTTTTGCTGCAAGGAAAACACAAGAGGCAGTCCCCGTGCTTTCTCCTTTCTTCTTTTTCCTGTCTCCCACGTTGTTGTTTTTTACTTGGCGCCTTTTTCAGAGACAGAATATATTTCTGATGTTGGTTTTTTATCTGTTTAAACAGCCTCTTTTAAGCCCTTCTTCTTTCTTTCCATCCTCTTATGAACCATGACAGCAAGATCAGACTGGATCTTGCCCAGCATCTCTCACACCTCATCACTATGGAAAATTTCTTACTTTCTTTTTCTTTTTCTTTCTTTCTTTCTTTTTTTCTTTCTTTCTTTCTTTCTTTCTTTTTTCTTCCTTCCTTCCTCCCTCCCTCCCTCCCTCCCTCCCTCCCTTCTTTCTTTCTTTCTTTCTTTCTTTCTTTCTTTCTTTCTTTCTTTCTTTCTTTCTTTCTTTCTTTCTCCTCCTTCTCCTCTTTCTCACTTACAACTCACTAGATTTTATATCCTCAAAATTCTTTTGAGGTTTTTTTATTTTTCTACTCTTTACCCCATGAAAGAGCCCCACCATGTTTGAAAGTCTTTATCACTAATTTCCCCGTTGGTCTCATCCTTTGTTAATTCTGCCTACTTGCAACAAATCTCTAAATAGCAGTTTCTTAGCAGCCTCTAATTACACATCTTCACAGATTTTTACATTATTGCTTACTCCTTGTAAAATCTAACCGAGTTACATTTAACTTTATAACTTTTACTTTACTTATTATGCCTCCTCCCTTACTAATGGAAGAGCACCAGCATTCTTTTCCTTCATCACATCAACCCCAAATCAGGGTTTCAAGTCATCTGATCAGATAGGGTGCCAATACTGTGTGCATTTTGCAGCCAATTTGATCCCAATCTTATAATTAAGAACCACTCAGTTCAAATGGCTCATAACCCATTCCTCTAAACTTGCAACAAATACTATTATTCTACACAACATGACAAAGTACAAGATGCTGATGAAATCCATCAGTCATAATCAGCTTGACGAGGAATGAAGGGACCTGCAGTTCCAGACTATATTGTCTGGAGACTAATATGTATCCACCCCATAGAGGATATATATGTGTATATAAAGTAGTGTGAATGATGCACATTAATCTGGTTCACTATTCATTTATTAATTGTTTCAAAGAAGGTGAGAAATATACCCAGCAAGACTACATAGGCAACATAGTTCATATCTCTTTGTAATTGGCAGAAACTTTGGTTACAATCCTAAATTAAATAATGTAAAGCTAAAATGAAAGTATTAATATAAATTACAAAGAAAAAAAATATGTATGCCTGGTTTTCAAGGCACATTATTATTTCAATTAAATAGTTAATTATTAATTTGAATATTATTCCAAACAACAAACAAACATTTGGGAAATTGGTGCCTAAATTATGGTATCAATCAAGGGAATTGTTACAAATTAAGATATCTGCCTATCAAAAAGTATTCATTATGTAATAGAGCATGAGATGATTAATGAAGGTGAAGGTTGACTTAGATCATAGACTATGTTCATTGTTCTTTTCCTATTTTCTAAATTATATACATCATAATTCCAGGACAGGACATAATACTGGTAAACTGCCAGTATTATTAGAATGCTAGCCCAAATGCAATGCATTGCAGGAAGTGACATTAATAAAGGAAACCATGATATCAAGGAACACTATGGCTGGACACTATCAAAGCTGACACCAGACAGAGCATAGAAAAACTCAAAGAAATAATGAAGGATTAGAAAATGTGGAGAGACTTGGTCCATAGAATCGCCAAGAATTGGACTTGACTTCATGGATAACATCATCGTTTCTAGGTTCTACCACATCTCAAGACCCAAAATGGGCACCTAACATCAAAAATGTCATCAAAAAAGCACAACAAAGAATGTTGTGTGCCAACTCAGAAAGCTCAAACTGCCCAAGGAGCTGCTGATCCAGTTCTACAGAGGAATTATTGAATCTGTCATCTACACCTCTATAACTGTCTGGTTTGGTACTGCAATCCAGCAAGACAGACACAGACTTCAGAGCATAATTAGAACTGCAGAAAAAACAATTGCTACCAACCTGCCTTCCATTGAGGACCTGTATATGGCACGAGTCAAAAAGAGGGCTGTGAAATATTTACAGACCCCTCGCATCCTGGACACAAACTGTTTCAACTCCTACCTTCAAAACAACACTATAGAGCACTGCACACCAGAACAACTAGACACAAGAACAGTTTTTTCCCAATCGCCAACACTCTGCTAAACAAATTCCCTCAACACTGTCAACACTGTAGTTATTAAGTCTGCATTACTATTAATCTTCTCATTGTTCCTATCACTCATCTCCTCCCACTTATGACTGTATGACTGTAACCTTGTTGCTGGTAATCCTTACAATTTATATTGACTATTTCCTAATATGATTTGATTGCTTATTTGTTCCCTATGACTATCATCAAGTGTTGTACCTTATGATTCTTGATGAATGTATCTTTTCTTTTATGTACACTGAGTGTGTATACACCAAGACAAATTCCTTGTGTGTCCAATCACACTTGGCCAATAAAGAATTCTATTCTATTCTATTCTGTCCTGTCCTGTCCTGTCCTGTCCTGTCCTGTCCTGTCCTGTCCTGTCCTATCCTATCCTATCCTATCCTATTCATCATCACATTAATAAAGTTGATCCACACATCACGAAAATTATTTTTGCTAATGGCTCATCACTTTGAAGATAACTGAAACAATGTAAGCTTCAAGTTATATAAGGGGAAAGCAATGAACAGGCATGCCAAAGGAGAATGATACATTGATGATGATTTGTCATAATGCCAGGCCTTAATAATACAGAATAGGAATATGAGATGCTGGTACAGATTTTATTAAATGGGAGGATGACAAATAGTGTGTAGTTTGAATACAATTTTATTATATCCCCTCCACATTTTATTTCAAGGCAGGGAGCATGGATAGTTCTAGCACATTTTTATCTTGCTTTCATTTTGGGCTGCTACCTGGATAGGGTACTTTTGTCTGTCAAATGTCTAACTGTTTTTTGGACAGAATGTCAAACTTCAATTTTCCAAATATTTAGCTTCAATTGTTACAAAATGTAGCAGTTAGCCTGCTAATCAAACATGCTACCAAGATCATGTTCCCCCAATATTGAAAAACCTGCCTTCATTGACAGCTGTTTTCTGGCTTCAGTTTAAAGTGATGGTTTTAAGTTGAAGCCTAAGTGGCTTAGGTCTGGCTGTCTAACAAATCACTTGTCATGTTATGTTATGAACCTGTTCTGTTATTAAGATCTATAGGCAAGGCCATTCCGAGGACACCGTCCCTTGCAGACATCCATTAGTGAGCTAAGTACGAACACTATTTTATCATTTGGCTCCCAGAGTGGAATATACCTTTCGTTAGAGTTTCTTATTGCCTGCCATCCATACTTTTTTGCGGATAAAAAAATCTGAACATCCCTTGTTTTAACCAGGACTTTTTTCAATTACTCTTACAAACTTTATAAGATTTTTATATTGGCTGTATTGTTGATTATCCATATACTATTACAAGGTTATTTCATGTTGATTTGTGGTAATAGGTAACCCATGACTTACAACCACAATTGAGCCAAAGTTTCTGTTGCTAAGTGAGACAGGGGTTAAGTGAGTTTTGCCCCATTTTATGACCTTTTTGCCACAGGTGATAAGTAAATTATTGCAGTGGTTAAGTTAGTAACACCGTTGTTAAACGAATCTGCCTTGCCCATTGAGTTTGCTTGTCAGGAGGTCACAAAAAGTGACCACATGATCCTGGGACACTGGAATTGTCATAAATATTAGCCAGTTTCCAAGTGTCCAAATTTTGATCAGGTGACCATGGGGATGTTGCAACAGTCGTAAGTGTGAAAAATGGTCATAAGTTACTTTTTTTCAGTGCCATTGTAACTTCAAACAGCCACTAAACAAATGGTTGTAAATCAAGGATTACCTGTACATCACTTTGATGATCTCTACAGAAGTATGTTAAAATAATTTTAGGAGTAAACAAATCTGCTTGGAGTTCAGCATTGTCCTCTATTTTTAGTAGTGTGTACAATTCAAAATCTAGTTAATAACGACCTCTAATTTTCAGGTTCCAGCTCAACAAAAATCCAAATGTGTTGGTTGTTAGCACTGAATAATAATTTACCCAGTGCTTTAAAAAAAAAACAAAAAAACCCAAATCTAAATACATTTATGCCTGCTTTGTGTTATTCACTATACTATTTTTTTTTTCTTATTTTGCTTTTCAGTGTTTTAATCAACACTTGTCACAGGACTTGTCCAGTTCTGGCTTTGCACTCTGTCGAATGCTTCTCCACGATTTTCGATGGCAGCATGTGTTCTTTCATGCAATGATCTTTCTTCAGAACTGATTAGCACCTGTTTTGCTGATGGATCTCCTTGCCAACTCTAATAGCCGAGCTAATTCCTCTAAGGGAACACATGTCATTGAACATGCTGATATAGATTGACATAGTAATGATTTTAATGTGCTGATAATTTAATAATGCATTAAACGTGGCTCTGTCCTGGGTGATTGTTTGTCAGCTGGCCCTGCTATTTAGCAGCAGTGTTAACTGAAAGATATTTTAAGCAGTGACACATCATACTTATTTATCTGAATGTGCTCATCAGTTCCCATTTTTCTTCTTCTAAGTGATTGGCAGCAGAAAATTACTAATCTAGGTAGAGAAAAGGAGACATGTGATATTTTAAATTATTTTCATTAAAGGAAAAAAAACATATTTTACATTCTTGGAATCCAAAATGTAACATAAATATTCTAAAAACAGAGGAACTTGCTCACTAAAAGCAAATTTTCCTAGGAAAGTTAAATGAAGCTAAGTATTGGAAAAACTATGCAAAATTTTAACAGTGAGAAGACTATATTCCTTTCAATCTGACCCCGGGATTGCCCCTAAGATCATTTAGGATGAACCACATCATTTAGGATGTGGTTCATCTAAATTTCCTCCAGGGCGAGCATAGATCATTAGTTACTATCCACTGTGGATTTAGTGTGACTACAAAAGTCGGCTTTTTCTATGTTGTCAGGTTCTGAGAACCTTAGAAGATACCCATACTGAGTTGATGACATTTTTATTAGCTGTGTCAAATATTGAGAGCATCATTAGATGTGTTGGGCTGGAATCTTGCAACCTCCATTAAATAAGTCACAATAACAAGCAAATTAAAGGTTGCGTTTTAAAAGAAATTAAATATACAAGCCAGCTTGTTAGGTTGCAGATGGGTAAAGTTTTCAAATGCAGCTTTTCCATAACTGATCAGCAAGAAGACTGGCCAAGGGGATCAACAATAAAAAAATAGACAGAGAAGAATGAGGTTATTGTAACCTTCGGTCAAATGACTATCTTTCAATCCAAACAGCCAATTAATTTAATTGATTTGAATTGATCCATAGAATCAAACCATATTTTTTTGAACAGATTTGTTGATCTAGTTGCATGAATGAAGGGCATGATTGTCATTAATTTTCTGGTCTTCCTATCTGGGGCTCTTAGTTTTGCTTGAGCCCAATCCACTATTCCAGTTGTGTATGTAATTACTGGAATTGTCCAGGTGTTATAGCTGATTGCCAAAGAGCTGATTGACAACACATTTCTGCAAACACCATGCTGCCATCAACACAGCAGGAAAGTTTGTTGAATGTGCATTCAGGCCTGATTTTCTTCCACAAATCAACCAACGGTACTTCATTTGCACAGCAACCCATTAGATTCTGTCCTTTCCTTGTTTTGTAGTGCTATTTATCTTGCCATATGAGCCCAAGATTCAGGGCAATTTTAAAGGTCCTAAGAGTTATGAGCCTGTTAATAGCTGTCCTGTCTTAGTATCAGGAAGGAAGGAAGGAAGGAAGGAAGGAAGGAAGGAAGGAAGGAAGGAAGGAAGGAAGGAAGGCTTCAACCTTGAGATAATATAACTGTACTCACTGAATATGACTGTACTGGTTACTAAATTAACTCATTTTTTGGACTTAAACACTATGTTAAATTATAAACCAATTCAAGCTATTGAATATATGTTGTAGATGAACAACAACTAATGTTACTGTTAGATACTTGCAGGTACAATGTTATGCTATGCAGATGCTATTTGACTTTAAATATGTTATGCCAATACAGCCTCCCACCTCACCAGAAATCATAAACATCAAAGTTACTTGTACACTATTGGTTCTGGAACTTTGAATATGATAGAGAAAAATATGCTTTGAAGAGAGAAAAGAAACTGCCAGACTGATAGTGTAATTGATACTGATACTAGACCAGTGATTGTATTTTAGTTGATTTGATTTGCTTTTCCTCTTAAGTGTTCTCAAGCTCAAGTGTTCTCCAGGCAAATCACCAGTAAAAGTACCTTTAGGATGGATTGAGACTAGGAGAATCTTTGTCAACTATTTGTAGGGACACATGGAAGATTTCATACTGTGTAAAGAATGGGAAGTGGCCAATTCCTCACATGTTAGACACAATGAAAATATTGTGTTTCTTAACTTCTAGAGTAGTACTTTATGGCCTCTAGAGTATCCCACTAGAGATATTCTCCTGAAGGAAACAGAGATTCACATTTGATAGCCAACAGAACAACAATGGTGATAGACCTCTTTCTCTTCCCTTTAAAGCTTTTCTAGACCTAAAATGTAGTATAGCTTTATTTGGGCATTAACTTTAGGTTGAATGAGTTGAACATAAATAAGTCAGTAAGCCTTGGTTGGTTCTGCTGGTGTTTCATTTCCATTTTTCTATGTTTAGGCCAGAACATTGAATTATTATTCATGCATACAAATATACTCATTTTTATTTTGTATTATTTTTGTGTTTGCAGGAGATGAGCAGACTGAGTTGGAGGGTGGGGTTAAATGCATAATCAGTTTGGAGTTATTGCACAGCCCCAAGAGGCCCAAGTCCACACACACACCCCACCCCAAGAATTCTAATGACCCTTATCTAGGGCCAATTTGCTTGGACTTACTCAGATTCTTGTGTATAGGTGGCAAGAATAAACTCTCAGTGCTTTGAATTCAATTCCTGCTCATAGTAATGTGCGCCTGATGGTGTTATACTAGAGGACTATTGCCTTAATACTAGAAACCAGTGAGCCGAATAGTGAGAGTTTTAAATGGAGACAGCAAGAGGAGAAGGCTCTGAAGGCCTGCCTATCTCCAATTGTTTCACTCTATCTGGTACAATTGGGCAGAATAGGGGGTTCTGGGTCCCTTCAGTTCACTGTTGCCATCTTGCAAGAGTGAAGGAGCATGCCATCACAATGCATCCCTGTACAAACACGCACACCCACACCCCAAGATGAATGCAACTCTCACACTTCAAATGTTGTGAAAGTCCTATCTCTCTTCTCAGGCCCAGGAGTAGGGTATTTGTGGAGTCTTGGACTATTTTTTTTCCTGGAAATTATTTACATGGTTTTGTCAGGCAGTCATGTTCTTTCTAAAACTATGCATTCTTTTAAAATGTGTAAGATGCCCAGAGTCTTTTTAGAGTCAGGCAGCCTTGAAATTCAATAAATAAATCAATATTCATGTAAAAAATTTATAAGCTACATTTTAGATTAAATTTTCCCTCATACTGTCTCCCACCAATTTGGATAGTTATAAAATGGACATATTTATGAACAATATATTGAGTAATAGCTTCTGGGTGTATTGAGTGTAATTAATCTCTAGCTCTGAACATTATTTGTTGAGGAACACGAGCAGAATTATACGATTGCAATCATATCCTGGTTTGGTTGGTCCAAGAGGTCTAACTTTAACAAAATCATGATAGAGCCATAGAATCATCAAGCTGGATGAAAGCTTTGAGGTCAGTGCAGCAGTTCAAATAAAAGCTTCCCACAGATACCTGTCCAGCCTCTGGACACCTGAAGTAAAGAGAACAAAATACAGGACTAGAGAGGCTTTCTGTCTGCTCTATTTGAGTCTTTATATTTTTTAATGCCATATTCTCTAAGCATTTGCAAAAAAGAATCTGAATGCTCATTATTTAAGAAACCGGAAGTACTGGTGAGCCAAAATGCATTGGGTAGAGCTCTGGGACCTTGTGAGTATAAATAGGACTGTATCTCTTCCAGCAGGAAGGGCTATTTAATTTGCAGCATTAGTTTTGATTTGGTCCCCCTGGCAGGATGATTAAGTATTTTAGTATTTTCAGTGCTCCGAGCACATTAAACTGTTTGCAAAATTTATACAATTGCTAACTGTGACAGGCCTATTTTACCCAAATTTAACATGAGTGTCACTAAGGAAAGATGTAACCCAGGCTAGGATAGAGATTTGTCAAGAAAGGGGAACTTCTACAAATCAATCTGGGCTATGGATACTTGACGAATTCACTATTTGTGCTTTGTGATGTGAACTGGTCTGTGCATCTGGATGGCTCAACAGAATAGAAAAGAATTTTCCATTGGATTTCATACTTCCCTCAATTTTACAGTATAGTTCTCTTTTTGTGACAAAGCAATTTTTTTTTTGGGGGGGGTAATGCCTAGGATTAGAAATCTGCACATTTAAAGTGAAATATATTTTAAATGTAGATCTTGTTAAATAATATATCAAAATATATAAGCACGCATGCATTTATATATGGTTTCCCTGCAGATGGGTTTTTTTTGTTGTTGTTAAAAAAATACAAGAAGCCTATGAACATGTAAAATTTTTACAGAGCAGTTACCCTGTGGTAAGATGGGTGGTAAATTTAATAAATAAATATAAATAAATCAGAAACAGATCAATTATTTCATCTCCATTTGAAGTTTCTATGTCATTTTCAAGCTTTCTACAACCTAGTGTGGTTGTTGGACAAAAAAGATACAGAGAACTGAGTTTATGCTACAATAGTTAGGATGGATTCACTTTTTTGTTTTCTGATTTGATTTCCTACACCTATTTTATAAATAGCAGAAAGAATCACATGGTACATGCACAGTATCGCATGTATATTGACTTTCACCATCTGACTAAAGGTATTTTGGAATTATACCTTTAATGTTAATTAATAGGATTCTTTATTGAGATACTACAAAAGAGAGGGAACAAGAGAGAGAGAAAGAATGGGAAAAAAGCAAAATATACAGTGGAATAGTGATAATGAACTCTTTCCAGTCTTAATTAAAAATATATAAAATAAGAGTACCAATCCCTTTATATTAGGAAAATGTGCATCATTACACTTAAAAAATAATGTCTACAACAAATATTGCTAATATATTAGATATTTCCAGCTGTCTACCAGTATTTTCCTAATATTAGCTGTGGTGCTACAGTGGTTAGAATGCAGTACTGCAGGCTACTTCTGCTGAGTACTGGCTGCCAGCAGTTTGGCGGTTTGAATCTCTCCAGGCTCAAGGTTGACTCAGCCTTCCATCCTTCCGAGGTCAGTAAAATGAGGACCCAGGTTGTTGGGGGAAATATGCTGATTCTATAAACTGCTTAGAGAGGGCTGTAAAGCACTGTAAAGCAGTATATAAGTCTAAGTGCTATTGCTATTATAAAGTAGATCTTGTAACTTGTGGATTTTATAATCCAACATTCAGCTGAGATAATGAAACAACGAAAAACAAAACTATGAGCCTATGGAAAATGGGAATTATGTTCTGTAGCTCTGGAACATGGCTGAAAACAATAGAAATGCATGAGAAATCCAAGAATGGGGCAAAACTAAGGACACTGTATCTTGGACACCTCAATATTCTGCTCTCCCATGCAACTGTATTCCAAAGAAGATGCTGAGATCCAAAGAATACAGTTTGGACAACGAAAAAAAAATACATTAAAATTGTTTTTAATATGTCATTTCATTCTATGTAAAGAACACTCTCAAGAATTAAGGTTACTCAATGAAATAAAAAGCATAGCTGAATTTAGCAGCACTTCATCTCTCTCCCAGTCTCTCAAACTCATGTAAACTCTCAGTATTACTTTCTGAAGATGACTCAGCTGTGGTGGATATGTTTGCAAAATGGGCAATGATGTTTGGCCTAGCTGTGCTTTGCAGAGCCTCATAGGTGTCCTTATAGGTTTGTAAAGCTGTCTCCTTTTGAAACTGATTCTGCATTCCATCAGAGGACAAGTTCAAATATTTTTATTCCCAAGGCATTCTTCAAAGAGTTTGTTGGTGAAGGACTTGTTAGGATGTTTCTTCACCTTCCCCTTCACTCCCCTGAGGATTGTTTGAATGGTCTCCTCTAATGTTTCCTCTGTGAGTTAATGTGATCAAAGGAAGCCATCCACTCATACATCTCAGCCTCTTCCACGTTTTCCCAGAGAGCTGTCAACTTGGCCTACCACTGATAGAATGATACAGAAGATGATTTTTTTTTACTCAAGACAAATATTCAATATTTTTCTTTAGTGAAAGTTGCCAACATAATTAGGACTTTTAATTTCTTGGAAAATTCCAAAGAGAACTACCAGCTGACCTTAACCCAAATCTAACAAACAAAATGGAAACTGCTATCTCCTTCTCCCCAACTCAATCTTTGGGATATGACAAGAGTCAAACTCAGTTCATCTCTTTGCCTAATCTCATTTAACCCAAATTGACTCTCTCTGCTCCAATCAGGGCCCCCAGCAATTCCACCAACTGAAAGAACAGACAACAGCTCACAGCATAGCCCAAGGACAGCCCTACTAAGAGAATTACAACCTAGAGAAACCTGTCTTCCATCCTATATCAGTTGATGACCTCAATGTCTATGGAGATTCTCAGTCATCTAGGTCATGATTGTTCCAAAGGTGCTTTTTTCAAGATGCAACTGGACTTCAGCCCAATTGTCTCTTGAAAAAGCACCTTTGGGACTGATGACCTCAACATTCAATTTCCTTATCAATGAACTTCCTCAGCTCTGTTACCTCCCTGAAAGGCCCATTTTATCTAACAATAGAATTAACCTCAGCTACACTGACAAGAACACCTCTAGCTTTCCCAAACTGGCCAGTAAATTCGGTCCCTAGAAAATCCTTGCCTTCCCATTGTTTAGGGTCCTTCTTTGTGGTAAAGCAAACACCCAATGGATTGCAGTAATAAATATTCTCAATACTGAATGCATGGAGCAGAGCCCTACTTCATTGGCTACTTCAATTCCCTCCGAACTTCCCTCCCAAACAAGGGATTGGGGTGGATGGATATGCTGCTGCTGCTCGCAGTCCATAGTTGTAATTGTTGTAATTGTTACTTCTTACCAGGAAACCCTGGTATCTGGCAGGAAATTGTTAATCTCTCTATAATTTCCAACAGGAAAGGAGTCAAGATTTACTCTTTCTTCTAACTGGTAGATATTATGATGCAGCATTTTATTTCCTTGCTAAGTATTCAGAGGTTTGTGGTGCATATCCTTATTCACCAAACCCATTGTGTATTATGTTTCCTCAGAACAGGGAAAGTGGCCAAAGACGATTTTGGTTGGAAATGAAGCAGAATTCTCTTCCCACAGGAATTTATCATGGTGATCATTTATCAAATGATCTGTTTGGCTTTTTACAACATACTTCATACAGTTATGATACAAGTATCCAGGGCTTTTCATGGCATTCTGCTTGTGAAAGTAACTGTATTATGGTGACTATAGTGACAATATTATGTAAGGAAAGATTATCCATTTTTGCTATTTATAGAGAGATTTTATTTATGATTACAAATAGAGAAACTTGGCTTCTAATCATATTATTGGAGTGATTTAGCAAATTAGTCATAAAAATCTATAGGCTTGAAATGTTTAGATTGTGACAATTTTTATTTAAACATAAATTAGACTGGGGCTTAAGGAAATTATTAATAGTGCATTTTCACTCTGAACAACCATTTTGCAATTCCAACCCCCCCCCCATTGGATCTTCTCTTCATTCTTCCCTCACCAAGTATCTCAGTGAGAAGCACAATAGCTTTCCATTCTTTGACTGAATTCTCCATTTCTAAATAACAAAGTAATTTTTTTACTAACCTGAACTAATGAACCATAAACCATTTAAACAATGCAAACCTAGTTTTGGAAAAAAGCAAAATCAATAGCAGTCCATGAGTTTCTAAAGTAGATTTTTCTGCCTGACATTCTTTGGATCTCATTTAACATGTTACAGGTCAGAATCAGAGAGAAAGAGAGAGAGAGAGAGAGAGAGAGAGAGAGAGAAAGGGAGAGGGATTCAATATGCATGAAAATTCTTGAAAAGGAATTAAGATGAGCAATGAGATATCCAAACATATGATCATGTTCTAATAACAAAATGGAGGTTATACTTCACAATAGGGTCTTTGAATATGTTTCTGAATATATTCTCATTACACTCACTTTTATCCATAGAAGGATAAGAATGTCCATCAAACTGTTGTAATATCCAAGAGGAAGAATGTTGTTTGTCCAATTTATACCATAGGCTATTTGGCCAGAGCCCCTGATGCTGAACATCCATTACAAAACAGTTGGCATTATGTCCCAAGTCAGACTAGATAATCTTCCACCTTTCCAGTGTTTTGTGGTTGACTCTGCTAATTGGGGCTAGTGGGAATTGAAGATTACAATACCTAGAGACACTTGCTTGTCTGGTTTTAACTGAGACATTCCTACAACATTGTGCTGTAAATCCATAGAAAGTCATTATGCTGATTGTTCCAGACAAGAATAGTGTTCCATTCTTCTTTACACTTAGACATCTGACTTCCTTAAATTAAGCTGCAGTCTTTTCCATCCTGTACTTTAGAAATCCATTATTTTAATCCACGCAAGCAAGCGATATCTCTCAGGACACTTTTGCAAAAATAAGATATTCATGGTCTTTGAAGAATCTTCAAGGGTAAATAATGACCTAACATATAACAGAAGAAGATTACACATGGTAAACACTGCCATTTTATATGCCATGTGTAGCATATAAAATTGCTATATTCATATCAATTAATCCATTTTCCCATAAATCATTCACATATGAAGAGCATTACTGTTGAAGGCTTTCTGCACCATATAACCATCTAGTTTATACTTTATCAGTGACCTCCAGCACAACAATCACTCACAAGGAAATTTTATCCTATAACACTGGCACTTTCAAAGAGTAAAACTTTTGGGGAGCTAACCCAGGACAATAGGAAGTCAAGATTGATGCGGATATTTATGACCAACTTAATTTAGCTGCTATTTGGTTAATCAATAAGCAGGTATGTGTGGTTGGTTACTTAGGGATATTTTCATGCAAACAAGGTCAGACCTAGAACATTTCTGCTTCTGCCTTTCTAATTGCCCTTTAAACAATAACATTTAAACAAAAATCAAATCCACTTTTCCAACTGTTCAACACTAATAAGCAATAAAAAGTAATATAACGGGTAGCATTAAGCACTCCAAAAATGCATTAGATGTCGATGGACTGTGTCCTAATTAAAAAGAGGCATTAAAACTTTCAGTCCACATGGCTGCACAACTTCAAATCTGGGTGGCTGTCATCATATTTGAAGGGATATTTGCATAAGGAAATAGGCACTGCAATAAGCCAAATTTGCTTATAACATCCTTCTGACTAGAAAATAAAGCTATCACTTAACTTAATTGATAATAATAGTGGTTTTATGAGCGCGGTTGAGAATACCAACAACTCCTATATATATGGGTTACAGAATTGTTCTTGGACTGTATTCAAATTGTAAGGAGAGTGAATATGTGCAACAGGATCTTTTTATATATACAGATAGTTCTCAACTTACGACCACAATTGAGGCCAGTATTTCTGTTGCTAAGTGAGTCAGTTGCTAAGTGAGTTTTGCTCCATTTTACGACCTTTTTTGTTAAGTGAATCACTGCAATTGTTAAGTTAGTAACACAGCTGTTAAGGGAATCTGACTTTCCCATTGATTTTGCTTGTCAAAAAGTCACAGAAGGTGATCACATGACCCTGGGACACTGCAACCCTCATAGATATGAACCAGTTGCCAAGGATCTGCATTTTGATCGTGTGACCATGGGGATGCTACAACAGACGTAAGTGTGAAAAACAGTTATAAGTCACTTTTTCCAGTGCCATTGTAATTTTAAATGGCCATTAAATGAATGGTTTGTAAGTAGAGGACTACCTGTACTTAGTTGCTTTAATCAGCTTCTACCCTTCCAAAGGAACGTTTATGATCTATGATGAAAATAATAAATATTAAATAATACAATTCCATGTACATAACTAGAAAACAGATCAAATATCAGCATAATACAGACAGCTTCCAAAGTTTCATTAGTGTTATTTTTTTCTCACTGATCACTAGCCTTCCTCTTCAGTAGAAAATGCACAATGCAATGAGCTGCCTCTATTGAAAACAAACTAAAGCTGGATTGACATGATCTGCTAGAAAACTGCAAAATTGTAGAAGCTATTTAATGAAGCACAGTTTAAGCTGGACTGCATGGTTTTGTTTTTTGTTTTTATCATGCAATGGCATCTGTAAATAGCTCCAAAGGAAATGGCATTTCTGCTCATAATATGCAGTGCAGTTGATTTAATTTTTCTTCTGCATGGTTGAAAAGGTTTCCATGTGATGCTATACTAAACTTTAAAAAAAATTAGTATAATGTTCAGGAAAGAGAGAGAAGTGGTACTTGCATGTTACGGCAATAGCCTGGGAAAGCAATTTCTCTTTTCTTCCAAAGGAAAAAAATAGCTTTTAGCGTGACTGACAGGAACTTGACAAGTGCAAGTGGTTGGACAACCCAGTACACTGACTAAGGCCACATCATAGAAATCAAGGTTGAGATGAGCCAGCTGAATCAATACCAAGAATATTGATATTTCTCCTCTTCCTTGCTTGCCAACTGGAAGTCATTTCAAAAGAATTAAGCAAGTCTGATGAACTGAGATGTACCGAAAGAAAGTAAGTCAGAGCCAAAAGTCAAAAGGTTACTTTGATCAGACTGTGACTTCTGGGAAAACCTTACTTCAGATGATTATTTGTTGATTGGAAAGCAGCAGAAAGGAAAGGATCCATTGAAGCTAAAGTAAGTGACTATTTTGTGACTAATGATCACAAGTGACTGAACAAGACTACAAAGCTCTTAAAGTTACTTCCTCTTTAAAATCAATGTCTTCATTATTCTGCAGCACTTGTAGTCTTAGTGGTACTAATCCCCCCCAAATATTTTTTAAAAAATCTCCCTTTTTGCCAGAGAGATTGCAGGACTTGGTCGATATTAACTGACCTTGAGTAGCAAGTCAAATCAAGTCGAGGCTAGTTTATTTGTTTGGCCATATGCCAAAACAACCAAATAAAAGAATAAAGAATCAATAAGTTATTACATGTTCAAAATTCCATTAAGGCTTTAATATATTGTTTGCATTGACCACAAATAACCTCTCCAGGTCCCAGTATTGGGATTACAAACTCCCAGCAATTTTTTAAATATATAGAACTTATACATATACATATACATATACATATATTGAACACTAAATTTCAATTTGAATACTTTGTTTGGCCAAGTGTGGTTAGACACACAAGGAATTTGTCTCAAGTACAGAAGCACTCTGTGTAGTTGCAAAACAACAGAAAATAATAATAATAATAATAATAATAATAATAATAATAATAACAACAACAACAACAACAACAACAACAACAACAACAACATAGACAACACTTGAAAAACATTGAAGGAAAACATTGAAGGGCATGGCTTAAGATGGGAACCATCAAGAAAGAAACGGAAGGTTTAATACTCGCTGCTCAAGAACAAGCACTACAAACTAATGCCATGAAAGCAAAGATACAAAAATCCACCGACAATCCAAACTGCTGACTTTGCAACAAGTCGAAACTGTTTCACATTTAATATGCGAATGCAGCAATATCACACAAACTGATTACAAAGCTAGACACGACTGATTGTCATTGGGGCACTTGGTACCATGTCCAAGAATTTTACAAAATACATCAAGAAATTACGGCTTCCTGCAATAACACCAGTGGAACTGCAAAAAACTGTGCTACTCAGAATATCATATATTTTAAGAAGATACTTGGTTGATACCTAGAATGCTGACAGCAACCATTAGCACCAGTCAATCGTATTTATGACACATTTTTAAATGTTCAGTTGACTCATTTCATGTTTAATGAATAAAAGAGATAACAATAACAATAACAATAAAATAACAATAACAATAACAATATACCAGTTAAAGGGGTCCATCACTGGGCCGCAGTATACCAGAAACTGGGCCATGCAAACAAGTGAAACAGCATCTGCAGGATGCAGGCAGCATGCAAAACCATGCCCCCTCTGGTCCACAGAAAAACCTTTCTCCACTGATCTCCAATGATTTCCCTGATGTCCAAAAAGTTGGGGGCCGCTGAGTTATATTTAGAAATATAACAATGAAAAGCTGGTTGAAACTACATTTATTCCAGGGGTGAAATGCTCCCGGTTTGAACATGCCCAGCTGAGCTGCGCGATCATCAGAGGGTGGTTTTTTTTTACTTTTAAAAGCATTTTTTTCTGCAACCTCTTAGGCCGAAGAGGTTGTGGGGGAAAAAATGCTTTTAAAAGCCTCTGACGATCCCAGCTGAGTTGCCTGATCGCCAGAGGCTTTTAAAAGCATTTTTTCCTGCAACCTCTTTGGCCGAAGAGGTTGTAGAAAAAATGCTTCTAAACGTAAAAAAAAAAAAAAAGTTGGCCACGCCCACCCAGACACATTAACTCCCCTCACGAAGCCATGCCCACAGAACCGGTAGTAACAAATGTTACATTTCACCACTGATTTATTCTTATTAAGTGGAGGGTCTAGGGCAACTCACTGTGGCCAGCTTGATGTGGCTGACTTGCCCCAGCCAACTCAATGCAGCCAACTCGCCATGAGACAATTAGTGAAAATTTTGAACCAACAGGAAAAGAAAAGCAGTCTGGTTGCAACAACTCAACTTTCCAGGCATTCTTTTCAGTACAGATTTAGGATTTTTATTTTATGGTCAATACACATTCTTTTACTGGCTGGCCAGGGTGAGATATCCACTGCAAGTCGGCTGCCATGAGTCTTCTCATTCCATAGATGGAAGCTATTTCACTTGGTTATACAACTCCTGATTTATATTGGTTTAGCAATTTTTTTTTTCTATCTAAGGAAAGCTCCAGCAGGAAGGTGGAAGCTTTCCTAGCAACCTTCAAAAGCTTGGAATCCAGCTAGCATAACTCAAATTGAATGAAATCTGCAACATACTTTCTCCTAATCTTTGCAATATACTTCCCTAAAACAGATCATGAAGAAATTCTATCCTGCCTGATCCTCAAGGAGAGAACTCAAAGTCATATGGAAACCTGTGTTTGCCCTTCCAGAATCACTACTAAGCATTAACTGAAATTTTATTAGCATTAACTCCTTCCTCAGATTATATGTATCCACTTTTTTTCATCCAAATCAGTTGTGGACTTTAGTTACTTAAACCATGGTGCAATTTCTGTGGTCTAAATCAGGGGTGGGTTCTATTTACCTTTACTACTGGTTTGCAATGGGATCGCACGTGCGTTGAGCTTCTGCGCATGCGCAGATCGCCTATGATGACATCCGGGGTGGTGGACGGAGCCTCCCACCAGTTTTACTACCGGTTCTTGCGAATTGGTCAGAACCGGGGGCAACCCACCACTGGTCTAAATCTGGTTGCAGACATTTTGAATAAGAATATTCAAGATCCAATTTTTAATTTCCAATTTGTAATTTACCCTATCTAGAATCATAAAATAAATATCAGAGAATCCAGATTGATGTAGCAATAGTATCACAGACTGATGGTCTGAAGGACCTTTAGATACCTTCTTCTCTTGGAGATAAGATTATATTTCGACAATGCTTTATGTTTTAGCTGTTAATTAATAGCGAATAAAGGTCCGGAACCCACAGATGTGCCAGTTTCCTATCTCAGGAAAGAAAGAGGAATACACTTAAATGCCACAGAATAAAATTTTGAATATTGTGGGAGGTTTTTTTGTTTCTACAATGATCTATGACCATAATAGTTTTGATTTGATGTGATCTGAGAAGATTCAGCGATAGTGACTCAGCAGGAGGCTTCAAAGTGGCATCACAAAGAAGTATCAAATAAGGAATCAATGAATAAAATCATATCTAAACTATCATTATTTTCTAAAACAGCCCCCAAAATAAAAATAATAGGTGGAGAAAATGGCTAACCCTCAGAAAATTAAAAAGGAAAATGCTAAGTGATCCTTCTTGTGAAGGGAACCTCAGTGTATTGATGTAACCAGTGTCTCGTAACACCATTGTACTTCAAATTCCAGTAGCTTATTTGATGGGTGAGGTGGGGCGGAGAAGGATAAATTCATTCATGGAACTTTTAACTGCTAGACACTCATGATCAAAAGAGGATCCTTACCATTGCTGTAACTTCCTCCTCTATAATTTAGTGATGGCTATAGAAATATGTATCCTGAGAGAGAAGGGCCTCTTCTCCTACTGCTGCCTTCAAATACAAGAGTAGACACAACAATTTTAAAACTGAATACAGATGAAGGAGTGGCATCTGACACAATTCATTCTTTCCCTCCAAACATTATCTAAAGGTATAGAATATTATTGTAAGGAGAGTCAACCTTACCCTTTCCTTTTATTTGCTGCATGTTAACGGTGAGTTAACCTGGAAAAGGCTGTGCTATTTCAGTTCTGCTTTGAGAAGAATGCAGACTTCAGTCATAGGCTAATGTAAAAGCAGGAAGTCTTTAAAAGGATTGAGTACAAATTGAATTGGGCTCAAATATAGGCTGTGAGACTGGGTAGAAGTAAATCACAGGGTCTCCATGAACCTTTAATATTCAGGCTTTATAAGCAGCTTAGAAATAGCATTTCATATCCACATTTTGAAGTCAGTCATACGTAGTGGAATGGTAGAGTATTAAATGAGCTGGAACTGGGCAACAGGATGTAATAATGATCAGACTACCCTTCCAGCCACTGTTATCAAACTGGAATCTTCTTATCCTGCAAATTTTGCTCTTCCAAAGCATCTATCCAATACAGCCTCTTCCCTCCCTCCTTCAAGCAGTCCTGTTAGGGTGATACTCTTTCCCTCTTACTAAAATGTGAATCTTCCTCTTAAAAAATGACTTCTGCACTGCAGCTTACAACACAAATCCTCTAGACGATTTAAGCTGACTTTCTTTAACCCTGTTGCTGCCAACCTTCACAGCATCTGCTATTTTTCCAGGGTTAAATTCAGCACACTGAGCAGTTAATAGTGCCTGCAAGGTGGTTGTCCTTTTTTTATTTATCAAGAGGTGTTTTTTTTTCTCTGTCCCAGTATTAGATGCAGCTCATTTAACCAACACAAAAATTCAACGATCACCAGATGTTATATTATAGGAGTGAGTAATTATCAAAGAACATGACAGCCTTGGAATTATTGAACAGGCAAAAGAAAAACTTCAAAATGTTTGGGTAGGGAAAGTTGGAGAATGCACGATGAAGGGCTAGAATTATCCACGACACTGAATAATTTTAGTGGATTTTGTGGGTGCAGCAAATTAATCCAGACAATGGGCATCTATTTCCATGATAGTTTATCTTTTCTCAACGTTCAAAACGTTCAGCTGTTTTGGAAATCTTTATTCTGGGAAACAGTTTCTTTTTTCAGTTTCTGTGACTAAACACTTATTAACAGCATATTTATTTTAATTTAGTGCATATGATTTACCCAAATGCTATTTATTTCTCAGATAAGTAATAGAAATAAAATTACACATATTTATAGTTCCTTTGTGCACTATAAATAGGAAAAAAAGAGAAAGGAATTCAAGCTAAACTTCACCTCCCCATGAACCCTAAAATATAGAAATGCAGATATAATAACAAATTTAGCACACTGCAATTTAAGCTGCTGTTACTTTTCTTCATAGGCATATTCTGTATACCAGTGGTGGGTTGCCCCTGGTTCACACCGGTAGTAAAACCGGTGGGAGGCTCCACCCACTGACCCCAACATCATCAAAATGCTTCTGCGCATGCGCAGAAGAGCACATGCGCACGAGTGAAGCAAGCGCACGCGGCCCCACTGCGAACCGGTAGTAAAGGTAAGTAAAACCACCCCTGCTGTACACTGATATTACATCAAAATGTAATCTCAAATGAAAATGAGATTATGTTTATGGAGATGTCATGACACAAACTCTTTACTTGTATATTTGTGTTCTGATGTCTGATTATGTCACCTTTAGTTTTTGAGTCATAATGCCCTGATACCTCTTTGGTCCCTTATCCTTCAGTGCTCTTCCACTCTTGTGGGCACCATGCTTTTATTTATATCTAGCAAAATCATATTTAAAGATAGGCAATCTTAATAATCAGTGAACATATCAGAGGTGTTTGAGACTCAAATAACAATTACAATGAGAAATAATTTCTAGTCACATACCCCCAAATGACACTAAAATTAAGCAATCTCAAATAGCATCTCTGTTCAAAAGGAATTATTTTGCCATAATAGATAAGAAAAGAAACTCAATGTTAACAAGTTCCAATGATGAAAACAGGAGTCTCAGAGTGCTGTCCTTTTTCCATTTATTTGGGAATAATGTCCCCCAAATGCTGCAGTTGGTATTTGGTTGATTTAAGAGATTTGAGAGAGATCAGACATCCTAAAGAAGAGAGAATTACAAAAGTCCCATTAAACCAATAACTAATTCATCTGCATTACTTGCATAAAAGAAAAAAGAAGAAGAGAAATCGTGCTTTTAGGTATCTTACCAAGCAATCAGACGTAATTTCAGCTTCTCTGCTTGAGGAATTTATTTGAGAATGTCTTTTGCATCTCCAGTAAATACAAAATACCCTAGGCAGGCATATAATGAGATGGTGTATGAGTTCCTGAAAATCTTAAGAATGAAATAGGAAGAAAACTGACACCTGTATATAGAATAGCAAAGGGTCATATTTAATCCAACCAGGGGAAGGAAAACAAGAAAGCCATTTGATGAAAATCTTTGATCTCATGTATAATGTTTGGTTTATTTATGTTAATAACAATAATGATGTCATCCAATACAACTCTCCTTGGAACAGTGAATCAGATTTGCTGTCTGTAGCTTAGGGCAATGTTTACACCTAAACACAGCCTCTCCTTAACTTGAACAACGCTGGAACAAATGGCTCTCACGATCAAAGAAAGAAAAAAAACAACAACAACCAAGTTTCTATTGATTGAAATGATGGAAGGAGAATGTAGAATTTCAGCCGTGGGATGGAGAGACAGATAGCAAGATTTCTATGTTCTGCAGGGCAGCTATATCCCATTTATCTTTTTTGCAAGAAAGCTGCTTATCTAACTGTGTTGTCTGCAAGCTTCCACTGTACACAATTTCCCGGGTAAGGAGTCAGACCTTTGGGGAATTTAACATTTCAAATCTGACATGATACCTGACTGTTTTGGAGATTAAATGGTTTGCTGATAAGGAGATGGGGTTTACAATTTGATGAGGTCTAATAAACTCTTGGGTAATTAGGGGCAATGCCCTTGGACTGATGGCAACCTGCCCTACCTGTTGACTCAATGGTCTGCAGGTAGTGTCATCAAAGAATCTTCTGGTCTTCATCTCCATGCATACATAGGCCTTCTTGGGACACTCTTTGGCACAGAAAGGCACACCAAGAGTTTCTTGTTACAGACAGCTTTCCTTGAACCACACTTTGAACACTGATGTGTCTGATGTTTCCAACCTTGCTGATTTACTGTTTGGATTATTCTTTGCTCATGTTTGCTATCCAAGACTGATTGCAATGTGGTTGTATGCATCCTGGTTCATGACCCACATAAGACAACCATGTTAATGATTGCTTTGGGTAGTAGAGTTCCAGTCCAGTAATTCTCCTTTCCAGATTTTTAATTAAAGCATCTAAAATATAACTTGCTGGGCTCTTCAGGACATTATAGGGTTAGATTTACTTTTGTAGACGTTTGAGTTAGTTGTGCATCTTTATTCTAAGAAGCACACTCAAATGACCATTCCAGGAACTGCTGCAGGGAAATACTACAATTTCTGGTCTTAAGTTTCAGGCTTGTACTGAGTACTACGTAGTCTTATAGTGGCCTTTTTGAAGACTTCAGGATCATTTTGCAGGTGTAAAAAAATCCCTAAATCTTAATAAACACAAGCCTGATTTCATTTCTTATTAACATGGGGGAGGGTATGTGTGCTTATGGTGCAACTCTTTTACATCCCTGTTTCTGACACTCTCTAGATTGCCCACACAGTAACAGTGGAATGTGGTTCCTTCTCCAAATCTTCTGTTTTATACTTTTGCTAGAAGGAATATCAGCAGGAACTACAAAGCTTTTCATTTGGGGGAAGATATCTAGATATCTATATTATATCTATATGTATACAATTATTATTGTTGTGAGCCGCCCTGAGTCTACGGAGATAGGACGGCATACAAATCACATAAAATAAAAATAAATAAATAAATAAAATGATGTATATAATGTGTAATGGGATGCGGTGGCTCAGTGGCTAAGATGCTGAGCTTGTCGATCGAAAGGTCGGCAGTTCATCGGTTCGAATCCCTAGTGCCACGTAATGGGGTGAGCTCCCATTACCTGTCCCAGTTTCTGCCAACCTAGCAGTTTGAAAGCATGTAAAAAATGCAAGTAGAAAAATAGGGATCACCTTTGGTGGGAAGGTAACAGCGTTCCATGCGCCTTTGGCGTTTAGTCATGCCAGCCACATGACCACAGAGACATCTTCAGACAGTGATGGCTCTTCAGCTTTGAAACACAGATGAGCACCGTTTCAAAGAGTCAGGAACAACTAGCACATATGTGTGAGGGGAACCTTTATCTTTTATATAATGTGTGTGTGTTTGTGGGTGTGTGTAAGATTTTCATCCATTCATCCATCCATCCATCCTACAAAACTGCTTTGGACATTTGGATAATATAAAAGCATACCCAAAGGACACCTCATTTTGACTGGCTCCATTATTTTCCTCACATTGCTATTGCCATTGCACATTCCTCACATTTCCTCACAAAGCTTAACATTCCTGTTCTGATTATTTTTTAGCAGTGGAAAAGAAGCCAGATTTACTTTGTAACATTTTGCTGAATTGTATGCATTTTGTGTAGTCTCCCCTCCTTCAAACACACTTTCCTCTATTTTGCACACCAAACCTGTTTTCATTGAGAACAAGACCAGGTTACTAATCTCATTTTATTTTTATTTCTCTCTCTCTCATTTTTTTTCTCTCTCTCTTGAGGAAACGATGACAACCGTTCCAGTAAGAGTGGGAAAGATTCTTGGCTCTGACAAGTACAGGAGGTATATTTGGTTTTTATCCATTGATGGTATATCTATTTCAAATAAGATTATCATAATTCAGTTTTAATGAGGCAAATACAGTCCTGCCTAAACAAGGTAGCATTCTAAATGTCTCCTCCAATTATAGGTTTCTTTCTTTGATAAATGTGGCTGCTGAGATCTTAACAGCTACTTTGGCCTCTAGATTACAGCCTGTCTTCTAATTATTGTTCACCTGACTCAGGTTGGATTTATACAGAGAATAATGATATTATATATATTTTTTAATTGATGTAATTGCTTTAACTCAAAAGAGACAGAATCCAGAAGCTATTATTTCCTTGCAGACTGAGAAAGCTTTTTATATTTTTATATAGTTTCTTGCAATTCTTTGAAACTGAAAGCTGATTTATTTTAAGCTTCTTCAAAGTTTTACAGCTTGCACTGACATTTTTATTTAACCTATATTCATATCTGATTATCAACAGAACTGTATTACCTTGATTAAAGTTATGCTATGGTGCACATGAAAGCTGCCTTTTTTCCTTTCTTTTCTAATTTAACTTTGACTTTGAATGTATTGTTGTATTATTAGAAATACTGAAAAAATTAAAGGGATATCACTAAAAGAAGCAAGGCATAAATTTCTACTGTGTGTGAATGATATGTTTTATAGATTACCTAAACACCTGTATTTCTCAGTTAATTTTACTAATGTGGGATGCCCTGATTAATTTATAAATTGTTAGATTTCATAGCATTTGGACTCAGTAAAAATATTTAATTGTTATAGTGTGTGTGTGTGAGAGAGAGAGAGAGAGAGAGAGAAATATCATTTGGGTAAGATAAATTCGATCACCACCTTCTTTCATATGTGGTGGTCCTGCCCGGAGACAAAAAAGTTTTGGACAAAAATACGAATTTGGCTACGAGAAATAGTGGAAGAAGATATAAAACTATCCCCCGAAATCTTCTTATTAGGAATGATGGGAGATGGACTCTCTAAGGACAAGATACAATTAATTATACATGTTATAACAGCGGCCAGATTAACCTTTGCAAAATACTGGAAGGATAAACAAACCCCTCCAGAGATGACAATAATAAATAAAATTCTAGAATGCGCAGAAATGGCAAAATTAACTAGTGTTCTTAAAGACGATGAGAATTCAAAATTTAAGGCAGTATGGGAAAGGTGGTACAAATGGTGGAATAATAGAACAAGACTATAAGGATATGTCTATTTCTAATAATGATAGATTTGAAGATACTTGATGTGTATATAATGTAAATATGTAATCGCACGACACCTCAGATGTTAACTGAGATTTGATGTTTTCTTTTTAAAAAACTTTTTTTAAAAATCAATAAAGTATTATAAAAAAAAAATTCGATCTATATGGATTTACCTATAATGTCAATTAGTATTTTTGTTAATTTGTCTTCTTAGTTTTATACCCTTATAAATATAAAAGTAAATTTATATTATATTGTATAATATTAACATTTGCTGGCAGAAACATCTGTCAAGAATTTTTATTAGTAAACCGCAAACACTAGTTGGGAAAGGCCAATTTAATTTTCTTCCATATTTTCAGGTTTATCACTGGGCCTTTAGTTCAGCTGTGTTTATTGATTAGAATAAAAAGCTTAATTTATTCCTTATTTGGCCCAATTTCAATAATAACATGTGACTTCCTTAAAATCCTGGCAAATATTGGGTTCCATGCATTTAATGCCACAAGATAAACCTATAGAAAATATGGGTTATAGACATGACTTTGCTCATTTTGCTCATGAAAAGATAAGGTTAGAGATAATTTTAATATAAAGAGGTCTAAACTATGTTGTTTTACGCGTTGCTACTGTTGTTTTGCAAAATTCTAAAACTTTTTTACTCTGGACCATTTTGTTTTTGATGTAGCTATTTTTAAACCTTTGGTTTATTTATTTGTTCAACTTGTTGAACTGTATGATATTTACTTTTGCTATTTATTTTTGTGAATCAGTGGAAACTCACCTTAAAAATCCTGAGATTAACTTCTTTCGATTTTAAAATGAAATTTATATAACAGAAGATTCCATCATGTGTATACTTACGAGTATCATACTTAATCTTTGCTGCTGGACCTGCAATTTAGAAACTGGAACATTAACTTATGTTCTGGATTTGTCCTATTATTGCTAAATTTTAGATTCAAATTGTTAGGATTATTAACATGCAATGATTGACCTTAGATCAATCATTGCAGGTTCAAGATACATATGCTCCTCAAGCATTCTGTCCATCAGGACATCAAGAAACGTAAATTTTCATAGTTAATTCTTGAGGAATGACCAGAAGAACCCTAACCCTTACAAACCTGTATGTATATATATTAGAATAACAGAGTTGAAAGGGACCTTGGGAGTCTTCTAATCCAATCCCTTGGTCAAGCAGGAGACCCTATATCATTTCAGACAAGTGGCTGTCCAGTCTCTTCTTAAAAACCTCCAGTGATGAAACATCCACATGATTTTCAGCAATGGATTACTGGCATATGTCATCCAGGGGTGCTATTCAGCAGGTTCTGACAGGTTCTGGAGAACCGGTAGTGGAAATTTTGAGTAGTTTGAAGAACCGGTAAATATAACCTCTGATTGGCCCCAGAGTAGGGTGGGAATGGAGATTTTGCAATATCCTTCCCCCAGGAGTGGGGAGGGAATGGAGATTTTGCAGTATCCTTCCCCTGGAGTGGGGTGGGAATGGAGATTTTTTTTTTAATTTTTTTAAATTTGATTTATATGCCACCTTTCTCTGGAGACTCAGGGCGGCTTACAATGCATTAAGCAATATTTTGCAGTATCCTTCCCCTGCCATGCCCACCAAGCCCACCAAGCCATGCCCACAGAACCGGTAGGGAAAAATTTTGAATTTCACCCCTGGTGTCATCTGTCAACCTTTGAATTACAAGAGGTTCTCCCCTTCCCCATAAAAATGCACAAGGAAAAAGAATTGCAAACAATTTATTGAAAACCTCTAGAGTTATTTCGTACATGGACTACATTCCCATAGCAATGTAGAGGTAATGCTGGATGTTTTATTACTTTGTTAAGTCTGCTCAAGTATATCATTTTTCTTTTTTATTCTATTTAGCTTGATGCAACTTTTTATTCTGTATGATTGATAGTCTTTTCATACCATGTTTATTGAAATCTAGCTCATTGGTCAGAAAACTAGGCTAGAACTCTTTTTTTTGGCAGTGGGCATGACTGTTGTACATTTTTAGAATAATTCAATCATGTTTATTGAAGTGATATAATTGAGGAATAGGCTTATAGTGTTTATAAATTACTGCTTTTGGGAAACCGATTTCCCAAAAACGGGAAATCGGGAAATTTACAAACCGATTTGTAAATTAAGATTGTTAGCTAGAATAAATTCAGTTTTTTTAGATAGTAGGCTAGGGAGAAAAACAAATGAAAATATTTGCAATATGTGTGACAGTTCACCTTATTTAAAAGATACAGTAGTTGGACCAGAAAAATAATTGTCACAGTGAAATGCCAAAAACACAACGTTCTAGAAAATCATGCAGAATATCAGGGTTGGGTATTAGGGCTGAATGACTTTAAGAAAGTTAATCAAATATTACGGCCTGTGCCAAAAAGTCAATTTCATAGCTATAGTAAAACAGGGAAGATGATAAATATATATTAAATAACTGCAGTATAAAACCAACTTTTTCAGTGGCAAAAATGGCCCTGAGCAGTATATCAATGCTTTCTAATTGTGAATTTGGTAAAAGATTCTTGTCTCTCCATCTCTCCTTTTCTATAATTATTTAGACTCTCATGTTTTGTGAAAATATGCCATTTTTAATCAGATAGTGCTTAGTATTGTATTAAGATACAAAATGTAGCATGCTAAACATGTGACATAAAATATAAATTGTACTAGATGGCCAGAATTTAAATTTTCAGATAAGTGAGAAGAGATTTTTATATGTTCCACTTTAACCGTGTAGTAAATTCTCTCTCTATAACTGTCCACTGGAGCAATATTCTTAATAGGCATTTATGAAGTAAAAGGTAGCATGTCAGTTAGGATTAAGATTAAAGATAACAAACTCTGTTATACAAGTGGGGTAGGCGTAATTTCCAATCTAAGGAAATGCAATTAAAGCTGCTATATCGGGGATAATGTTAGTAGGAAATGTTACTAATATTATTCCCCATATATCAACTTCAATTGTATTTGCTTGAGTTGTAAATTATGGACATCCTACTTATATAAACTCCCTTATTTTTACAACCCGGTAATTCCTTAATTCAGGGTAGAATCAGGGAAACTGGATGGAGCTGAGAGTTACTGGCCAGATGCTCTTCCTGATGTCATGTGGACTTTGCAGCAAATATTTTTTTCTTTGCTCCCTAGGAGAGAAATATCTGCTGCTACCAAGGATTGAGCTCTCAACCTTCCAAATGGGAGGCAAGCGTCTTCACCACTAGGCCACCAGGCTGCTCTATGGACTTTTATTTATATAGTACCCATATGGCATGCACATACCCAACACACACACATTTTTAACTGTATCTGTTTATCCAATTTGCTCAATATCAACAGGAATACTATTTTTTTTAAAAAAAAAAAAAATCAAATCGGGACTGCATTTCTCATTTTCACTTAGACACTCCATGAGCGTTAGCACTGTAAGCACTGCGGATAAGGGTGAAAATAACATACTAAGTACCATGCAAACTAGTCCGTACTTTTACTGAAAGCATCATGCATTCCTCCTCACAAAGATGCCTTTTTGAAGAAAGAGCTATTTCACACAAAAGTGGAAAACCATGAGCAGGAAATAGTTCTGGAAATCTGATTTTTTTTAAAAAAAAATCCTCATGTTGCAATCCATCCTCCCAACATGGCAACAGCAACTGATCTACAGACCTGGGGAGCACAGATATCAGGCTGAGTGAATATAAAACATACTGATTGAAGCTAATAATCTTCATTGAGAAAATTAGCCACAATGATTTACATTTTTTGGCCCCATGCAGCCTTCTTACAGTAGGTGAGAGTGATTGTTGCACTATTTTGCTATTTCATGGTAGGAAGATTTTGAAGAAAGCTATGTATTCATCTCAATGCCAAGATGTTCTTTGAACTTCATATTAGTTATCTCTTTATGCCCAACAATAATATGAACAGGTATGTTATTTTACTAAAATCTATTCTGCCCTCTAAGTTTGTCAATGTACATATAAAAATGAATGGCCAATTCTGTGCAAGAATACAGATATAAAATCCTTCTCCATGTGGATAATTCATTATTTATCATTCCTGTTAAGGACTTGACCCCATCATTTTTAGAATAATTTCTTTAGTGTATATTCCTTGCACTCCCTTTAGCATACTGGTAGACAGTGCACACTGTCCTTCTACAGTACATCCATTAACATCATTTCTATAGGCCATTCTTTTCTGTGAAATAATCTATTCAGCAGCGACTCTAAAGAAGTAACATTCTATGTGAAATCATATCCTTCAAACCAATGCTGTTAGTGTTTAAATGTTGTAAAATACCAAAGCAACATGCAAAAGCTTGAGGTCATTCAATTATCTGAAATTTGCTACAGAGGAGAAGAAGTATTGAGTCACTTTCAGAAATCTGAAGTTTTCTGCTAATGAGGTAGGAATTATACAAAGGGGGACAAATGTTAAAACTAAAAAAAAAAAAAAACCAAATAAGAAAGAAAGTACATAAAGCTAATTTTGTTGAAATAATTATAAAAGTTGGGATTAGTAGTGCTTCATTTATTCCTATAATTGTAAGAACATTAATTCAACACAGTCCAAGCATTGATATCAGTTAACGTTTTAGCAGATTATTTAGTTGCAGGTCTGATGCATGCCATGCATCAAAATGTAGACTATCAAATTGTACTTTCTGTCAGGGGTGAAATGCTCCTGGTTCGGACCGGATCGCATGATCCAGTAGCGATGGAGGCAGGTGGTTCGGAGAACCGGTAGCAAAAAACCCTGCCCCTCCCCCATGCCCAGCTGAGCCACAGGATCATCAGAGGCTTTTTTTTTTTTACTTTTAAAAGCATTTTTTCTACAACCTCTTCCGACGAAAAAAATGTTTCAAAGCATTTTTTTCTGCAACCTCTTGGCCAAAGAGGTGGTAAAAAAAATGCTTTGAAAAGTCTCTGACGATCCCAGCTGAGTTGCCTGATCGGCAGAGGCTTTTCAAAGCATTAGAAAAAATGCTTTGAAAAGTTTTTTTTAAAAAAGTTGGCCACACCACCCAGTCACATTACCCCCACCACCACCAAGCCATGCCCACAGAACTGGTAGTAACAAATTTTACATTTCACCCCTGCTTTCTGTGCTTGCTATTCCTATAACCTAGCAGTTTCAGTTGTTTTCTCTTCTGAAATTTGAAATCCCAGGTGGTATATGTTTTGTTTACATCATCTTGAAGCCTTGTCTCAGGCTTTTCTTTTAGATCCTATTTTGTTCTAAGAAAACCAGCCAAAATGGAAGCAACTGGAAATAATGTGAAGAACAAAAAGTATTTGATTGCTTTATTTGTGTCTATGAATAACTGAATTAAAGAAAACTCTGCCTTTTTCTTGACCATCTCTTGCTCTCACCCAAGTGACTTAGCAGAATTAGATTTTATATCTTCAAGTGAGAATATTCTTCAGGTGAGATTGCATATAGTTTGCACTGTCTTTAGTTCAATATAAGTAGTCAAGTAATTTCACTGCTTTTCCAAAGTATTTAGTAGTGGTTCCCACTTCAGCTGACATTTCAGATGATAGACCGTGGTCTGTTATTCAAAGATATGCTCATTTTCTCTCCTGTTGAAAAAAATAGGGTGATCATTACAGTATTAGGCATTTAGTATAAGATAGTGAAAAAGCAACAAATAGGGGCAAAAAATATCTCAGAAAATTGCTATGGATAAAAAAGAATCAAAACATGTTATTTATACATTGAGATCTTCCTCCAAGGATCTTTTCCTACACTCAACTAAAGTACAATCCATGCATCCTTGACTAGCAGAAACTCTACTGGCATGGAATTTGCTGCTTTCCAATTCCTATCCTACCTTTATTTCTTATGTTACCTGTCATTGCCTGAGTAACTTCCAAAGCAACAGGTGGTCAGCCTGTCTGTTTTTGTACATTTTGAAGCTTCTCTTGAGTGGTGATAGAATAACGGGGAAACCTGAACAGCAATATTGCTTTGTTGTTGTGGGGAAATATTTTTTGTAAAAAGCAATAAAATATTATTTTAAGGAAAGAAAAAGAAAGAAAGAAAAAAAGAAAGAAAGAAGAAAGAAAGAAAGAAAGAAAGAAAGAAAGAAAGAAAGAGAAAGAAAGAAAGAAAGAAAGAAAGAAAGAAAGAAAGAAAGAAAAGGGAAGGAGGGAGGGAGGGAGGGAGGGAGGAAGGAAGGAAGGAAGGAAGGAAGGAAGGAAGGAAGGAAGGAAGGAAGGAAGGAAGACTGAAACTTATCTCACTCATGATCTAGGGATGAAATGAAAAAAAGAAAAAAATAGAAAACTGCCATTGGGACACATCAGAAAAAAAGTTGTTGCTAAGACATATTTGTGCTATGCTTAGATATGAGTAGGAACATGTCCTGGAAGCAAAGAAACAAAGAAATATGCAGGCTTAACATTTAAAGATGGCCTAACAAAAATTATTTCAACTGAGAATGTAAATCTATGCAAGTTTAGATAGAGGTTTCTCGAAGTTCAGTGGGCATATAGAATTGCTTTCTTTGCTTAAATGGAACTTGGAAACATCTTGAAAGCCAGACCTTCCTAAGTGGATGAAGGTATGGGAAATGAGTTTGAGTTGCTACATCATTCCTTGCTAATCTTTGCCAGTCTTCCTCGGATGTTGTTTTCTTATCTCTTTGGAGTTTAAATAAAAATATTGGTGTTGGACTTGAAATCTAAATATATAATACTATGATATATATATCATAGTCTGAAATCAGCATTTGGAAACAAATATTGCTAGATTAAGGTTATTTTTTAAAAAATGGGTAACTTGTTTAATATAGAAAATTTAGTTTCAGCAAGGCATAACAGTGGTCTCCATCAACAGTGAGAATATCCCTGGTATGCAAGGAGATGCACTGAATGCCATTGCTTTTTGTTGGTATGCTCTGCGGCTAGGCAGGTCTTGCTAACTTCAATTCTTCATCTTCTGACCGTGGGCATAGGAAGGTGAATCGACTTCAGGTTTCTTCAGGCTGAGATCCAGCCACCTGTCCCCCAACAACAGGTTCCTCTCTATCAGTCTGAGCTGGTCATGACAGCATTTGAGAAACGACTCCATGACATCCCATTAGCAAGGTAATTAAAAGGGAGCTGACTGGAAAGACAATTAAAGTAGATTTATAGCTGGCTCAAAAAATATAATCAAAGTGTGCTTATCAATTATTGTTCTCATCAAATTGGACAGAGGCATCAAATGGGATAGTCTAATGATCAGTCCTGAGTCCTCTGTTATTCAGTATGTTCATTAATGATTTGCATGGAGATATTAAGAGATTGCTTATTAAATCTTCTCTAGAAGATAGAAATACAGTAAAACCTTGGTTTAGAGGACTAATAGGGAGGGATGTTCATTAAAGCCAAAGGACTATTAAATGGATATTAGATCAAGAAGATCTTCCCTCTCCCAGTGAAAAAGGGAATTAGAGATACAGTTGACGAGCAAAAAGCAGTGAGATATGTGGGTGCCCAAGTACCACAGCTGCAGTGGTGGGATTCAGCCAGTTCGCACCACTTTGGGAGAACCAGTTGTTAACTTTCTGAGCAGTTTGGCAAACTGGTTGTTGGAAGAAATCATTAGGGCAGAGAACTGGTTGCTAAATTACTTGAATCCCACCACTGCACAGCTGTGATTGTGACTCCAACAACCACATATGTGGTGGATTAGTACAGCAAATATGAATTACAACCAAGAAATTACATGTCACCACATGTAGGGTAAGGATCAGAACTTGGATTAAGCAGAGCCGGAAAGACCACTCATCTCTATGAGCTGGCCCATGTAAGAACTAGAGGAATGGATGGCAGATATAATCAGCAGACTACACATTGAGACTCATTTACTCAACGATCTTCAAGATCCAACAGATTGCTTTGATTGATTTTGATTGCTAAACTGAGAGCCATTACATTAAGGGTTTACTATAAGATTTGAAATGATCTCAACAGGCTGAACCAATAACCTGAAAGTAACAAAATGAAAATTAATAAAGATGAGTGCAAAGTTCTTTCGTTAGGAAGCAAAAAAAAATAAATAAAAATAAACCATGCACAAGGGTTGGATGGATAATAGGCTTGGTATATCTATAGGGAAAAGAACTTGGAATGGCTAATTGCAAATGAAATACAAGCCAGCAATGTGGCATGACTATTATAAATGGCAAATATAATTTTAGACAGCATAAACAGAAGTATAATTTCCAAATCATTGAGAGTAATTGTTCTATTCTATTCATTTGGACAGATGCCTCAAATGCTGTCCTGTTCTGATCATTGTACTTTAAGATGATTTGAAATAAACTGCAAGCAGTTCAGGCAATGATGATTATCAAGTATCTAGAAACCAAACCCTACAAAAGATCTTTATGTGTTTAGCCTTGAGAAAGGACAAGTTAGGCACCATGTACTAGCACTTCAAATACTTCTGGATGTTACACAGAAGATAAAGATTTTTCTTTGTTGTTTCAGAGATAGCAGAATAGTAAGGTCCTGAAGTTACAGGAAAGCAGATTCCAAATAATGTATTTGTTTTTTAAAAAAATATTTCTAAGTGTGAAAGCAAGTTTGACAGTGGAACTAATTACTAAGCCTGAGGTGGGATCTCTTTCTCTTGATGTGCTCGAGCAAAGGAAACTATTCCAATCTTCCTGGGATAGTTTAATTTGAAGATTGAGCAGATTACTAGATTTGGTAGCCCAAGCAATGCTTCCAACTCTAGAATCCTATGATTGAGGGCCCTTCTTCACATAAACTAGTAAAATTATATTTAGGGAGTGGCATCTGTGGTGGGATTCGATTTTTTTTACTACTGGCTCTGTGGGCGTGGCTTGGTGGGCCTGGCATGGCTTGGTGGGCATGGCTTGGTGGACATGGGGAAGGATACTGTAAAATCTCCATTCCCTCCCCACTCCGGGGAAGGTTACTGCAAAATCCCCATTTTGCAGTAAATGGGTGTGGGCCAGTCAGACGTGGTATTTACTGGTTCTTGGAACTACTCAAAATTTCCACTACCGGTTCTTCAGAACTGGTCAGAACCTGCTGAATACCATCTTTGGAGTGGCTATTGGAGAAAGAGTCTTCTTGGTTGTCAATAAATTAACAACATACTCTTCCCATTCACCCCAAAGATTACTGGGCATTCATGTTAATCTTTTTGGCATCAGGCTAAGAGGTACCTTTTCTCTACAACATTCTAGATTATAGGTTTTTAATCCTTATACATTTTGCATGGCATTCCTGTCCTGATTGTACTATTCTGAGTTATGTACTGTATTATTTTCTCCTATATCTGGTGGAAAGAAGAGAAGGGGGATTTGATCCAAATTTTCCCTTCTAAAGAGGGAGAAAGAGAAGAAAACAAAGGAAAAATGGTCTCCAGTTTATGAGGAAATGTCTTTTAAAAAATTGGTCAGAGGGCAGGATTGCTGTAATAATGACCATGACAGCAAAAGAATGTAGACTCTTTAATTAGTCTGTTCACTGTATCTTGCAACAACAGAGAGCGAGCAAGCCATTTAATGAGACATCTTTCTTCTCAGAGCGCCTGACCTATTCTGACATATTTAAATATGGCCTCTTTGATTATGGGGAGAAGAAATGATATAAATAAGAGAGAAGAAAGAGAAGTCAGAATTCGAGTATAAATCAAGAGTAACAATGAATAATGAATAAATATAGATTTTATTATGCTTTGGAAATAATAAACCATAGGTCACACAGGTAGTGGTACAAATATATAAATAAGGACATTCAAATACGAAATGAAAAAGCTCTGAAAAGGAACTTTTAACAGTCAAATGGTTGCAAAAATGAACACGTTCTGCCCTTTAAAGCAGAGAGGATTCTGAGATCCAATAAATTGAAATCACTGTTTAAATAATATCAACTGTAGGTTTTAAAAATAGTTAAATAGTAAAAGCATAGACAGCAGACACATACTGATTAAAAAGCTTTGTTGCAGTCTACCCATTAAAAATTGTATGATATAGCATATTAAGAGTCCCTGGAGAATGTAGACAAGTGTTCCCTGTGCTAAAAAGGTAATATAATAAAGGCCTGATATGCTTCACAAAAGAGAGAGTTCTGCAACTCAGCTGCCAGCATTGAAATGTTCTGCTCTCAGACTACCCGTCCTTGCCTTGAGCATGGATTTAGAACTGGAGCAGGCTCCAGAGGATTATTTTAAAGTCTAAATAATCACATATAGAAAGACAAGTTCTTCAGGTACTATGGCTGAAAGGAACTAGGAATGAAGTTTATATAATCCCGGTATAATACAATCATAGCATCCAGCTTCAATGGGTGAACTTGCTGCTACTTTTTATACCAACCAAATGTTTTGATCTATCTTCAAGGGCAGCCCCTCATATAAACCCATCCAAACATCTAGACCGGGGTGAACTCCCGCAGGTTTTGACAAGTTCTGGAGAACTGGTAAATGCCACCTTTGGCTGCCCAGAGTGGGGTGGGAATGGAGATTTTACAATATCCTTCTCCCAGGAGTGGGAAGGGAATGGGGATTTTGCAGTATCCTTCCTCTGTCACGCCCACCACACCACGCCCACCAAACCACACCACGCCCACCAAGCCATGCCCACAGAATCGGTAGTAAAAAAATTTGAATTTCACCACTGATCTAGACAGGAAGTTAGCAAAATATAGTGACAATATTTTCCCAGGAACCTGGTTAATCCTGAAACCACTTTTTTAATACATACCCATGGAGGGAAAATTGAAATGGTACCTGACCACTGTAAGACCAAATATAGTTGACCAATAGTAGACCAAACCTGAGAGAATGTCCATGCCTGAACACAAAATAATCATTATGATCACATTAGTTATTGTTTCTCCCACAATGAAAGATATGAGATGTGAAACTCCAGTGGTGGAAATGCAAGAAAGGGAGGACAGATACTTTATAATAGTTCAATTTATATTCCACCTTTTATATAGGAGGTCAATGTAATACATTTATAGCTCCGTGCTCCAATTTTCCCTACAACAACTCTTCAAGATAATATTATCTGGATATAATGACCTAGAGATCAGAACAAAATTTGACTCATTGTCTCTCCTCCAAAAAAGAAAAAAAATGAGAAAATTGTAATAATATTCAGATATGAACTAATTGAAAATTGCTGCTAAGAGCCCAATACATTATTCTTCTGAGTAGTATATAGAAACGGAGAAAAAGAGGTTGTTAATTCAGGCTTCATTCAGTTCCTCATTCACTTTTCTCTTCAACAGCATATCCTACTTTTTAATAATAATAATAATAATAATAATAATAATAATAATAATAATAATAATAATAATAATAATAATAATAATAATAATAATTTTATTTCTATCCCGCCCTTCTCCCAAAGGACTCAGGGTGGTGTACAGCCTATTTAAGACAAAACAGCAATTTAAAATTTAAAATAATTAAATAAATTGGCTCAGATTTAAAACCCCAAAAATTTAAATACCCCAATTTAAAACTATTATGTTGATAGTCCAGCCTGGCGGAACAACAGGGTCTTCAGTGCGCAGCGAAACACCCGGAGGTCGGAGATCTTATGTATTTCCGGGGGCAGTTCGTTCCACAGGGCTGGGGCTCCCACAGAGAAGGCCCTCCCCCTGGGTGTTGCCAGCCGACATAACTTGGCCAATGGCACCCGGAGGAGACCCTCTCTGTGGAAGCGAACTGGTCGGTGGGAGGCTATTGGTGGCAGAAGACGGTCTCGGATGTACCTGGGTCCTATGCCATGGAGCGCTTTAAAGGTGGTAACCAACACCTTGAATTGCACCCGGAAGTCCACTGGGAGCCAGTGCAGCTCGCGCAGGAGGGGTGTCACATGGGCACAACGAGTTGCGCCCATAACCACCCGCACGGCCGCATTCTGGACCAGTTGGAGCCTCCGAGTGCTCTTCAAGGGGAGCCCCATATAGAGAGCATTACAATAGTCCAACTGGGAAGTAACAAGGGCATGAGTGACCGTGCGCAGGGCGTCCCGATCCAGAAAGGGCTGCAACTGGCGAATCAGGCGAACCTGATAAAAGGCCCCCCTGGCCACGGCCATCATATGCTCTTCTAAAGACAGCCGCGCGTCTAGGAGGACACCCAGATTGCAAGCCCTCTCCGTGGGGGGCAAAGATTCACCCCCAATAGTCAGCGATGGCACCTGCTGACTATATCGGAGCGCCGGAAGCCATAGCCACTCGGTCTTGGAGGGGTTGAGTCTGAGCCTGTTCCTCCCCATACAGACCCACACGGCCTCCAGGCAGTGAGACATCACATCAAGGGCATCGTTGGGGTGGTCTGGGGTGGAGATGTACAGCTGAGTATCGTCAGCGTACAGATGGCACTTCACCCCAAAACCACGGATGATCTCACCCAGCGGCTTCACATAAATGTTGAGCAGGAGGGGCGAGAGGACCGACCCTTGCGGCACTCCCCATGTGAGACACCTCGAGGTTGACCTCTGTCCCCCTGCCAACACGAACTGCGAGCGGTCGGAGAGGAAGGAGGAGAACCACCGCAAAACGGTGCCCCCTATTCCTAATCCTCAATCGCTGCAGCATGATACCATGGTCAATGGTATCAAAAGCTGCTGAGAGATCTAATAGGACTAGGACAGAGGAGCAACCCCTGTCCCGAGCCCTCCAGAGATCATCCACCAACGCGACCAATGACGTTTCTGTGCTGTACCCCTGCCTGAAGCCCGACTGGTACGGGTCTAGATAGATAGCTTCATCCAGATGCCAGGGAAGTTGTCATGCCACCACGCTCTCAACAACCTTCGCCACAAAACGAAGATTGGGGACTGGACGATAGTTGGCTAATTCAGCCAGGTCCAGGGAAGGCTTCTTGAGGAGGGGCCTCACTTCCGCCTCTTTCAAGGCGGCAGGAAAGGCACCCTCACTCAGAGAAGCACCTATAATCCCCTGGAGCCAGCCTCGTGTAACCTCCCGGGAGGCCAGTACCAACCAGGAGGGACACGGGTCCAATAAACATGTGGCGGCACTAATCTTACCCAGAACCCTGTCCACATCCTCGGGAGTCACAGGATCAAACTCCTCCCAGATAACATTCTCAAGACCTGCCCTGGTCTCCTCCCGTGGACTCATCCAATCGGAGTCCAAGCCATCCCGAATCCGGGCAACTTTATCGTGCAGGAATTGCACAAAATCCTCAGCATGACCCTGCAAGGGATCTTCCCACACTCCCCCCCCCCGAAGAAGGGAGTGGGTCACCCTAAACAGGGCGGCTGGGTGGTTCTCTGCAGATGCGATAAGAACGGAAAAATGGTTAGATTTTGCTGCTTTTATCGCCACTAGGTAGGTCTTGATATAAGACCTCACCTGTGTCCGGTCGGAATCGGATTGACTAGTCCTCCAAATGCTCTCTAGGCGTCTTTTCCGATGCTTCATCTCTCTCAGCTCCTCAGAGAACCAAGGAGCTAATTGAGATCGGCATCGGGTCAGAGGCCGCAAAGGCACGATGCGGTCCAAAGCTCCAGCGGCCGCCCTTTCCCAGGCGGCCACCAGCTCTTCAGTCAAGTCGTGTGTTAGAGTCTCAGGAAACGGCCCAAGCTCCATCAGGAACCTTTCGGGATCCATCAGGCGCCTGGGACGGAACCATCTGGTCGGTTCCGTCTCCCTGCGGTGGGGGCAGGCGGTAGGAAAGTCTAATTGAAGGAGTGAATGATCTGTCCATGACAAGGGTTTAATATCTAGGTCCCCTCTACCAAGATCATTCAACCACTGACCAGAGATAAAAATCAAGTCCAGAGTGTGTCCCCCTATGTGAGTGGGGCCTTGAACTAACTGGGTCAGGTCCAAGGCCGTCATGGAAGCCATGAACTCCCGAGCCACCTCTGACGCCTCACCTGTGGATGGGAGGTTGAAATCCCCCATGACAATAAGTCTGGGGGTATCGCCGCCACCCTGGCAATGACGTCGAGTAGCTTGGGCAGGGTCGCTGCCATGTGGCAGGGAGCCAGGTACGTAGTCAGCAAACCCATCTGCACCTCACGGCCCCACTTCACACAAAGGGACTCACATCTGGCTATCTGAGGAACAGTGGTCTCCCTCGGACAGAGACTCTCCCTAATGATCACCGCCACTCCCCCCACCCCTCCCCTGGGCCCTTGGCTGATGAAATGCACAGAAACCTGGCGGGCACATCTCGACGAGGGGGACTCCCCCCTCTTGGCCCAACCAGGTCTCCGTAATACCTGCCAGGTCTGCTCCCTCCTCCAATGCCAGCTTCATTACATGGCGACAATTCTATCCTTGGAAAAAGTATTTCTTCTTCTCTGAAAATATTCCAGAGTGACAATGCCCTCTCCTCAGCTTCCAAAATGGAAGCCTCAGTATGATGAAATTCTTCCATCTTGGCTCTTTTGTAGCATCAAATATTTACTGAGGCACTAATTCAGTCAGTTTCCAGAAATATTATAACAGAGATATAATTAGTGGTAAGTGTTCAGAAAGATTGTTTGCAATGGCAAGTACTGAAAGTATCTGTTGTGACCCAGGCCTACGTAGTTGATATTAAATGCAAACAGTCCCAAAAAACAAACAGATTTTATTAAAACAGCTGAGAATTAACTCATTCTCAGCGTATTCTAAATGAAATGAAAGCAAAGTCCTTAAAACACCAGTCTTTAGTTTATCTTTGACCTTGGGATAATTAAGCAAACTGCCAAAGGTTTTTCTTGGCAACAATTCAGGAACAGAAGAAATAATTACAGCCAAACGAGAAGCAATTCTCTCAATGTTGTTTTCCAGCAAAGAGGCCAAGAGCCATTGCTGGTCTTTTAAGCCTTATGGGAGGGGCCAATCATCTCTTGACCCTACTCCTGAGTTGTCCTCTCTGCTTTAGCTGCTCCTGCCTTCTGACAGCTCTTTTCATACGTGCACTAGGAATAGGCTCCTCCTGTTCCTCTGCCTCTCTACTGTCAGCCTCTGGAGACTCCAAAGTTTGCACATCACTCCCCGATGGCCCTGGCCCCATCTCTGCCTCTGATGCAGAGCCCTCATCTGGGCCTTCCCCAGCCTCCAGGACTGGCCCATGTTCTTGCTCAGCCTCATCGCTGCCCAACTCTGCTGTCAGCTCCGCAGGCTGCTGGCGGATCACAACAGTATCTGCAGTACAAAATGTCCTGTCAAGATGGTAATACAAAATACCGTGATTGTTTGTTTGTTTTTTCAAGCATTTGCCTAGATACATATTAGATTTAGTATTGAGTGGTGTGGTGGCCTAGCGGTTGAGCTCTCGCCACACAATCAGGAGGCTGTTAGTTGGATCCTAGGTAGAGGCAAATATTTCTCTCTCTGGGCACATTGAGAATATATCTGCTGAATATAACTCCTTATTGGGAACAGGAAGGGCATCTGGCCAATAAACACTCAGCTCCATTTAGTTGCCCAGACTCCACTCCACAAGGGATTATGGGATCATTAAAAGAAGATGATAATATTAGATTTAGCACTAAAGTTCTCTGTTTAGGATTTCTTTATGGATAAAGAGGGAGAGGTGGTTTTTAAAAACTAAAATAGTCTACAAAGAAAAGAATAAAGGAAAAAACATGGTTGTCATAAGCAGACTGTATCACCTCATTTATATGCATCTCCCATTTCCACCTTCTTATTTCTTTCATGTAACAGAAATTATTTGGACCAAATTACATGCATTAAGATCAGGGTTCTAAATATACTGGGCCTGAGAATCAGCCTCTTGCCTCTCTTACTTCATGACAATTTATACATCAATCTGTTCTGCATTAGACTTTATTTCTTGATTATTTATTTATCTATAATATTTAATTCACCAAATTATAAGGAAAGCAACCATGATATGGCAACCACAGCCAAAAATTGTCTTAACTTTCTATTTACACACCAAGAATGAAATAGTAAATATTTCCTTTACCATGGAAACATTGAAACTGACCCCTTAACCATCCTTATGCTGTAGAGCAGGGGTATCAAACTCAAGGCTAGGGAGTCAGAGCCGGCCCATGGGGTGCTTAGATCTGGCCTACGGGGCAGCCCTGGAAACAGTGAAGGACTGGCCCGCAGTGCCTCTGTCAGCGAAAACAGAGTTCAGGAGGGCTGTGTGCACCCCTCCTGAACTCTGTTTTTGCTGGCAGAGTTGCAGGAGGCCATCGCAGCTAAAAATGGATCTTGGGAGCCTGTTTTCGCTAGCAGAGCTCAGGCCATCACAAGTGCCCCTGACACGAGTGACGTTGAGCTGGCCACACCCACCCTGGCCACATTCACTCCAGCCCACTGAGGTCAAACACAATGTGGATGCGGCCCTCAATGAAATCGAGTTAGACACCTCTGCTGTAGAGGAACTGAAGCAACAACTCAGAAGAAGATCTTGAAATATTAGTATCTTCCTTTGATGTGAAAGTCCATACAGTCAGTATTTCAATGCTGCATAGAAAAGAACCTTCAACATCTTTGCTTTCTCACAGAGTTAGGAAATTTAGGAAAGGGTAAAACTGGAAGGTTTTCTCTCTCATTGCCACATTGTATAATCAGTGTTTTAAATATATTACCCAGAAATTCTGATCTGTTTAGTATTTTTGGATTCTATTTAATCTTATTTTGATATACCTTGATAACCTTGATATCAAAGTCCATGGGATTGCATTTTATAGTTCTGTCTTTATGGGTTGGTTTAATATCAGCATATTTGACTTCTCCATGCTTGCCTTTAGGATTGCAGCAGAAAAAGATTGAGAAGGGAATTAATGGTTGTCCACTGTAATCTGACAAATCAGATATCCTAGCAGTTCCCATGCAAATCGGCCATTGAATTAATTTGCCTGGCAGAATGTTTGGTTTTAATCTTGAAGCATTAATGATTAATTCCTAAACTCTGGGATAGGGTGAAATCAGAGTTGGAATATAGTGCCCTTGGTTGCACCAAAGGAGACTGATTGTGGTGCTAAGTTTCATTGATTACATTTTTATTTTTATTTATTTTTTCTCCTTTTCTTTGATGTTTGGTTTTATGTAACTGTTGTGAACTCACAGTTGTGGTTCTGAGACAGGTAGCCATAGTCAAACAAACAAACAACTCCATATGAACATCAGAAATATTTTTTTAATCCTGTCCAATGGGAAATCATGAAGAAATGTGTGCTAATTGTTTCTTCCTCAAACTAGACTATCCATCCAATCAAAGCACAAAGGTTCCATATAGATCTGGGGTGTAGATGCATGTGCATGCACACACCCATGCACAGAGAGAGGGAGAGGGAGGGAGGGGGAGAAGAGGAGAGGGAGGGAGGGAGGGAGGGAGGGAGAGAGAGAGAGAGAGAGAGAGAGAGAGAGAGAGAGAGAGAGAGAGAGAGAGATGCAATAACGCTTACAAATAATTGACCATACAAAAGTCCTTCATTTCTACAGTTGCTGGAGCAAATGAAATTCCTCACATTGCTAACAATGCACAACTAGAACCTCCTTCCCTTGCTTCTTCCCCATCTGCTTGGCCTTTCCTGATTCAGCTGCCCAAGTTTAGAAAGGCAGTTCCAAAAAGCCCTAGACCGACACTTTGGCTTTTACGTCAAAAGGAATTCTATAGTTAATGCAATAGGCACCAAGATGCCAATTTCTCAAAAGTATTCTTCTTATAGCTGTGAAAAAGGTTTGTTTATGTTGAGGATACACTATGGTATAAAACTTGAAAATAAAACTGGGCAACATTTTCATTTTAGTGTTCTCCCTCTTTCCCTGATCATATTGTGTTTTGGGAAGCAAGAAAACTTGACTGAATTTTAGGGGTCCTGGGAGAGGGTCCTTTTACCTAAGCATCACAATGTGATGGGAGTTCTTTTCGTTGCAGTATTAGGAATGTTTCTTGGTTACTTTCTGTCCAGTTATAAAAAACTCAGTAGCCTCTCACCCCATCACACTCATTATAATGTTCCTGTGGGACTTTGAAACATTAATGGAAAGGGATGGGCTCATCAGAGGGGGTGGGAAGGTGTTGGGAAGCATGCATGGGTGGGTATGTTTCATATGTCTTTTCCTGAGATTACACACTCTGAATCTTCTTTGCCACTCCAAAATCATATCGCTGCACTTCCATCATGTATAATAGTGAAACCTCTTGGGGTTATGTGAAGGGTTGACCCAGGGTTCCTGGAATCTTAGATCCTGCCATTCCTGTTAAAGGATTTTAAGAGAATGAGGCTGCCATTTCTGGAATGGAAGATGATTCCTTTGTTCCTTTATTCTTTTTAAAAAAAAAAACACAATTAAATAAATTGCACTTCCTCTGATCTTGTTAAGAGTCTATTTGAATTCCCTATGGGGTTGTAAATCCTTCAAAAAGAACTATGCATCTATCTGTCTATTTCCTGTTTGTCAATTTATTTATTTCTTTAGGCCAATGACAGAAAGGAAAGAATTGAAACTTTGCAGATCCCAGGAGAGAAAGCAAATGAGGTCTCCATCAGATTAGGATGCATAGTAGCAGCTAGCATTGTGGTTTGCAATCTGCATCAAGATTCCGCTGTGATAAGCAGCATCACCTGTAAAGGTGGAAATCGGAAAAGGAAAACTTTGACTTTTAAAAACAAATGGCTGTCACATTCATTTAATTAGAATTCCCAACTTTTAAATTTAATCTAATTCTTGTTAACACTACTTGAAAACCCTTGACCCCAATGTAGGACAACAGAAGCCTGTAAAAATTGGATTGTCAGAATGAAAAAAGCATCGCTGTCATTCTTTTCTTGACTTCAGAAGTGATTGCCAAAGCTGATATACTCAGAACAGAATCAATGATGTGCAAGAAAAAGTCATCAACCAGCTAAGGGAAAATTCAAGGTTAGCCTTTAAAAACAGGTATCTTTTTATAAGACCCGAATAAATAATAATCCTTCTTCATTTGTTTTGTCACATGTATTCTCAGATTCTACATGTATTATGTGAAAGGTGCAAAGGGGAATCTTTTTATGTTAAAGTCAAGTTTACAAAGAGTATTTTTGTGTAAGCAGCATTACTTGCATTTGTTCATATTGCACAGTTGGTTGGCAATTGAACATTGGATTGATTGAAATCAAACTAAAGTAGGAAAGTTATTAAGATTTTGTAGGACTCAACTCATGGAATAGTGCAGGTGAGAGATGAGAATGAATGAAGATGGGTAGGGTTTTGAGAAGAAGTGAATTGAGCAATACCAAATAGCAATGGTCTTGCTGTGGATGAGACCATAGTTAACAGTAGACAGGTGGAGGTTCAGAGTTAGGGTTAGAGGAAGAAGGATAAGATTAGTATTAGACCTGGATTTGAATGGCGGTAGTTCCATCCTTGGACAGCAATGTAAATTTGAAAAAATAAAGCTGTACACAAAAAGAATACATTTACATGAGAGTGGTATCAACAGGAATGGAAAAGCTTGTCCAATAGGAGAGCTTGCTACAAAGACTAGCACAATGGAGATTTTGAAATCAAGATGGATGCTAATGCCCGTGATGACTTATGAGCTCTGGATGGATGGTCAAGGGGAGAGGAACAGATTATGAATAGGATTTATTTATTTTTAGATTTGACTTCCTGGGTTAAAACAGAGAAGTTATAAAATTAACTCTTTTCCTGAAGTCAAGGAAATGAGGCTAGAGAAAGTCCCAGTTTCTCCAATGCACAATTAAGATACATAGATAGTAAGGTAGGGAGTTCCAGAAATTTTATTTATTTATTTGTATCCAAGAGTCATTGGATACAAGATGGGTGGCAAATAAATTTCCTAATACATAAATCCTGTCTTTATTATTTTTACAAATAACTCAAGTGGTGAACATGTCCAACACACTTTCCTTCTCCTATTTCCCCACAACAACAACCCTGTGAGGCAAATTCAACTGAGAGAGAGAGAGAGTGAGTTACTGGCCCAAAATTATCCAGATGGCTTTCATAGCTAAGGTGGGACTTGAATTCATAGTCTCCTGCTTTCTAGCCTGGTGCTGTAGCCACTAGACCAAACTGATTCCTGAAAGCAATGGCTTTTAAAGGTTGTATTATAAACTGAGGAGGGAAGATGGGTGAAATGAGAAGTTGTGGGATTATTGGAGTCCACCATGGCTGAAATTAGTGGGTATTTGAGGTTTACACTGCATAATCTACAGTAGGGGTGTCAAACTTGTGTTGTCACGGTGTCATCACATAACATATCGGGACTTTTTCCCCCACTAAACCAGGTGGGGGTGGGGCCAGCACATGACCCATCCAGGCCACAGGCCGCAAGTTTGACACACCTGATCTACAGAGATCCCTTTAACATGGAGATCAGGACTGGTCTTGCTATATATGTAGCAAGTGCTTGAGGAACTGGAGGATAATGGGGAGCATAGAATGCTAAGGAAACAATGATGGGGGTTCACATTGAGACTCTTATAGCAAAGAAATACCTGGCATTGGGGAGACACAAGAAACATCCCTATTATAAGCCAGTGTGGTTTTTTTTCTTATTTAATCAACTTGTATGCCACCTCATTTACAAAACTGACAATCCCATATTTGGGATTGACAGCAACAAAATAGTAACAATTAAAAATACAGGAACAGCCAAAAAAAGCAAAATATTACCTAACAACAAATCAGGGAAAGGGCAAACAATATCCAATCATAATCAGAAGTGAAAGGCTTTCTCGTTCAACCATTTTTGAATCTTTTCCCAAAACTTCCTAATCTGAGGGCAGGTCCACCACTGGTGAAAAAAAGTACCCCTGGCCGAATTACACTTCCAACATTTGTCTGAAGATCCAGGGAACATTTTAGCTATCCTAGCTGGTGGGAGGTACCACCTATAAATCATTTTGTAAAAATTCTCCTTAAATGCCGCTGATAGTGTCAATTTCATTGAACTATTCCATATTCCCTGCCATTCTTCAAGTTGCATCGGTCTTCCTAAGTTTCTCCCCCAGGCAATCATTGTATCTTTTACTATCTCCTCAGCTGTATACCATGATAGCAAAAGATTATAGGTCTTAGATATAAATTTTGTTTCAACACCCAGAAGAACTCTATCCAGCGGTTGTGTTGTTTGGTAGATACCATACTCTTCTTTGTCTTTACAGAATCTAGCTTGAATTTGGACGTATGGCCACCAATCTATATCTATTCCTTTTAATTGAAGTTCCTTTCTTGATGTTAAGTTCCCTCCTCCATCCATCAGGATATTGTAGGTCCAATTTCTTTTTATATTATAAACAGTCAGATAGGTTGCCATCTCCAATGGGACAACCCATTTAGGAACTTTTAGGAAAGTTTGTTTCTTCACCTTTTCTCATACTTTTATTAAAATTCTTCTAATATAGTGGTTAGTAAAATATTTAGATTGTTTTCCTTGTTGTGCCCACAAAGCTGAATGCCAGCCTTGGTGAAGATCAAATTCCTCAACCGTTAATATGTGTTTTCTCAAAAGGGATACCCAGTCTCTTATCCAAAGAAGGGACGAGGCTTCCCCCTAACTCCAGATTCTTACTTACTCGGAATCAAGCTAAAAGACATGGGCAAACAAGATTGGCATCTATTCATCCATATTACAACAGCAGCGAGAATGGCACTGGCCCAGCAATGGAAAAATGCAAATACACCATCAGATCAACTTATAATAAATAAGATATTGAACTGTGCCGAATTGGACAAATTAATGTATATCCTAAGAGAGAGAAAAGAATCCATATACTACAGTAACTGGGAACGCTGGTATATATGGCTAAACAAGAAGACAAACATAGAGTAAACAATATAATATTAAATATATACTTAGTTATAATTAGATAGTGTTTGGTATTCAAAATAGTCAATGTTATCTGAACCAAAAAATTTACTGGGATGTAACTATGAATAGGTATCTGGGGGATCATTATGACCCCCGGTTAGTCTTTCTTTGTGGTTGTCTTTATGTGTTGTGTTGTGTACCCATATATATATATATATATATATATATATATATATATATATATATATATATATATATATATATATATATATATATATATATATATATATAACTCATATCTGTTTGATAATTACAGTATATGTTTTTTTTATTTGTAAATAATTAATAAAGATCAATTTAAAAAAAAAGTAAAAGACTTTATGCGTGACAACATAAACCTTAAATTATACTCAAAAGCCCACTAGTAGCAAACTTAGTTTGCAAAGCAGAGATGTTACATGGGTAAAATGAAGACATCAAAACTACTCGCATCCCCATATTTTGAACCAGGTATAGCTTCTAAGTGGCCTTCAAAAACAGCCCATTATAGAATGAATCTCAGTTGACCAAATAGGAGGTAATCAAAGCATGAGTATGAGAAAAATCTCTTAAATCAGAAAAGTCACAACTGGTGCACAAGACAGATCTATGCAAAATCCCTCCTGACCACAAGTGCTATCTAGTCATTAACTATAAGCTGGTTAAGATACTGGGCTGGTTTGAAATGGAACTTACAATGTCCCAGTTGTATTCCATTTGGTACTTTGGTGCATTCAATTTACAATTCTGTATCTAGGATACTTTGTCAAAGAAAGCCATAGAGTGTTATCCCAGTGTCAGCAATTCCTCTGGTGTAAAACCCAATTTCTGAACTCTGTCTTCAATTTGCAGTTTCCAGATTATTGGGATTTGTCTAGCAAGATAAGAGATGTCAAATGTTAGGGCTGAAAATGAATCTTTAGACAGTATTTGAAAATACTTAGCCATGTCCTTTTCTCAACCCTCAACAGTCCTACCGTCAACTCTAGGGCTCCATTAAGAACACATCTTGCTGCCTGGAGCAACTTTTGTTAGAGGTTAATTTGTACTCTTTTGAGTTTAATGTAATTGATACCTGGATTTAGCTGAGTCCCATATAGAACCTTGACCTCAAATAAATGCACTATAGTTAGGATAACAGTGAGCTTCTACAGCAGAAAAATGGAAGAATGGTTGCTGAATTTTTCTGGATACTATGGCCGTCTCTATGTTATGAGCATTTTGTTTCCTTGAGTACTATAGTGCAAACATCAAATAGAAAAAAACAAAATACCAGATCAATGAATTTTCCATCAAGTCTCTAGGGTAGTTTTTATTTCCCCTTGCCAAGTGCACACACTTAGTTTTTTCATAATTGATTTGCAATGATGGTTGAAAATGAATAGTTCCCATGGTCCTTCTCAATCAACAGAAAAAAAAATAGTATGTCATTTCTTTAAAGCAGTACAGATATATAACTATTTGCCAACTTGGAGGGAATGATGTTCTTTATTTAAGGGCCTCACCATTACACTGACATAACAGTTAAATAATAGTAGAGCCATTACCCTTGCTTAATTCCCATGCTGCTTAATATTACATCTGAGAGGTGGCCTGCTATGTTACAGTTCAAACTCAGTTTGACATTGTTATGAAGTGTGTCAGAGAGTGAGGATCTGTCTGTCAAATTTTATAGGCTTTCATCTTAGGCCAAAGGGTTTCCCTCAAGTTTGAATAAAATGCCTGCTTGAAATCTATAAACAGAGTAAGCAGAGCTGACAGGAGCCTGGCTATATTTTTCAGTCACAAAGGATGGTATCAAACCAACGTTGTAACATTTAATTTGGTTTAGTGTAATTTATTCTAAATCCTGCCTGTTCCAACCTATCAAATTCTCTTTTTCCATCCAATCTAGCAGTTTCCAACAAATATATCTGGCACAATTCTTAATTAGATTTAAAAGGCCTTTTTTTCCCCTTCGGTTTAAATGTGTCTGATTCTCAGAGACCTCCTCAACAAATTTCTTCAGTTTTCTTGGCAAGTTTTTTTTTTAGAAGTGTCTTGCCCTTTCCTACTTCCTAGGGCTGAGAGAAATTGATTGGTCCAAGATCACCCAACTGGCTTTCTGCTTAAGGTAGAACTACAACTCACTGTCGCCCAGTTTTTAGCCTGCTATCTTAACCACTACACCACCTTCCAAAATGTCCTGAATATTATGTTTATCCATCTAAAGTTTCAAAAATTATTTTGATAGAAGACATTGAGATTAGAAGCACATGTCACAAGGAATTACAAGGTTCCTTTCAGATCAGTTTTGGGTCAAACCATTTGGAATTAAAAATAAAATGATAAGGGATTGTTTCTTTCAAAGTTAGCCAGCGGATCAATAAATAAAAACCAAGCATTTTAAGTAGGAAATAACATTAAAAAACATTGTGCTGTCACATTCAGTCTGATTACAATACGTCTTTTGAGAAAATGTGTTGCCCTGCAATCAAAAAAAAAAAAAAAAGAGTAAACATTCTGTAAATGCATATATATATCAAATAATTCCTACCTAATAGCTCACCTGTTTGAGGGTGATATCTTGAAGTTACATATATTTGTTTTTTAATGCCACTCTTCTAAGAGGAAGCATCACATTAACATTAATGTGATTACATTTCCATTGTTATATTTCTGTCCTGAAACCATGTAAGTAAATAAGAGCCTTGGTGGCACAGCAGACTAAAGCACTGTTAAGTAACACCAGCTGCCTGCAATTACTGCAAGTTCAAATCTCACCAGGCTCAAGGTTGACTCAGCCTTCCATCCTTTTGAGGTAGGTAAAATGAGGACCCGATTTGTGGGGGCAATAAGCTGACTTTGTATAAAAAAGAACACCGCTTGGGGGGAGGGGGCGAAAGCCCTACTAAGCAGGTATATACAAAAGTATGAAGGCTATTGCTTAACGCATTGTAAGCCGCCCTGAGTCTCCGAAAAAGGGTGGCATATAAATTGAACCCATAAATAAATAAATAAATAAATAAATAAATAAATAAATAAATAAATGTATTTATTATATGTATAAAATTATGTTTCTTCTCACTTAGTAAGTTTATTGCAATTTTATTTTTTTTAATGTCATTGGCATGTGTCATCCGTTCATTGATTAATGGTCATGAATCTATAATGGACATGTTCAATGCTACAGTTTACATGTACGAAGACACACCAATACTTCAGCATTAACATGGCCTCCCCAGCACCAATATCCGGGTCTCAAAGCATGTTCAATAGTTAGTTTCAGCTGCATATACATAGAAGTTAGTTTCACACAATACACCAAACTATGCATTATTTTAATCCTGCTTTCTAGCATAAGCCACTATGATTGAGTTGATACATCATAAATTTTCAGTTCATACAATACACTTAGCCAAAATCAAAGAGGCCCATTATGGTAGATGACAAGCAACATGAATCTCCACTGTATTCTTGTTGTGGCCCATCAGCGGCCTGTACAGCTAGTAGCTGATTCCAACAGCGAGGAGGCTGGTGTGGTGCTGCGCCAGCAGCCTGTGCAGCTGGCATTCAAGTCAGACAATGAGGAGGCTGGAGAAGATGTGGTGCCAGAGGCGGGGATTCAGCCAGGGCCTTCAGAACTTCCAGAAGCTCCCATAAGTGAAGAGGAAGAAGAGGAGGAGCCTCTTCTCGATGCCCGGGTGCACAGAGCTGCCAAAAGGCAGGAGTGGCTCCTCAGGAGGAGGTCTCCTCAAGGGTAAGGCTTGGGGCTAAGTGGCCACTCAGCCTATTTAAGGAAGGATGATGACTGAGGCAATTTGCAGGAAACAACTTAGTTCATTCTCCTTCACGTCTTGATCTTAGTTCTCTGCAAATTGCTTCTGGGCTTTCTGCCAACCATAGTAAGTTTACGATTATTTATTCTTTGGATTCTTGTAGGCTGTTAAAAAAGTTAATTAACAGCCTTTGTTTGAAAAAAAACTGATTTAATTTAGTAAACTAAGGTTTGTACAGACTGTGTGTGTTGCATTCTTTGGGGTCTGTAGCTGGGGCAGAACAATTCTCTTACACATGCACTCCACCTCTAATTACCACCCTCCACCTTTAACCTCTAATTACCTTGTGAAGATATTTCTTCTTTTTTTTTTTTTTTGCTTTTTAAATAATATTTATTGTATTTTCATTTATAAGCATTATTAAATGATGCTGCTTTAGGCTTATTGCTCCAGATAGTCCTCCCTTAGCAACTGCCTTGGGTAGTGACCATTCACTGTTACTATGCTGATGAGAAAAAAACAACAACTTTGCAACCAATCCTCATATTTATGACCTTCAGAGGTCTGTAAAGCAAAGAAAAGCTGAAGTAAGGTTGTAAGTACAGTCATGTTTTTGCTTTACAATTTTGTCTAACAACCAAGTTGCCAGCCCCAATTGTGGTTTGCTTACACAAGGGCTAGCTGTATTCTCAACGTCTGGGTATAACTATTTGTAATAAATATATTAAAAATAAACTTGATAGGAACATGTTTAAGTTTGAGTTCAGAATGTTTTGAAAGTATTGTTTTATCTTATTTAGAAATAATATAATTGTATCATTACATTTCTGATACAACTTTCTACTCTTTTACTGTAAATCTTGGCAGCTAGAACTCAATAGCCCTTGATCCTTCAGTTAGACTGATTGTTTAAAATGACAGATAGCTCATGGCAATGGAAGCAAAACAATGTATATATTTGCTTTCCTGTCTATAGATTTAAAATAATGTGACAAATTGGAAGAAATGTGTAGACAATTTTTAAATATTCACATCCCAGTCTTTAAAAGCTGCAGGACCACACAGTCCAAGAAAGTCCAATTGCCTTTTGGAAGTGCAGAATGTTACAGTTGCTGGTAAAGTTTGCCAGAACTGAATCACGAATGAACTTCAACATTAACTGATCTTAAAAATTATGTGGGATGTCTTGTTTTTTCCAAAAGTCTTTCTTTTCATGTGTAATTGTAGCTGGAAAAGGATAGAAAGAAGTGGCAGAGGAAATTCCAAAAGCGAATGATGAACGTGTCCTTGCAGCCTTATGTTGCCCTTCCTTCATATTAATAGAACTAAGAGAGTGGAATTGTTCCATTTTCTCCCCTGGAAATGGTAAAAAGATGTTAGGGGAAAAAAATTCAAAAGTTGTGATAGAAAGTCCAACAGTTCTAATAATTCTCCCTCACTTCAAGTATTCTTTAGATAGTAAAGGGACCGTTTCTTACTGAGGACATTAGAGATAATTCCCTCTGTCTCCCCATCTCCAATTTAGATGCCCACCCCCAATTTTCTTCTACAGGTTCACTATATCAGCCGTTATTTTATTAGTAATAGCATTTAGCTATTGATAGCAGAGGTCCATGTTTCTCTGCCCATGAGCAGAATTCTGTAGAAAGAGATTCTTACAAATGAAGGCAAAGAAGAGATACTCTTCTCCAGGACCTCTTGAAACTATTCTCCAAATTCAACAGCACCTCACCTCTACTCCAACTTCTTTTCTACCTTCAGTTGTGCAACAGCAGATACTAGAGCAGTGAAGGCTAACCTTTTCTGGACTGAGTGCCCAAAGCGTGCGCACCTACAAATGCACACCTGCATGCCCACGAATGCAAGCATGTGCACATTGTGAATGCACGCCCAAACTCCCAAAATGCAATGCATGTGCACCCCCACATGTGTGCCCCACCCCCTGTGCATGTGTCCCACCCACCCCGTGCATGTGCACATGCCCCCACATGCCCCCCACCCTGTGCATGCATGTGTGGTCTCCTGCATGTCTGCATGCCCCCCATGTCCCATTCCCATGCGCCTGCATGTGCACTCCCACATGCCCCATGCATGAGTGTGGCCCCCACATGCATGCATGGCCCCCCATCTGCATTCCCCACATTGCCCGTGCCCCCCTGCACACGCCTCATCCCCCGATGCTTCCACAACAGAGACCCGAAGACCAGCTGGCCAGTGGGAGGCCCGTGCGCACATGTGTGGCAGAGCTGAACTGGAGCAATGACTCATGTAGCCATAGAGAGGGTGCTGCATGCCACCTCTGGCACATGTGCCATAGGTTTACCATCATGGTACCAGAGTAATGCATCAGATTGCCACCATATTCCATAGGTTCTTAGACCTCTTTTTTCAGTTTCTGAATTTTCCCCAAAGTTGACTCTCATTTGGTTCTTTTCTCTTTCTCTTGCTTCCTGCTCCAGCTGCTTTATTCCTCTTGCCTGATTTCTATGCAGCTTCTATTTGTCGTCCTCTGTTTTGAGAGAAATCATATAATATGCTGCCAGGAAATCAAATGCCATCTCTGGATGAATTAACAGGAGCACAGAGTCCAGATCATGGGAAATAACTGTTCTACTCTATTTTGTTGTAGTCAGACTCCATTTGAATAGTGTGTCCGATTTTGAGCACCATAGTTCAAAAAGGACAGTGACAAACTGGATTATAAAGTAAGGAACTATCAGGATGATGAAAGATCTAAAAAAGAAATTCCTACAAGGAATAATATCAGACATGTTCTAGATTTTATTTGAGTCTTTCCAACTGAGATCACATGGTCATTCTAGAAACCAATGCAAAGTATCAGCAATCTTGCACTGATCGGGGGGTGGGTGGACCAAGAGCCCTAAGAAATGTATTCATTTTCAGGAATAAATAAAAACTCCCAATATCTCTAAATAAGCTATGTTTAGATGTTTTATTATAAATTTGGCCAAAGATTTGTTGGGACAGAAATGTGCCTGGCCAAGTGAATAGTAATATAGGTTTGATTTATATCAATCCATCTTTTTCCCCTAATTTGAGTCAGGCCCAAATCCAAAGCAATAATCACCTTGCTTATTTATTTCCTCTGCTTTTATTCAAGGAACACCAAGGAATTCTCAGCATACACAAGCCACCTCCTCATTCACCCATGTGCTTTTCATCTTCATAAAACAATATAAAGTCATATTTCACTGAAATAATGAATGTGTGGAATAAGGTATCTAGCAATCCTGATGAAGACTTGAATCTGCATCACTCTCTTCCTAATCCAGCAAGGTAAATTATATCCCACAGCATAGCACGATGATTTCTAAAATTGGGGAAATTTTATTTTTTCGGTGGCAACCTTCTGTGCCTTAGATATTTCTCCAAACAATTGCCCTCAATCAAAATAAAAATTCGGTACTTCAATATGTTCTACAACCAGCTAAAGCTGGAGTTTATTTGAAGACTTCTTTATAGATTTCCACTGTTCAGTGGCAGCAGACAAGGCAAGTAGAAGCACCAACTCCTTTAATGCCATTCCTGTAGATCATAAGATAATCAGTCTGGTTAGGCCATATTCAAGATACTACTCAGATGCCCTTCTCATTTTCTGATTCCATTGTATTTGTGACCCAAAATATTACTACTGTGCTACACACTTCTAAGGTGATTATTCTTATTTCCCTTTCTCTTTCAAAGCCTTGACAATACTCCTGGCACCAAGTCAGAATATAAATTGGGGTCTCAGTAAGCTTTACCTACCGTTATTGTTTAACTGAACAGCTGCCTGACAGCAAACTCCTTCCCTAAGAGAAAGCAATTTCCTCTGTGTAGTTCAAGAACAATGGACACCAGTTGGGAAGGCTCTGACATCTGATGACCCTATCCAGCATGGACTGGGCTTCAAAGTCAATAATGGAACAATGGAAAAATAAACATTTTAAATGCCATCGTACAAATTGAGGGAACTTCCCCTCCCTGTCATTCCAGTGTTTTCTTTGATAGGAGTTCTTTTGAAAGTAAGCAGTCAGCAAAATGAAGCATAGTACTTTGGTGATCTTGCTGCACACAAATTAACCATCTGAGCATGTGGCAGACAATAACTCTCTACTATTTCACTGCAGGGATCTTTTTCAGAGGTGGTCAAATGGCTATCCTTTTATACTGATATATAGTTTGATTCCCAATATTTTTTTTTATTATTTATTATTTTTATGCATAACACTAATAATTCCTGGTCTTAATTTTTCCATTTTTCCTTCCATATGTATAATCAGCAAAATAAATCCAAACTAATGCATCTTGGTTAAATGGAAGAAGCTCATGGCTTACAGATAAAGATGATAGTACCAATAAAGGAGAACATTCATAGCTCAGGGTTGAAAAAAAGGGTTCTTGGTGCTCTCTGAGCTTGCTTGTTTTCTTGCAGACATTTCATTATCCAAACTAGGATAACATCATCAGTGCTTGTAAGAAGTGGGATTTGCTCTCAGTTTATATTCTAGTGTCTTGGGCTGTCAGTGTGAGTGCGGGTGATCTTAGATATTCTTTGGTTGGGGTGTTTACTGTTGACTTCTTTGGCAGTTTCCTGATTGGGATATGGTTTTCTTGATTTTATTTATTTATTTATTTGATTGCTGGTCTGATGTTAATCTTGGAATTAATCTATGCTGATCTGGGTGCTGATTGCTGGTGGAGAGATGCGTAGGTCTTTTTGGTCCCTTTTTAGCTAGTTGGTTGTCTCTTTTTCATAGTCTATAGATATTGTTAATGTCTATGTGTCTATTGATGGCTAATTTGTCAGTGTGCCAGGCTTCTATAAATTTCCTAGCATTTTTGGACTTGACTTGGTCTAGGGTGGCCACATTTTTCCAATTGAAACTATGATTAAGTTTCTCTCTCTGTTGTGAAATTAGAATTAGAAAAAAGAATTTTCATCATGTCTTCTGACTGCTAGTTGATGTTCAAATAGTGGTGGATAGCTACCAGTTCGTCCCAGAATGAGCAAACTGGTAGTGGTGGGAGGCTCCACCCATCCACCCAGACACTTCTGCGCATGTGCAGAAGCTTCTGCGAATGCACAGTAGCATTGGCGCGCACACAAGCGAACCAGTAGCAAAGTAAATTGAAACCCGCTACTGTGTTCAAGGATGCATTCTGCCATTCTTCTGCCTGTTTGTCCTACATAATGGCTGATGCAGTCCTTACATATTATGTTGTACACTGTACACTGTTTTTTTCTTTTTCCTTCTGGGGGTGCTGGGTCTTTTGATTTGCTTAGGAGATTTAGTTGGCTTGTGTGCTATGCTGATTCCATGTGGTTGTAGTAGTCTGTTGGTGGTTTCTGAGATATCCTGAGATATAAAGATGGCACTATACGTGAATAGCATTTAGAAATAATTCTGTTTTAGAAAGATATCTCTCAGAAAGAAAAACATCACTTACAGCTACACAGAGATTTTGCTGAGTGAGCAGTTTGAGAAACCTACTAAGTAAACAAATCTATTTTAGAAAGGCAGGGATTAAAAATGGATGATCTAAAATCATGCCAAACAGTTTATCTAATATAATTTATCCTATCTGCCTTCAACCAGTGCTGCAATTGAACAGCTAATAAACTATTCTCGAATACCAACTTTTAAGCCACTAAGAAAACAAAAATATGTTTAGATGATCCCCAAGTGAAAATATATTTCTTTAAAAAAACTATGTGTGTATGTGTGTAAAAGTAGTCTTTGATTTACAACCACAATTGAGTCAAAAATGTATGTTGCTAAGTGAGGAAGTTATTATGATCTTTCTTGCCACAAGTGTTATGTGAATCACTGCAGCTGTTATGTCAAGTGAATCTGACTTTGATTTTGCCTGTCAGAAAGTTGCAAAAGGTTATCATGTATTCCCAGGACATGGCAACCTTCGTCAATATGAACCAGTTGCCAAGTGTCTAAATTTTGATAATGGGACCATGGGAATGCTGCAACAATCATAACTGTGAAAACTGATCATAAATCACTTGTTTTGGTGCTGTTGTAATTTGTAGCAGTCACGCACAAATACACACACACGTTCTGTATATATATACACACACATATATACACACAGAGATACTGTGTACATACTGTATGTCTCTGTGCTTATATGTGTGAGTATGCATTGAGTACATACACACATGCACCAGTAGTGGGTTTCAATTTTTTTTACTACTAGTTCTGTGGGTAGTGGCTTGGCTTGGTGAGTGTGGCTTGGTAGGAGTGGCAGGGGAAGGATACTGTAAAATCTCCATTCCCTCCCCAATCCAGGAGAAGGTTACTGAAAAATCTCCATTTCCTTCTGATCAGCTGGGATTTGGGAGGCAGAGAATAGATGGGGCCAGTCAGAATTTTTACTACCGGTTCTCTGAACTACTCAAAATTTCCACTACTGGTTTTCCAGAACTGGTCAGAAACTGCTGAAACCCACCTCTGACACACACACACACACACACACTGCACCCTTATCATGGGGTATATTTATGTAGTTGTATACCTATAAATTTCCTTTGACCTTTAATGAAATAATAAATAATGATAAGAGAATGTAGGCCTTAGTCTAAGGTGACCAGATTTTAACATTGGTAAAGAGGGACATTGTGGGCGTGGCTTATTTTGTGGGTGTGGCTAGCTGGTCATGTGACTGGGTGGGCGTGGCTAGCTGGTCATGTGACCGGGTGGCCATGGCTATGTGTATAGGGTAAGGTGAAGAGATTTTAACATTGGTAAGAAGGACACCATTATGGGCGTGGCTTATTGTGTGGGCGTGGCTTGGAGGCCCTGTGACTGGGTGGGCGTGGCTAGCTGGTCATGTGAACCGGTGGCCATAGCTATGTGTATAGGGACTACTCAGAGGGCTGAAAAGTCATTTCTGACAGGTCCTCACACTTTTGACTGGTCCTCACACTTATGACCATCCTCACATTTATGCCCGTGCAGCATTCTTAACAACCATATCACTCATTTCACAACTGCTTCTCTTCACCATGGTGACAAGATAGGGCAAAAACGTAAAATGTGAGGACAGTCGTAAGTTCGAGGACTGGTCAAAAGTGCGAGGACCAGTCAAAAATAACTTTTTCAGCCTTCCGAGTAGTCCATATGCACAAAAGGACTAACCAGAGGGCTGAAAAAAGTCATTTCTGACAGGTCCTCGCACTTTTGACTGGTCCTCACACTTATGACCATCCTCACATTTATGCCCGTGCAGCATTCTTAACAACCATGTCACTCATTTCACAACTGCTTCTCTTCACCATGATGACAAGATAGGGCAAAAATGTAAAATGTGAGGACAGTCGTAAGTTCGAGGACTGGTCAAAAGTGTGAGGACCAGTCAAAAATAACTTTTTCAGCCCTCTGAGTAATCTATATGCATAAAAGGATATAGTAATAGAGAGGGATGAAGGAAGGGAAGGGAAATTAGAGTAGGAGTGACGGTAAGAGAGGGAGGAAGAGAGGAGGAGAAGGAGAAAGGAAGAGGAAATAGGGAGGAGAAGAAGAGGGTGGGGGGAAGAGAAAGTAAGAAGGAAAGAAAAGAGAGGTGGTAGGTTTCAGGAAAAAGATTGCTGTACAATAAAAAAGATGAAAGGGAAGAAAGCCAACCCCAAACAAATATAAAGATATTAAGATAAAGAATGAATTGTTAAACTTTAAAGAATAAAAGAGAACAAATATGAATAAATAGCAATAATTAGAAACACACATACAAACATACAATGTATTTTCTTTGAACAGAATATTTGGCTGGTTCACAAATTTAAACAGTGTTTAGTCATTTCAATTAAATTTACAATTTCTATATTTCCTTTTTGCCATATTTATTCCTCATCTATTTTTTTAAAAAAACAATATTACCCTTCATCCTCATCTCTAATCTTAATCAAATTCAATTTTTCCCTTCTATTCTATATTATACCCCTTCCCATTGTCATCTATTTTTATATCCATCCTCACATTGGTTAATTATGTAATTATGTAATACAGTTGTTTAATACAAATTCAACATTTTAATATAAATCAATTAGTTATATAACTATCTTTTTTGTATATTAATCAATATGAACATGAATATTCCAATTATTTCCATGCAATGCAATTTCTTACAAATCAATTAATTATATTTACCAATAATAATAAACCAAATAATTTCCCCCATATATTCCTCCAAACCACAACTTAACCATTTCTGCTTTCAACACAGTATACAATTAATAGTATCTCAATTATTACAATTCCCTAGTTAAAAAGAGCTTTTTTTTCTTTTGTGTTTTAAAATCTTGAATCTAAAATCTTGAATTTAAAATCTCTTTTGCCCTAAATAATTTCCCATTGTTTGCACCTACCTTTTTTGGTGAGGAAAAGGAAAATAAATCTGCTGCCTAATTTTCCAACGTTGCAAGCAAACAGCAAAGCCAACAGCCTGTTTTACTTTCAGTTTCGTTTTGAGCTTGGTTTGCACAAAGAGAAAAAAACAACTGTTGAGCAATTTAGCAAGAGCAGAGCCCTGCGCAAATCAGCTGAGAGGGGGAAGCCGAGCTAATCAACGTAGGGCGGCCCTTTGAAGCCCCGCGGCAAGAGTTTAAACAGTTTTTTTCCCTCTAGCCATCAGCGGGGACTCAGGAGGCAGAATGAAAAATCGGGACTTTTTTAAAACACCGCGGGACGCAGGACAAATTGCTCAAAAGCGGGACTGTCCCACCAAAAGCGGGATGTCTGGTCACCTTACCTTAGTCAAACATATCTGGCCAGCATCAGATGTTAGACTTTCGGATATGGGCTGGGCTGGCTTGAGCTAAATTTTAAATTGATTTTAAATTGGGTTGTTTTAATTTACGGCCAGAATATTTAATTATTTTAATACTGTTTTTTAAATTTTGTATGCTTTGTTTTTACTTAGGCTGTGCACCGCCCTGAGTCCTATTTGGAGAAGGGCGGTATAGAAATTTAAACAAACAAATAAATAAATAAATGGGTGAAGTGAATAGTAGGTACAAGTGGAGAAGAAATCTATCAGAAACAGGGAAGCCAAGAGGCAGATTTGGGGCAGTTTATCTTCTTTTTTAAACTAACAGTGACAGAGAAGCCAAACTCAGTCTCTATGCCCTGATATAGGTCCCTAATTCCAACTCTGAAAGCTCTATAGATTCAAAGAGTTTTATTTATTTTCTATCATCCAGAGTAGTTTTCCCGGTGAGAGAAATGTTAAAAGAACTTCACCCTGCCTAAATTTGAGAACATTTAGCAGATCATTCTGTAAGAGACAGACTATATGATTTACTCTGTAATAAACCTTTTCCAACTAAATTGAGTAGATGCTTATAGAGGCTAACTTGTTAATAAAATTCCCCAAATGCAACATGATAAATGTCAATGTGTGAGTGTGTGGGTGCACCACGCATGCACACACATTGACATTTATCATACACACACACACACACACACACACACACACACAATCAATAAATCTGTTGCTTTGCATTTACTATTAATAATCAGGTAATTCTTATCTGAATTACAGGAAAGCTAATAAAAAGTTGAACATTTAATTGTTATTAAAAATAACATTGCAGGAATTTTATAGGAAGATTAAAAAACAAACTGTATATTCATAAGCATTTATTGTTACTGTATTTGTTAACTTATTTATTCATAACCATTTATTATTACTGACAAAATGTGTGATGAATTCCCAATGCAAGCTTCTGCCCTTTTATGTTGACATTACAATATCATGGGATGCATTACACTACTGTATATTCCCCATTTTCCATCTACAATGGCACTTGCATAAATTAAATTCTAATGCATGCCTTTTTAAAAAAATTCTGTTTCCCTTTACAAAATTCAGTGGATGCTTGAGGCTTTTCTTAAAACTCTGCTATTAACCTAGTGTAATGCCCCAGGGAATTATTTGATATTTGTGCTTGTCAGTTGTCTCTATCAGTCATGTGTGTGAAGTGAAATCCTGTTGGGAAAATTATTTACAATTCCCTATCAACCATTGCCATGCTTCAAAAGCCATTCAAAATAAGATCATGAAACATCCTAGCATTTCAGTTTTTCTAAATTATATATTGGGATGTAAAGTATATGACATACTCAGTACGGAAGTCACCTTACCTACACATTTTGCATTTCCAAATACAATAATCGAGCACAAAATGCTATTAAATTACAGATATTTGCAAAAGCTTTTTGTTAATGTGAGCGTTTCATACTTTTGCAGTTCAGAGGTATAGCCACAATGTTCCTGAGGATATGTTAATATAAGTTGCCTTCTTTAGGAAGATGGTCTTTGGCACCACAACATATTAAGCAATGAAAATGTCAGATTATGCTATGAGTAAGTAACTTCAGGGAAACTCTTAATTCTGAAGCAAAGTGGGACGTTTCAGAGATTTCAGGTCTACTGTGAACCAAGCAGAGTTTCTTCAAACAGTATACGAGCCTAAAAGCTTATTGCCTGAAGCACTGGACTGACTTTCATTCTTGGAAGTGTGCTGCTGTTCTTGTTTATAGCTTTAACTCTGCTCAAGAGACATTATTGTATTTTAAGCATGCGTGTACCTCCTAGTTAGCGGGATGCAGGCAATTTGAGACTGCTTTACAAGGCAATCTTTACATGAGAAATCCCAGGTTGTCTAGAGTAACATAAGGCATGTTTGGACCGAAATTTGGCTTTGGTTACATTTCTGGTCAAATGTTTTAAACGCTCGCCCAAATGCCCCCAACTATCCTTATCCTCAGCAGAAACTGTTTCTGGCCTCTTACCCACAGGTGAACCTGTAAAAAAGGGAAACAAAAGTCCAGTTTTCACCAATCTACTGTGAGAATAACAACAAATGGACAAGGATTCTACTGACAGGGACTAAAGAGAGATAGAACAGGCATATGAGGCAGAACATATACAGGTAGTCCTTGACTTATGACCACAATTGAGCCCAGAATTTATGTTGCTAAGTGAGAAATTTGTTAAGTGAGCTTTGCCCCCATTTTACAACTTTTCTTACCACATTTGTTAAGTGAATCACTGCAGTTGTTAAATTAGTAACATGGTTGTTAAGTGAATCTGGCTTCCCCACTGACTTTACATGTCAGAAGGTCACAAAAGATGATCACATGACCCCGGGACATTGCAACCATCATAAATACGAATCAGTTGCCAAGCATCCAAATGTCAATCACGTGACCATGACAATGCTGCAACAGTCATGTGTGAAAAATGGTCATAAGTCACTTTTTTTCAGTGCTGTTTAACTTCAAATGGTCACTAAATGAACTGTCAAGGACTACCTATATATGAGCAGCATGGTGGGAGATGAAGATGCTTATCTCCCACTTAGAAGGTTGAGAATTCAATCCTAGGTAACACTAGATGTTTTTCTTATAAGATGCAAAGAAAAAATATCTGCTGCGAACTCCGCATGGCATCAGGGCATCCGACCAGTAAATGCTCAGCTCCATCCAATTACCTTGACTCTACCATGAATTAAGGGATTACAGGGTTGTGAAAAGGGAGTTTTATATATATGCTCTGTCTGTGCATGTGTGTGTGTGTGACTGTGTGTGTGTGTATACACATTTATGTTAGATGTGCAAACTATTCTAAACTATTTTTAGAATAGTTTGTTATATATATATATATATAAAGCAAAATGAATATGAGAGAAGGACTGTTGCCAGAAACAAATAAAAATAATAATGATATTGTATCATATGTATAAACAAAAAAATAGGGTTGGAAACGTCAATGACGGCAAAGAAGAATTAAGAATAAAAGAGTCATTTACATTTAATTACAAATTTAGATTACATACTGTACATTATACAATGTATAATGTACAAAATACATTAAATTATAACCTAAAAGAATTTTTTAAATAAAATGTGTCATTGGTATTTAACATCTGATCAGCTGTCGAAGATGTACAAAGGTATAAGTAAGTAAGAAACTTTTTATGATCCTTGGCATAAAGCATATTTTGTATTCTAATACAAAGGATTCTTAAAGTGAATACAAAATTAAATCAGAGGCTTTTCTTTTAGGCTTAAAGGAAAAAGGACTTGGGAAAAAAATCTGAAACTTCGTTATTATATATGTTGACAGCACTAAGAATGCTTTATGCGCAAAAATGGAAATATATTCTTATTTCCATGATGGAGGAATGGTTTGAAAAACAGATGGAACTAGCAGAGATGGCTAAATTAACAGCGCTAATCAAAGAAAAGAACACATCCAACTTTGTTTCTACTTGGAAATGATTCTGGATTTTGTGCTTCAGATGGAAAAAGTGAAAATTTTATTTTCTGTTTTGCTGATTAGATAAGTTTGTTGTTTTAGAAATGGTTAATACAAATTAAGTAAGTAAAAATAAAAAGTCTACGCTGTAAATTATAATTTAAAAGATTTTTTTAAAAAAATGATGTAATCTATTATTCTGCTGTGCTATAAGAGTAGGAAGTCAATTATTTTCTTTTTTCCACAAACCCTACACTTCTTTCTCTCACCTTTCCCTTCCCCATTGTCCCACTATCTTAATTTTCATTGATACTTTATACAGTAGAACCTCTTGTCAAGACCATAATTTGTTTTATAACTTTGGTCACAAACCAACTTGGTCATGACCCAAACCTAATTTTGGAAATTTGGTGCTTACAAAAAAAAATGGCGCAAAAGGGGAAATCAGCCACGGGAAAAAAAAATTGTGAATTTTTTGGTCAGAACCTGATTTGGTTGTGGTCAGAAGCATTCATGGCCAGAGGTTCTACTGTACTTTGATAAGTTTATCAAAATTCTTATTAACATTGTTTTGGAAGAGAGCAAAAAAAGATCCTTGAAAGAATTGAATTTTTAAAAAATAACTAGAACTAATAGATGATTAGTTTGTTAAGTGCTTCTGGAAAATAGTTTTCCAGAATTTTGATTCAAAGGGCAGAAGAATTGAAAATAACCCAAATTTGGGAACTGTAATAGTTTTATGTGTGACAAAGTACACGGATAAGATATTGCCTCTTCAGTAAGTCACTGAGAAATATTCAAAAGTGTAAAAATCATGCATTTTTTGAAAGGGTATGATAACATGAATAGCTTTGAAATATGGAATCTTTTATAAGAATATACAGTTGAAAGCTAATTGCTGAATGCAGTAAGTAGGTATGATTGAAGTAAATCTGTGACAATGAAATAAGTGTCTAATGACTGGTTCATTATTATTATTATTTATTATTTATTTATTAATTTTATTTCTATACTGCCCTTCTCCCGAAGGACTCAGGGCGGTGTACAGCCTAATTAAAAACACAAAGACAGACAAAATTTAAAAATAATTAAAATTATTAAATAATAGACCCAATTTATAAAACCCCAAATTTAAAATCCCATTTAAAACCAATTAAAATCTTTACATTGATAGCCCAGCCTGGTGGAACAACATGGTTTTGAGGTTACAGCGAAATACACAGAGATCAGAGATTTTACGAATTTCTGGGGGCAGTTCATAGTCTAATGATTTGACTAGGGTGTAAAGCCAGGATGTGTGATGCTCCCTTGACTGTTCAATATATTTGTAAATTAATGTATAAGAAAGGTTTGTAATTACTTTCTTCAGGTGTGCTGATTGGGATATGAATGTATATACATTTTGACAATGTTTTGTTACCTGAGAATCTGAATGATTTTCAAAAAATGATAGATTGGACAAAGCATTGAGGAGTGTGGAACAGAACAAATTCTAATTCATCAAAGACTGATCAAAAGGGAAGTGAACCATTGCAAATTATACATACATGTTGAAAAACCAGAGCAACGAGTATTGAAAAACTAGAGCAATAAATGTTGAAAAGTTAAAGTAATAAATGAATTTGTATACCTTGTTTGAAGGTTAGCTAAAGATAAGAGAATGGATGAGAAATTTCAAGACGAAATGCAGATAGAAGGATAGTATAATGGTCTATTGTGAGGTATTTGTCAAAGGAAGCAAAATGGCTGTGTCAAACAGTGTTTTTCCACATACTTTATTTTATGCAGAAATGATATGTCATCTTACAGAGAAATGTTGAATGCAGTAGGAATGGGTTACTGTAAAAATGTGCATGGAAAAACAAGAAAAGGTCAGGTCAAGAATGAATGGATAATAAATAGATGTGACTTGAAATGAAGAGATGAGTAACCAGTACAAAAGAAGTACACTTAGGTTATTTAGTCATAGATAGATAGATAGATAGATAGATAGATAGATAGATAGATAGATAGATAGATAGATAATGAATGAGGAGATAATTGCAAAAGAAATAGATATGTTGAGAGAAAAGGAAAGATCAAGAAAGGCTTGTTTGATCAGAGACCATGCAGTCCATACAAAGGGAGAAGCGAGCAGTTAAAAGAGTAAAAAGCACTCTATGAAACTATGTATGGTCGTGGTGAAAGCAAGGATGCTTTCCAAAAATAGAAAAGTTACAAAAGTCTGAGCAGTGAGAAGAATGTAAACTAAGCTGAGAAAGAATTTTCTTCTCCCCCTGCCTTCTGCTTAGTACTGTTTGCTGAACTTTCCTTAATGTTCTTGACCTCAGAAGAAAATAGCATGATGAATATATTCGAATGCTATTGATAGATCTAAGATCTTCTCAAAACTGATCTTCTCCCTAAAGGAGAATAAAAAAATATTTTGACAAGTGATACTGTTGGGGAGTGGTAGAGAAGAATGCACAGTTTGAAGACTGACAATTAGAGCTTCCAGTTGAAATAACTTTATGGTGAGGTGTTTTTTTTTTTTTAATAGTAATATTTGTATTATATTGTTGTTAAACTTACATAATACATTATGTGGTTGTGATACAAGTTTGTTTATAGAGCGTTCGGTATATATTATTAACGCTTTAATGCTTAGATAGCTTAGACTACTGAGGATAAAAAAGGAAAGAAATATTATATCAATATTAATCATGAATTAAAATGTCAATGAGCATAAGATGATTTGGCTTTTTCATCCAGAACTAAATAATAAACCACTTTGGATCACGCCAAAGTATTTGTTGTATAATAAAAGCTCCTATCTTAAGCTCAGTGTTTAACATTAAGTACTTAGTGTTAAAATCTCTACTGTATTGTTACTTAAAGTTGTTTAAGTATGTTGAAAATGGGGAATTTCTTAATCACACTGGATGGATATTAAACATTTTGGCACTTTCTGCCACTTGAGGCTAGAATAGAATAGAATAGAATAGAATAGAATAGAATAGAATAGAATAGAATAGAATAGAATAGAATAGAATAGAATAGAATTTTTTATTGTGATTGGACACACAAGTGTGATTGGACACACAAGGAATTTGTCTTGGTATGCAGGTATGATATGACTATAGAGTCTTAGGTAACCTCTTTCATTGTGAGGCCTCTTATTCAAATCTTTTGCCAAATCCTTTTTTATCAACTCCACTCTTAAGCTTAACTCTTATTTATCCCATCACTTTTATCTGTCTTGACTTAAATATTATGTAAATCAATTTACCCAGTACCACATCATTCCAGCTGTAGTAGCATGCAATTTGTTATCAAATACTTGTATGCCTGTATGTTTCGGAATAAGAATACAAAAACAGTTTGGTTTGGTGCTTTTTCTTGTTTGTGTATTATATTCAACATGCACATCCACAGAAAGCACGGCATAATATGGATCATTAGTATAATCTTTCAGATTTCAGTAAAATAATATCCCCTCCATTAAGAATTGGCATAAATGTAACAAAATTTAGCAAAGTTAGACTGTTACTGCAGGTTGACAAGATTAATATTTTTCATATTGAATCAGCATTACAGAAACCACTACTTTATTTCCTTAGAAGAAACTTCTGTTCCTGCAAATGTCATCCAATTTTGTCTTTCAAAAATAAAACTGTAAGATTTCATTGCTTAGTTCAATCTCCAAATCTTCAAAAGAAGAAAAAATGGAAAGGTGCTTCACCTTTTGAAATTGAAAGTAAAGATTGTATTGTCTGAAGAAATCCAAAATGAAATGATCAGATACATCTGAAATGGGTTCACAATAATTTATTTATTTATTTATACATCTGAAATGGCAGCACAAGTAATTTATTTATTAGTAATTTATTTTAAAGGTATGGTTGGTCGTATAGTCAGCCAGATATCTAGACTGGATTTGACATTTTTGTCCACCTGTTGGACAAAAGATGGACAAAAATGTCACCTCCCAAGGATCTGGAATAGATAGATGTTCTTTAATAACATTAAAGATATGATTGCAGGATGTAAGATGTTCCTAAGCCTTTCTGCAATTGACTGATGGTGAATTTGTCAATACCAAAGGTGTTCAAGTGATGTTCCAGATGTTTTATTTATTATTAATTAATTTATTAATTTAATTTGTATACCGCCCTTCTCCCAGAAGGGACTCAGGGCGGTGAACAGCCAAAATTAAAAAAACATACAAATGCAAAAGTTAAGATAATTAAAAGAATTAAATCATTGGCTACCCAAATTTAAAACCCCAAATCCATAAAATTTAAAATCCCAATTAAAAAACCATTTAGGCTAGGCCGACTTGATGAAATAAAAACGTCTTCAGGGCTTTACGGAAGGTCTGGAGGTCCGGGATCAATCGTATTCCAGGAGGCAGCTCATTCCACAGGGCGGGTGCCCCCACAGAGAAGGCTCGCCCCCTGGGGGCCGCCAGCCAACATTGCCTGACCGACGGCACCCCGAGGAGGCCCTCTCTGTGAGAGCGTATTGGCCGGTGGGAGGTTATCGGTAGCAGCAGGCGGTCTCGCAAATACCCTGGCCCTAAGCCATGGAGCGCTTTAAAGATGAGAACCAACACCTTAAAGCGCACCCAGAAGACCACCGGGAGCCAATGCAGCTCGCGCAGGAGAGGTGTTACGTGGGAGCGCCACGTCGCTCCCATAATCACCCGCGCGGCCGCATTCTGCACCAGCTGGAGCCTCCGGGTGCTCCTCAGGGGGAGCCCCATGTAGAGAGCATTACAGTAGTCCAGGCGTGATGTAACCAAGGCATGAGTGACTGTGCACAAGGAGTCCCGATCCAGAAAGGGGCGCAACTGGCGTATCAGGCGAACCTGATAAAAAGCCCCCCTGGCCACGGCCGTCATATGCTCTTCTAAGGACAGCCGTGTGTCCAGGAGGACGCCCAAGTTGCGAGCCCCCTCTGTGGGGGTCAGTGACTCGCCCCCAATAGCCAGCGATGGCACCAGCTGGCTATACCGGGACGCCGGCATCCACAGCCACTCGGTCTTGGAAGGGTTGAGCCGAAGCCTGTTCCTCCCCATCCAGACCCATGTTTTGGGATTGCACCCAATAAACCTATTACTATTGGTACTATCCAGTGATTCTATTTCTATTTGTAAACCTTTATTATTCTGTGATTTTATCCAATTGTTATTATTACTATTATTTTACATGAACCTGATCATATAGATTTTTTAGAGATTTTGATATACTTCTACAAATTCCACTTATTTCTGGGATTCCCAAACTATGGGTGAAAAATCCCTGAAGACACAATGAACTAACAAAAGATGAATCTATGAATAAGGAGGTATTTCTAAATGAAGAGAGCTGGGGTTTTACCTTGCTTAATCTGTCTTTATCGCAGCAATTTTTCCACTACTTATTCCAACAAATGTCCAAAACAGGAACAGCAACAGCAGGCTATGGCTCATGTACCAGCAGGTTCTTAAGAGACTGTCAGATTATTCATGAACTGGCAGAGACATGGTAACAAGGTCAGCCAATGAATAGGCATAGCAACTAAGTCAATCAATTGGTAGCTGAGACAGACTGGAGCCAGGACAGACTGCAGTCTTAGTCTTCAGTTTCTGAGTCTGTGCAGAGAATTGAAACTGAAACTAAGCAGTCTGTGCATGCTGTCTGCTCTGCTGAAATGAAACTAACTGTTGCTCCTGCCTTGTGTGTACCTGTCTGTTGATCTGAGCTGAAATGAAACTAACTGTTCTCTGCTGTTGGTATTGTATATATATTCTTGTATATAAAGTAGTTTCTTATTTAAATGAATCCTGCTGAATCAGTTATGTGTGTGTGCTTCTGGATTTGATTTTTGCAAGAAACTGTGACAGAGACAGGCCAAGATGAACAGAGGGCTAACATTTTCCTGCCGTACCATCACAATGTTTAAGTGAGTTCTCCATAACCAGGCTGTGCACAAAAAGTAACCGAATCAAAATGTTCACATTTAAAGATATCGCTCCCCCTTTCAAAGCTAGATAACATGCAACCAAATTTCAGCATCAAAAGAGCTGTATATTCAGTATGGAATTCAGTATGGAATTTTCAACCAATCTATGACTTTGGGAAAGGAATCCAGAGTGATTTATCCTCCAGAGATTTCGCCACTATATTTTTTATATAGATGACACAATGTTGTTTGCATTGAAGAACTCCTTCCTATCTTTTCAAAAAGGCAAGGATGATGTTTATCTTTCCAAAAAATGAATGAAACTTAAAAAAAACTTTAATCAGTTCATACTATAATAATGTAAATTATTGGATACATTCATTGCTAAAACATTACAAAAGACATAGGCAAAATATGGTTTCTATTATCAGATTTGGAACCTGATTGTAAGAAGCCACTTGGGTTTCTGTAGGACTGAAAATGACAAAAGTAGCATCATGCAGTAATTTCTGTCTGTCTTATATGTTTCTGCAACACCACAACACACCTACAAAATACTCAAGGCTTTTGTCATGAAGCTGCTTTTATCATTTGCCAATCCTCCTTTCCAACACAGATGTAGAATGGGAGATATTTTCTTTCCTCTTAGAAGAAAACGTTGAGGATGATACCATCAAGCATCAGTCTTTTTGAATTTTGTTTATGAGAAGCAGGTTTGTGGACAGTCCAACAGACTCACACCTCCAGTGCTTCCCAGCTCTTCTTCAACAGGATACCTATCCGTGAACTGATCCTCACCTGAAAATACTGTGTGGGGCTAGAATCTTTTTATTGGAGAGAACCTTTATTACAGATGGTCCTTGACTTGAGCCCAAAATTTCTATTGTTAAATGAGACGTTTGTTAAGTGAGTTTTGCCCCATTTTACAACTTTTCTTGCTGCAGTTGTTAAATGAATCACTGCAGTTGATAAGTCAGTAAACTGGACTGTTAAGTGAATCTGGCTTCCCCATTGACTTTGCTGGTCAGAAGTGTTGCAAAATTTGATCACATGATCCTGGGATACAGCAATAGTCATAAATATGAACAGGTTGCCAAGCACCTGAATATTGATAACTTGAGCATAGGGATGCTGCAAAGGTCATAACTATGAAGAATGGTCATAAGTCACATTTTTCAGTGCTGTTGTAACTTTGAACGGTCACTAAACAAACAGTTGTAAGTTGAGGGCTACCTGTATATGGATTGCCTTGAAAGAACCAATGGCTCATTGCTAATTTAGAGCTGTTGAGACAGATGACAGCATAGTATCATTAATAGTTGTTGTTTCCCTATCAGAATTTAGGGAGATCGGCTGAGGTCTCTAAGAGGCAAACTGTGACTAATTCTGCAACATATTCTAATTTCCATCACTAGAGTAAAGTGACTTTATCTGGATTAGGTGTTGTGGCCCGTCAGCAGCCTGTGCGGATTGTAGCTGATTCTGACAATGAGGAGGCTGGTGTGGTGCTGTGCCAGCAGCCTGTGCAGCTGACACTCGAGTCGGACAATGAGGAGGCTGGAGAAGATGTGGTGCCAGAGGCAGGGATTCAGCCAGGGCCTTCAGAACCTCCAAAAGCTCATTTAAGTGAAGAGGATGAAGAGGAGGAGCCTCTTCTCGATGCACAGGTGCACAGAGCTGCAAAAGGCAGGAGTGGCTCCTCAGGAGGAGGTCTCCTCGAGAGTAAGGCTTGGGGCTAACACTGAAGCAATTTGTAGGGAACAACTTTAGTTCATTCTCCTTCGTCTGGATTCTCTGCAAATTGCTTCTGGGCTTTCTGCCAACCATAGTAAGATTGTGATTACTTTATCTTTGGTTTCTTGTAGGCTGTTAAGAAAGCCTTTGTTTGGAAAAGACTGAGTTATTTTAGTAAATTTAAGTTTTGTACAGACTTGGTGTGTGCTGTGTTCTTTGGGGTCCATAGCTGGGGCAGAACATTAGGACCTTTACAAGCAGCAGTGCAAGCTCACTTCTCCAACCTTCTAAGACCTTTTCTTGAGGATGCAGGGATTGAAAAACAAAGGCTACTCCTGCTTTCATTAGCAGCAAATTTCATTGACTTTAAAACAGAAATCCAAACAGAGCAGTGACTCAGAAAACAAGAAGGCAGAGTTAGAAACTTCTTTACTTGTGATAGTTTAAATCTGGATTTTTCTGTGTTTTCAGGAAAATAAGCAAAACCAAGAAACAAGATACAAGAAGAAAGAGTAGCTTGAGGAATTTTATCAACCCCTCAACAGTAAGGTTGAGCAGCTGTAGCATGAATGAGGCAATGGAGCATATTGGACCAGTTCATAGGCAGCAAACCAACTAATCCTTCAGTTCCAGTCATAAAAGCAAGATCTCACATTGCATTACTTGCAGAATATGTTTTTATATATTTTTATCATTTGCATCCCACCTTTATTACTTTCACAACTAAGAAAAATAGTCATAAGTCATATTTTTCAGTGCCATGGTAACTTTGAATGGTCACTAAATGAACTGTTGCTGTATATGGATTGCCTTGACAGAACCAATGGCTCATTGCTAATTTAGAGCTGTTGAGACAGATGACAGTATGGTATCATTAAACATCTTCAATAGTTGTTGCTTCCCTATCAGAACATCTCAGATTTAGAGAGAACAGCTGAGGTCTCTCAGAGGCAAACTGAATAATTCTGTGCAATGTGCAACACATTCTAATTTCTATCACTAGAGTATGACAAACATATCCAAGGCAGCGGTGAAATCCTCTGGAGTATGCTGCCGGTTCTATGAGTCTGCTACCGAGCACGTGCATGCGTGCCTGAGGCGTGCCTGCACAGCACTAAAAAAGGAACATTTTGAAGCCTTCTGAGTCTAAAAAGGTAAGTAGAACAGTGAGGGGGGGGAAACCACTGTGCCACGTGATTTAGATTAGCTAGAAAGCAGGAAATCCGACAATTCTAGCTAATATAAATCACACATCACAGCTGATCAGCGTCCAGCTGATTGTTGGAAATACCGGTTTGCCCGAACCGGTAGCATTTTTTTACTACCGGTTCAGGAGAACTGGTCCAAACCGGTAGCATTTCACCCCTGATCCAAGGCACCTTTCTCCTGTTTTCCCCATAACAACAAACCTGTAAGGTGGGTTGGGCTGAAAGTGAGTGACCCATCCTATGTCTCTCGGATGGCTTTCATGGCTAAGATGGGACTTGTACCACCTGATGTCAGGAGAACCTCCCAGATGATAATAGCTACCCTATTCCATGCTAAGGCTCAGGCCCAAAACCCTGGTGTCCAGATTTCTAAGAGAGGCACCCAATCCTCCTTTCCCATCCAGGTTTCAGTGATGTAAATAAGGTCTGCCTTCTCATCCACAATTAAACTACAGACAAGGATAATTATGCTTCTATTTTTGTCTTCTGTGGATTGAAGAGACTGGAGAAAGGCTTCAGAAAACAGTTCTTTATTCAGCAACTATTTGCAGTCCAGCAGCCAGCCACTCAAACAGCCAGCCCTTTTATAGGGAGCTGTCTGGGAAACCAGCCAATCACATTTAAGCATTCTTCCCGCTCAAACAGCAGACCAGAGGGAAAACTATCCTTTCAATATCTTTCATCTTCCCTCTTTCTTAAAACATTCTAACAATTACTTAGATGGAAATGTGGAACCTTTCGATATCCTTTTTTTAGGCAACATTTCAGTGCTAACCATAAGCATTGTTAAAGCTTAAAAATAAGCATTATTTTTACATTGATCACAAGCATTGCCACAGCATTATCACAGCTCATATGGGGAAGGGGCTGAAACTCAAATATAGCCTTATCAGTACATGTTTTAGGAATCTACACTGTTGAGGGTATGGATGTTGGATGGCAATTTGTTGAGTAAGTACCTCTCTGAAACTTGGACAAAGTTCCACTCTTCCATTTTTGGGACTCTTAGCACTTTAGCTAGGACTGGCTTTTCCATAGCAGCAATGTGACTAAGCTCAGGCAACTAATGCTCAAACACATTGCAATCAGTGTTAATTACACTTGAATTGTACTAGAAATGTATAATTCTTTAAAATAGACAAGTAATATACAATCAAATGGACAACTTTAGAGCAAATAACCGTTGTTAGACCTAGAAACCTCAGCCTGGACTGTCAGCTCGTGAAATAGCCTCTGTTTTATCTAAATCCAGCTAGTAATTTCCATCAATCTTTTGGGGACAGGAGAATGTTAAGTAAACAAATCAACTGCAGTTTATCTTATTATCAGTAATGCTAAGCTATGTCATGACTGATGAACAATAACGTTAAATTTGCACAACACGCTAATCATACTGCAATGCATAATCTCATTTATATGTTAAAGCTGAAATCTCCCCCACCCCCATACACTGCAGGATCTCATGTAGCAGCACCATGAGTAGCTTATTAAAAAGAGTAAATTACCATATAAATATTCATGCAAAGTCAACTATGACTATCAGTAATCTATATATTTTAAGGACCAGCTGCCCAAATATTTAGCTTCACTAAAAGATAAAGCTTATTTTATGATAATAGTTTTGGGGTTTTCCATCATTTATAGTGACACCCACTTAGAGTGCCCATGTAAAATGGGACAGCCCCCAGTAATTTATAAAATTTAAAAAGTTCCAGGTTTGTCAGATTAAATTGTTTTAAAAAAAAAAGCAATTAATTCAGAAAATGAGCTTCCATTGATTTTTGCAAAGTATTTCTTTCTGTTAATGTTTGCATACTTTATTAGACCTCTATAATTACCTGATAAAGCTTCAGCCCATGTCTTTCTATATATATATATATGCAAAACCAATTTTCCTTCCTGTAGTAATCATCAAAACAAATCCATACAATCTATGCTCATACAGTATTTGCAGTAGGACTGTACAACGCATGCGACAGGCGAGCCATTCTATGCAAAAATAGTTTATGGTGCTCTGTCTCAAAACCAACATTCATTCATTCAATCCAAATTCATTAATGTTTGGGAATTCATTTATTTCTCCATCCATCTATTCTCCAAGCAATCTGAGGCAACTAACAGAGGGTTAAAACATATCTCAGCGTAACAAAACCAATAAAAACCAGTGCTGGAAGCAATTCCTATCCCACATAGTAAAACAGGCTCAAATAATATCCTTCCCCAATTTGTGGGACAAGAATTAAATCTTCAGGACCTTCATAAAGCCCAGCATCATTAGGGACAGGCAAATCTTGTGGGGAGAAGACTATAGCTGTTACACAGACCATGGTGACAGAAAAAGCACACCTTCTAGGTCTCGTAAGATTACATTGTTTCATTGATGGAGATCTAGAGCAGTGATGGCGAACTTTTTTTTCCTCGGGTATGAAGCGGGCATGTGCATGCTGACACCCATAATGCAATGCCCCTGTAGGCCCCGCCCCCATGCATACGCGTGCAACTTCCCTGCACTCCCCTGCCCCCTGCGCTTGTGCATGCAACCCCCGTTTTTGTGCTAGCAGGCCTCCCTGAAGCCTTCTGGAACTAAAAACAGGGAGGCACACCGCACGCCACCTTGCCCCGTTTTTGTGCTAGCAGTCTCCCTGAAGCCTCCTGGAACCAAAAATAGGGTGCGGGGGGGCACTGCACCCCCCCAACCCTGTGCATGACCCCTCCCCCCATGCATGCACGCGCATCTCCTGGCAGAAACCCAAAAATCACCTGGCCAGCAAGAAGCGTGCAGGCATGCACAGTGGAGCTGACCTGGGCTTTGGCTCGCGTGCCCATAGAGATGTCTCTGTGTGCCACCTGTGGCACGCATGCCATAGGTTCGCCATCATGGATCTAGAGCATGCCAATCCTGTATAATCATATTGGGTACCAAAGATAATTGCAAGAACAAATGACCGAACGAATTGCAAGAACAAATGACCGAACGAAAGGATGGACTATTCTGACTTTATTGTCGATGTCATCTGGCCCAGTCACTGTGAGAGGGTGACTGGGATAATTATCCTCCGAACGCAGTGGGACGACACTGGCCTCTTCCACTGCCATGAGAGGGCAGTGAAGCCCAGCTCCTGGTACGAAAATCTACTCTTGACCCAGTACTATTGGACTATCTGGTGAAGCCCTGACCAGTTTACTTTCCACCTCTGTTTTTTTTTTTTTTTGTGATGTTTATGGCTGCTGACCTTCTTGCACTGCAAGACTCCCCCCTCTTGCAGGTTTGGCCCTCCTCACTATCGAGGGCCTACCTTGATGATGGATTTTGGAATCCTGAGAGGTGGCATGTTGCGAAGATGGGGTTGTGGGGTTTTTTGGGGAAGTTTTTAGATAGGATTTTAAAGGCTTCTGGGAGGGGGGAGGGTTGTGTGGGTTTGGGGGAGAACCTGCGGGGGAGGAGGCCTGGTCCGGCTGAAGAGCATGGCATGGGAGGTGCGGGACTTGGGGTCAAGGAGGGGGTTAGAGCTTGTGTTGTTGATGGACATTATATCAATACTGTGGGTGGGAGGGGCAGATACGGTGGGAGCAGGGGGCCACATCATGTTATGGGAGTGTGCGCTCGCTATCTTCAAGCAGTGGTGCGCTCCGGCCTCCAATGCTTCTCTCGTTCCCCAGGTTGCACAGACCCTCAGGCCCTGGGCCTTCGGCTGATGCTATGCAACACCAGGTCCATGGTAAATAAAGCCCCCCTCATTTGCGATCTTGTTCAGGAGGGGGGAGCGGACCTGGTGGGTATTACGGAGACCTGATTGGGCCAGGAGGGGGGGTCCCCCTTGTTGAGATGTGCCCACCCGGCTTTCGTGCATTTCATCAGCCGAGGTCACAGGGGAGGGGCGGGGGGTGGCAGTTGTCATTAAAGAAGGTCTTGGTCGAGGGAGGCGACTGTTCCTCAGACAGCTGGATGTGAGTCCCTCCTTGTGAAGTGGGGTCATGGGGTGCAGATGGGCTTGCTGGTTACGTACCTGGCTCCCTGCCATGTGGCAGCGGCCCTGCCCAAGCTGCTCACCGTGTTATAACCATGGTGGCAGTTGATACCCCCAGGCTTATGGTCATGGGGGATTTTAACCTGCCATCCGCCGGTGAAGCGTCTGAGGTGGCCCGGGAGTTCATGGCTTCCATGACGGCCATGGACCTGACCCAGTTAGTTCATGGCCCTACTCACCTGGGGGGAAACACGTTGGACTTGGTTTTTGTCTCTGGTCAGTGGTTGAGTGATCTTGAGATAGGGGATATAGCGATCGAGCCCTTGTCATGGTCAGATCACTCCCTCCTTCGCTTTGACCTTCGAACTGCCACACCCCACCACAGGGAGGCGGAACCGATGAGGTGGTTCCGCCCCAGGTGCCTGATGGATCTGGATAGGTTCCAGATGGAGCTTGGGCCATTTCCTGAGGCTCTGGCTCACAGCTCGACTGAAGACCTAGTGGCCGTCTGGGATAGGGCAGCCGCTGGAGCTTTGGACTGGGTTGTGCCTTTGTGGCCTCTGACCCGGCGCCGGTCTCACCTGGCTCCTTGATTTACCGAGGAGCTGAGGGAGATGAAGCACCAGAAAAGATGCCTGGAGAGCAGTTGGAGGGCCAGCCGTTCTGAATCTGACCGAACACTGGTAAGGTCTCATATTAAGACCTACCTGGTGGCGATAAAAGCAGCAAAATGTAATTATTTTTCCGCTCTTATTGCATCATCAGATAATCACCCGGCCACCCTGTTTAGGGTGACCCGCTCCCTGCTCCACCAGGAAGTGCGGGAGGACTCCTTGGAGGGTAGAACCAAGGACTTTGTACAGTATCTGTATGACAAAATTGCTCAGATTCGGGAACACCTGGACTCTGACTGGATAGATTCAGGGGGGATGATGGAGGCAGGTCTTGAGAATATTATCTGGGAAGAGTTTGATTCTGTGATTCCTGAAGACGTGGACAGGATACTGGGCAGACTGAGTGCGGCCACATGTTTATTGGACCCATGTCCCTCCTGGTTGGTGCTGGCTTCTCAGGAGTTTACACGAGGCTGGCTCCATGGGATTATAAATGCTTCCTTGAGTGAGGGTGTCTTCCCCGCCACCTTGAAAGAGGCGGTGGTGAGGTCTCTCCTCAAGAAGCCTTCCCTGGGCCCGGCAGTGTTGGCTAATTATCGTCCAGTCTCCAACCTTCGCTTTGTTGCGAAGGTTGTTGAGAGTGTGGTAGTGTGACAGCTCCCTCAGTACCTGGATGAATCGGCTTATCTGAATGCATTCCAGTCGGGCTTCAGGCCTGGGTACAGCATAGAAACGGCATTGGTCGCATTGGTTGATGATCTCTGGAGGGCTCGGGACAGGGGTTGCTTCTCTGTCCTGGTCCTATTAGACCTCTCAGTGGCTTTTGATACCATCGACCATGGTATCATGCTGCACTGGTTGGAAGAGTTAGGGGTGGGGGGCACCATGTTGTGGTGGTTCTCCTCCTTTCTCTCCGACCGGTTGCAGTCTGTGTTGGCAGGGGGGCAGAGGTCGACCCCAAGGCCCCTTGTATGTGGGGTGCCATAGGGGTCGGTCCTCTCGCCCCTTCTGTTCAACATTTATGTGAAGCCACTGGGTGAGATCATCTGTGGTTTCGGGGTGAAGTACCATCAGTATGCTGATGACACTCAGTGTACATCTCCACCCCGGATCACCCCAATGATGCCCTTGAAGCGATGTCCCGGTGCCTGGAGGCTGTACGGATCTGGATGGGGAGAAACAGACTCAGGCTCAACCCATCCAAGACCGAGTGGTTGTGGTTTCCGACGTCCCGATATAGTCAGTTGGTGCCATCACTGACTATTGGGGGTGAGTCGTTGGCCCTCCCAGAGAGGGCTCACAACTTGGGTGTCCTCCTGGACTCACGGCTGTCTTTAGAAAAGCACTTGACAGCTGTGGCCGGGAGGGCATTTTATCAGGTTCGCCTGATTCGTCAGTTGCGTTCCTTTCTGGATGGGGACTCATTAAATATGGTCACTCATGCCCTCATCACTTCCTGCCTGGACTACTGCAATGCTCTCTACATGGGGCTCCCCTTGAGGAGCACCCGGAGGCTCCAGCTGGTCCAGAATGTGGCCACGCAGGTGTTTATGGGAGCGACGTAGCACTCCCATGTGACTCTCCTCCTGCGCGAGCTGCACTGGCTCCCAGTGGTCTTCCGGGTGCACTTCAAGGTTTTGGTTACCACCTTTAGAGCGCTCCATGGCTTAGGACTGGGGTATCTACGAGACCGCCTTCTGCCACCAGTAGCCTCTCACCGACCAGTATGCTCCATAGAGAGGGGCTTCTCAGGGTCCGTCGGTCAAACAGTGTCAACTGGCAGCCCCCAGGGGGAGAGCCTTCTCTGTGGGGGCACCTACCATCTGGAACGAGCTCCCACCGGAGATACGGAGGATCCCGGATCTGCGCACTTTCCGCCGTGCCCTCAAAACATTCTTATTCCAGCAGGCTGGCCTGGCCTAACTTCCCTTTTAAATTGCTTTTTAAATTTGTCTTATAAATTGCGGTGTTTTAAATTTGTTTTGGGCCAAAGTATTTAATGTATTTTAAATGGTTTTTTAACATTTGTACTATGTGTATTTTATCTTTTGGCTGTTCACTGCTCTGAGTCCTTCGGGAGTAGGGCGGTATATAAATTTAATAAATAAATAAATAAATAAATAAATAAATAAATAAATAAATAAATAAATAAATAAATAAATCATCATCATCATCATCATCTTGCATATATTCTGGCCTTGCGCCATGAAATAGGTGAGTACCAGCATTTTAATATGCAGCACAGAAGCAACATTACATGACCTTATCAAGGTTTGTCTATAGCTACTCATTCTGTATGTTCTGGACGAGCTGTAGTTTCTGATTGATCTTCAAGGGCAGCCCTATGTACGGGTGGATCCCCAGATCACATACCAATTCTTCTTGAGGAATTATGACCCCATCCATGTGAAAAGACATTTTCCCTTCTTCTAGTAATGATATACTCACAGCAATCATGGTAGTAAATTCATACTTACTACGCATATATTTGCAGTAGGGCTATGCAAAATATGAGGTACATAAGCCATTTTCCACTTTCTTTAGGGTGGCAGTTTATTCTGGACTGGCTGAATAGTTAATTTTATCCTAGCTAATGTCTTCAAGTAAGCAGGTTATAACCAGATTTATTCAACCCCTTTCACAGGTTAAAGAAAGGATCAGTCCTGCCCTCTTAGTTTGGTTGCCACAGTTTGCTGCTTTTAAGCTGTGATGCATGAAAGGTGTAATTTCATGAAATGTCACGAAAGGACTCAACTCCAAGCTAAGCTCTAAGCAGATTGGCTGCTGAGCATCAAGCTAATGTCCCAAGCTGAATTCTAGGCACAGCTTTAAGGTTTAAAGGACTAATTACTATGCCCTTTGATCCTGACAGCTGGATGCCAGAATCTTGTGAATCTTGCTATTAATATTGCTCAGCTGTTCCTTCTTGAAAGTTTGCAGACTTTCCCCAAATCACACACATGTACTTTCGGTTAGTTTTCCTTTTCATTCTGGGCTTTTGAATGAACAAAGTAAATCAGGGATTTCCAAACTTGGCAACTTTAAGAGTTGTGGACTTCAACTCCCATGCTGGCTAGGGAATTTTGGGAGTTGAAATTGACAAGTCTTAAAGTAGTCAAGTTTGGAGACCCCTGAAGTAGATTAAGCTGGCTGATTGTGGCTGCAATAATGTCCATGAAAAGGCCAAGATGTGTCTAAACTAGCCAGCTGTGGACAACTATTTCCTTCAGATATCTGGATATGGCTATCTAACAGGTTGGAAACACTATCATGAATACAGGTAAAATGGAGCTGCAAAAGGGAAGTCTACTTCTGTCAGCAGGCTAGGAAGAGGAGAGCACTCCGTAGAGCCAAGCAGTGCTCCAGTCCTTTTTGATGGTGGTACAGAGTGGATTTCAGCAGGTTCTGACCAGTTCTGGAGAACCGGTAGTGGAAATTTTGAGTAGTTTGGAGAACCGGTAGTAAAAATTCTGACTGGCCATGCCCCCATCTATTCTCTGCCTCCCAAGTCCCAACTGATCAGGAGGAAATGGGGATTTTGCAGTAACCTTCCCCTGGATTGGGGTGGGAATGGAGATTTTACAGTATCCTTCCCCTGCCACGCCCACCAAGCCACGCTCACCAAGCCACACCACGCCCACCAAGCCACACCCACAGAACCGGTAGTAAAAAATTTTGAAACCCACCACTGTGGTGGTAGTATTGGGAAAAAAAACTGGACTAATTGCTGTTCCAGCATGCCTTTGATAGAGAATGTTGTTTCTGCCTGGCAACAGTCATACTGATGAGACCAGTCCATGACCTGCTAGGAACTGATTCATGCAAGCCAGCAAAGCCTGATCCTCACATATGTGGAACAGTGGTGGGTTCTCCCAGTTTGGCCCGGTTCCGCCAAGCCGGTAGCGGTGACGATATGACATCACTGAACTGGTTCTGCCCCCTCCGCCCCCCCACCCCCACTTTATTCTTACCTTTTATTTAGCCACACCCCCAATCTATTGCTGCCTCCTGAGTCCCAGCTGATGGGCTATAAGGAAAAAAACTGTTTAAACTCTTGCCACGGGGCTTCAAAGGGCCGCCCTACAGCTGATCAGTGGTAAAAGGCAGTTTGGTGGTAGACCAGTGCCTCCAAAAACAAATGAATAGACCGATGCCTGTAAAAATAAATGGGTAGACCAGTGCCTGCAAAAATAAATGAGTAGACAATCTCTGCAAGCAGTTAAAAGCCTGGTAGACCAGTACCACTGCTAAATCCTAAAGAATTGTCACATGACCATCAAGCCATGCCCACAAAATAAGCCACGCCCACCGAACTGGTAGTAAAAAAATTTAGAACCCACCCCTGATGTGAAACCATGAAACCACGTCCCCATCTGGTCAGTGAAAAAACTGCTCTTCACGGAACTGGTCCACAAACCCAAAAGGTGGGGGCTGCTGCTCTAGAAGACACTGTGGTTGACCATCAACCACAAAGCCAACATCCTTCTATTCCCTTTCTGCTAGTAGGGATGCTCTGTAAAATCAAAGAGGGTTTTTTTTTCTAAATGAAAGGAGATGCTTGATTTACAGAAGCAAAGCATAAATAAAGGTCAAAGTTATTTTTAAGCATTGCAGGTTTAAGTACAGAAAGGGACATTTGTCTATAGCAGTATCAGGAATTCCATTTTTCTTTTTGTCCATTTTTCTTTGTCGCAAGGACCAAGTTTCTTCCTGCATACATCTGCCATTCTTCTCTCATCAAAATTCTCTTTCCACCTACTAACTATTCAGATTATTCAGCAATAGCTGAAACTTTTTAAAAAGTTTTTTTAATAAGGGTAAGTGCCAGTAATACATCCAAATAAATATTAGTTTTAGGAACACCCAGGTTAAAATAGGGGCAAAAGCAACCACTACTGAAACTGTGTGATTCCCTAAAGGGTCTGATATCATCTTGGTCCCACTCCTATGATGCTCCTGATTGAAACATGAGCACTGGGTGCTGGTGAAAGTCATGGTGCTCACAGGAATTGACTGAGCAAGCATCCTGAAGTAGATGGAGAGTTTTGAGCTCAGCAGAGGCAGCTATTCAATTGCAGATAGTGCTTCACTTGTGACAATTCATTTAACAACGATTCAGAGTTACGATGGGGCTGAAAAAAGCAACTTGCAAACTCTCCTTAAAGTTAAAAATGTTGCACGCACACACACAGAGTTATGCACTTACAACTGACTTGCATTTACAAAAGTTGGGGTGCCCTGTGGTGATGTGGCTGCAATTGGCAATCTTCCCAGCTGTCTTCTAAGAAGCAGAGTCAACAGGGGAAGCTGAATTCATATAACTACTATGATTTACTTAACAAGCACAGCAATTAACTTAACAGCCATGGTAAAATTGGGTCCGATCACATAATGGTTCATTTAATGATTGTGTCACTTAGCAACCAAAATTCAGGTCTCAAATCTGGTTGTAAATCAAGGATTACCTGCAGTGGTGATTCTTGCATTTTGGTCTCCTCCTAGGGCTAAAGATATGGACAGACTTCCTCCTTTCCTTCCAATACTACAATTTCACCCAACAGAGACTGGCAAATATTCCTATTAAAGTTATAGCAGGAATCAAGAGTCTATGCTCAGCTCTTATCAGTTTTAAATGGCAAAATGACAATATATTTTAGTAGCTCCTTTTTATAGCTCATTAGAGAAAATGTGTTCTGTGGTTGGAATAGACGGGGGAATGGTTTTGTCTCTCTGGCAGTCTAAATAGGTCTCAGTTTATGTTTTTGAAACTGCAATCTGGATTTTGGAAAGCCGATGTGAGGGCCTAGTATAATGTGTCAACTAGAGACAAGCACTTTGTATGTACATGCAATAACTAAACCGTAGGATCACTGCAGAACAGTCCATTTTTCTCATGATTCCATCCCTTTATTATTTTATGATTTACATATGGTTTCAGGCAATTTCATACCAAAGGGAGCTGCTCAGCTTCTGCTATATAATGTCTCATATGCCTACAGATTCATCTCTGGTTTCTTTCTTGCGATGTACTATAATGGTAATTCCAGGAACATTTGCTTAAAGTACTGAACAGAAGAGGCTTGGCAAGTTCAAAGCCAGAAAACACTTATATAACTGTAAGAATCCCCTTTATAAATTGGAATTAATTAACAGAACTATAGCTTCAGGAGCCTTGTCTGCCTGAGACTTGTCTATCCAACCACCAATTTTGCAAAAGTCTCTATTAGAAAATGACCCTGAATATCTTTCCCCTAATAGAGAGCCATGATTCTGCAAGACTCTGATCAAGAGTCTGAAAAATCTTGGTCCTGCTATTTTCTGGGCTATTCTTACTAGAAATCCGAATATAACTCTTAATTGGTTGGCGAGATAGGGAAGATTTTGGGCACATAAACCAGAGAGAGTTTAGACTCATTGGTGAAGTGCACATGGAAAGGAGGAGTGAAGACATATTCAGTTCTGTTCACAAAGAGGTGTTTTTCTATAGAGTTTAATGGCCAGCAACCAAAGAATTTTATAAGATTCGGGTATTAGAGAATCATTAAGAAAAAGAAAGAAATAAACTGCCAACAACTTCTAAGCCTGCCTTGAGAATCACAAACTTTTTAACTTCTAATCTTTTTTCACCAAGAGCTGTGGTGGCACAGTTGTTAGAATGCAGGCGAATTCGGCCAACTGCCAGCAATTCGATCCTTACCGACTCAAGGTTGACTCAAGCCTTCTATCCTTCCAGATTGTTGGCAGCAATATGCTGACTCTGTAAATCACTTAGAGGGTGCTGTAAAGCACTATGAAGTGGTATACAAGTCTAAGTGCTATTGCTATTCTCTTGCCATTCAATCTTCTCTCATTTAGGACCTTAATTCTGTTTGATATTTGTCTAAATTCCATGTTTAACCCCTAGTTTGGCTTTGGACCCAATTTTCTTTTGTTTATGTGTTTTTGGCAGGTCCTGACCTTGCTAGCAAGACAAGACTCTATGGCCCTGTTACACTTTAAATAGCAGGTATGCTGTAGCTGCTCAGTGCTTCTGGAGGTCTGTTCAGAAGGTAGGAATGCTGGATCAAGGGGATCTCCAAGACTGATGGGGCTAGAGAAAGCAAAGCTACCTAAAGCTGAGTTGTAAAAGTCTGTCTTACTTCAGAATCTGTCCACAAGCACAATTAAAAACAAAATAAAAGTGAAACATGGTAAAATAATGCAGTCTCATGAAAAGGCAATTGTTAAATTGTATTATTTTCATACAGTTGGCTGTGCTCTTGTCTGATGTTTTCCTTTTTTCTTCTTCTTATTTTTCAGGATCACTGAGGCCTTGTCATGCATGTAAAAACTCAGAAAATATTTAGCTTCTTCTCAGCAAACCACATAAAGTAAAAAAGGGGTCATTCCTCTTTTTATGTATGCTCTCTAGAACTTTAGCTGGCTCAGTTTGAACTTGTGATGTAAATATTCTATGAATGTTTGGTGCAATGTATTAATTCTGCTGAAGTAGGAAGTAACATTCTGTTTGTTGATTGGTTAAAATAATGTTCTGTTTGTTGATTGGTTAAGCCGCCTGACAGCTGGCTTTATAAGAGCTGTCAGGCAGAGTTCCAAGCAGTTTCAGTTCTAACTGTGGCAGTTAGCCCAGCTGTTGTTAATAAACGGTTAATTACATGATCTTCGCATTGTCCATCGTCCTTGATCCAGCCAATACATTTCAACTGGTGACGAGGATCAACTGGTCAATCTACCAGTCATAGTAATAAGAAAACAAGGGAGATTTAAACTGAAGAAGCAAAACGTGAGTCAGTTAGGAAAAAAAAGAAGAAGAAGAAGAAGAAGAAGAAATGGCATCCGCACAGACCTTTCCTCCTTTCAATCCCAGTGCAGAGACATGGGAGGCTTATTTGACACATTTTGAATGTTTCTTAATTGCAAATGATTATACAAAGCTGACGCCTGAGCGCAAACACGCTTATTTTCCTAAGTTTCTGTGGTACTGAAATGTTTGATACTGCAATGACATTAATGGCCCCACAATCTGTACATTCGGGAACATGGGAAGACTTTATAAAAAAATTAAAAAAACATTACGCACCAGCCCCCTCAAGAATAGCCCGCTGCCAACACTTTTACCATCGTGATCAGGCCCCTGGAGAGACTATTAATTAATATGTTGCGGCTCTGAGGAGGGCGGCCAGGCATTGTGAATTCTTTGATTTAGAAGATTATCTCCTCGATAGACTTGTCAGTGGGGTCAGGGACCAAAGTCTTAAAAGGCGTCTGATTGCGAATCACGACCTCACATTTCAAATGGCATTGGATGAGGCGTGTGCTGCAGAACTGACAGCATTGTCACTAGCTGAGTTGCCCCATGGATATACTCCACCTAAGACGGAAAAAGACTCATCGTCTGTAAATGAGACAAATGAGAATCTGACAGATTCTGATGGTGACTTTGAAGTGTGCCATCTTCAAGAGTCTAGAAAACAAAACTCTGGCCCAACTAGCATGTCAAGGTGGCCGAACGCGTGTTTCAGCTGCAGAGGAAATCACCTGCGCGCTAATTGCCGTTTTAAAAACGCAGAGTGCCACCGCTGCGGCCGCAAATGTCATCTTGCCAGAGTATGCAGAGCCCCTCAGCCACAGTTCAAATCACGTGTGCCGCAGGATGGGGGCCGACAATATCGTCCTAATCCATCTAAAGTTAGTAATAGTAACCAACGATCTTCTTCTGATGTGAATTTAGTAATACCACCAAATATGTTGAGCCAGCAGAAGATTCGCCTTACAGTATTCATCGAACGGAAACCGTGCACCATGGAAGTTGATTCCGGCTCCACTACATCCTTGGTGTCATGGAGTACAATTAAACAACTAGTTCTGAAACTGGCTAAATGACAACTAGACCCCTGCCATCTCCTGCTAAAAGATTGCCAAGGAGCCAACATTCCGATTTGTCGGAAGTGACATATTCCGAGTACAATTTAAGAAGTTTAGTGGATTATTATCACTAGTCATTGTGGAAGGAAAATTCCCCAGCCTGATGGGCTTTAATTGGTTTGATGCATTAGGTCTAACTATACAAGGGGTTAATGCCATCTCATCATCTGAACTGGACATGTTATGTACTGAATTCCCCTCAGTTTTCTCTGAGGAATTAGGAAAATACACCGGACAACCAGTTTTGTTCAGTCTCGACCCTCAAGTGCAGCCTCGCTGCCTTAAGCCGCGAAGAGTACCGTTTGCATTGTGACCAAAAGTGGATGCTGAACTTGACAAATTAATAACACAAGGTATCCTGGAGCCTGTTGAGTACGCATCATGGGAGACCCCCATTGTTATTGCCATGAAGGCGGATGGTTCAGTGCGTATCTGCGCAGATTACCAAGCAACAATTAATCGTGCATTACAGGCACATGCATACCCCGTTCCTATTGTGCAACATTTGTTGCACTCCTTGGGTAGTGGCTCCGTATTTGCTAAATTAGACTTAGCACAGACATATCAACAACTGCCTGTGGATGACCAAACAGCGGACACACAAACTATAGTGACACACCGGGGTGCTTTCCGTTGCCGCTGCCTCCAATTTGGGGTTTCAGTCGCCCCAGGAATCTTCCAGAGCATGATGGAGCATTTACTTCATGGAATTCCTGGGGTTGTACTGTACTTTGACGTTGTATTAGTATCGGCCACCAGCACCACCGAACTCCTTAAAAGACTCAGATCGGTTCTAACCAAATTCCAGAGAGTGGGGTTCAAAGTTAAGCAAAACAAATGTATTGTAGCTGCTTCCAAAATCAAGTTCTTGGGTTTCCTAATTGATGGTAAGGGTATACACCCTACAGAGTCTAAGATGAATGCTATTTTACATGCCCCTGCTCCCACCAACAAGGCCGAACTTCAAGCCTTCTTAGGCCTTTTAAACTTTTATGCAATTTTCATACCACGCAAGGCATCTATTGCGGAACCTTTGCATCATTTGCTGAACCGGGGGACACGTTGGAACTGGGATTCAACTGCAGCCACTGCATTTACTAATGTCAAACGTATACTCATTTCAAACTCTGCCCTCGCTCACAACTGCGAGTCCCTACCCCTCATGCTAGCGTGTGATGCTTCTCCTTATGGGGTTGGAGTGGTCTTAAGTCACCGTTTCCCTGATGGCCATGAAGCCCCCGTTGCATTTTTCTCCCGGACTTTGGCTTCAGCGGAGCAAAATTATTCACAGCTAGACAAGGAGGCTCTAGCATTGGTAGCTGGAGTCAAGCGGTTTCATCATTATATATATGGTCTACCTTTTACACTAGTGACGGATCATAAGCCTCTGCTTGGTCTACTAGCAGCTGACCGTCAAACTCCGCAATTCCTATCCCTGAGATTCACCAGGTGGTCTGTGTTTTTATCCGCCTACAACTACACGCTCCTGTACATGCCAGGCAAGCATCTGGCCCATGCTGACACCCTCAGCCGGTGCCCTGTGCCAATGTTGCTCTCTGACCCAGCTCTCGCCTCATCAGTCCTGATGATTGAAGACTCACCTTTCGTTTTGACGGCGGCTGACATCGCTCGAGTTTCACCCCATGATCCAGAGATCTCCACAGTCATGGACTGGGTGCTAAGGGGGTGGCCACAAGGGCCCGTGGACACGAAGTGGAAACTGTACACTTTCCATAAAATGGAATTATCTAACATGGGGGGTTGTTTATTGTGGGGACACAGGGTGGTGATTCCAAAATCTTTACGGGATTTTGTGTTAAAATCATTGCATTCCGGACACCAGGAATAGTCCGAATGAAGGCTCTAGCTAGAGCCTATCTCTGGTGGCCTACTCTTGATCAATGTATTACCGACTGGGTGGCCACTTGCCGCCCTTGTCAAGAGTCTCGGCCAATGCCCCCTAAGGATAAGCCCAGGGAATGGGAAGACCCTGCTGGCCCGTGGTCCCGCCTTCATATAGACTTTGTGGGCCATTTCATGGTCAAATTTTTTTAGTGGTGGTTGACGCGTACTCTAAATGGATTGAACTGATACTTATGCACTCAACATCCTCAGATGCCGTCATAAAGGCCCTTCGTACACTATTCTCAATCCATGGGTTGCCCGACCCTATTGGTGTCAGATAATGGGCCCCAATTAACTTCTACCACATTTGAGTTGTTCCTTGCCCAATTAGGTATCAGGCATACACTTATCTCTCCTTACCACCCAGCCAGTAATGGCCTTGTAGAAAGGGCTGTGAGATCCGCAAAGGAGGCATTAGGCCGCATGGGACCAGGGAAATGGCATGACCGTATAGCGGAGTATATGTTAGTGCAACACACCACCCCTTGTCAGATTACCAATCGGAGTCCGGCAGAATTACTGATGGGTCGCCAGCTGTGTACAATTTTGGATAAGTTACACCCCTGTTATGACCCTGCCAAACCTTTGGATTCAAGTAGGACATCTAAACCTTTTGGTGTGGGTGATAAAGTGTACGCCAGGAATTATGGGGGTCAGCCATTATGGCTACCAGGTAAGGTGGTGGATATTACAGGTCCATGGTCATATAAGATTGATATGGGACAAGGCAAGGTTTGGAGACGTCACCAAGACCAGCTACGGGTCAGATGGGGTACTGAACACGATATAACAGAAAGAGAGAACTGGGCAGGAGAAAGTCTCGGCTTGTCGTTCGTTCAGAACTGCGATAGGAAATAATCACCAGTAACGCACAGAGAATCAGGGTTTACTTTGGCAATGATAAGCTTGCAGTCAAAAGTAAAGTACAAGTCGGTGTTTTGGTTCAAAGTCAGCGCTGGGTGTAATCACACCACAGTGCTATTTAACAAAAACTCAGCCCCTTAAACATACATCCGGTGATTATCAATCAAGCACCCCCCACTCCCTTAACAGTAACAGCTGCGAGCACCAGAGCAGCGAGGACAGCAGAATCGAAGAGGCCCAGCAACGTCATCAATCATCGCCCTGAATGCTGCTATCCAGGAACTATTTGTGTGTTCGCTGCGGCTGCTTATCTCCACTCCTTTTCCTCCCACACCCTCCATTGATGGCGAGCTCCGGTAGGACTCGACAGGCGGCCCCCCCTACCGGGAGCTCACCGATAAATAGAAAGCATACAAATGTTAGTCACTGTTACGATCCTGTATTAGGTTTGTCTGGGTATTTCCGATGGAACCGTTGTATCAATCGGGCAGCGTGAACATCGGGTGCTGCCACCCACGAGGCCTGTGTTATAGGATATCCTTTCCACCGCACAAGATATTGTAACATCCCCCTACGAACCCTGGAGTCCAATATTCGATCTATCTCATATTGGTTGGTATGCACGGGACCCGGTGGAGTAGTCGAGGTACCTGGCCTTTCTGTCGTCACCGGTTTCACCAAACTGCTATGGAATACGGGATGTATCCTACTGAACAGAGGGGGAAGTTTAAGAGCTACGGTTACGGGATTGATGACTTGTGTTATGGGAAATGGTCCTATATATTTAGGTCCTAATTTTTTACTGGGCAGTCGGAGTTTAAGGTATTTTGTAGATAAGTATACTTTGTCTCCTATCCGGAATGGTTTTGGATCAGCTCTTTTCTTGTCTGCATATTTTTTGTACTCGTCTGCTGCCTTTTGTAATGCTGTTTTTACACTTGGCCATACATGACTAATTTTATCGGCCCAACCGCGTGGCGTGTCACCGTCTGTCATAGGGGGATCTAACTCTGGAATGGCTGAAAACTCTCGGCCATATATTACTTGGAAAGGGGAGAACCCAGTACTGCGGTGAGGTATGTTGTTATATGCCACTTCGGCGAAAGGCAGGAGTCCTGACCAATTCGTCTGCTGGTAAGAAACGTAGCATCTGATATATCTTTCGACCATGGCATTGGCCCGTTCAGCCGCCCCATTAGTGCTCGGGTGGAATGCTGAACTTAACCCTTGAGAGGACCCAATTAAACGGACAAATCGTCTCCAAAATTTAGAGGTGAATTGAACACCGCGGTCGGATATAATCCTCTTAGGTGCTCCATGGAGACGATAGATATGTTGTAAAAAGAGTTCGGTTAATTGTCGCGCGGATGGTATGCTTTTACATGGCACAAAGTGGGCCTGTTTCGAAAACAGATCTACCACCGTCCAAATTACAGTGTGGCCATGGCTAGGGGGGAGATCGACTATGAAATCCATAGCGATCTCTTCCCAAGGCCTGCTAGGATTCGCGACTGTCTGTAATAGTCCTAACGGTCGTCCAGACCAGGGTTTGGCGGTTGCACAGGTTGTGCAACCTTTTACGTATATTTCTATGTCCTTACGCATTCGTGGCCACCAGAATTGCCTCCTCACAAGGTGTAGAGTTTTTAAATACCCAAAATGGCCTGCTGACTTGGCATCATGGCACCTGCATAACACTACGTTCCGTAAACGTTCTGGAACATATATTCTATTCTCCCTCCACGCGATTCCATCATTATAGCTAACCATAGAGGGGTTTTGGATTACCCATTGATCCTGTTGTAAAGCTGTTTTAAACTCGGTACGTAAGTGACCATCTACTTCTGTAAGTCTTAATAGGATTTGGGAAGGTGCAATTAGAGGTTCTATCACTTCCTCTCGCTTGCTATTATACTGTGGCATCCGGGACAGCGCATCAGCCAGGAAGTTTTTCCCAGCAGGAACATACCGCAACCGGAAAGAGAAACGCTGAAAATATTGTGCCCACCTTATCTGTTTGGGAGATAGTCGCCTGGGCGTTTGTAAGGCTTCTAAGTTTTTATGGTCCGTCCATACCTCAAAAGGATGAGACGCCCCCTCCAAGAGATGTCGCCATGTCATCAACGCCCAACGGACCGCGAATGCCTCTTTTTCCCAGATCGCCCATGCCCGCTCTGTCGTGGTTAACTTTTTAGACGTATAGGCACAAGGTTGTAACCCTCCCTGCTGTGTTCTTTGTAGGAGTACTGCTCCTACAGCCACGTCGCTAGCATCTGCCTGGACTACGAATGCCTGCGTTGGGTCTGGATGCTTGAGTACTGGTTCTTGAGCAAAGAGTGTTTTTAACTGCTTGAAAGCCATTTGACACGCTGACGACCACGTCAACGCTTGTCCCGGCTTTGGTTTAGCCGTGGCCGGTTTGGTCCGTAACAGATCCGTTAGTGGTAGGGCTATTTCAGCAAATCTGGGAATGAACTGCCGATAGAAGTTTGCAAAGCCTAGAAAGCTCTGCAATTGCTTTCTGGTTCTAGGGGCCTGCCATTCAAGCACTGCCTGGACTTTTCTGGGATCCATCTCTACCCCGCTCTCTGATATTCTATAGCCTAGATAATCTATCCTCTTTTTGTGAAACTCACATTTGGATAGTTTCACGTACAGCCTAGCAGCTAATAATTTGTCTAAGACCTGTCGGACCAGAGATATATGTTCCTCTTCAGTTTGCGTGTAAATTAAGATGTCATCCAAATATACAAGGACACCCCTGTACAGATGTTCATGCAGCACTTCATTGATGAACTGCATGAACACCGCAGGGGCGCCCTGTAGTCCGAACGGCATGACCTGGAACTGATAGCTTCCCAAGGGACAATTGAATGTTGTTTTCCACTCATCCCCTGGTTTGATTCGTATCCTATAATACGCTTCGCGTAGGTCGAGTTTCGTAAAGATACGACCGGTGGCTAGGGCAGCTAACAGGTCCTTCATTAAAGGAAGTGGATAGAGGGGCTCCACACACCGCATTGAGACCTCTGAAGTCAACGCATAAGCGTAAACCCCCATCTTTCTTCCCACGAAACAGGACAGGGGCAGCCATCTTTGATCGACTAGGTGTGATAAAACCCCGGGCCAAGTTCTTGTCTATATATTTTCGTAATTCTTTTAGTTCGGGTTGTGTCATTGAATACATCCAGGGCTTGGGTAGCTTCGCCCCGGGTATTAACTCAATACTGCAATCCGTAGGCCGGTGAGGAGGCAGGGTCTCACATTCCTCCTCACTAAAGACTCTGGCGAGATCCTTATACACATTAGGATACGTCGTGTCTGCTGGTGGGCTCTCTACTTCTATTCCCCCTGCTGGCTCCTTTTCCTCCTTGGTAGGGGGAGGTCCCAACGGTAATCGAAGTTTGCGAAAACCCCCTTTGCTGCAAAGCCACAGGGACTCCTCACCTCTTGCGAAAAGGAACCAAGCGCTGACTTTCTCTCGGCTTGTCGTTCGTTCAGAACTGCGATAGGAAATAATCACCAGTAACGCACAGAGAATCAGGGTTTACTTTGGCAATGATAAGCTTGCAGTCAAAAGTAAAGTACAAGTCGGTGTTTTGGTTCAAAGTCAGCGCTGGGTGTAATCACACCACAGTGCTATTTAACAAAAACTCAGCCCCTTAAACATACATCCGGTGATTATCAATCAAGCACCCCCCACTCCCTTAACAGTAACAGCTGCGAGCACCAGAGCAGCGAGGACAGCAGAATCGAAGAGGCCCAGCAACGTCATCAATCATCGCCCTGAATGCTGCTATCCAGGAACTATTTGTGTGTTCGCTGCGGCTGCTTATCTCCACTCCTTTTCCTCCCACACCCTCCATTGATGGCGAGCTCCGGTAGGACTCGACAGAAAGTTTCAGCCAGGGGTTAAGGGGCATACCAGAAGCTGAGAAGCTACCAGATGCTGAGCAGCAGATTTTGAGCCAACATATTACTTCGGACAATACAAACCCCGAGGGAGAAATTGAAACACAGGTCGAAAGCAGTAACGTATCTGTAGTTATTAGAACTGCTGGGGAAAGTAATTCCTCGCAAGAGTCTGTGAGTAAGGAAGGGTTAAAACGTTCGATCAGAAACTGGCACCGACTGGCATACCTCCAGGACTACGCATGTGCCATCCAGGTGGAAAGGGGTGCAATGTATTAAGTCTGCTGAAGTAGGAAGTAACATTCTGTTCGTTGATTGATTAAAGTAACATTCTGTTCGTTGATTGGTTAAGCTGCCTGACAGCTGGCTTTATAAGAGCTGTCAGGCAGAGTTCTAAGCAGTTTCAGTTATAGCTGTGGCAGTTAGCCCAGCTGTTGTTAATAAATAGTTAATTACATGATCTTCGCATTGTCCATTGCCCTTGATCCAGCCAATACATTTCATTTATTTTTAAGGATCTCCTGCTCCGTATTGGCTGGGAAGATTGATTTTCTTTTTGTTGTGGTCTGCCAGCAGCCTGCAGAGCTGGCAGCAGAATTGGACAGTGAGGAGGCTGAGGAAGAACATGAGCCAGTCTTGGAGGCTGGGGAAGGCCCAGATGAGGGCTCTGCGTCAGAGGCAGAGATGGGGCCAGGGCCATCTGGGAGTGGTGTGCAGATCCGGAGCCTCCAGAGGCTGACAGCAGAGAGGCAGAGGAATAGGAGGAGCCTGTTCCTACTGAATGCATGAGAAGAGCTGCCAGAAGGCAAGAGCAGCTAAAGCAAAAAAGACTACTCGGGAGTAAGGCCAAGAAATGATTGGCCCCTCCCATAAGGCTTAAAAGACCAGCAATAGCTCTTGGGCTCTTTGTCGGAAAACAACATTGTTTTCCGACAAATATTCCAAACATAGTTGCTGTTCACATAATGGAGAAAGGCACTTTTTATCAATTGTAGGTATATGTGCCCATAGAGTTCTTCTGAAAGGAAAGATGGCAAAGACAGGGCAAGCAAATGCTCCCATATAATTCCTCCAAAATGCCCTGGCATTGATGACGGCTTCTCTGGAACAAAGATATCCAACTGAGTCTAATTTTTTGGCAGTTAAAGATGCCGCTATCAAGAAATTTCTTCAAAAGGATTCATGTTGTCTAAATGGGGATTTAAGAGCAGATCTCTATGGGTGACTAGTTAGTCTAGCAACCCATTGCCAAAATTTCAGTCGGGCTTGTTCATCTGTTCTAAAAAAAAGGTCACAACATTTCATTTTCTTGTTGTGCTAATGTAGGCATTACATTAGCACATACAGTATGTGACTGGCGCTGTATGTTTAAACACAAAGGAAGGAAACAACATACCTCCCCATCCCCTGGCAAAAGGTCTTCATTCTGAGATTAATTCGGGAATTGAACATTTTGGTAATGTCTCCAAAACATTTCTGTTATTTTTCTCTTGCTGTCTGTAAAAAGATGTAAGGTTGTTTGCAATTAGTGAGGCTTTAAAGAAAGAGGAAAACCTTCCTTAAAAGCATACAATTATGTTTTAGTTTTCACATTTCAAAAATTACTCAGTCAGAAGTAAGTAAGAGTAGGTACTATGAATCAACCTTTCCCATTAAGGTACAGTATGTAGTACAGCATAATTACCATGGTCAAGAACTAGAATTCTAAAAATACACAAAAATGAATACTATATACAGGCAAAAATAAAAGCAAATATGACTTATACCATCAGTGCAATAAAACAAGATGAGTGCTAGCCACAATAAAGCAGATTTTGCCATGAAGAAACAACAACATATTGATCATATGGCAACAACTAAACATAAAGAAGGTGGAAGAAAATATTTGTAGATCAGGTTGAACTGTTGGGTCCTTGGTGCTCTCTGAGCTTGCTTGTTTTCTTGCAGATGTTTCATTACCAAACTATGGAGCACTGATAATGTTATCTAGTTTGGTAATGAAATGTCTGCAAGAAAACAAATTCAGAGAGCACCAAGAACCCCACATAAAGACAACTAAACAGCTTGGACATTTTCCTAAACCTTGTAATAAATGTGTGTGTCTTTATAAAACGAACACAATACAACAGAATATGGACATAAATTTAGTACCTTCTTTAGCACAAAGACAAAGTCTTAATTCATATGGGACTTTCCAAAATTTCTCTTTAAGGGTAGTTGTTAGAAGTATATTAAAACATGATAAAAGTTAGAGTTCCTCTAAATCTGGAGAAAGCTAAATATCTTCCAGATCTTAAAAAAAAAAGGGGGGGGAGGCTGACTATCAAATATACGTCTCTAAAAAAACTTATGCAAGACCAATGTCATAATCTCCAGTTTGTATGGAGTTAAAGATATTTAAAGTTCCTAGATTAGGAAAAATGGCTACTAACTGTCTTAATCCAATTTATTTGAATAGGTGAGTCAAGAAATAACTGACATACATATTTCTGTGGACTGCCAAATTTTATACATTTTTTATACATTTTTTTTGGAAGTAATGCAGTGTAAACAGCCAACATCTGAATGTGTATTTGAAAATTGTCCACCTACATGGCTGGACTTTAAATTGATGAGTATTTTGATAAATATATTCATGGATTATTTTCTATGAATATATGAACAATTTATTACATAAGAATTTTGATATTAATAAGTAGATTTAAGGTTTTTTAAAATATGCAGGAGAAGTTGGAATATAACTGCCTGACAAAACATACCAGTATATGCCTGCTAGAACAAATACTTGCAGAAATCTTTATATACCCTGATAAAATTTATATGCTTGATTTTAACTGTCTCAGAGTCCAGAATCACTCTGAGAGTGACATGGGCAGTACCTGAATTGGACAAATAAATAAATAAGGTAGGTCAGAATCAAATAGGTCAAGAAATTACACTCTTTACAGATGGCTGGATAAAATTAACATTCCCAAAAAAAAGAAACTGTGGACATGGAAATAAATATATCCTACTTCCTATGAATAAATGTAAAATGAAGCCCATTTCAGCATGGCTGTTGCAAACAAATTGAACCGATTTGTGAAATGACTTCCAGACAACATCATGCGAAACCTTGACTATCTGCTGGCATTTGGCTAGCTACACATCCTGATTCATCAGAGCAATTCTGAAACTGAATTTGGCAATATACTCACATAACTGCTGTGTTCAAGGAAAGAAAATGTCTGGGACAAATCCACAAGCTGCTATGTAGATATCAGTTAAGAATCTTTCTTCTACTTTAAATTGTTTGGATATCTATATAGTTTGATTGCAAGTTTCTGTCATCTCACTGTCAGGATGCTGGTGCTCTCCAGCTCTAGTCTGTGATTTGGCTCTTGGGATTGGGGTTTAGCACATCTAAAAGTCCTCAGATGAATGTTTGGTTTACAATGGAACTTCTTTCATCTAGGGTAGAAGGATCCATTCATCAATTTCTATTTTTTCTATGGTTGTTGGCTCTACAAAAAGTTGAGTCTGCCATTGCTTACCTCAGAAGTCCTTCCATTCTCATTTTTCTTGCTGTAGCGCTATATTTTATAGTGAGTATTACATAAATGTTGAACTGTTGATTGTTTGTCTCCGTGGTAATTCCTTCATTAGGATAATGTTCTTTGCTTGATTGTTCAGTAGGTGTTAATCCCTGCCTATCTGGATGTTGGTTGTTAGAGAGGATGTCCTTCTGATTTCTTCTTGGTTTCTTTTTTTTTAATTGTTTCTTTTGAATGTTGTATAACTATAGTTTATATTTATGTGCCTATTGATGGATGATTTGTCTGAATTCCAAACTTTCAGGAATTTCCTAGCATTTTTGGATTTATCTTGGTCAAGGATGCTCAGTTTCCCATTGTTGAAACTGTGGTTACGTCTGTCCATGTGTTGTGCAGTTAAGGAGTTTTCATCATATCTTCTTATTGCTAGTTAGTGTTCATGGATGTGCTCCGGAATTACACTTACAGGAGCCATCTATAACATAGAGGATTCATTTTACAACATATAGGGGGCTCACAAATATTCATAGTTAATTAAGATCAGGTTAACTGAATTTATATTGGAACTGAATTGTATAGATTAGCACAGTATAGCTGCACTATCTTTTTGCTTTTGACTAAGTTGTTGCCTATCTATGTTGTGTTGTGCATTTTCTGAAGCATCCTTCTTATTTTTATATTTTATCTTCCCCTTGTGTCTAGAACTAAACTGAAAAGAGGATTATTTTTTGAAGTATTTTCAAAGTGCCAAATCATTTTTTATAAAGTAATAATGGAAAAGGGATCTAGTGGAAGAGTTAGTGTTTTCTGAATTTGATTTGGAAATTCAGTAGAAATGCCATTCCATCCAATTAACATTCTGACCCAGATTGAGTTGTTGAATTAAAGTTGAATTTGAACACTCTAAAGCTTCTGAGGTCTTTTAAAGCAAAGAGATTATAAATTATAAAAAAAGAGCCTGGTGGTGCAGTAGACTAAAGCACTGTTATTAATATCAGCTGCCTGCAATTACTGCAAGTTCAAATCTTACCAGGCTCAAGGTTGACTCAGTCTTCCATCCTTTCTAAGGTAGGTAAAATGAGGACCCAGATTGTGGGGGCAATAAACTGACTTTGTACAAAATATACAAAAGTATGAAGGCTATTGCTTAACGCATTGTAAACCGCCCTGAGTCTCCGGAGAAGGGCGGCATATAAATAAAAAAATAAATAAAAAAAATTTAAAAAAAATTCTCTAAGGAGGCCAAATTGTATTTATAAGAATATGTTTTGTTATATATAAAAGAGATATTGATTTGGTAGACTTATTAACAATATTATGACAATTATATCGTCCATATTAACAGTGTAAAAAGATGCCAGATGAATACTAATATTCCACTTTTTTATATACCAATATGGATATTTTTTCTTCACTTACTCACACAAGACACAAACCAAAATTCTTTTGCTTTCAGAGATGTAAAGAGCTGACAATCTAAGGTGGTACATGCAAGGGTAAACCAATTATTTAAAAATACAAGCTACATTGATACGAAGCTTTTAAAAGTTATTATCAAGAAGCACATTTTCTACAGATTTCATTACCAGTAAGAGAATAATTTAATGATCAAGTTGTCTTTTAGAATAGGGTAATTTGAAAAAAGCAGAAGAGTCTGAGAAACAAAGGATGTTCAGGATTTATCTGATTGAAAAATAATGGGAAGAGGACATAAGATTATCCTGAATATTCAAAATGGTCTGGAAGCAAAAAGTTTGAAAATAATTATGTGAGCAACAGATTAGAAGTGGGATGCATAACGTTTATTACCATAAATTATGAACATTTGGTAGGGTAGAATGAGTGGGTAAGGAAAACAAAGTTCTATATTTTATTTTTAAATCAAAATTAAAATCACAGAGCTTGTAAACTGGAAAGGTTACAGTCTGGGTTAGAGACTCACCCCATTGCAAGTGCCCTGCAATGGGGTGAGCTTCCATTACTTCCCCCAGCTCCTGTCCACCTAGCAATTCAAAAGCATATAAATGCAAGTACATAAATGGGTATCAGTTTGGTGGGAAGGTAACAGTATTCTGTGTGCCTTAGTATATAGTCATGCTGGCCATATGACGATGGAAGTGTTGCTGGCACCACTCCCTAGAGGTGGACATGACTGGAAAGGGGAAACCATTACCTTTACCATGTCACAAAAGTTGCAGTTCTATAAGATCAAAAGTACTATTACCTTTCTTTTAATACACAGATGAATACCTCTCTTTTGCACTAATCAAGACCAGTCTCACAATATATTCAAGCTATGCTGTATATGTTGCCTTTGTAGGCTTTTTTTCTTTCTTCTTCCTCTTTTGGGTTTTCTTTTGCATACAATAAAATGTTACTTTCAAAAGTGCAGTACAGCAAGTGGTGACATTCTTAAAGGAAAATGCAGTCTTCACACACACCAACAAAACAGAATATCTGCTTTGGAAAGAAGGTGAAAGTTGCTCATTTGGGAATAAGGAAAATGACCTTACTAATGTGACAGTTTTTTTAAAAAAAAAATTGTGGAAAGCCATTTTTATATATGAAAAGTGTTTTACTTCATTGTACATTATACATTTCTTCCCCTTCATCAGTTACACTAGGGGTGTAACCTACAGAAAGAAAATGTTGTACAGTGATGCAATGTGTTGCTCTGAAGGACATCACTATTTATTATTTATAATATTTATTATTTATTTATCTATTATTTATTTGCAAAACCACAGGCCAAAAGCTCACTGGAACAGTGGCACTTTATCTTGTTCCTTAAAGCCATGACATTATATAAAGGCTCCGACATTATCATCGTCAGTAGGATCCAAAGACAAATTCTACGACAATCTGGCTGCTACTATCAAGAAAATCCCTGAGAAAGAACCACTGTTTATCCTTGGCGATTTTAATACCAGAGTTGGAGCTGATTATAGTTCTTGGCCCACTTGTTTAGGTCAGTTCGGCGTTGGAAAGATGAATGAAAATGGCCAACGACTGCTGGAGTTTTGCTGCTACTATGGTCTTTGCGTTAGCAATACATACTTTAAAACAAAGCCTCAACACAGAGTCTCTTGGAGACATCCAGATCGAAGCATTGGCACCAGCTCGATTTGATTCTTACCAGGCACTCCAACCTCCCCAATATTACAATCACACACAGCTATCAGGGTGCTGATTGCGATACAGACCACTCCTTGGTGTACAGCAGAATAAAACTGCAAACAAAGAGATTGCATCACTCGAAGAAGGAAGGAAGACCACAAATTGACATCAACAAGACCCGCAACCAGGGCAAAGAGAACATCCTCACTGAACTGCATGAAATCTTCTGTCTTTGTTGGAGGGAAGGTGGAGTACCACAGGACATGAAGGATACAAATATTGTCACACTGTACAAGAACAAAGGTGACTGTAACAATTACCGCGGCATCTCTCTTCTTAGTGTTGTAGGGAAGCTGCTTGCCCGTGTCGAACTGAAGAGGCTCCTGGTGCTTGCAGAGAAAGTCTATCCAGAATCACAGTGTGGATTTTGAGCCAACAGGTCCACTACTGACATGGTATTTTCCCTTAGACAGTTGCAGGAGAAATGCAGGGAACAAAGACAGCCACTTTTCATAGCCTTCATAGATCTTATGAAGGCTTTTGACCTGGTTGGCAGGGACGGCCTTTATAAAATTCTCCCCAAGATTGGATGTCCACCTCACCTCCTCAACATCATCAGGTCCTTTCATGAGGAAATGAAGGGCACTGTAGTTTTTGATGGCTTAACATCAGATTCCTTTGATATTCGAAGTGGAGTGAAGCAGGGCTGTGTCCTCGCGCCAACTTTATTCAGGATCTTTTTTGAAACATGCTTTTGGAACTGCAACAGAAGGTATTTACCTCTGGACCAGATCAGATGGAGAACCCTTTAATCTCTCTAGATTGAAAACAAAGTCTAAATGAAATGCTTACAGGATTTCCTCTTCGCTGATGATGCTGCCATCACTGCTCACTCTGCTGAAGACCTTCAACAACTTATGGACAGTTTTAGCAAGGCCTGCCAAGACTTTGGACTAACAGTCAGCCTGAAAAAAACACAAGTCGTGGGTCAGGACATGGATTCACCTCCCTGTATTACAATCTCTGCACAAGAACTGGAGGTTGTCCATAATTTTGTGTACCTCGGCTCAACTACCTCTGACACTCTCTCTTTAGATACTGAGCTGAATAAACGTATTGGTAAAGTGGCCACCACATTTTCCAGACTTACAAAGAGAGTATGACTTAATAAGAAGCTGACGGAACATACAAAGATCCAGGTTTATAGATCCTGTGTCCTGAGCACACTCTTGTACTGCAGTGAGTCTTGGATCCTTTACACATGGCAGGAGAGAAAGTTGAACACCTTTCATATATGCTGTCTCCGATGAATTCTTGGCATCACCTGGCAGGACATAGTTCCAAATAGCGCAGTCTTGGAATGTGCTGGAATTTCTAGCATGTATACACTATTGAAACAGCAATGTCTACGCTGGCTGGGACATGTGAGAATGGCTGATAGTCGGATTCCAAAAGATCTCCTGTATGGAGAATTAATGCAGGGAAAGCACCTCAGAGGGAGACCACAGCTGCGATATAAGGATATCTGCAAGAGGGATCTAAAGGCCCTGGGAATGGACATTAACAACTGGGAAACTTTGACCTCCGATTGTTTAGCTTGGAGGCTAAAGACGCAGCATGGCCTTCTCCAATTCGAAGAGACACTTGTTCGGCAGGCTGAGGCAAAGAGACAGTCCTGGAACCAGCGAAATATGGGGGCTGGGCAGGGGACAGAATGTATCTGCCCTCAGTGTATAAGAGATTGCCACTCTTGAATTGGCCTTTTTAGTCACACTAGATGCTGTTTTAGGACCTCTTTCCAGAGCACGATACCATAATCTTTTGAGACTGAAGGATGTCAATGCCAAAGGCATGAAGAATTGGGTGCTACCTATAATTTCATTGGCAAGGTTTTATATAAGGTGGAAATGAAGGGCAGTCACCTAGTCAACATCCGATGAGGGCTCTAGATGTCCAAACCAGATAGTTATATTCAATTTTGACTGATTTAATCTAGTGCTATGCTGTTTAAGCATTTCAATCTGGCCATCTGGGTAAGGTAACAGCCAGTACTTCAAATGGGGAATGAAAGCAGATAAACCCATCAACAATCTTATCACTGTGTTCTGTATCTGTCCTGTTGCAGCTTCTAGATCATTTCTGTGTATCTGTATCTGTCCTGTTGCAGCTTCTAGATCATTTCTAAAGGCACCTTTGCCCAGACTGTGAGACAGAAGTCTAATTCTGTTGGGATCAGGACATAAATCCTGAAATGAGCCATGATGGAGCAGTAAATAGAATTCAATATTGCAGGCTAACTGTCCACAGTCAGCAGTTTTGCTCCCAGGAGGATGCAGGGAGGCCTACTATGCCCAAAACACATGTCCCCCCGTGGCCCGTTTTTTCTCCCAGGGGGGTGCAGGAGGCTGACTGCTGCCTGTCAAACCCCTGGCCATGCCCACCATGGCCACACCCACCCAGTCAGTCATTAGGGCAGAGAACCAGTTGTTAAATTATTTGAATCCTACCACTGATGTAGGGTATTATGGGTTCATCAGCTGAAACCCAGCAACTCCCCCCCCCTACTGTCATATATTATACTTCATGTAACAGCAGGAGCTGATTGTCTAGGGCAGGGATCCCAACCCCTGGTCTGCGGACTGACATCAATCTGTGGCACACCAGAAACTGGGCTGCAGAAATGAGTGAAGCCCCATCCACACACGTGTGGGATGCAAGCAGCACAACCTCTCCAGTCCATAGTAAAATCTCTCTTCATGGAACCGGTCCTTGGCATCCAAAAGGGGCCACTGGTCTAGGATACTTCCCTTGTACTATTCATTCAGGCTCACAATAATTGAAGCTTTGGTGCAAGATACCCAGGAAACAAAGAAAGAGGCCACCAAGACAATACGCAGGCTACATGTGTACAAATTAACAAACAGAATTATAAACTCTCTTCACAGGACAGCCCTTTTTTTTTCCTTGCCCAAATGAGAGCAAAAAAAGAAGACAGGTTTTATGGAACAGCTTGAATGCCTACATTGGCGTCCTTGTTTCATTTAGTAAAATGCTCGTCCTCCTTGTTCATCAGAAAGAAGTATGAGAACAAAGATAAATCCTAGAAACCCAGCTGGGAAAAGAGGAAGCTCACTTTTAATAGATCACTAGGAAAAGGAAGATAAACTTGTCAGCATGACTAGCTTTTATACAAAGAGATGGTGTGATCACACTTGGCATCTTGTACTCTTTTCTGATCGCAAGGGATATCACCGAGCTGTAAAAATAAAATAGCAGCCCAAATTTACAGCTTTGGCTTGGAAATGCCTACTATAGCTCACGAAGAAATATTATGACTTTGCAAACATTTTCATTTAGAAGGAAAAAAGCACGATTGGAGAGCCATAGCTAAATTTGTAAAGTTTTGCATGGCGTTCATTTATTTTATTTATTTATCAAATTTCTACACCTGTCTCACCTAAGTGACTCAAGAAATTTGAGAGAAAAGTGTTTTGTCTCACACATTTGGCAAAGAATCTGAATTAATTCATGAAAACTGAATAGTGGGACAGCTGTGATGGATAAAAAGTAGTATTTTTTAATGCATATGACTTAATGCATATGACTTTATTACCTTTCTTGTCACAGTTGTTAAGTGAATTACTACTGTTGTTAAATTAGTAACATGGTTGTTAAGTAAATCTGGCTTCCTCATTGACTTTACTTGTCAGAAGGTTGCAAAAGGTGATCACATGATCCTGGGACACTGCCAGTTGCCAAGGGTTCATATTTTGACCACGGGAAAGCTGCAATGGTCATGTGAAAAACAATCATGTCACTTTAGTGCCAATGTACAGTAACTTGGAAAAATCACTAAATAAATGGTTGTAAGTCAAGGACTACTTATAATGCATTTAAATGTCCCATTGGCTATTTTGGAAGATAGTACATTAAAGTACAACAGGTCTTTTGGTTTAACTCCACACAGTCTTTCTTTTTTTTTAAAAAAAATAATTTTTATTAAACAGTTTTGTATCTAAAAACAATATAAAAAACAACCACAGATACATAAAAACAATATAAAACATAACAAACATTACATACCTTCTAAGGTCATTTTACAACTTTCTGTATTTGGGTGTATCATAGCCTCCATTGTTGATAACCAGTTTGGGATTTTTCCCTTCCCAGAGAAAGCCGTGCCAGCCTATTTGGAGATCGTGTCCTTCCAATGCTAATATTCTTTTGTTTTTAAGTTGAATCCAATCCCTCAGCCATGTCAAGGCGGCTGCCTCCCAGTCTAGGACGCTGAAACCCCCATGGTTCCTGCTGTCTTGTAAAAGTTTAAATTTAATGTGAGGTTTTTTCCCTGCCCATATAAATTTGGATGTTATTTTATTTATTTGTTCAAAAAAAAATCTTCTCTAATTTTATTGGAAAAGATTTGGAAAAGATATAACAATTTGGGTAATATATTCATTTTGATTGTTGAAATTCTGCCAATTAGTGATATCTGTAATTTATTCCATGTTTCCCAATCTTTTTGTATTTGTTTTAGGAGCGTATTATAATCATCCTCTTTTATCATGCTACATTTTACCAATAGCCATATTCCTAGGTATTTAACTTTTTTAGCTCTTAAAATTCCCATTTTCTCCTCTAATTTTTCATTTTGTCTTTTAGTTAAATTTTTCGTTAATAATTTAGTTTTCTCTTTGTTTATTTTAAGCCCTGCCACTTTGCCAAATTGGTTTATATCTTGTAGTCGTATTAATCCTGTCTCTAAGGGCTCTTCTATAATAAATACCAAGTCATTGGCAAAGGCCTATACTTTATATTCTTGTTCTCTAATTTTTAATCCTTTGATCTCCCAATTCTGTCTAATTTGTTGTATCAGTGTCTCTATTGAGAGAATAAATAACAAAGGGGATGGGGGCATCCCTAACTCCACACAGTCTTTCAATTCACTGAACACTTGATCTGAAGTGCAACCCCACTGAAAATATCTTTTGGTCAAACAACACACAGTTTGGGCAGTAAAATATATCAATCTAGATTGCTCCTGGACAGGGATAGAATCAAGATCCCAAGAAGTATTAGTTCCATTTTAGAAGGCCTTGGTAAGACAACACTTGGAATACTGCATCCAGTTTTGGTCACCATGATATAAAAAAGATATTGAAACTCTGGAAAGAGTGCAGAGAAGAGCAACAAAGATGCTTAGGGGGCTGGAGGCTAAAGCATATGAAGAAAGGCATGAAGATTGGGCATATCTAGTCTAGTGAAAAGAAGGATTAGGAGAGATATGATAGCAGTCTTCCAATATTTGAGGGGCTCCTACAAAAATGAGGGGGTCTACCTATAATGGTTGGAAACTAACCAAGGAAAGAAGCAACTTAGAATTAAGGAGAAATTTCTAATGGTGAGAGCGATCAATCAATAGCTTGCCTTCAGATATTGTGGGTGCTCCATCATCAGAGATTTTTAAGAAGAGATTGAACAGTTATTTGTCTGAAATGTTATAGGGATTTCTGCTTCAGAAATCTAACTCCTTCTAACTCTGTTATTCTATGTTCTATGAAGAAAACCTGTCCTAATTTCCAGTTTGCATGCATTGGGATACATAGAGTTCCAATCTATTGACCATGTTTCTATTGAAGATACTGGTAAAGATGTTCCCTTTATACTAGATGTAGCATGATTTGCATACAAATGTACAACTTGGCTTAAATTCTGCAAAGGGTTTTCTTGATGTCACCAATATTCTGCTTTTTACAAACAACTCTTTAAAATAACACCATGGTACCACCATAGAATACAAATCTAATACTTACCACTTGTCAAGGGAATGAAAAGTTTCCAAGAAAAAGCATCTCTTTACTTTTTACCCTTTTTGTGGTTCAAAAAATAGTTCTAAGCATGTACTAAATGACATTAGACAGGATGCTGGACTGTTATATTTAGTGAGAATTACAATTCTGTTATTTGTTCTTTCAACTGCAGAAAACTGAGCCAACTCTCGAAGTGATTTGGAAACCTCCTGCAGTTTCAAAAAAATAGTTTGCAGGGCAGCAGGAAAATTTGGTCTTTGAGAAATTTCAAAATTTCTTTCTGTGCAAAGAAAAATAGCTTTTTGAAAACCAGCCCTAACTTGCCTTAAAACTGGGGAAATTTTAATAAAATAAAACACTCTCTACAATTCTGAGAGATGCTAAATTCCTTAAAAAGAAAATGGAAACACATCCAAGGTTTTATGAAGACTGTCAAAGGGGGGGGGAGCTTCAATGCTATGCTTTATTACTTAATAAAACATGTCAGAATTAATCTCCGGTGAAATTCTAAACCCAGAAAAGTCAATGGGAATTCTAGTACTTCCAATGATCAGGGGAGATTATGCCAAGAAATTCTACTTTTGTACCCAAATAGCACTGACAGGTTTATGGTGCTCCATTACAATGAATTCCATTGAGATATTATCTTGGATGTGGAAGCAGCTGAACTGCCAAATATATTTTGTTGTTGGCTAGGAAAGCTTGATAAATACATAGTGTCATCTCATTTAGTCTGCTATTTATTGAAATAGATCAATCATTTTAGGATCAACTTCTATGTTATTAAAATACTATCTTTTTAAAGCAAAGTGGTACAATGTTAGAACATAGTTAAGTTGCAGCATCTTCTCTTTATTTTAACTATATCTTGCTTATTTTGCCATAGTATTTTGCCCAGCTTATTTGAACTGGCACTCTCCAGGTTCCTTCAATTAACCAAAACTGTCTATTGAGAACCTAGAAGTACATCTTCTCTGTTACAGCACAGAAGGGTCAAACATCCCCATCTGTTGAAAGGCGCTGAAGACCTGGCTCTTTGCCCAAGTCTTTGATGGGAATGAATGAAGCCTCCTCCTTTTAACTCTTTTTGTTTTGTTTTCTGTTTTCACCCAGTTTATTAATCTGCCAGCTCTATCCTGTTTTGGTTTTAGTTGTCTTTTCATATTTTAATTTGTTTGTAAACTGCCCAGAGTTGCTGGTAAATTTAAAATAATAATAATAATAATAATAATAATAATAATAATAATAATAATAATAATAATAATAATAATAATAATAATGTATTGTACAGATCATCACTTGGAACACAACATGCCAGAAATCACAGTTGTCAAAAACCAAAATGTACAATTTATTGACATCGCGGTACTAGGAGATGCCAGAGTCGAAGAAAAAGAACTGGAAAAAGTCATGAAATATTGCGACCTGGTCATCGAAACTACATGGCTATGGTTTTTTTCTTCCCATCCATCTGCTCTTGATTGGTGATAGGATTGAAGAAAATTATTTTCAGCAGAACTTAACTGCAGACTTGAATATTTTGCCAATTGCTGAGACAAACTACGAATCCAATCTATTGGCCCTAGAAATTGCTGCCAGATAAATTACACTGCGTCTATACTAAAGCACAAATAATTTCTATTTAACTTTTTCTTCTCTCAAGTAACCTTAAACATAAATATATGACCTCACCCTCATTTTTGCCCTGACAGCAAATCTTCCTAAAGAAATTTCAAGGTTGAATAAGAATTTGAATTCAGATCTCCCTGGTTATAGGTCAATGCTTTATACCCAATGTCAGACTGTCTCTGAATAATAGTATTCTTTTTCAGTAGTTATGGATGTAAGAAGAAGGGAGCCACTGACTTTAAAAAATATGTTTGTGTTGTGGCCTGTCAGCGGCCTGTGTGGATTGTAGCTGATTCTGACAATGAGTAGGCTGGTGTGGTGCTGCGCCAGCAGCCTGTGCAGCTGGCACTCGAGTCAGACAATGAGGAGGCTGGAGAAGATGTGGTGCCAGAGGCAGGGATTCAGCCACGGCCTTCAGAACCTCCAGAAGCTCCTTTAAGTGAAGAGGATGAAGAGGAGGAGCCTCTTCTCGATGCACGGGCACGCAAAGCTGCCAAAAGGCAGGAGTGGCTCCTCAGGAGGAGGTCTCCTCGAGACTAAGGCTTGGGGCTAATTGGCCACTCCCTTAGCCTATTTAAGGAGGAACACCAACTGAAGCAATTTGTAGGGAACAACTTTAGTTCACTCTCCTTCACATCTGGATTCTCTGTAAATTGCTTCTGGGCTTTCTGCCAACCATAGTAAGATTGTGATTACTTTATCTTTGGTTTCTTGTAGGCTGTTAAGAAAGTTTATTAACAGCCTTTGTTTGAAAAAGACTGAATTATTTTAGTAAATTGAGTTTGGTACAGACTTTATGTGTGCTGCGTTCTTTGGGGTCCATAGCTGGGGGGCAGAACAGTTTGACTCCAGAAAAAAGACATGCTAAATCAAGCCTGGTTTTATGTATCAACATAATTAACAAATTTAATTTTGTGTCTTGAAATTTCTTATAATTTTTCAGAGTATCTGAGCTTTCCCATGTATCATTACTGTAATTCTAATTTCTGCTGATTGTTCACATAATAATCTTGCATCCCAGTGGCAGGAGTATACGATATATTTCCCGAGTAGAATAAATATTGTATTTTTTTTCCCTCTTGGCATTTAAGCATCCCATCTTTGTGTTGTGTTTTTCTGCTAGATATTTAAGCTTTTTATTTTTATCCTCAGAAACTTTTTTCCTAGTAGAAAAGAAGGTTCAATGAGAGGCTAGAGCTGAATGTGGCATCTGAAAACACCCAGATCCAAATGTTATTACCAACGTATACAGGTAGTCCTTGATTTACGACAACAATTGAGTCCAAAATTTATGTTGCTAAATGAGGCATTTGTTAAGTGAGTTTTGCTGCATTTTATGACTTCTCTTGCCATAGTTGTTGAGTGAATCACTGCAGTTGTTAAGTAAGTAACATGGTTGTTAAGTGTATCTGGCTTCCCCATTGACTTTGCTTGTTACAAGGTTACAAAAGATGATCACATGATCCCAGATACTGTAACTGCCATAAATATGAGTCAATTGCCAAGCATCTGAATTTTGATCATGTGACCATGGAGATGCTGCAATAGTTGTAAGTGTGAAAAATAGTCATAAATCACTTTTTTCAGTGCCATTGTAACTTTGAAGAGTCACTAAATGAACTGTTGTAATTCAAGGACTACTGTACAAAAGATACGTAGCAAAAGATAAAATGTGCAATCAATCAATTAATCAGTGATTTGGAAAGTAATATTAGTAATTATGTTTAATATTAATACCATGCAAATGGAATAAAATCATTGGCCTGATACTGTTGTCCTGGTTCAATGAAACCATTTTAAGGATTGTCTCCAGGGTCATCTGGCTTTCGATTCCCCACCCCCCTCCTCTAATCCGCAAATTACCACCACTGCTTATGCCATTCTTTTTTATTATTATTATTAGCCTTTTCTTTTTATAAACATTACACAATTTCTATTATCTTCCATTTTTGCAGCAATAACATAGATTTTCCTTATTCACTGTCCCATTCCACCGGAATGAGACAACTTGCCACAGTGAATTCATTGCGGCCAACTCGCCACAACCAACTCGCCATGGCCAACTCACCATGACCACCTCACCATGGCCAACTTGCTGAGGGATAACTCGCCACACCCAACTCACCACGGGCCAACTCACTGTGGGACAATTTAACAATAAAAACTATTTTAATTTTTGTTATTCACATTTCATTCTGTCCTTCCTTTTGCATCCTTTCTTTAATGCTTCAATTCCACCATTGCTTTGATATTAGTATAACTCTTGTCCTCTGGCAAGTTGGCCATGACGAGCCGTCCTGCGGCGAATTGACTGTGGCAAATTGGCTATGGCAAATTGGATGGGGTGACTTAGCCATGGTGAATTGCCTTCATTCCACTTTTTTATACTTTCCTTATTATGATTACATACTTCTCTAGTTTCTTTAATTGTTTCTATTTTATAAGGCAGATGAAAAAAGCAGGAGTATCTGTTGTGGTCTGCCAGCAGCCTGCGGAGCTGGCAGTGGAGCCGGACAGTGAGAAGGCTGAGGAAGAACATGGGCCAGTCCTGGAGGCTGGGGAAGGCCTGGATAAGGCTCTGCGTCGGAGGCAGAGATGGGGCCAGGGCCATCTGGGAGTGATGTGCGGACTCTGGAGCCTCCAGAGAGGTAGAGGAATAGGAGGAGCCTGTTCCTAGTGCACACATAAGAAGAGCTGCCAGAAGGCAAGAGCAGCTAAAACAAAAAGGATGACTTGGAAATAGGGCCAAGAGATGATTGGCCCCTCCCATAAGGACCAATCATAAAAGACCAGCAACGACTCTTGGACTCTTTGTTGGAAAACAACATTGATAGATTTGTTTCTTGTCTTGCTGCATTTATTTCTTGTCAGCGTCTTCGGCTCCTGAACTTTTGCCAAGAAAAGCCTTTGGCAGGTTGCCTAATTAGACCAAGGTTGGTGATAAGGCTGAAGAATTGTGTTATGAAGAATTTGTTTTGAATTAGTTTGGACTATGCTGAGAATGAGTTAATTGCCAGCTGTTCTAATAAAATCTGTTTGTTTTCGAACTGATTGCATCTGAGAATACCTACTTGGGCCTGGTTCACAACAGTGTCCATACATCAGTAAAAGATTAACAGCAAAAGCAACATAACTGTAGTAATAAGAAAGAGGTAAAAAGGCCTGGGAATTATGTTACATATAATATATATACATTATACCTAAACAAAACAGTTGCAAAAATGTTGACCATATTGTTCAAAATGCATCTTCTTTGCCACTTCGTTAAAAATTAATTTAGATATTGACAAATAACACTATTCTGAAATCCATTAATTCAAATATGATGTGGATTTCTTTCTCTTGTTTTTGTCTATTTTCCTTTCTATGTATTTATTTATTAATTCAAGCTGTTAACTACTTACTCCTCCTCCATTCCAAATCCCTTTATTCTATAAGCTTTGGTACTTAACATGTGCCTATAAAAGTATATTTTTATATACTTATATACTGATGGGTGGTAGATGTGCTTCTACCATTCATCATGTCTTTTATCAATCAAGGATGAGAAGGAATGGATGAAGGGATTAATTACTAGTTTAGATGTACCTGAATCACAGGGAACTATTCTGCTATCGATTGGGTCTATTTTAACCAGCATGTCACAAGTAAATCAAATCTCTTTTTTAACCAAAAGGACTTTATGGCAATGCCTCTTTAGTATTAAATCTTGGATCAATTTTATTTGATTATAGGATTTATGTTATTTGATTTTTGGATTTGTGTTATATGATACCAATAAGAGAAAAATAGATTTAACATAAAGAACTGGGGCCTGTTTTATTTGTGATTATGATAGTTGCTCGCTATCATTTCTATCTTTTCTTCTATGGTTCATTTTATGAGAAAACTGAGCACTGAAAATTATGGCAGTGAGAGTTCTTGATTATTTCTTTTCCAGAATCCGCTTTTTTTCCCGCTACTGTTGATAGAAATTAGATTTATTGCTGAAATCAATGGAGAACCACTTTTTCACTGGGGAAGATTTCCAACTTTGAAACCTCCTCATATTAGTATGATTTTGGAACAAACATATTTGAGTCAGATATTTTATTAAATTCATAATTAAATTTAACAAAAGACTGCAACTTCCTTAGATTGTAAATAGCTACATGGTTCTGTACCATTATCTATGTTCAGCAGATCAGGTAATTTAATGTTCAGCTCAGCTATATTATACCCTGATTTGCAAAATAAGTAAACAAACACATTTTTAAGAAAGAGACTAAATTTTCCAAATCTCATCAACAGAAAACCAGCCAACTGCAAAATATTAAGTTTGTTTTTGGGTTTGGTTGGTTGGTTAAGTTTCTTATGAATACAGAAGAATTCTAGTAATTTCTTCTTTCTTTTAAAATACACATTTCTCCCAAAGTTTGTACACAATGTGCACACTGCACATGACATAATAGGGTTGTCCACAGCTTCAAATTAAAAGGGAATTAGGTATTTTGGAGCTCATGCATGTAGCATCAATTAACAACACCAACCAACACATATTTTCTTATGTAATCCCAGGAAAAGATACTATTGATTTAAGGAGCTGTTGGAAAGTACTCCTCCTTCTAGTCAGTCCTGTGTGCCCCAAAGCAACTTCTCCCCTTCAAAACTGAACAGCTACATTTGTCTGTCATCACAAAGTGCATGAACACTGATTTCTCTGGCTTTTCCTTTAATTTGGCTGCTGTAGTGCCTGAGTCAGGACGAAAGGAGAATCACAAAAATAATAATTGCCACCAATTCATGAGTTTCTTTCTGGTTCGATTATTTATGTCGAAACTGATTTATTTCACCTTTTTTAAAGATGATTTTTTTCCATCAGAGAGGAAAACTTCGAAAGTTGATTGTAGTTTGCTGATTGCAGCAATAAAATGGGATGTGACAGATAATTCCCCAGCCAGATTTTGTAGTATTATTCATTCAGAAGATGGCCAACATAAAATAAGTGCAAGGATTTAAAAAAAAAAAAAAATTGTGAGACTTAAACTATACCTTTGTGTTAGTTTGATTAAAGAGTTTCCAAAACTTTAAAGAATGTTGCTTATATTTCTGAGTCAAGGAATAGAGATACATATGCAGTTTAAGAAATTGAGATGAACAACAGAGCTTTTTGGATTTTCTAAGTCAGAATAATAATGTTTTTTTAAAAAATAAACTTTAAATAAAGCAACAACAAAAAAGAAATGATCCTTATATATTTTGAAATGTATAAGAGGATAATAGATTAAAGTGTGGGTTTTTTCCTCTTCTATATGTGTGCGTGTGTAAATGAGATGAATATAATAATATAACGCTTATAACTGAACCCGAAACTCAAGGATCACTTTCTGGGATTCTTAAACTAGAATTTCTATGTATGGATTTTATGCTGACAGATACAGATCTGAAAGATTCCAAAGTAACTAATGACCCACATTAGTAAATAAATAGCTTTTTAAACACTGGAAGCTGTATGAGATTCAGGTATACGCACTGATAAATAGCAAGGTAAATAACCACTTCTCTGACCATGTTTTTCAACTCAATGAAGGATATAGAAAGCACCAAATGAGATTTACTCACTACCAGACATTCCCACACAACAGTTAAATTATGGTGCCAAGAATTGGATGCCATCACTGACAAATGGCTAGTCAATTTTAAAAGCCCCCTGCTGCTAATCCTAAGAATAGAATAAAGTTATTACTTTTAAAATCAACTTTAAAATGTGACTTGCTCTGTTTCTTTCTCTCTCTCTCTCTCTCTTATTTTATTTTCTCTTTTACTCAGAAATTTTTTTATTTGGTAGGTTGAGTAATTTTGTCATTGACAACTCAAAGTAACTATTTCTTAAAACAGCAGGGAGGCCATTTTTGAAGGGTGTGAGTTCCATCTTTAAAAAAAAGGCACCTGAGAAGAGGGAATATCAGTAACAGGAAACATAAAACCTTTGGCTCCATATTAGAAAATAGGTAACCTTGTCATTAACATTTATTACTTTGCCTAATTGTCAGGCTTTAAAGATTCTGTTATTACCCTATACCAAAATACTAGTGTTTTAGAATTTCTTGGGTATTTGTTTTCTCATCTGATTTTCCTCAGAGGTGTTCAAAATTGATATTAGCCCTTTGAGGTAGGCCAGGTCGGGAAACAGAGACCACAAGAAACACTAGAAATCGACCTTATTGATGTGGGGTATAATAACAGCATCTTCAGTTTACCAGCATTTCTCCTTCCTTCCCTCTTATAATGTGGTGGTGTAGTGATTAGAATGCAGTACTGAAGACTAACTCACTGCTCACTCCAGGAGTTCGATTCTGAACGGCTCAAGGTTGACTCAGCCTTCCATCCTTCTGAGGTCAGTAAAATGAGGATCCAGATTGTTGGGGCAATATGCTGAATACATAAACTTCTTAGAGGGGACTATAAAACACTGTGAAGCAATATATAAGTCCAAATGCTATTGCTATACCAGTGAAAGTCAGGGCATTGAAAACCTTGAATTTCCTTCCCATGCTTTCCTGTTTTCCCAGACTAAGTTTATGTTTTAATAGAAGTTGCTTTATATTCACTACACTTCATACACTAATAAGTATGCACACTATGTACAATTATGTGGATGGTAAAAATTGCAACCTTGTAAATAAAAGGCAGATTGTAACCTTAAAAATAAGGAAGGAAAATGCTTAACGTCAGAACAATTTATAATATTTCTCTCTTTGCCTCATATGAATTTTCTTTGGATATGTATAATATGCAGCAACATTTCCTATTTAACAGTTTCCAAAATAAGTTATTTGGGGAAAAGATACATTAAAATATAGTTAGAAACGATGGATAGATGATAGATAGATAGATAGATAGATAGATAGATAGATAGATAGATAGATAGATAGATGACAGAGGCAGAGGCAGAGGCAGAGGCAGAGGCAGAGGCAGACAGACAGACAATTTATAGTCTGGAACCTTTAAGCTCAAAATTGTGTTTAATTGTGAAACCCTAAGAATAATTGGCCTCCAGTTTTTATACAGTGAAAATTATCTTGTCTCATGTCAGAAACCTAGGCAGGACCTAGAAAGGGGGAAATTATTAATTTAATATTTTAAAAAATTAAAACCTTTTAACAAAATATTTTAAAAGTATCCCAGAAAAGGGCAATATGAAACCATTATTTCTATAATGTTCCCAAGATAACTCCATGTTTTGATGATTTAGAGAGCTAGAATTGAGTTTGACTCAAGCTAAATTTTAACCATTACCAATAATTTCATGACAACTGCATAAGCTTTCAAGGACACCTGGAAAATACACTATATGAGTTTTAGAATCACATGCCAAAATAAATAAATAAACATTTGCCAGCTGGTGACCTTGGGCTAGTCACTCTCTCTTAGCCCTTGAAAGGAGGGAATGGCAAGCAACTTCTGAAAAACCAATTGAACAGAAGAAAAAAATATATCCCTACTCCCAATTCTTCTTAACCAAGATATGGAAAGTAAAGGATGATCTACTGATCTTGAAAACTCTGTTTAACTTTGATCTTGCAATTGAGTTGGGGACAACCCCAGATTTCTAATCACATTTCCCCAATTATTTGATTATACAAAGCAGCTTGTTCATTAAATATTTGGCAAATACTTCAGAACATAGTCACTAGCATGAATAGATATCTAACAGATGTTAAAAATGCAGATGGAAGGTTTTTGTGAGTTAATGAAATATCTCTTCGGTTACTGAGAGTATTTTAATTCTAATAAAAATAATAGCTCATCATGTGTATCTAAAGAGGTATTGTTTAAATTTTTACTTTGCAACCTGTACAAATACCATTGTTTATGGGGCAGAAAAAAGTATTTGTTTTTATTTTTATTTATTTTATTTATTTATTTGTCAAGCATATATAAGATAGCAGTATAAACATAATTTGAATACATGAAAAGAGTAAGAGTAAAAAGGAATATTAGAACAGGGATGGTAGGCATGCTGGTGCACTTATGCACACCCCTTACAAACCTTTTAGGAATGGGGTGAGATCAACAGTAGACAGCTTAAGGTTAAATTTTTGGGGGTTTGGGGAAGAAACCACAGACTCGGGTAGTGCATTCCATGCATTGACCACTCTGTTACTGAAGTCATATTTTCTGCAATTGAGTTTGGAGCGGTTTACCTTGATACCAAGTCACTAATTGGTATAATCTTCAGGAAAAACATACATAATGTACTATTAAATCATATCAGTCATCTATGATTTGCCCAGGTCTAATAGACCCAAATCCCAAATCAGACTTACAAATCTGATTTGTTGATTTGATTGAGACATCATCAGCGGGCACCATATGTCCATCCTTTCTGACAAACATTTGCAAAAGTTAGCCAGATCTCTTTGGCATCCACTTGACCTCCACATGATGAATTTCTTAACTCTGTAAGAACTACAAAGATTACAAATCAGCACCAGTTTTATTTTCCTGAGATGCTTTCACAAAAAGACATTTGGAGATTTTAAAAATTTCATGTAAACCCAGAATTAGCAACCTGATTACTACAAAAAGCACAGGATGATGAATCAAAAACATGCACAGGCATAAATACATGTTGAGGAAGAGAACATGTAAAGGAAGTTTTCTTCCTCAGGCCAAGGGTTTTCCTAGCAGATGACCAGTTATTGATTATGGGGTGCTGGAAAGCTTTATGGCATTGGAGAAGATATGAATGGAATATCCAGCTGATAAATAGGCTTCTGGAAATTCAAGAACTCAGTGGAATTACAGGGGATAAGAAAATGTGCTGATGATGTCCACAGCAGACAGCCAAGGTTATTGAGAGCCATTCAAAGCTTTCAGTTTAACTGTTGTTGACCTCAGCTATCTCAAGGAGCTTAGTAAAGTACAGATAGTTCTCAATTTATGACCATAATTGTGCCTGGAATCTTGGTTTTTGAGTGAAGCAGTCATTAAGCAAGATACCCACATGACACTTCTCTCAACTATTGCTCTCCTAGTTGCGGTCATTAAGTGATCACATGGGTCATCAAGCAAAGTGTGGGAAGGCTTCGGGAGTTGGGAGAAGGCCAGGAGACCTTGGCCAGCTACAGGGCCCAGCAGTTTAGGTAAATTGCTCCAATTTAACCTTTGCACTGCAGTTGTCAAGAATGCCCAGCCAGTGTGAGGCATAGTCTTTGTGCAGAGGCCCACTTCACGCTATTCTGCAAGCGGGCACCATTCTCATAATTGCTGAGCACTGTAACTAGTTGAGGCCTCCTGGGCATGGTGGGTTGAGAAGCATCATCTTAAATTCCATTTTGGCACTTTGCAGAAGGGGTTCAGCTCCCTTCCATGAACAGAAGGGAACTCTTCCAGTGGGGTGCAGGAATAGACATCAGATTGTCAGGATTTTAGCTTCATTTCTCCACCCTCTGGAAGAAGTTCCCGTCTGTGCACAGAAGAGAGCTGATATCTGTCTTCTGGGTACAGAAATGGAGCTTAGATCTTCATGATTTAAGCTTCATTTCTTCATCCCATGGAAGGATTTCAGCTTTCCCCATGCACAGAAGAAAGCTCCTCCAACAGGTTGTAGAAATGAAGTTCAGATCTTCCTGATTTAAACTTTGTTTTTGATTCACAGTCAGATATTTCATGCACAGAGGAGAGCTGACATCCTTCTGGGGGTGAAGAAATGGAACTTGAGTCTTCATGATATAAGGTTCATTTCTATACGTCTTGGCCGGCAACTATTTTAGTCAGTTCCCAGAGACAAGGTGGCAGGTGGCAACAACTTGAAACCTTCTCTGCTGGCTTCCCCATTGACTTTCTAGGGAAGCTGGCAGAAAAAAAAATTGTGGCAATCACATGATTGCAGAGCATTTGGCAACCAGCCATAAGTACAAACAGTTTGCCAAGCATCCAAAATGCAGCCCCCTGTGACCACAGTGTGTGTGTGTGTGTGTGTGTGTGTGTGTGTACGCGCACATTTTTGGTGCTTGGCAACCTGTTCATAGTTATGGCTGGTTCCAAATGCTCTGCAATCATGTGATTTCAATTCGGTTGAATTCTTTCAATTCTACTAATTGACAGCTTGCCCAGACGACTGAAAAGGGCATGGCTAAATGAGCAATTTCCACTTTCCCTTCCCCTGAATTTAGCAAATCCCCCTTTTTCTGAAAAAGCATGTATAACAGAACAATATTTCCTGCAGGAAGCTGCTATAAATGAGCTCAAATTCTCAGTAGATATTACAGAAGAGAGACCACAGGAGGGGGGCGGGGAGGAGAGTACTTTATGGGCTGCAATGCATCCTTTCCGAGGCTGTTGTAATTTTGACTCATCACGATATGCCTTAGTAAGTCAAGGACTACTGCATTTTTCCTTAAATATTATGTTAATGCTTCCTTTCTCTCTTCTGTAACATCTACTGAGAATTTGAGCTCATTTATAGCGGTTACCCACAAGAAATACTATTCCGTTATATATTCTTTCTCAGAAAGGGGGCTTTGCTCAGTTCGGCAGAAGGAAAAGTGGAATTTGCTCACTTAGCCATGCCCTTTTCAGTTGTCCAGGCCAACTGTCAAATAGCAGAATTGAAAGTCATTTGAGGAATGGCACATTAAACTTGGGAGATCTGAAAGAGAAGGCCACTACCTACCTTACTCTCAATAAGAGTTCCAACAAGCCATTTTTCTTCTGGCATACTTCATTACATCTCTTTCAGCTTTTCAGTATTCCTGGCCAGTCATTTCCATTCTCCATGCCCATTGAGCATATTCAATTTTTCCTCCACTTTAAATTCTATTTCCCACTCTCGTCCCAACTTTTTCTATACTTTTGCGAACGCCTCCTCCAAGTCTGCTCTACTCTTTAAACCCACTATTATTATACAGCAGAGTGATGCATTTTTGGATAGTAGCCACAAAATGGCCTTTTATAAAATCGCCTACTTACTAGAAAGAAAATTGATGAAGCTGGTCCCAGCCATGAGCAAGAATATTCCCTTTTTTCCTGACTCTCAGCTTTTCTGTCTCCTTCCTTCCAACTCATCTCCAAAGTAGCTACTGGGCTCTACCTATCATTTTGATTTTCTAAGAAAGCATTTGGAGCTTATGGGGATTCTTGGGATGTTCTAGGAAATGCAATTCTTTGAATTAAGTCTTTGATATGCCATTTATTTTTCTAATTTAAATAGATAGTTCTCAAATTATAACCACAATGGAGATGAAAATTTCCATTGCTAAGCAAGATAGTTGTTAAGTGAGATTGTCCCATTTTCCGACCTTTCTTGCCACTGTTGTTAAGTGAATCACTGCAGTTGTTAAGTTAGTAACATGGTTGTTAAGTGAATCTAGTTTCCCATTGACTTTGCTTGTCAGAAGGTCACAAAAGGTGATCACATGATGATCCCAGATACTGCAACTGCCATAAAGATGAGTCAATTGCTAAGCAACTTAATTTTGATCACGTGACCATATGGATGCTGGAATGGTCGTAATGTGAAAAATGATCACAAGTCACTTTTTCCAGTGCTGTTGTAACTCTGAAAGGTCACTAAATGAACAGTTGCAAGTCAAGGACTACCTATAGGTGCAGCAGGGAACTTTGCAGATGTATTGCCAATCCTTCCCAATTCTTTATGTAAAGTTTCTTACCAGTGCCAATTTATTGTCGTACACAGTCAAGCATTAAAGATAGTACAAAAATAGACTCTCTTAAAACGTTTCAGTTGAGGTGTTTCCTTGAGCAAAAGATAGAAATAATTCCCATTTATTGATAGAAATAATTGTCCTGTGACATTAACTTTCAGAAGCCCCCATGCATTTCCTTTCCATAAATCATTTTTGTCCTTTAGTAAATGAGGGATTCTATTTTGTTTCAATGCTATCCACATGTTCAGGCTATAATTGAGGAGCACTGCGGCATAAATTTTGAAAGAAATAAAAAGTACATATAGTGAGTCACCACATGGCTTTCTGGTTGCTCTTTATTTGTTTAAATCTAGACTGAAAGCAATTGTAAAGCCTTTCTCAATTTTTGTAAGTAAAGTTGAAAAGAAGAAACAGGGTAGAGTTTATGTACTGTGAACAATTCTAAAAAAAACATGCAAAGGTGAGCAAAGCAAAGGTGAGGTACCGAATAAACCAGTATTCTAAAAGCTTTGATCAAATAACTTTATTTATGAAGAAATAAAAAGGAGATGCGGAGAATAATTGCATGAAGAGTTTTCTATTTGGGAAGAGAAACCAAAAACAGACTAGATTCGGACTTTTATCTTGGTTACTCTAATTTGATTTACATAGGTCTGCCCCAGGGGTGAAATGGTACTGGTTCGGACTGATTCAGCCGAACTGATAGCGGCGGCAGCACATAGTTCAGAGAACCAGTAGCAGTGGCAGCACGAGACTCCGCCCACTGCCAGCTGTCATTACTTCCTGGTTTTAACCAGGAAGTAACCTGTTTTTGACCCTCTGCACGTGCACAGAAGGCTTTGCGCATGCACAGAGAGTCCACACGCACACATAATGCACATGTGAAGCATGTACACACATACGGAGCATGAACTTCCGAACTGGTAGGGAAGGTAAGTAGATTTCACTCCTGGTCTGCCCGGAGAAACTACAGAATGAAGCTGTGCAAATATTTATGGGCACACCTTGGTGTACCCACGTGCTACCCGTACTTTTCAAGCTGCACTGGTTACCAGTTAAGTTTTGGGTACAGTTCAAGGTACTGATCATTATCCATAAAGCTTGTCATGGCCTGTTTAAGTAGGACCACTTTTTCCCAGGTTCTACCCATCTTATAAAGTCAGACTCTGGGTCCCAATTCTAAATCATGCCATCTTGTGGGACCTTGGAGACATACCTTCTCTACCGTCACTCTGGGATATCAGGCTTTCTAAGATTTTTTTTTTTTTACTCTAATCCTGCTATTTTAAGTTTTAAAAGTTTGGGTTTGCTGTTAGAGTAGAAACCAAGATAATTTGTGATCTCAGTGAATTAAAGGTGGGTGGTTGAATTTTTATTGTTTGTGTATTTCTCCAAAGCATTAGGATTTCAGTATTTGGATCTGTATTATGATGTCTTTAATTCTGCACACCATTCTTGACTCTTTTAGTGAGTGGCCTTATACATCTTAATAACAAGAACAACATGATTTCAGGAAACAGATCGGCCAGCAATATGTCTTTCAAGAGAAGATACAGCTGCTCCTTGGTCACCATGTAACTAATCAAAATGCAATACTCTTGAGAAAGATCCACAATGTTCTTTTCTTTAGAAAACAAAACAACTGTGTTTTCTTTTTTCTTTTATCACACTGAATGAGAATGATTGAAAATAAGTTTGTTTGTAGCCACTGCTTAGTGCAGAAATTCTGCTGAGTTCAAAGCTGGATCTCTCAGGAACCCTAAGTAAGGATTTCTTCAGCTTCGTTGTGAGTTGCTTTAAACAAAGCCTGGAGCTGAGTTACTAAGAAGAGGGATGTGTGTGTGTCATTCCTTGTCAATAAAAACAAACCTCTAGATACAAGTAGTACATAGCAGCTTTTCTTAAAAGAAAGAAACAGAAACCACACAGCTATATAGACAGTATCACACAGGTACAAGACTGACATGAAGGAATACTAAGCTATTGGATGTGTTGGGATGAATCCCCTTTTCATCTGGCAGAGAGGCATTCTAAGAACCTAGAGATTGTCTGAATCTTTCATGTTTAACTGACTGAGCAATCTTCTTAAAAGTGCAAAACGTTTTGAAGCCACTGTATCTACTTTACCATATAGAGTAGACTGCCCCATGCCTCCCTCCTTGCTGCCATTGCAAGTGTCCAGGGTATCAGCTAGGTCTGCAAAAGCCGTTTTCCTCACCCTTCTCTCTGGTTTGATCCCTCTTTATTTGTCAGAACTATTCCCTCCACCATCTTCCTCATGACACCTCAAGGCTTAATCTTTTCTCAATCAAAGCCCCTAAAAGTTTATCTCCCCAGTTAAGTGCTCAGTCTTTCTTTCCTCCCTTGGGTGAATATTGCCAATAATCCTGATTGCTTTGAACCTCCCATCTTACCTGTTAACTGCAAAAAACTTCAATTTCAACCTCAAACTGTCTACTGTGGACCTCACCCCGTTCCTAACAAGCCCATAAAGGGGACGTGCATAAGCGCACCAGCATGCCTATCATCCCTGTCCTACTGTCCTCATTTATCTGTACTTATTTCCTCTGTTTATGTTTATACCTATATCTGCTATCTTGTACATGTTTGACTAAACAAACAAACAAACAAACATCGGTTGGACAGAGTGCTGCAAGAAGAAAAGGTTTGCATTTTCTCCCTTTTATCTTCTGATTAGCCTTTCTAGTTTGCTGCTCATTCCCTTATATTTCTCCAACCAGGCCAGCAACTCCATTATTAATGAAATGTGGTGGTTCGTATCCATGGCCAAAACTGTCAGCATCTGAAGATGTTACAGTTACAGTTACTGCCATAACTAAAGATGACTAAGTTGTAAGCTGGGGATAAAATGAAGACATATTATAAGGATTTGGCATTTAAAAAATTATAGGATTGATTGATTGATTGATTTCACTATATATAACTCTCCTTACTTACGTAACTCTGGGCTGGTTAAGTCCATGCCATGTATCCGAAGAATAGTTTGGGGTTCCAACTCAAGCCGAGGTTGTGCAAGAATAAATAGAAATGATATCCAGACAGCCATGAAGAAAGAAGAAATATTTATCCCTAAAAGCAAACAGTTTGCCTTTAGGGGCAGAAAAATGGGGTACAGCAACAGGCTTTTTATAAGGGAGCTGGACCTGGCGTGGAAGTGTCTATGTGCTGATTCTAGCTAGGGTGACACTTGAGGGGGCACATGTGTGTGTGTGTGTGTAGGTCTGTCTATGGTGCATATTCTTGTGAACGTGCAGTTCCACTGGGAGACCTAATTTAATGAACTCTATTTGTGTTTGCAGACTTTATCCTTTGATGTGTGGATTTGGGTAACTTATTTAGAGGTTTGAGTAAAAGATTCCCCTCCCCCCCCCATCAATTATCTAGTGGAGATGCTGATTTTCAGACCATTGTGGATTCTGTTAATGTTTGAAAAAAAGATGGAAACAGTATAAAGAATAAAATATATCTTGATATAAAACTTCTCACACATGCTTAGGGGATGTGAGAATGAGCCATTAGATCCAGGAGTGGGATTCTACCGGTTCGGACTGGTTCAGGTGAACCGGTAGCTCTGGCAATCAGCTGAGAGCGAACTGGTTCACTCCAATGATCAGGTGGGCCCGCCTGCCTGCCCCTGCGCTTTACTGACCTATATCTTCTCAGCTGATTCACACGGCAGAGCAGATTGCCATGCCTCAGCTATGTTACTCCCCAGCAGTAACGCGAAAGGTAAGTTTTGATAAAACTGTGCAAGCGCGCACAGTGATCACTGAATTGATTGTTAAACTGGCAGGATCCCACTACTGGTTAGATCTTAGGGTAAGAGTAATCCCTATTCAGAAGTTAAAGCAATGGAGGATCCTCACCAACACTACCCCTCAAATGATATTAACTTATTTCAGACTCTTTCCATGTTTCCAATGGATGTTTGCAGGAGAAAACCTTTGTGCACCTGATATATATCCCTTGGCTTTTGCCCTAGCTCGGAACCTGAATCTTTGCTCCCACAGAAGCTAATGCATTATAACAATATGTGCATATTAGGAGAACACAGCCATTTCTTCTCCTCTCTTTTACTTCTATTTGGTAGAATTTTATTCTACCATCTCCTAAGTGACTTTGGCCTACTTTCAGCTTAAAAGGTTTGGCTTTGAAGAATTTATGAAGAGCATCTGGCTACATTCCCAGTAACAAAAGCTGCACTAAATTTGTGTCAGTAAAGAGCATGTTCTTTGAAATGTCCACCTTGCAATCTGATAGGGTTTCAACTAGAAGTTTGGGGGGGGCGGGGAAATGGTACAGTGAAATTCCTTAGCCAGCAGTGGACATGTTTGAAAAGTAGGCTCAGTTTTTTGAAGTTGGAATTCTAACTTGTTTCTTCTCTAAGGATCTGTAGCATCACTGTAATAGATCAACAGGCCAGCTTTTCTCTGATGTATTGTTGCAATATATCAGAGGAACTGTGTCTGGCAGGAACATGAATTTCAGACATGAGCCTATTTTCTGTACTTTATTTGAGGACAATCTTAAGAAAATCAATGCGGGTTTCAGAAGCTGGCAAGGAGAACATCAGAAACTCAGTGAAAGTTCTAAAGTGGTTTAACACAGATGTTTTCACAAAAAGTTTTGAGAAATTCTAAATATCATGGGGGCAATTTATAAAAATCATGGTTTACTCTAAGATTGGGCTTGGATCTCCTCTGTAGCTTGTTTATAATTATGGGCTTGCTGGTAGGAAGAATAATAGGTCTTTTACATAAACATTTATAAAATTATGAAAATGAATCTCTCCAGAGACTTTAATGAGTATTGATTACTCAAGAACTCAACTGTACCATCTTGTTTCAGTAATATATTTTCATTATTTTAATTATAGTTGCCAAATCTTGATTAGAGATTTATAATATAGGACATAATGAACCTAGTATGAACTAATATAGGTTAAGCATCAACACTTTTTGGGTAAACCAGATGTTCATTTTTTAAAATAGTAATTTGCTACAAAGATAAGCAAAGAAAAAAGTAAAAAGTAAAAAATAATAAATACAGAGAAAAATAAAAAATAAGGAAAAAAGAGACCTATAAAGAAATGACTTTCCCCTCCATCAAGTACAATCTCTGTAGTTTATAATTCTCTCTGATACTTCAACAAAATATCTCTTTTTCCCATATCTCATGTCTCATCCATAAACAAATTTTATTTAGCTTTATTGATTTTCTCTATTTAAAAATAAATAGAAAAAAAGAAAAGAAAAAAGTCCAGGAAAGGAGGAAAATAAAAGTCCAAGAAAGAAAGAGGGAAAAAAGAAAAAAATAGAAAAAGAATTAATCCCAACCTTCTTTGCTACAGATATAAATAAAAAATACATCAAACTTCTACTCTAACATTAACATTTGTCTACATTTCCATAATCTCATATAATTCAGATAATCAAATCCCAAAATCAACTTTTCATTTCTTTACATTTCTCATGAAAAGCCCAAAAATGGTTTCCAGGTAGAAATAAAATTTGTCAATGTTTTTTTCTTTCAAGGCTATTAATTTTTCCACCTCCACCAATTCTATCAGCTTCATCATACATTCTTCTACTGTAGCTACTTGTAAGTCCTTGTACATTTGTGCATATAAAAGTCTTGTTGTTATCATATATGAGCAAAATTCCATAAGATGTTTCCATTTGTCCATTAAACCTAAAAGAAAAATCTCCAATTTCAATTGTACATTCACAATTAAAATCTTTTGAATCAGAGTACATATTTGATCCCAATATTTTCTAGCTTTCTTGCATATCCACAAAATGTTAAAGCCTCATCACAGGGGATGAAGAAATAAATATTTGTAATCTTAGAGTGGGTGAAGAATCACTAAATTTGTTTTTACTTGTGAGGAAGGTTGGAATCAATACCTTAACATATCTCTTTTTTCTTAAATATATTCTTAATTTTCTCTTTCTTTCAGTTTTTATTTTTGCTTGCATTTTTTACTCCTTTCTATTCTCTTTTCTTTAAGTTTGGTTTATATTAGATTTTACTAGATAGAATAGAATAGAATAGAATAGAATAGAATAGAATAGAATAGAATAGAATAGAATAGAATAGAATTCTTTATTGGCCAAGTGTGATTGGACACACAAGGAATTTGTCTTTGGTGCATATGTTCTCAGTGTACATAAAAAGATAAAATACATGATGAAAATTCTTAATAAAAATGATACATACTAAAGATTGATAGCACATGGACCAAGTTATACATTGATGTGGCATGGAAAAATAAACAGTTGTGCTGATTATTTCACTCAATTGCTGTTTCTTGTGGTCATTAGCATATAGCGCTACATTTTCCATCTAGTGTGAAGATTCTCAACAATTTCATGACATATAAAATAATGATAGTCTCCAATTTTGCCAGTCAAATATTATATAGAAACATTCAAATTTATATCTTATTTTTCCTTCCGCGTAACATTTATATAAAAATCTAACATCCAAGTCCTTGATTTCTGATGGCATTTTGTGATAGCTCACACAACAATCGCATATTATTTTTAATCTGTGGACTGCTGTAAAAACTCAAAAAGAATGTTGCATATTAAAAGTGAAATACCATATATATATATATATATATATATATATATATATATATATATGTGTGTGTGTGTGTGTGTGTGTGTGTGTGTGTGTGTGTGTGTGTGTGTGTGTGAGAGAGAGAGAGAGAGAGAGAGAGAGACAGACAGACAGACAGACAGACAGACAGACCTTGGACTGGTCAATCAGGAAATAAGCAAGGACAGGCCAGATGGTGCAACTTTCATAAATTCTAGGTTGCCCTACATTTTATACAGTCTACTTTCCAAATGTGGGCAGAGTCAGAGACTATTTCAGAAGGGGTTCAGGAGTTTTAAGAGAGAGAATGGATGACTTGAAAAGAAAGTATAAGGCTTAAAGTATATATTTTGCCCCTTAACTCTTTAAACCCAACTTTTGGCCACCCCAATGCTGGGAGTCACACATTTGATGTTATTAGGTAGCACTTTTTGCAATTTGCTTAAAGCAAGGCCAGAGAAATGTCCACATGAAAGTTAGAAAGTTAAAAACATCTTAACTATACTGAGCTTTTAAGCAAGTTCTGAACCAATACAACAAGAACAGGTGTAAAACCACCAACCTTTCTTAAGATGAAATTTGTCACATAGGTCTGCTAGAAGTCAGAGGAGCCTATCACTGCAGCACCTGATACATCCAGGTCTTAAACAAGACATCATATTACCAGTATCTAAGGAGATATTCATGGCTATGGTAACAAGGAATGATTTCCAAGTCCCCTTATTGGTCAGCTGGAGGAAGCAGAGTTCAGCATTGGCTGATTCTGGAATGGGTGCAACTGGAATACTCACTAGGTATTGAGTTTCTGAAGCCAAAACATCTGCAAGCAAAGCAAGTCAGACATTGCCTGAAAAGAGCATATTTGGAAGAGTTTGTCTCCCACTTATTTTAACTCAAATACTTTCAAAAACATAACTGAGTTCATATTTCAAGGTGGGTAAGTGCCTTATATTTTGAGTCTTCTAGCTATCAGTCAATGAGGTGGAAGTATGTCCTAGACAGTATATTAGAATACATGAATGTATTCATAAGACAACCACTATTTGTTTATACCCAGTTTATTGGGTTTTTTTTTTCCTTTATTCCCATTGAGAGAAGAGATTCTATAAAAAGAACGGCACCAAGAATACAAATAATGTGGTAAAACTGGATTCACGTAAATTACCAAAAAGAATCAGATTAGAAAGGTAGAAATGAATATTTATAAAGGCACTTTAGGAAATGAATTAAGGCAAAATGGAGATGTTTCATTTTTCAGTTTCCTGAAACGCACTACAAAATATAAGATGTATCACTTGGCTCTTGAATTTGTGGTTTATTTAGAATTAAAATCCCTTGAAACCAACATTCTATTATCTGTGGATAGCTCTAGTCACCTGTACTTTTATTGTGTTCTGATATTTTTATTTGGATTGTGCTTAAAAATAAGGTCAGAACAAATATTAGTAATAAGTACAAGAATAAAAATAAAATCACATCCAATAAATATAAACAAACAAATAGGGGCTTATTAAAGATGATTGAATGAAAAAAGACATACATTTGACTAAAACTGAGACAATTTAGTTTTGTTATTTTTAACACAAGACATCTAATAGTCTGTTTTTGAGTATGAGTTTTATATTATCACAATGCACCATAATCCTTGATGCTGGCTAAGAAAATCTCTAAAGTGTTCCCTCTATAGTTTTTCATTTTGAAAAAATAATTAGAAATAATTAGGAAAACATCTAAAAAGCTAATTTTCACATTTATCTCATTAATATTCTGGAGGCATAGAAGATTCAAGACCTGAAGCTATAAAATACACCAACCTGATTACTTTGAAATATTATTTCACCACAGTCTCTTGGACTAGTCACTGTATATCATTTTAGGAGGATTGATTATAGTTAACAAAAACATTGTTTTTATATTTTAACCTTGGATGAAGCTGAGCTATGCTTGCGTATCATCAGCCACAAAAGTGCCTAAGCATAATGTACCCAAATACCAGCAGTCACTCTGAAGACAGAATTGTATTGTTTGTGAAGACACTTAGAAGACACCCATAAAGAGACAGTACATAATTAAATATTGAGCTTGTTAGCATACAGTAAAATCTGAAATGAATTACCGATGTAAACATTGGAAAGATTATGAAATATGGGACAGCATCACCTGGATCTGGACATTCCTACATGAGACTTTTCAGAAGTTTTAAAAACTGTTCAATTTATTTCTGGTTTTGCCCTAGATTTGCTTTGTCTTGCAAAACAACTGTCACAATCTGTGGATGGTCTTTTTTTCCTCATTAATGCCTTGCCTTGCCTTGCCTTGCCTTGCCTTGCCTTGCCTTGCCTCGCCTCGCCTCGCCTCGCCTCGCCTCGCCTCGCCTTGCCTTGCCTCACCTCGCCGCACCTTATTTTCTGGTACCTGCATTTAAGACAACCATTGTCTTTTCCCTCCCAAGGTGGATCTCATGGTACCTGATGTAGAATGAGAACAATAGCAATAGGACTTAGACTTATATATTGCTTCATAGTGCTTTACAGCACTCTCTAAATGGTTTACAAAGTTAGCATATTGCCCCAACAATCTGGGTCCTCATTTTACTGACCTCGGAAGGATAGGTAGCTGAGTCAACCTTGAGCTGGTCAGGATCAAACTCCTGGCAGTCGACAGACTTAGCCTGCAATATTGCATTCTAACTACTGCTGATACGAATGCCGTGTAATACCCATGTCATTTTTCAAAATATTTGCATTCTAACCCATTGCACATTTCTCTCCAGTTTGCTCTCACCATAGGCTAATCCAAAATGTAACCAGTGTTCAGCTTCTTCTAACCCATTGGTAGGGCAAGAAGCATTATTTATACCATGCTTGGTTAGAAAATACAGTAACAGCTTTATCAGTCAAGCCTATCCACCCAGTTCTATTAATTCATTACAGTAGATGAAACTGTGCCCCCACATCAAACTATTTTAACTATATTGAATTTTTTTCCTGAATAAATGTGTATGAAATTATAGCTATGCAACCTCATCCTGTCCACATTGATTTAGAAACAAGATTTATTGTAAAAATACAATATTGTAACTGCATTAGAAGCAGACTGCGTAATTATTTCAGAGTGAAGATATTTTCAAATCATGTTTTACTATGTTCAACTTTATATGTTCTTGGACCTTATGAGGCATCTGGACATTTTCACATTTTACATATAACAATTATCCCCTTTTTCCACTTTTTTTCCTGTCTTTACACACACACACATACACAGTGAAAGAAAAAAAGGCAAGGTATCTTCTGATAGCACCAGGTATAATTTGCCTATAAATATGCTTAGGCTGGGTTCCACTGAATTTCCTAAATCACATTGTTGGCTAATTGTGCTAATTACAATTTATAGTACTACAAATACTTACTGAAATATAAAATTGTTAGAGCTCCTAAATAATTGCAAAGTATTTCCTCAAAAGGATATGAGCAGGTAAAATAGATTTTTCTTAACTCCAGATATACAACCAGCAATATTGCTTTGTTGATAAAATAGATTTCATTCTGTTTCACATTTCTGGTTTTATATAATTTAAAAGAAATTTGAAAGTTTGGCCTGTGTATATTCCTACTGAACTCAACATAATATAAGCAACTAGAAAATGCAAACATTATCCTAGATATCAGTAAATCAGGAATCAGTAGGATTTGGTCCTGCAAAATTACAGTGGAAGGTGACTGCTTGAATTAACAGAGGATTGACATGAATATGCCTAAAATAAAAAGTCAGCAATTAGTAATCAGAATAACCTATGCAAGTTTAAGGTAAATGTCTACATATTTTAGGTTATTTTTAGTTTATTAATATTTCAGCTCCTTTATATAGCATAATATAACTTATTATGAGAAATCTAACCTGTTCGTTGAAAATGCAAGATGAATAATTAGAATTAAGAAAAAACTACTTTTTAAAAAGCTATAAATATTGAATTCTACTTAACAAGAAGTTTAGTTCCAGAAAGCATCTAATAAAATAGAGAAAATGAACACATTTATTCCCAAGAGATACATCATTATTATTCATGAAGACATTTCGGGTTTTTGAGGTAAAGTGAATTTCTTCATTTCTCTGGGATAGAGTAGATTGCTTTAAATTTCCCATTTTGTTTTTGGAGTTCTATAAGTTTCAGAAGTTGATCTGTTTATTTGATGTACTACACACACACAAACACACACAAACACACACATACATGCAACATCTTTTAGTCAAGATCAATCTGAGTTGGTCACTGGGACCAGAAGTTTATTCTTCTAAGCTTCGAACTTGTGCTGGAGCCCATCTTCAGGGAACTTCTCTCTGTGCAGAATGTGTGTGCTGGGCTATTCTGTGCATAGTATTTATAGAGTGCCTGGTTGTGTGTGGCTTTTTGTTGTTAATTGGGTGTGTGTGTTGTTGGCCAACTATTAAGTCCTTGATTGTTGTTTCATTGTTCTGCTGAGCCCTTGGCCCCTAAGTACCTGGTAAATCGGTGGTAAATCAGCACACTTGTTGATTGACAAGGGGCCCATTTCCCAAGCTTCAGTCATTTATCTGCCAATTTCCTTTAGTCTGGCTATATCTTTTAGTTATATTCCTTTTCTCTGGCTCTATCCTTTAGTCGTTATGAAACATATAAGTTTTTATATGTGGAGGAAAGTGGAGTATTGAATTAAAGGATCTGTACCGAAATAAAAATGATCTTTCTGATTAAGCTATTAGTGATGGGTGTGATCCCAGTGTTTCCTCAAACTACTTTCTGCTTAGGATATGCATTAGAATAGCGGCCCCCAAAGTTTTGGCCACCAGTAATTGGTTCAGTGGAGAGAGGTTTTTCCATGGACTGGAGGGGGTGTGGTTTCTCATGCTGTCTGTATCCCAAGGATGGGACTTTGCTTGTTTGTGCGGCCCGGTTTCTGGCATGCTGCAGCCCGGGGTTGCCGCATTAGAATAGATTTACAACATTTCATATCTTTAAATCTCAAGGCAACCTTATTCTTTGTTCTTATGTGCAGAGTACAACTTTCCTAAATGAAAGGCCATTACAATTTTTTGTTTTAAACGGAGGGCATTCAACAATGAGAATCATGCCTTACTTGCATACTGCTCACTATTTAATCTTTTATTTCTTTCCCATATCTTCAGATCATTTCTTTGCTCAAGTATGTTACCGAATTTCTCTCTCTTTCTCGTCATAGAAAATCCTCTCTTTAATGAGCGTGGTCCTTTTTTTGTGAACAGAAGGATTTTTTATTTTATTTTATTTGTTTTTTTCTTTTTAGCAACCAACAAAATCGTGTCCTATTGAAGAGAAATTTTCAGGGGATCAGATCTCTGCTTCATTATATAGAGCAGGGCTTGTCGAGTCAGACTTCATTCTGATTCAAGCAGAATTGATAAATGGAAGAGGTGATGTGGCACATTGCGCACGTTTAGAGTTTGCAGGGCAAACATTTTCAGCAGGTTCTGAATGCTTCGTGTTAAAATGTCAAGATGTTGTTTTAAACAGCCTATTGAAGTAGATCGACAAGAAAGGCTCCTCTAGGTACATAAAACAGGAAAAAATTATATGTCTCTTTCTTTCTTTATCTAATGTTGTCCTGCTGAATTTTCATGCAGCTCACAAGATGCAATAGACTAGACTAGACTAGACTAGACTAGACTAGACTAGACTAGACTAGACTAGAATAGAATAGAATAGAATAGAATAGAATAGAATAGAATAGTTTTAGTTTTTTAGTTTTTATTATATTTGTATACCGCCCTTCTCCCAAAGGACTCAAGGCGGTGAACAGCCATGATAAAACAACATACAAGACAAAATTTAAAAAACATATTAAAACAATTCAATCTTTGGCCAAAATTAAAACTTCCAATTAAAACCATATTAAACCACTTTAAAACCCAATTTAAAATCATTTATCCCGTCAGACCAGCTTGCTGAAATAATAGGGTCTTCAGAGTATGACAGAAGACGCGGAGGTCGGGGATCCTTCGTATGTCCGGGGGCAATTCATTTCATACAGCAGGAGCCCCCACAGAGAAGGCTCTCCCCCTGGGGGTCGCCAGTCGACATTGTTTGGCTGACAGCACCCTGAGGAGGCCCTCTCTGTGGGACCATGTCGGTCAGCGGGAGGAAAACGGTGGCAGAATGTGGTCCTGTAAGTAACCAGGTCCTAAGCCATGGCGTGCTTTGTGGTTCAAGGTGGTAACCAACACCTTGAAGCGCACCCAGAAGACCACCGGGAGCCAGTGCAGCTCGCGCAAGAGGGATGTTACATGGGAGTGATGAGTTGCCCCCATTATCACTCGCGTGGCCACATTCTAGACCAGTTGGAGCCTCCGGGTGCTCCTCAAGGGGAGCCCCATGTAGAGAGCATTACAATAGTCCAGACGGGAAATGATGAGGGCGTGAGTGACTGTGCGCAAGGCGTCCCGATCCAGAAAGGGACGCAACTGTGAATAGAATAAAATAGAATAGAACAGAACAGAACAGATCAGATCAGAACAGAACAGAACAGAACAGAATAGAATAGGAGCTGGAAGGGAGCTTAGAGGTCTTCTAGTCCAGCCCCCTGATAAAGCAGGAAAACCTCAGTCAGACAAGTGACTGTCCAGTCTCTTCTTAAAAACCTCCAGTAATGGAGCACCCATGATTTCTGAAGGCATGCTATTCCACTGGTTAATTGTCCTCACTGTTAGTGAGGTACTCTAAGGGTAGCCTAATGATAAACTGGCCAGTACTAAACTATTCTTTCTTTTATTGTATTTTTTTTTATTATAAAAGCTGTTCAAAGACTGTAATAAAGGTATTTGATTTGATTTGATAAACTGGCCAACATAAATACTCTATCTAGTATACCAGTGTATTGTGCATAGTGGACATGTGAAAAAAGCAAATAAATTTTGGGTGTCAATTTGTACAATGATGCAGTAGGTACTGAGGATTGATATTCCAATGAAAGCAGAATTATTTCTATTATGGACGTTGAACCAGAAAAGACAGATGAGAAAATAATATTGTGTATGGGAACTGCTGCAAGATTATTGTAGAAACAAAAATGGAAAAATAATTTATCACGTTGTAAGCTGCCCAAAGTTAAGCAACTATGAGGTGGGCAGCATATAAATTCAATAAATAAATAAACAATGAAATACTCACAGTAGAATATCGCATTATAAAATTGGTAGAGCTTGCAAAAATGGCAAAGGGGGTCAGTTTAGTCAATGAAAACACAATGGAAACTTTCTTAAAAAGATTGAAAAGATTAATATAAGTAAAGGTACTAGACAGGGATGCCCATTATCTCCACTTTTATTTATCTTAACCCTAGAGTTATTATTGAATGAGGTCAGAAGGAATCAAGGAATTAGAGGGCTAAGAATCAGAGGGGAAGAGTTTAAGCTCCAAGCCTTTGCGGACGATTTGATATTTGCCTTCGAAGAACCTTTGGAATCGGGACCAATCTTGCTCCAGGAGTTAGAGGCTTATGGGAAAGTAGCGGGATTTAAATTAAATAAAGATAAAACCAAGATCCTAATTAAAATATGACGGAGAATCAAAAAGTGCAGTTAGAGGAAGAACTAGGGATTCAGATAGTTAAAAAACTAAAATACTTAGGAATTTGGCTTTCATCCAAATGCTCAACCATTAAAGAAGACAACTACCAGAAACTACTTGGTCAAACCAAAGAAATGTGGAAGGATGGAAAGGTTTACAGTTATCATTATTAGGTAGAATTGCAGTAAAGTTAAGACGTATATCCTGCCTAAATGGATTTTTCTCTTTCAGACAGCCCCAGTTTTATTAGATACAATTTTTTTTCAATCTTTAGATCAATGTATACGTAGATTTGTATGGCAGAACAAAACACCAAGGATTAAAATGAAAATGCTTCAAGAATCACCTTCCAGGGGAGGATTTGGCCTACCTAAATGGGAGCTTTATCATCAAGCAGCTGTCTTAAATTGGATCAGAGACTGGATTGCTTTGAGGAGGAGGAGAATCCTTAGCTTGAAAGGCCACAATTTGCAACAGGGGTGGCATTATTATCTGAGTCAGGAAAGGCCCAAAAAACATAAATACTTTATGAACCAGTTTATCCGAAAGGTTTTGATGACCATATGGGATCGAATAAGAAATAAATATTACCTGATGACTCCGATTTGGCTTTCCCCTTTAGAGGCGATGATACACCCGACTCTTTATAACAGAAATAAACCATTAATTTACCAAGTTTTGTTGGATCCTTTAGGCAATGTAAAATCTCGAAATACGCTGGTGGAATTAGGCTATGATCTAGATTGGTGGACATACAATCAGATCCAATCTAGGACAGCTCAGGACAAAAACAAGGGAGGAATCTATAATTCCCTACAGGAACTTGATAAGATCTTGTTGGGGAAGGATGAGAAGGTATTATCCAAACTGTATCAATTCCTCTTAATGGATTGGATTGGAGAGGAGGTTATTAAGGACTCAATGATTGCCTGGGGGAGAAATTTGGGATATTCGATTGAACTTGAAAAATGGGAAGAAATTTGGGGGAAAACCTTAAAATTAACAATGTCAGTTTCCTATAAGGAAAATATATACAAAATGCTGTATAGATGGCACCTGCCCTCGGCTAGATTATCGAAGATGTTCCCGGGAACCTCTCTGGTTTGTTGGAAATGCAACGCCGCTATGGGAACTTACTTTCATAGTTGGTGGACCTGTCCCCGAGCAAAAGAATATTGGGCTAGAATTCAAAAATGGATTTTAGAAATCATAGGATGTAAGATAGATTTGAACCCAGAAACGTTTTTACTAGGCATAAAACCAGAGAACTTAAACAAATCTAATTGGTATCTCGCTCTCCACATCATCATTGCAGCCAGGATCTTGTTTGTGCAAGAATGGAAATCCAAAAATATTCCATCGGAGGCTACGTTAACCGCAAAGATCATGGATTGTGCAGAAGCAGACAAGCTTACTGGACTTTTGCGAGATAGACAAGAATTGGGGTTATATAGGAGCTGGGACAGATGGTATGCTTGGCTGCAAAAAAAGAAATCTTAAGAAGAATGAAAATATTAACCTTAATGTAAACGTGGGTAAATATTTATAGGAGCATTGCATGGCAGTTGAGAATTTTTTCTTCTGGATAAACTTTTCTTTCTTTTGATGAGTTGGTTTAATGGAGGTTTGTACTTTCTCTAGGCGAAAATTGATACTTTAAAACTCTATATGTATTATATTACTCTCTGCAATTCTATCCATATTGTTATACTTTTTTTTCTGTATTTTTTAATAATTTTCAATAATTTTTTTTAAAGAAACTTTCTTAAAAACCTGGAAACCTTATATGGGCTTTATGTTGACAGTAGAAAAGTGATCTGGGGATTTATGGATTTGGGGATTATAAAGAGTTAAAGTGGAAGGGGGAAAAGGAAAATGACAATTACTCGACAGAAAGCAGGACAGAAATAAGATCTAAAACTAAGGAAATATATCCTGACACTGAGAATAATTAATCAGTGGAATAATACTTTGCTTCCGGAAGTTGTGGGTGCTCCATCATTGGAGGTTTTCAAGAAGAGAATGGACAACCATTTGTATGGAATGGTATAGGACAGGGGTGTCAAATTGGCGGTCCATGGGCTAGATGTGTCACACGCAGGCCACACCCACCCCAGCTCTGCGAAGGGGAAAAACATCATGATATGTCATGTGACAGCAATGTGGCACAGCGAGTTTGACACCCGTGATATAGGGTCTCCTGCCATGGACAGGAGGTTGGACTAGAAGACCTCCAAGGCCTCTTCCAACCCTATTATTCTACCAGTATGGTTTGTGTTTTAATAATTCTGTATTCTGTTTCCTTTTTTTTTTTACTTTTCTTCTTTTTTCTTTTTCTTTCTTTATTTTTAATACTTTGCTTGTACTAAAAAATTCTAATAAAACATTAAAAATAAGTTAATAAAAACCAAAACATTACCTCCCAAATTCCAGCTGCAAGAAAAGATATCAGAGAATGTGATTAAATATTATGCTTCTGATACAAGGGGAGCATTCCAAGCCAAATGATCATGTGTTGATGCAAATTTCCCATCAATTCTTAATTCTTATTACCTTGGTAAACCTTTATATGGATCTCAGATATGAATGATTTACATTTTTGAATAGTTTTGTGTAAATATTTCTTGCTTCAAAAGACTAGGGATTCTCTACTGAACCTGAAACATTTGATCTGGGATGTTAAGAATTGTCCTTGGGTTTTAGGGTTGCTTTGATTTCAAGCTTTATGCGGTGCTATGGAAATGACAGGCTAAAAAAAATTGAATGACAACACAGATCTGTCTTCCTTTGGAAAAACCTTCAAGCAGGCACAATGCCAGGGAGATGCCTTAACCTTGTGTTAAGGCTGTGCCTATCTTCCAAGTTTAAATGATGCATGAAATGGAATCAAAACCAGGAGCCCCCAAAATCCCCTCAAGAGGCTACTGTGCAAATTTCAATGCATCTGGCTATTTCCTGGAGTAATAAGCACACACTATTCCAAAATCTGAAAATGTCTGGGACAGAGGAAAAAGAAAGAAAGGACAAAAATAAACATTTTCCCATTATTTATTTTGAATTATATTTATTTATTTTCAGTTCTATTGACCAGTTTGGGATCCCTAGGCAGTCTTTAAAATAAGCCATTTTGTTAAGGAGAAAATGGCTCTCAGTCAAAATAATGGTTCCTATTTGGATAATAATTCATACTCCTGGGTGAGGAGTATATATTTCTATATACTGAGTATTTATTTCTGTTGCTTATGAGCATTTGCTTTGATTCAATGCTGGTATAATATAGCTCTTTGTTTAATGTTGTTCAATAGTTTTGTGGGTATATTCAATTGCCAAAGCTGAGGATGTGAATTTCAGATGTAGCCTACATTATTCACATCCAGGCTATAAAAGGCATCTAAAAGAATTCAGCCTATAATAATTGCAATATGCTATTGATGGCCTCATATCATCTTTCATCCAAAGAGCATCTATCTTCAATGAATAGGAAATGTATCAATTAAAAACAAAACACTAATAAAGGATGCTTCTATCTTGGTATAGTGATAAAGGCATCAGATTAGAAACTGGGAAGGAGTTCTAATCTTACCTTAGGCACAAAACCAACTTGGTGGCCTTGGACCAGTCACTTTATCTTAGCCTTAGAAAGGAAACAATGGCAAACGACTTCTAAAAAAAAAAAACAACCTTTGTCAAGAAGACTTCAGGGGCATTTGCACACAACTGTATGGGGGAACAAAATCTTTACAGAATATTATAATCAGTGGTGGGTTGTCCTCGGACCGGTTCACAAGAACTGGTAGTTTTACGGCGGGAGGCTCTGCCCACTGACCCAGACATCATCATAGGTCAGTGATGGCTAACCTTTTCGCTGTCGCATGCCAAAAGCGTGGGCAGCGTGGGGGGGCCGCGCTTGTGTGTCCACACCCATAATTTAATGCCCCACCATGCCCCCCCCTTTTGGCACGCAACGGCAAAAAGATTACTGGTGGGCCCGGTAGGCCCATTTTTCACGCTCCCCAGGCTCCAGGGCTTTCTTGAAGCCTGGGGAGGGCGAAAACGGCCTCTAGACACCCCCCCCCGAAGCCCTCCAGAGGCCGGAAACAGCCCATTTCCCGACTTCTGGTGGGCCCGGAAGGCCCAAAAATCAGCTGGCCGGTGCACGCATGCACGCGCGCTAGAGCTGAACTAGGGCAATGCTCACGTGCCCACAGATATGGCTCTGCGTGCCACCTGTGGCACGTGTGCCATAGGTTCGCCATCATGGTCATAGGTGATCTGTGCATGCAGGTGTGATGCGAAGCGGTAATAAAGGTAAATAGAGCCCACCCCTGATCCTAATTGTTTTGTCCAAGTTTTCTGACATTGGAACACTCCTTCAAGACAAAGTACTAGCTGAGATGAAGTGAAAAAGAAGCATTGTTTACTCTTGGGTTCTCGTTTTCTTTATCTCTTAATTTCTCCCATTGTATGTAACAATTCATCTAATTTATGCCAGCGTCAAGGGGATTTCTCCTCTGTCCAGCAATAGCTTCCCTTTGGCAGGCTAAACTTTGGCCAATGCTTCCCTGATGCTTGACCTTATAGCCTTTAATGAAAATCACTAGAAACAACCAAGGTCAGTTTTCTTCATGCAAATAATTTTGAAACAGAGTGTAGTGCCAGCTGATTAAAATCTGTATTTTGTCAACAGTTCCATGAATAATGGGTTTAATGGTAAATTGGCCAGCATAAATTCTTTATTTTGAAAGCATATTGCTTCCCAAATTCTAGCTGGAAGGCAAGAAAACAGAGAATGCAATTAAATACTATGCTTCTGATACAACGGCAATGTTCAAAGCCAAATGGTTATATAGTAATGCAAACTTTCTGCTAATCCTCAGTTTATTTTTAAAGCAATCCCTGTTTAATTCTCAAATTGTAATGTTTTAAATTTTTGATTGTAGGCAAATATTTATTACAAAAAAAGTTTTTGTTTTTTTTTAATTTGATTTATATGCTACCCTTCTCCGGAGACTCAGGGCGGCTTACAATGCGTTAAGCAATAGCCTTCATACTTTTGTATATTTATACAAAGTCATCTTATTGCCCCCACAAACTGGGTCCTCAATTTACCTACCTTAGAAAGGATGGAAGGCTGAGTCAACCTTGAGCCTGGCGGGATTCGATCTTACTTTAATTGCAGACAGTTGGTCTTAAATTACAGAGCTCTGTCTGTTGAGCTATCCAGGCTCAACAGACAGAGAAAAAAAGTTTCTGCAGAGGTTGAATTTTTGAGATTATATATTTATAATCTCAAATAATTAACATATCATCTTCATAACTTCATAACTGAAGAGTCTGCAAAAGAGTTAGGCAATTCAAATTTTAAAACTAAAACTTTAAAACTTTGGCTAACTATCGTCCAGTCTCCAACCTTCGCTTTGTTGCGAGGGTTGTTGAGAGTGTGGTGGCGCAACAGCTTCCCCGGTACCTGGATGAAGCTGTCTATCTAGACCCGCTCCAGTCCGGCTTCCGGCCTGGGCACAGCACGGAAACGGCATTGGTCGCGTTGGTGGATGATCTCTGGAGGGCTCGGGATAGGGGTTGCTCCTCTATCTTGGTCCTGTTAGACCTCTCAGCGGCTTTTGATACCATCGACCATGGTATCATGTTGCACCGGTTGGCGGAGTTGGGGGTGGGGGGCACTGTTCTGCGGTGGTTCTCCTCCTACCTCTCTGACCGGTCGCAATCTGTGTTGACAGGGGGGCAGCGGTCGACCCCGAGGCACCTTGCTTGTGGGGTGCCACAAGGGTCGGTCCTCTCGCCCCTTCTGTTCAACATTTATGTAAAGCCGCTGGGTGAGATCATCCGTGGCTTCGGGGTGGAGTTCCATCAGTACGCTGATGACACCCAGCTGTACATCTCCACCCCAGGCCACCCCAACGATGCCCTTGAAGTGATGACCCAGTGCCTGGAGGCCGTGCGGGCCTGGATGGGGAGAAACAGGCTCCGACTCAACCCCTCCAAGACCGAGTGGCTGTGGCTTCCGGCGTCCCGATATAGCCAGCTGACGCCATCGCTGGCTATTGGGGGCGAATCACTCGCCCCCACGGAGAGGGCTCGTAACTTGGGCATCCTCCTGGATGCACGGCTGTCATTAGAAGATCATTTGACGGCCGTGGCCAGGGGAGCTTTTTATCAGGTCCGCCTGATATGCCAGTTGCGCCCCTATCTAGATCGGGACTCCCTACGCACAGTCACTCAGGCACTCGTCACTTCCCGCCTGGACTACTGCAACGCTCTCTACATGGGGCTCCCCCTGGGGTGCACCCGGAGGCTCCAGCTGGTCCAGAACGCGGCCACACGGGGGATTATGGGGGCAACGAGGCGCTCCCACGTAACACCTCTCCTGCACGAGCTGCACTGGCTCCCGGTGGTCTTCTGGGTGCGCTTCAAGGTGTTGGTGACCACCTTTAAAGCACTCCATGGCTTAGGGCCGGGGTACTTACGAGACCGCCTTCTGCCACCAATAGCCTCCCACCGGCCAGTACGCTCACACAGAGTGGGCCTCCTCAGGGTGCCGTCCGCCAGACAATGTTGGCTGACGACCCCCAGTGGGAGAGCCTTCTCTGTGGCGGCGCCCACCCTCTGGAACAACCTCCCCCCAGAGATACGTACAATAACAGACCTCCGGATTTTTCGTCGGGCCCTGAAAACCCATTTATTTCAACTAGCGGGGCTGGCTTGAGTTAATTTTAAATTGATTTTAAATTGGGTTATTTTAATTGACGGCCAATAATATTTAATTATTTTAAATTGTTTTTAAATTTTGTATGTATTGTTTTTGTTTTTTTTATTCTGGCTGTTCACCACCCTGAGTCCTATTCTGGAGAAGGGCGGTATAGAAATTTAAATAATAAATAAATAATAAATAAATAAATAAATAAATAAAACTCATTCTCTAAATGTGAAAGCAGCTCTGAAACATATTTTAAAATGTAAATACAACATGAAATGTTATTTAACTACTTAGCATTGTTAAAACATTTTTATTCCAGATTGAACAGCATATTGCAATTATAATTTCTCTGGTTTTTTTTTTAAAAAACTTCTAATATACTTATCATACAAACATATCTTTAAACAAATGTTTTATAGAAGTGACATCTGTTCATCTGAAAATCAGGTTGTTCGGTTGAAATAGAAATGTACTTTACAGTTAATATTCATTAAATTCAATCTCAAAATGCTGATTTCTTCAAAGAAAACTGAAGTCTGTGAGCTATATAAAAAGTTTGCTTCCCTGGGGAAAATGTTTCAAAACCCACAGTTGGTTCATATTTTATTAGGGGCATTCAAATCCGCACACAATGAGCTTCTCTGATCTCTCTCAGTTAAGATGTTTTAAAAAGGAGAAGGAGGAAGGAATGAAAGCAACGAGTTCTACTTTCTCTATTTAATTTTTATTTATTCATTTTTTCATAGGAAACATTCAAGGCTATCAACTGGAGCAGTATTCTCGCCCTACTTCTCTTAAACTGATGAATAGCTATGCCTAGCAGGAAAAGGGAAGCAACATTTTAATTTTGGAAATCTGCTGATCTAAAGTCATTTTCCCCCAAAGGCTAGTCACAGAAACATTGCTGAACAAATCACAAGTTGTGATGGGAAGGAAATAGCAAACACAAAACTAAGAGACTGACTATATGATTTCCAGAAAAGGAGTATTTTTTTTTATTGCTGGGCCGTAAAGATGAGTTAATACATCATAGAAAAGCCCAAATAGCAATAGTCTGCCCCCAAACTATCAACAATTTTCCAGACTGAAACTATTATAAATGTCCATGATAACCTATTGCTCCTCCACCATGGTTTGGAACAATGTATTGGAGAAAATAGTTTTGTCCCTGACCTTTCCATTATTAGCCATCAAAATTCTCCTCTTATAGCAATCAGTTTTACAGTACAGCACTTTATAAAGTGCACCAAATTATATTTTGTTTCATTCCTGAACAAAGTATCATCCATACAGATAGATGTGGTGTTTATACATAGCAACAAATACCAGGATATTGTATATGGGTGGGAAGGATGCTATTTCTCATCTCTCTTATGTATTCTTCAGGGCATATAAACCTACAGCATGTATGCCATTTGCATAAAAAAAAGTCATTCTACTTCTTTCGTTATAGATATAAAATTTATAAGATCACATTATGGAAAATGATGGCCTTGCATAATGGATGTGTGTTGCCTCGAGGTGACATGCGTGGCAAACAAATCTAATAAACAAATAACTATATCTGGCAATACCAGTTTAATAAATAATAAATGTATTGCACAAAATCCATTCTAAAATTACTTCATCAAAATTATAACTTACCTGCTTTTTCACACAATCTTAAATTTGTATTAAAAGAATTTGAGGTTGCCCCCAACTATCTTGGGCTTTATTTTTTTGTGGGCTCACCAGTATATTTGTTTCATTGTCATGGACAAAAGAAAACTCACCAATTTTTTTGAAGAAGAAAGCCACCAGCCAATATATGTAATGTGGTGTAATCTCTTTTTCAGAAGAAAACATTAAAATGAAAAGGTTTCCCAGGACTTTAATATTATCTTCCTTTCCCCACGCAAACACACATTTATATTATTTTATCTGATGAAGAGGTCTGGGGATTTTGAAAACCTATCTATACTTTTTAGCAGATTTGTTGGCTTTATCTGAGTAGACTTGGGGTGTTGAGTTTTGTCATATCATCGGTCAAGGCCTTGGTAGTACAGTGGTTTAATGCACCCTGTTATTAACACAGCTGCCTGCAATTTCTGCAGGTTCGAATCTTACCAGGCTCAAGGTTGACTCAGCCTTCCATCCTTTCTAAGGTAGGTTAAATGAGGACCCAGTTTGTGGGGGCAATAAGCTGACTTTGTATAAAATATACAAAAGTATGAAGGCTATTGCTTAACGCATTGTAAGCCGCCCTGAGTCTCCGGAGAAGGGCGGCATATAAATGAAATTAAAAAAAAAAAAAGACATTCTCCGACCAAGCTACTTACTTAAACTCATGGCCATATTAGTTGGAAGCCTGTTGAAATATTCATGGGAACAGTTTTGTGACATAATAATACTGTCAAAGATGACTCTCCTGAAAGCACAAAGAGAAGAAACTAAACAGTAGGTAGGATGGGTATACTTTGGATTCAGAGAAACTTCAACCATCAGGTCCCTCTGCTCAAGAATTGTTCTAAATAAATACTATAAATATATATCGTGTGTGTGTCTGTCTCTGATTGTGTGCATATAAAGCGATAGAAAAGCATACACTCAGTGCTCATCTTAAAGGACTGTATCAAACAGTTCAGCAGTTCAAATCTCACCAGGCTCAAGGTTGACTCAGCCTTTCACCCTTCCGAGGTGGGTAAAATGAGGACCCAGATTGTTGGGGTTAATATGCTGACTCTGTAAACAGCTTAGAGAGGGCTGTAAAACACTGTGAAGTAGTGTATAAGTCTAAGTGCTATTGTTACTAACATCTGATCTCAATAAATATTTGATTCATCTCATCTGAAATGTAATAAGAAAATATATTTGCAAGGAGTTTTTTTTTCCCTTAAATCATTGGGTACTTTTGTAATTTGAGGTCTATGGGTCTTCCTTTAAGAACAGGATTTACACAAATTATTCCAAATCTCTCTTTTTGTCTGGAATTCCATCTGTTGGCTATTAATGTGATCAATTAGACAGGTATGTGATTAAACAATTAGGCAAGCTGTTCTTCATTTACCAGAAAAAATCAACCGTTCAAATGAATGATGACAAAAAGGTTATATAAATCCCATACCACTTTGCAAAAACTTCAAGAACAGGGATATTAATTAATTGTGACCCAATAGATTTGTCCTTATATTATCTAAGAGTGAGATATAAATAGCATTTTATAACCCTTCAGTACAACTCACTGTTTTTATTTATTCACTGCAACTTTGGTAACTTTTAAGATGTGTGGATTTCCACTCTCAGAATTCTCTAGAAATTTAAGTCCAAATATCTTAAAGTTGCCAGGACTGTAAATCCACTTATCCACAGGTTACAGATTATTTAAAAGTAAATTTATAAAAGTACAATTTTTATTAGTAGTTTATGATGCCAATAACACCACAGAAAATATGTCCATTAGCAGGACTTGTAGGTATATCTTTTCACAGCAAAGCTCTTTGCTATAGCAGTTTTTTCTTTTCTTAAGCACTCACAAGTTCAGCTAAGTGAATTATTAACTGAATTTCTGAATGCATAAAGTGAATCGAGCTAAAGAATGAGAACATGCCGTGGGCAACAAATGCACTTGAAATATACACCCACTTCCTCTCTCTGCAGTGTAATCCAAGTTTCAGAATCTTAAATCCTAAACCAATTGTTAACTCAACAACAGCAATCTATATACCACTCGATGATGATGGGGAAAAAAAAAAATAAGGACTACATACTTTGTGTGACTCTAATGTATTCAAGAGACAGTTATCATCATTACCACCAACACACTCAAAATAAGATTTGCCCAAAAGGGGGGAAAAAAAGAAGAGACAGTTCTATGTTCTATGATTCATGTATTTTGAAAAACTTGTGGCATAATCTGATACCAGATTCTATCAAATAAAAATACTGTTCTGTCCAGTGTCCTGATGTTTGAACAAATGCAGAAACGTAGCCAAGTCAATTCCAAAAGATGTTGGTTGGTATAAATTTCTTCTTAAAAGAAATTCTTCTCAAAATTAAGGCTTCCAGTCAAGTACAGTTACCAAGTGAATGCCTTGGGTGACATTCTTCCAATCAACGCTTCTTTCTCAAGTTGGTTATTTTCTGAAGGGATACAAAAACAGTGCAGCATGCTGGCAAAAAGTGAAAGTTATGGAACAAGTCAGAAGAAATGTTGCAAACTATATGAACATGAAAGGTACATAAAACTTACTAGTGCCAGTGGAAGGAATTACATCTATTACTCTTCAGGAGAGATGAAGCGGCCAGTCGGGTAAAAAAAAAAATTACTAACAGAAGCAACAAAGTGAATGGAACTATTGAAAATATTATTGTATATTTTGAATAGAATAGAAGGATGAAATCAGAGTAAATTGCTTTGGGACCCAGTACTTTAAAAACGTGCTGATCCAAAGGTTGCTAATAGATGAAAATCAGTTAATGAGTCATTTCCAAAAGTGATTAGAAAAGGAAGTATAGTAGTGGCCAAAATTGTGGAAACCTTTTGGGAAAAGTATATTTTCTAAAACTAGCTAATAACACCACTTTTCTGGGAGTAGTACCATACAATTATATATCAATGGAAAGATAAGTTAATCAAGAATGTAATGCAATAACTTTTATGAAGGATTTGCTATTAGAATAGCAGTTACAGTATAAAGAAGAAAAGTGAACCATGTAGAAAAAAATGAGATATACAAAAATTATCATGTCAGTTAATACTTAGTTGGGTAACCTTTTGCATGAATTACAGCCTTACGATGCCTTCCCATGGAGTGAACCAAGTATTTTAGTTCTGCAGCTGTTATAATGTGAAACCAAGATTGAATGATTGCTTCTATTAACTGGGTTTTATTGCTGGGTTGCTTCTGACTAACAAGCTTCTTTAGTTGGCTCCATAGATTTTCAATTGGGTTAAGGTCTGGGCTATTCCCAGGCCATTCCAGCAGTGGAATGTGATTATCTTGGAACTCCAAAAAAAAAAAAAAAAAAGTGGTGTTATTAGCCATCCAACCTCAAAAATACACTTCTCCCAAAAGGTTTCCACAATTTTGGCCACTACTGTATGTGGACTTAGTGTCTTTCAAAGGTGTGACTGCAGTTTGAGCAAAGTGGCTATCCTCTTGTGTTCCAGTCTCTAAACCTGTCAGAAGGGGCTGTATCAGGGAGTAGCTGTCTTTCCACCGCTGTTGTTGGTTCTGCTTTTCGCAGCGCTGTTTTACGTCTGTCCTTTGTTCCTCAAAACTCAACATTCTGTGACAGAAATCAGGACGTGAATTTTTAAATGTATAATTATAACTATGTATTTGTTCACCTACCCCAATCTTTGTCAGGTAATAGATTCTGCATTGTCATATTTTGGGTTTAATCTTGACATTAATCAACAGTTAATATCAGTTAGGAGGCTACATGGACATAATGGCGTCATTCTCTTTCCAAAGCTTTGGAAATGTTCTACCTTGGCTGTCTTCTGAGATGTTTTTTCAGCTTCCAATCTAGTTGATGACCCTGAGATTTCCTAAGCGATCTTCCATTCAAGAGCTAGCTAATCCAACCTGGATGTTTTGTCTTTCTGTAATGACTCCTCCAATGAGGAGAACTTGGAATCTCTTTAGGATCAAGGTTTGCAGAAGTCCGTGGCATTCCTCTTCTTAAGGGGACATAGCTAGAGGTAATGAAATGATGGAAAACCTCTTCCTTTGATATAAAAAGAGAGAAGATTATTAAAGCTTCTGGAATAAAAAAAAATGTAGTAAGTCCCTCCCATCCCCCCATTAAGTGCTTGGAAGAACAGAATTTCTCCAGAAAAATAATTAGATAATATATTTGGGAGATATCCTGCTTTGCATATTTATGCCTATCCTTCAACTTTTCATAGTGTTCTTTGCATAATTTCTTGCTTGAACATACTATGGCTTTTCCTCATTTATTCCAAGCCATGTACTATGTCTCTTGGTCTTGGACCAACTTATGATCACCTCCTCTTAGCTACTCTTTAGAACAGACTTTTGCTTATGGATTCTGAGAACAAACCAGCTCTGAACTATAGACCTTGCTAGTAAGTGGCTGTTAATCTAGGGCATTCTGTTATAGGTTTCTGTCACTCCTAAACTTCCTATGCCAAGATTCTGTAGCCATAGGAACCATAAAACTACTGTATAGAAAAGCTTTTCTAAATCAAACAAGACTGATTGCATGCTCCCATAGCAAACTTTCTACCTCTTACTATTTAGACAATAAGGCTTAGTTTGTTATAAAATATCTGACCTATGTAAAAAAATATAACTAACGGACTGATGACCAAAGAGATTCATCAAGAAATCTATCTTATTTTTTACTTTTGTGACCAACTAATTTTCTTCAGAAAGCCCAAAATCAAGCCATTCTTTCTCCCTTTAATGACTTATCAGAAGTTGATATTCAGTGGCATACTGCCACTCAGCCTAAAGATTAATACAAGCCACTGATAGGCTTATCATTTTTACATATACTGAATAGAATAGAATAGAATAGAATAGAATAGAATAGAATAGAATAGAACAGAACAGAACAGAACAGAACAGAACAGAATAGAATAGAATAGAATAGAATAGAATAGAATAGAATAGAATAGAATAGAATAGAATAGAATAGAATAGAATTCTTTATTGGCCAAGTGTGATTGGACACACAAGGAATTTGTCTTGGTGCATATGCTCTCAGTGTACATAAAAGAAAAGATACATTCATCAAGAATCATAAGGTACAACACTTAATGATAGTCATAGGATACGAATAAGCAATCAAATCATATTAGGAAACAGTCAATATAAATTGTAAGGATACAAGCAACAAGGTTACAGTCATACAGTCATATATAGCAAAATATATAAAGCTGGTGACTACCCAAAGAATCTCAGACAAATCTGATCTTGTCAACAGACAAACTGATAGACTGACTTCATTTACAGGTCATGATCTCTATCTACTTGTTGACTGGGCATACAAATGGAGACTATAGATACATTGAATTCATTCATTGCACTAAGTGATATGTTTATTTGTATATATATACAGTGTATCAACTCTACCATTTTCCCTTTCAAAACATGATTTATGCTTAGTGTTCAACAAATTATACTTAAAACAATTTGTTACTTAATACATTAAAAGTCAAACCACTTAATCATAATGGGTGTACGCTACCATTGATCCAGTTTGCCTCTAATAATAGTTGTGGGGAGACCAAAGAATTTGGTGTGCTTTTACTGGGCGATTATTTGCTTGGTTACTATAAGAAAGTGGGAGGTAGGCTTGAAAAGCCAGGTTTCCTACATCCCTATGATTATCACATTTCTGAAATGATCTATTATAGATTGGTGCACAAAAACTACCAACCTCTCCTTACATTTTTAAATTAAAAAATTGGGAAACAAATACTGTAGCTCTGAAATACATACTTGAAGTAATAAAACAAATTGATCCATATTTAGTTGCACAAAACTGAGCTAGCTAGTAACTTTCCTTCTCTTTCAATGTCTTGAAAGGGCCCAATGAAGAAGGTAGGTTATGATGCAGGAGGCTGGAGGAGATAGAATTATGCCCCCCCCCCTTGCTGAGGTCTGCCAGAAAGATTTATGGGAAGCGAAAAGAGTGGGAAGCGCAAATGGCATGGTGGGATTTCACCATCTCATTTGTTTAAATCTACATTTGAACTATATAGCTTGACATGAATTTTCATTGCAAGTTATTATCATTCTGACACAGAAGAAACTTTCAGGAGAACACGCCTCAAACTGACTCAGGTCAGAGATTGATTCCCCTGTCTCTAGCTGTTACCATATCCTTGGATGCTAACAATATACAAATAATTGTTGTATATTCTGTTCTGTTCTGTTCTGTTTCTTTTTCCTGCATTAGATCTATTTTCACTTCTGTTGGGTGACTGGTACTGTTAGTATGAAAAGAAGAGTAACCTTCTGTAGGGTCATTGAATTACGCTATGATATAGCGTACTGTACGCTAGTATGTGTTTATAACAAGGTGCACTTTTTTACATTATACTTTTAGATGATGGTTATTTTTAGTGATTTGCCAAAACTGGGATTGAGGGCATTTTGACACCTCAAGAAATAAAAACTCAGAGGTCTGAAATCATCAACTTTGGAAATGTTTGGGAAGAAGCAGTTGAGCACCAACTATCACTGTTCTCTAGAGTTGCTTTACAAGCTCAGTGAAAAGCTCTACTTGGGAATGAAAGAAAGAGAGAGGGGGAGGGGAGAGGGAGGGAGGGAGTGAGGGAGGGAGAGAGAGAGAGAGAGAGAGAGAGAGCACTGATCCATTTGACATGTGTTTCTTCTTACTGTTCATGAAAGACCAAGATGCTCCTCAAGTTGGTTGCCTTGAACTAACTGCAAATCTTCCCAGAGAGTTACCTCGTATTAGCCTGGATGTCTTTAATAGTGAGTTTGTTCATCTCAAAAAGATGAATTTAATATGATGAGTCTTACATTTTGATTTTAAATATATGGGTATCAGAGAAAGAGTGAATTAAACATGCAGGAGCAGCTTCTGCTCTAAAATTGGTTTCATGGCTCTGACAGAGAAAAGTATATACATACATACATACATACATACATACATACATACATACATACATACATCTCTGTTTCTTTCAAACAGGGCTGAGTGGTATGATTCTTGGTTGCATTAAAAAAAATTCCAGGGAATTCAATCTAATTCCAGTATGCAGCATAGAAGTTTTAAAAGACAGTAATAATCTGGGCCAGTTTTGGCAGAGGAGCAACTTGCAGTGTTCCTGCGTACATTGCCTAGACCCGTCTGGGCTAGCTCTGCAGTAGCAATTAAAACTTCATTAATATTTAATCCATTTTGATAAATGACTCTGTAATATAACTATAATAATGACACCAGGTTTGCCTTGAGCTCTAATTTATAATGTCTGCCTACTCGTTTCTTTACTTTGTTATGAACAGATTGGGAATTAAATTACATTGTCCATGTATAATACAGTGTGCCTGATGAGCTGTGGCCCCTATTCACATACCCAGCCTACTCCAGGAATTGTTCCACCGGGGAAATTACATTCTTTGTCACCACTGTAGTAATCAGGAAAATACAGTTGGTTCACTTCAGCCTTTATGTCTCAGCATAAATAGATGATACACAGAGACATCCGTCTGGTTTGTCATCAGGCCCACCAAGGGGCAACCGTACAAGAACTTACAATCCTGCAAACTTTTTTTTTTTTTAAAGAAAGTTCTCCAATAAAAGCATTGCTTAGCAGATGCAGCAACAACATTTGCAGGCATCAAGGTATAATGTGAGAAATTTGAGAGGATTTGTAATGAATGTCCTTGTGTGCCACTATTGCTCCTTTCTTAGAAGATCCACTCCCTAGATGTCTCTGTAGCAATAAGAACATTAATTATGTAGTGATCAAACATTTACTTCAACTTCAGATATTAGTACAGGTGATAGTATAGGAGTCCTCACTACATGACTTAATATTTATTTGACTTATTATTGGATAAATTAAAGATTCTTTGTCAGTGTCTAACGCATCCATGGAGGTTGCTTTCCTGTAATTTGAGAGGGGGGGGAAATCTAATATTAGGAATCATGGGATCCATATCTATTAATAGTGGAAAACTATGCCGATCTGTCTAGGAAGAACTGCCACAACCTCCCAATCTGTCTAGGAAGAACTGCCAATTTGTCCCATAGCTTTACTACTGGGCACAGATCAGCCTACCTTAAACTATTTTCCTGATATATGGACTTACCATACCTATAATTATTCTCAAGTAAGTGTATGTGGGGTCGAAGCATCTGCTTTGTTCTTAATTCTTTCTGGATTCCTATACTGTATTTTTTTCTAGAAGGGAAGATCTTCCTTCTTAGTTCCTTCTGGTTTCTTAATTCCTTCTGATAGTTGGAGAGGTGGAAAGACTGCTTTGAACTGCATATTGTCACTATGGCAATGCTTCTCAACCTTTTCTTCACCATAGACCCCTTTAAACACCTTTTGTGGCCACAGATCCCCCCCTCAAGATTTAAGATTGAAATAATAATAATTTCTTCACGCCTTCATGGACCCCTGTGATGATCTCATGTCCCACCCCAAGGGTCTGAAGCAGGGGTGAAATCCAGCAGGTTCTGACAGGTTCTGGAGAACCGGTAGCAGAAATTTTGAGTAGTTTGGAGAACCGGTAGCGGAAATTTTGAGTAGTTCGGAGAACTGGCAAATGCCACCTCTGGCTGGCCCCAGAGTGGAGTGGGAATGGAGATTTTGCAATATCCTTCCTCTGGAGTGGGGAGGGAATGGGGATTTTGCAGTATCCTTCCCCTGCCATGCCCACCAAGCCACGCCCACAGAACTGGTAATAAAAAAAATTTGGATTTCACCACTGGTCCGAAAACCACAGATTGAGAACCACTGCACTATGGCATTGTGAGTTCAAGACCATATAAACTGCCCAGAGCTGCTTCAAAGCGAGATGAGTGGCAAACAAATGTCATGAATAAATCAAACATAAAAATACATTAAATAAATAAATAAAATCATGCTAACTGTATAGTTGCAGTCACATGGAATGGGATGGCTATAATTATCATTGTAGCATTTAATCACTTAATCTCTTTCACGAAGGAATAAATTTAAAGGAGAGGACTTCAGAATATTCTTATTCTAAGTCTTTGCTGAATTTCCCCAGTCTGGGAATCGATTCTGATAATTCCTAGATAATCAATCAATGTTTTTATTGTTAATGGCGAATTTGATCATTCTTAGTGTGTAGGCATTGTGAGATTTGTCTATTCCAGACTTGGTATAAGTTTTTGCCCATAAAATGGCATCCTCTGAGTGTTGGTATACTCTTTTTTTTTAATGAGTTCCATGCCTTTCGTCTCCATTATGAACTTTGCCTTGTCATCACAGTTCAATGTTCTGGCTCTAAGCCATTCTCCTTTGTACATCTGGTTTTGTCTTAACCTTGGAGAATCACTCTATGTACTATGTTTAAAAAGTATATTATGAGCTTTAAATTCAGTGTCTCATCTACCTAATGCAACATACAGTAAACAAAGGCCCTTGTGGGCATCCATTATTGTTCCATAACATTAACAGACCTTCTACTCCATCTGGTTCTGACAGTCTATTTGCAGAAGTCAGCATGCATTGTCTTATCAAAGATATCAGACGATTTTCAGTTTGCTTTTTATGAGGGGTTACTTTTTATGCCTGCCTGTGGATACCAGATGTTACTTGATTAGCTTTTATTTTGCTACTGCATCAACTTGACTCATCTCTTGAAGTTCTGATTAATCCATGTTCTCCTTTTCTCTCATCTTCACAATGTGTGTCTGTCACTTTTCACAGTCTCAAGTTACTAACTCCTACAGTAAAAAATTGCCATTGATATACCATTCTTCTTTTCCCATTGTCCTTCATACTTCCTACACTATACAAATTCACTCCTGTTTTCAATTCCCACAGGGGATTTTAATAGAGCAGGAAGGTATCATTATTTGAATCCCTCTTAAAGGAGGACAAGGACAATTATAGGCCAAAGTTGAGGACTGGACAAAGAAATATTAATGGCTCTTGTGACAAAACAAAAAACAAAACAAAAAAAAACAGGTGGCCAAATAGCTAAGAAAATAACCAGCCAATCTGTGGACTATAAAGACCAATCAATTTACCAGATCGGAACAATGATTTTTTAAATTATTTTTTTGTGATAGTTCCTCCATTTCGCTACCAAAAGCGATATTGTAGACCAGGTGCTAAACAGCATATTCCTGGGAATCTTCCTAACCAATGTTAATACCTGCTTGAAATTAGATAAGGGTCCACAGATTTCAAAAGGAGTTGGATTTAGTCCATTTGTTGTTATTTAGGTGGATCCTTCTTTTAACTGTGCCCCTAGATTCTGCTACTCCTTCTCTTACAGTATTCAGTTACAGCACTCAGTGATGGGTTGCAACCGGTGTTACCACTGGTTCTCTTTGTGCACGTGCTTTGTGCACAATCGCTGAACTTGCACTCCGTGCAAACGCATTAGGTTTCTGCCCAGCTGAGGTGTGGCAATCCACTCTGTCACGCCTATCAGCTGGGCTAAAAAATGAGAAATAAACGTAGGAATAACGCGGGGGCGGGCAGGAGGGCCCAGCTCCCAGTCAAAGAGAACTAGTTCGGTGACATCACATCACCACCGCTACCGGCTTGCCTGAACCGGGCCGAACCGGGAGCAACCCACCACTGACAGCACTTCAACAGCTTGCTAGGAATCTTTGTGTAACCTTACCCAAACTTGCATTCCTAGATGGTTTTACTTCAGAACTTAATTCTGCAAATCTTCAGAATATTCATTACTGTAGAAGAAAGTGACCAGCCTTTTGCAGTTAGGTCTAGCAGTGTTTGTTTGTTTGTTTGTTTGACTCCAAGGATGGCATTCTGAACCAGTTGAAGTTTTCAGGTGGTTTTCATGGGCACCTTGTAGAGTGTGTTTAAGTAATCAAGCAAATTTAACTTCTATCTGTAACAAATCACTAGCAATCACATTTTGCAGCATTTTACCACTTGGGTTTCTCTACATTTTCATTTTAAAATGATAACTGAAGTAAATGTCTATTTTCTCATAGTCAGGTCATGCATAGTCAACACAGAACCAGTGGAAGTGTACTGTCCTTCCCTTTTCTTTATAGTGCAAATAGAAGAAGCAGAAATGATTGGTTTCCTATCTAATTCCTCATTTATGACCAACATTGTTCAGAACCTTGTGCTAATGTATACCTAAGAAATTTCCCTAGAGCAACAGCACCACTTTTAACTGTACAATATATGGTACAACTCATTTCTATTTGTGTCTTTGCCGTTGTGATTTACCCATTTCATTAACTCAAAACACCACTCTGCTTTGTGTTGCTTTGGAGTAAAATGAGTCTCGATAGGATTTTTCTTTTGACAATACAGGTCTCTTTATTTCCTTTGCCACTTTTAGAATATAACGGAAATCATTTTAAGAGGCTAAACTTAAAGCCCATTTTTCTGGTATTTGTGGGCATCACAAATTCAATCAACAAAATAAGTAAGTGAAAGCAGCTTTGACTTTGTATTGTAAGACCTTTGACTTTTTGTGAAAAAAAATAAATGTTACCAGGAAACTGTGGTTGCCTTGCAAAAACAGTAATCTCAAGTTTCACCCCTGTGGGTTTCTAGCAATCAAGTCAAAGACTTGTGATATTGAGTGACTCTTGCAGAAAGTGCAATGCACTGATGGTCATTCATAACCTGAAGAAGTGAGTGTGTTATTCTCAGGAGAAGCAGCTGCACATTCTTTTTAATACTCAGTCTGTCCCAGTGTGCACCCAAAAGACCAAAAGGGCTATGAGGTTTTGCTCTAGGGCAAAGCAGTGGCATTTGCAGAAAGTGGAATATCCATCTTTTTACCAGCTTTCTCTATTGGTCAAAGCCCATCTTGCTGCATCTTGTAGTATTCCAAGAGGGTTGTAAAAAGGATAAAGAGTTTACAGAAAAAAAACAAAACTCTATCGTTATGAATATATTTCCATCCCAAAGGAGAACATGTTCTTTTCCTTTGATCCAACCCATAGGCAACCTACTACATGCAATCCATGTTTTAAGTGTAAACACATCTATCGGAACCAGTGGTGGGTTGCCCCTGGTTCGGACCGGTTCGCAAGAACCGGTAATAAAACTGGTGGGAGGCTCCACCCACTGACCCGGACATCATCATAGGCAATCTGCGCATGCACGGGCACGATGCAAACAGGTAGTAAAAGTAAGTAGAACCCACCCCTGATCTGAACGTGCATGGTTGATGAGCAAAGTAATTATACAAAAGGTCCATTTGCTTCTGCTTATATTGTTAGCATTGGCCTTTGCTTTAAAATATGATAATCAGCTCTGTTTTTTTTTTTTTAAATAACAGTGGTTTATATAAAGCTAAATATTTACAGACTTATATGTGGTTAAATACCTTATCATAGAGCTACTGACACATGGAGAGCAATGAGATACAGGATGAGAGAGAACATGAGGAGAAGGCATGAGGAGAGGGAAACGCCCACTAATGGCTTCCCTTATATAGTATACACAGCTTCTTACCCAGCTTCTTTTTTTAAAAAAATAATCTTTATTAAATATTTACAATAAAATTAACACACAATAATGGTTGAAAAGGAATATAGGAAGTGAAACATAGAAACACCTAAACACAGGACTAAAACCAAACAACAAACAAGACTAACCAAGAGTTAAGCTCACTCTCCAATTAATATTAACTAATATCATCCTACCCAAACATTTCAATGCAATCAAGTTCTTTTTACTAACTACAAAACAATTGGTCTGTTTTTATCAAAATTATAAAGAGTTATGAAGCCTAGTAAATGTCTAGTTAATCTAATTAGACGATCTTATCACCCTTCTCCTAAGTTTAACCTTTTTTTGAGCCAAAGAAAACATCTGTCCCAACTTCTAGTATATACTGAATCTTTCTTGTCTTTTAAGATATATGTTAGCCTGTCCATCTCAGCACATAGAAGAATCTTGTTTATTATCAGATGGTCAGGGGGTGTGTCTGCATCTTTCCACAGTTGAGCAAATGCCATTCTCGCCGCTGTTGAGACATGGACAAATATATACCAATCCTTCCTATCGATGTAGTCCAGTCTTATTCCGAGTAAGTAGAGATCTGCATAAAGAGGGAAGCTCACACCTGTTATTTCCAACAGCCACCGCTGTATTTTCTCCCAATAGTGTCTAGGATAATCAGCTCTATTGTTGGTGTCAGATCCTTTGCAAGTTTGCTAAGGTTAAATAGTAATCAGTAATAAGGAATCAGAAGAGTGATTTTCTATTTGCATGTGACTATGAATGAGCCACATCTAAATGAACCATCCCCAATACTGTTACAGTGCAGAAAAGGCTCCAAGCAATGCCAGACTTCACTGTGGCAAAGGGGTGGGAAATGTTTACAGTACTGTAATAGGGTGAAGTGAAATATATGTATATGGCAGCTGAGAAAAAGTCATAATGGATATTAGTATAACCAGGAAACAGGATAATCCACACCCTTGGAACCCCAGACTTGGACCTAAAGCCAGGTCTTCAAAGCCTTACAAAAGGCCAGCGAGCCTCAATCCTGAGAGGAGAATGCTCCAGAGGCCATGGCAGAGAAGGTATGCATCCCAGGACCCATTAGTCAACATTTATTAACAGTAAGAGAGTTGGAAGGAACCTTGGAGATCATCTAGTCCAATTCCCTGCTCACACAGGAGACCTGTACTAGGGATTCGAACCACCGAACTGACAACCTTTCTAATCGACAAGCTCAGTGTGTTAGCCACTGAGGCACCTAGTCAAGCTTTGAGCATTCGATGGCCGATGGGACCCGCAGCATGCCCAAATAAGTTTTTATCTTATTCCTATAGATAAATATTTCACTGCTGAGTTGTAAACTGAGGACCTCAACTAAATACAGAAGAACTCAGAAAATAATCACAGTATTAGTGATAACTGAAAGAGTAACTTGGAAGTGTCTTAACTTATATTGAGCAGAGGAGTGAGAGGGAGTTACTCCAAAGAAGACAAGTAGAAATTGAACTGCCATCAGGTTGAAAAGTGCTAACACAGGAATGTGATTTTCACAAAGTGAAGGAGGGTAGCAAAATAGCCCATGGTCTTTAATATACCAATCCTATATAATTATGTGTCCTTCATGAATGGCAGCAATTGAGTCTTATACTATCATTCCCCCATTGATTGAACTTTTTCAGGTTCAGATCTGCCCATTGATTGAACTTTTTCAGGCTCAGATCTGCCCATTGATTGAACTTTTTCAAAGAGATCTTTGCAATGTGATTGCTTAAAGTAGAATGTTCCAGGAATGATATAATTATTCTTCATATGCAATGTCATTGTAAAATATGGTAATTTTATTAAAAACGGTATGTGCCTCTTTCTTGTTTTTTCTATTCCTTTCTTAAAGACTATTTCTTTCATGAGCTGTAAAATCTAACTACTATCAATGCTTATAAAAGCCCTCACTCTTTAAAGTGCTTTATTATTATTGTTGTTGTTGTTGTTGTTGTTGTTGTTGTTATTATTATTATTGGTTAATCTTTAGTGAGATTCACAGCCTTTGAGGCTGGTTAATAGCTCAGCAGCTCGAGTCCTAACCAAGGACCTAGGAACTGTTAAGGTATCGTCGGAGGATGTAAGCTGTTCCGAGTAAGGTGGTTTTTTGTAGAGTCAAAATGTTCAAGTCCGGCAAATTTAGAATTTCTAAATAGCGGGATAGCCCTTTGGGTATTGCTCCGAGGGCTCCAATTACAATCGGGACAACACACGATTTCTTTTTCCACAGTCGCTCAACTTCAATTTGTAAGTCCCGGTACTTTGTGATTTTTTCTTGCTGCTTATCTTCAATTCGTGCATCACCAGGTATTGCAATGTCAATGAACCATACTTTTTTCTTTTCAACTATTGTTATGTCAGGTGTGTTGTGGACCAAGTGCCTGTCAGTCTGAATCCTAAAGTCCCACAAGATCTTGAGTTTCTCATTCTCTAAAACTTTCTCAACCTGATGTTCCCAGTGGTTTTTGCTGTACTCAAATCCAAACTTCTGACACAATTTCCAGTGAATGATTTTAGCAACACGGTCATGGCGTTGTAGGTAGTCAGTTTGTGAAATTTTGCTGCACCCACTGATCAGGTGGTCGACTGTCTCATCTTTCTCATTGCAGAGGCGGCATTTGCTGTTGGTGGTAACATGTTGAATTTTTGCCTTCATACAGTTTGTGGCTAGGGCTTGTTCTTGAGCTGCCAAAATAAAGCTTTCAGTTTCTTTTTTCAGTACTCCTGATCTTAACCAGTTCCAAGTTAGTTTCTGGTCAGCTTTGCCTTCAATACTTTTCAAGTATTGGCCATGCAGAGCTTTGTGTTTCCAATTTTCAGCTCGCTGCTCAATTACTTCTTTCTTATATTCTGCTTTTGTTTTAGTTGTCTTTAAAAGGCCTCCTTTATTTACTTCCTTAATCATTGGTTCTTCAATTTTCTGGATGTAATCATTCAAGCTGCATTTTTCTTCTTCCACAGTCTGCTTTACTTGTAGGAGTCCTCGACCACTACTACTACTTCTTCTTCTTCTTCTTCTTCTTCTTCTTCTTATTATTATTATTATTATTATTATTATTATTATTATTATTATTATTAAAATTAAAGGCCTTTGTTTATCTCCTCTTTTTCCCAGTGCTTGAATTATAAAGGACTATTGAAACCTCAGCCCATCTGATGCTGACTTCTCTAGCTATTCTTTCTGCAAAGCTGTAGAACTGGGGGATGGGAAGATTTGCTCTTCCAGATGTTGCTGAACTACAGCTGAGTTGTTGAGAGTTGTCATTAAAGAGCAACTGGAAAGGCTATAGCTCCCCTGCTTGTGCCATAGAGAAAGGCCAATGATTTGGCTAAAATTGGGAAACATTTGGGGCAGGTGACTGTGGTGTTTTATTAAGGAGCTTTGTAAAAGTCATTATAGAACCATAGAGGCACCAAATCTAATCACCTGCTTTGTGAAGAGTTCAAAATGTAAGCATCTCAGGCAGAGGATTATCTAGCTTTCACTTGAATGTATCCAAAGGAAGAGGACACAGCACTGCTCTAAATTATTTGCTCCTGCTGTTGAATAACTAGGCAAGGTGGGCAGCAAACAAGTCAAACAAGCAAACATTACCAAATTACAGGGGTGCAATCACAAATTACTTTAAATCCAATCCAATGTAATTTTTGTCTGCCCCATGCCAATTTTTTGACTATAGAATGCCACTCAAAATAAGTATGTCCTCAGTCTGAAAAAAGAAATTTTCCGCTACTTTTCGCAATTTCACAATTGGTGGTAGATGTGTCTACCCATTGTGGGCTACTAGGCTATTGAAAATATTCTCTCTGTGTGTGTGCACTGAGCAGGGGAGAGGGTGAAAAAACACTTTTAGTACTACTATGCCCTCATCATTGGATTATGAGGGAGTCTGTGTGTCTGTCTGTCTGTCTATAATCTATCTGTCTGTCTATCTATCTAATCTATCCGTCTATCTATCTATCTATCTATCTATCTATCTATCTATCTATCTATCTATCTATCTATCATGAATGAAACATAGTAAGATATCTTTGGCATCTTGTGCATAAGCCAACTTTTTTGGGGTAGAAACATTTTAATGCAAGAATCAGTACTTGTCATGGCCCTGAGATTAAGACCCAGAGTGTGGAGAGTTCCAGGTTTTCTTAAAACAAAGTATTACACCACTATGATCTGCAAATGTAGCCCACCCATTTGAAAGGTCAGATTCAGATTCTTCTATACCTTCTCCAATTATCATAAAGGTCCACTTCAGAAAGTCAAGAACTCTTTAAATCTAGACTTGGAAGTAAAGGAGGGAAAGCTAAGGGAAACTTGGTTTATCACAATTCTTAAAGTCTTAATACAATTTAGACAGATTATGGAACACAAGTCTTTAAAGTGTTAGTCAGTTCTAACTTTAGTCAGATACCCCCAGGGATACAACTGATCCCAGACCTCCAGACCTTCTGCCGGGCTCTGAAGACTTTTTTATTTCAGCAAGATGGGCTGGGTTAAAAATCTTTTAATTGATGAATTTTATGGGTAAGGGGTTTTAAATTGGGGAAGCCAAAGATAAATTTAATTTCGTTTTTATAGTATTTTAATGTTTATATTGTATGTTTTTTTAAATTTGGCTGTTCACCGCCCCAAGTCCTTCGGGAGAGGGGGCAGTATAAAAATTTTAAAAATAAATAAATAACATTAATAAATAAATAAATAAATAAATAAATAAACTTTTTCTTGAGTTCTCTGATGTCCCAAGAATGTTTTTCCACTTCCATCCTCTAAGGCAGACCATACCTGCCTTATCTATTATTAGTTACCTGTCCTTAACTACTTTCATTGAAGTTTTCAGCCAGGCTAGACCAATTCTCAGTTTTACTTTCTTGGATCTCTTTAATTTTTTAAAACCATCTTAGGGATCTTTTAGCATTCCTCTTGAATGAATCAAATTTCTGGCTGTATCTTTTCTTTAATCCTAATGGTTGAAAGCCAACTGCAAAATTAGCATGTTCATTATTGGCCTGTGTGAATCTTAGGGAAAGGGATGAGCAGTACAATTATAACTTGAATGTTTATCTTTTAAATTACAAAATGTTGGCTTCTCGCTTGCCAGACTCTCTCATGCAGATAGTTATCTCACTATAAAAAACCTGGCAGGATATTAACAAAACGGATGACACTCAAGAAACCAACTGAATGCTACTAAATGAAGAGTATTGCCAGGAAAACTTTGTACCTCTGCTTGTTTTGAGTTTTTGCTTCTTTTCTGCTTTCAAAATATCTGAAAAATATTTTGTCTTTACCAAAATGTTAGCTGACATATATAGCATCAACTATCAAATAGAAAAAAATATTCTGTTATGTTTTAAAATTACGATATTATTCTAAAAAATATTGTAACTTTGAGAAAAACTAAATGCAAAGTATTCCTGCTGCGATGGAATCAGACATTAGGTATGTTTTCTATTGATTATTTCATTCCAAAATGATAAAAATCAACAGTTTCTAAGATAGGCTGTATCAGTAACAAAATGATTACAAAGAAATTACCATTTTTTGCCCTCCTATAGCAGGGAGAACAGTCTGAAGGCATAAGATCAATTTGTTTGTTTCTGGGTGCACCATCATGTGGAAATTTTAAAAAATCTGGTGAATTGAATAGAACAGAACAGAACAGAACAGAACAGAATAGAATTTTCTATAAGTGTGAATGGACACACAAGGAATTTGACTCCAGTGCATAAACTCTCAGTGTACATACAATCAACGTGATAAATCATGATCATAATCATCATAAAATACATTCATTATAAATCATAAGATACAACACTTAGTGATAGTCATAGGATACTAAATAAGCAATCAACATAAATCATAAAGGTAAAGTTTCCCTCGCACATATGTGCCAGTCGTTCCTGACTCTAGGGGGCAGCGGTCATCTCCATTTCAAAGCTGAAGAGCCAGAGCTGTCTGAAGACATCTCCGTGGTCATGTGGCCGACATGACTAAATACCAAAGGCGCATGGAACTCTGTTACCTTCCCACCAAAGGTGGTCCCTATTTTTCTACTTGCATTTTTTATGTGCTTTCAAACTGCTAGTTTGGCAGAAGCTCACCCCATTATGCGGCACTAGGGATTCGAACCGCTGAACTGCCGACCTTTCGATCAACAAGCTCAGTGTCTTAGCCACTGAGCCACCACATTCCTAACATAAATCATATTAGGATACTAAATGAAACAATTAATATAAATCGTAAGATACAAGCAACAAAGTTATAGTCATAAGAATATAAAGAAATAGGCAACAGGAAAGATGAGGAACAGGACTAATAGTAATACAGCCCTACTAGGTAGTTTGACAGTGTAGTGGGGATTAGTTGTTCAGCAGAGTGATGGCCTGGGGGGTAAATTGTCCTTATGTTTAGTTGTTTTGGTATGCATTGCCCTATAGTGTCATCTTGAGTAAAGAAGCTGAAACAGTTTATGTCCAGGATGTGAGGGGTCTTCTAGATATTTTCACAACCTTCGTTCTGGCTCATGAGATATACAGGTCCTCAACATAATGAACTGCAATGACCAAAACATGATAAACAAAAGTTAATATTACAACAGTAATACTACCAAAAATTACACATAATAGTGACTGCTTGCTTGATTATGTTCTATCCCAGTGATGGCTAACCTTTTTGCCATCGCGTGCCAGGAGGAGGGGTGGGGAGGTCACGTGCATGTATGCCCACACTCATAATTCTATGTGCCCCACCCCCGCGCATGCATGCGTGACCCCCTCTCTGCTCCTGGCACACGATGGCCCGGTAGTCCCGTTTTTCTCTCTCACCTGGCTCCAGAGCCTCTGTATGATTCTGGGGAGGGTGAAAACAGCCTCCCCCCCCCCGAGGCCAGAAATGGCCTGTTTCCCAACTTCTCCTAGAGAGGCTCTGGAGGCTGGGGACAGCAAAAAATGTCACTTCCTGTCCAACCAGAAGTTGGGAAACGGGCTGTTTGTGGCCTCCAGAGAGCCTCGGGGGTGGGTGGGGAAGGCTGTTTTCGCCGTCCCAAGACTCATACAGAGGCCCTGGAGTGAGAAAGAAAAATGGGTCTCCCTCTCCCACCCCAGGCCCTCCGGAGGCGGGAAACAGCCTGTTTCCCTACTTCCAGTGGGCCCAGAAGGCCCAAAAATTAGCCGGCCGGCGCGCACATGAGCACCGGAGCTGAGCTCACATGCCCACTGATATGGCTACACGTGTTACCTGTGGCACACATGCCATAGGTTCGCCATCAGGTCAGTGTCAACTGTTAGCAACCACAACAGTTTTCATCAACTTCTACTTTTTCTGCTGTGATGATTTGAAAACAAACTTGAATAACAGACTTTTCTTTTCAGTTTGAAACATTTTGATGCTTATCTAAGTAATTCCTTCAGTCTCAGTGAAGATTCTCAGTCATCCAGGTAGCAAAACATTTCAAATCAAAAGAAATGACTCAACTTCCAGACAAGTCTATCTGGATAACTGAGAATCTTCATAGACAAACTTGAATAATTGTCTGAGAAATATAATGAATGCCTTATACCCAAATACTGTACTACCAAATACTGTTATATCTCTTCTAGGTATAAAAGAAATGTCATTCCTTTGTTAGTTCTCTCTCTCTCTCTCTCTCTCTCTCTCTCTCTCTCTCTCTCTCTCTCTCTCTCTCTCTCTCTCTGTGTGTGTGTGTGTGTGTGTGTGTGTATCCCCCAAATAGTAAATAGTATGATCTTCTGATTGAAAGTGTCTAATTCCAATTTTAAGTCCTTAAGTAGCCCAGCAGTTTTATAAACTTGCAAGAAATAAAAGAAATGCAAATTAGATCTTTCCACACAGTTGTCTTTATAGATACGAAGAAGTATATGATTATGTAGGCTTTCCTGTAATATGGAAAAATGAGCCCATAATGAAATTCAAATATCATTTAAAGCCATGTTTAATTTAATATCATCCTTGAAATTTAAGTTCCTCATTTTAATATTTTATTCGACTATTGACTTACTCAGTTTCATAATTATATAGAGAGTGATTACATATACCCAAAAATACACACACTGACTACAAGCAGCACTAATTTGTGATCAGAGAGTTATTAGAAGCCATGGTGGCATAGTGGTCAGAATGCAGCATTGCAGGCTAACTCTGCCTACTATCAGGAGTTTGATTTTGATCAGCTCAAGGTTGATTCAGGCTTTCCTCCTTCTGAGGTCGGTAAAATGAGGACCCAGATTCTTGGGAACAATATGCTGACTCTGTAAATTGCTTAGAGGGGTTGTGAAAATTGTGAAGCAGTATATAAGTCTAAGTGTTATTGCTATCTAATGATAACTTATATATTTATATATATTCCTCTAAAATTGGTTTTTACATATTGGAGTATTAACTTCTTCCAAAATTGGTTTCTACATATGTATTTTCCACACTTTAGTGGCTGATTTAATTTCTACATGATTCCTGGTTCATTTCAAAAAATTCAGTTCTTAATCTTTTCTTCTGACAAGTATGACAGGTGCCCCAAGAGTGATGGTCATATTTGCTAGCTGATGTTAAAAATAAGTAGTCCATCATGGAGCTGACTTTTCTAATTGGTATCTCATTCCTGACAGCTGACGCAAATAACCTTTGCAAGCATAACCTGCTAGGTGGGCAATGAGCTCTCGCCAACTTAGGTTTAATGACACAAAAGATATCAAACTGACATCTCAACCCAGCCTACAGTCCACAGATACCAAAATATTTAGATTAAAGTGAAATTACATGTGATGATGGTAGCCAGGATTAGACCATTTTAGGACTCTCCCAGACATTACAGTCATCCACATTATAAGTTTGATGTATGCTTAAAATTTGAACAAGTGAATGCTTGAAATATGAAAATGGTATTCTGAGAAACATGCATTTGGAAATATATTTAAGGTAGGGTATGACTACTGTACAGACATGACAGTCTATAACTGTTGATTCTACATCCTATTGGATATACCAAACTCACAGTAGATGCAGCCTGACATTTACAAAAAAGAACCTCACTTTTTATGATAAGTTCCATTTCAGAGACTGGAATAAACCTGTCATTAAGCAGCAAAATACAGCTTAGGTATTTTGCTGCTTAAAATACAGCTTAGGTATACTGTATTTTTCAGACTATAAGACACTCCGGACTATAAGACACACCTAGCTTTTGGGGGGGGGAAATCTACCTCTGCCTCCCAGCAATTTGCCTCCTTGCAGCAAACAGCCTGGTCAGCTTCAGCACAGCCTGATTTAGCATGAGCAGCTGATTGGCAGTTGGATTGGCCTCCCAGAATACCACCTATCAGCTGTTCCAGGCTGCAGGGATCGCCACCACCCATCGTCACCATTGCCGCTGATCGCCACCGCCTCTGCACACACAATTTTCAGCCTCCATGTGCCCCATTTTCAGCCTCTGCGCATCCCATTTTTGGCCTGTTCCAGGAGGCACAGATAAGTGGCAATCCCTGCTGCCTGGAACGGGCCAAAAATGGGGCCCACAGAGGCCAAAAACAGGATGCATGGAGGCTGAAAATGGGGTCCACGGAGGCAGTGGTGGTGATGGGCAGCGATGGTAGCAAAGGGTGGTGGCGATCCCTGCAGCCTGGAACAGGTGATCGGTGATATTCTGGGATGCAGATCCAACCACCAATCAGCTGCTCATACTAAATCAGACTGTGCTGAAGCTGACCAGCTGTTTGCTGTTTGCTGTAAGGAGGTAAATTGCTGGGCAGCAGAGGCCGAAGGGTGGGGGCCGGCAGGTGGGCGGGACTTCAGCAACATTCTTTGTATAAGACGCACAGGCATTTCCACCCACTTTTTTTTTGGGCGGGGGAGTGAGTCTTATACACCGAAAAATATGGTAGGTCCTTTAGAAGGGACTGAAAGGCCAAGGAACTGAATATTCATATAAATAACTCCTTCTTTCATGCTGCTTCAAGTAAGCCAATGTCATTTCTTGATCACTTGGTGTATCTTATTTGGCCCTAACTCCATTAGCATGATATCCAGTCCAATTCTTACTTATCTAACTAAACAAGCAAGCCAGTGAACAAGATGGATGACCTTGAAACATCTGAACAGTTTCATCTTATGATTCCCAGAGAAGACTTGTGCTTTTTCCTTTGCTTAAAAACACCTTCAGGGGTTTGACTGTTAAGGCACAAATTATTTTCAAAGTAAATACAGAGTTGTGTAACTATCTCTCATTTTTAATGACATCTAGCAACTGTTCAGAAGAGCCTTATATAACTCCAATGTCAGGTTCCAAGTAACACCCCCAACGAAATAACATGGAAGCTGTTTTTGCTTGGCCTAAGTGGGGGTGAGGAAGATCGGTACTTTTAGACAATTCATCAATTCACCTTGAAGAGCACTCAGAGGCTCCAACTGGTCCAGAATGTGGCCGCGCGGGTGGTTATGGGCGCAACTCGTTGTGCCCATGTGACACCCCTCCTGCGCGAGCTGCATTGGCTCCCAGTGGTCTTCCGGGTGCGATTCAAGGTGTTGGTGACCACCTTTAAAGCGCTCCATGGCATAGGACCCGGGTACCTCCGAGACCGTCTTCTGCCACCAATAGCCTCCCACCGACCAGTTCGCTCCCACAGAGAGGGTCTCCTCCGGGTGCCATCGGCCAAGTTATGTCGGCTGGCGACACCCAGGGGGAGGGCCTTCTCTGTGGGAGCCCCAGCCCTGTGGAATGAACTGCCCCTGGAAATACGTAAGATCTCCGACCTCCGGGTGTTTCGCTGCGTACTGAAGACCCTGTTGTTCTGCCAGGCCGGACTATCAACGTAATAGTTTTAAATTGGGGTATTTAAATTTTTGGGGGTTTTAAATCTGAGCCAATTTATTTAATTATTTTAAATTTTAATTGCTGTTTTGTCTGTGTTTTTAAATAGGCTGTACCTATTTTTTAAATAGGCTGTACCCCTGAGTCCTTCGGGAGAAGGGTGGTATAGAAATAAAATTATTATTATTAAATTATTATTATCATTTCAAAAGCTGATATTCCTCGGTTCCTAACATCCCGATAAACAAATGTTTATTTTTTATATATAAAAAATGAACATAATCTTTCAGTATGAAAATCTGTTATGAAGCGGGCACCATAATACATCAGATTTATGCCACTCTACTCGATCTTGATCAGAACATCTATTGTAAATGGCATTAGTAGTGAATTTTTTTTGGGGGGGGGATGAACTCGCATTATGCTACTTGGCTAACAAAATTGAGTTTTATACCATCAAAACCTTATTTTAATAAGATTAGGGCTCACTGGCATTTTATCAAATCTCTACACTTTGATTCTGGAGCTTTTAAAAATTATTTATTTGCTTGCTTACTTACTTATTAGATTTGTATACTACTCATCTCACCATCCAAAGCAACTCTGGTTGCAATATAAAAGAATAATATAAAATATAAATATAAAAGAAAAGCCTAAATATAAAAAGAATTTAAAATTACAAGAGTTAAAAACAGATTTAAAACTAGGAATTTAGCAATGCAAAAGTGCCGTCTTCTCTGTCACTGCACCAATCACTTCCAACATAGCGCCCCCACCCCACCCCAAATGGGGAGCCTTACCACTAAAGTTAGTTAGTAGATCGTACTACACCATTTATTACAGGTGCAGCTCAGCAGAGATGAAGATCAAAAAGAAACCTGATAGTTGTAGTAATTAATTCATTATCATACTTTTGCTATGTCCTGGAATTCAAAATGAGAAAGGAAACTATATAGTGGTTATTTTTTTAAACAACATATGAAAAATTCATGATAGAATTGCATTGAGATTCAGTATGTATAAACAGCTAAGGGCTTAGATGCTCATTTCAAGATTTTAGTCCGAAAGGAAGGAAAAAAATCTAACAAACCAAATGTTACTATAGAAAAGTCCAATTTTCTTTCTTTCCTGGAAATGATGATGCTGATCATGATTTTGCTCATTAAAGAGAGAGAAAGAAATAAAGATTCCAGTTGCATTGGGATGCTTGCTTCTGATTTTTTTTAAAAGTAAAAGAAATAGTTACATGTGGGGAAAAGATTACTTTTGAAATGGTCAATCTGCAGATTTTAGATGCTGCCAGTCATGCTGCAGTATAGCTTTGAGATATGTTGGTTTGCAATTCCTGGGATTTCTGTCTATCTATGATCAAAATCTTCTATAAAAACGGACCACAGATAACTCATAATTTCCATATTCTTTATTGGCAGGATGACTTTCTAGAAATCCTTTATAGTCCTAGAAGAAGGTTAGGATATGCAATGTAACAAATCACAAAATATTTGTGTGTTGTTGTTTCAGAATACTTCATATACCTGTAGTCTACAAATCTTTTGCTGCACTAGACTTGGTAATCCTTAATGATGCACAAGACTTTGTTTTTCCCACTGCAAAAGGCCACTGCGGTTACTCAGTTGCTGCTATTGTAGGCAGGCTTTTGGTTGAAATGCTCAGATTTGATAATTGCAGACAACACTTTAACGATGGGCCCAAAAGTGGCAGGGAGACAGTCTGCCCTTTCTTATCAAGAGATTTGAACGGTGGGAGTCACTTCCAATTCTTGTCACACAAGCCTTAGCCTGCAGGATACCGCTCTTGATAAATCATGCCAAGGTTTTCATAAGGAACTCGCGTTACACCAAAGATCAAGCAGCTTGCTGTGATAGGCAGCATAAATGGGCAATTGTTGGCAAAGTTCACACAAATGAATCAGCACAAATGACTGGCGTATATGATATCTATGATTCACTGACAGGGAGACCTGCTTTGCACGCTGTCAAGATACTAAACAAAGAAAATAAGAGGAAGTTGTTTATTTGACACAAGTTTGTCATCTGCTTTTGCAAATTTACTTATTTATTTTTGAGAGGAGTCTACCTGACACTGATTCCTTAAAGGGGAAAGCTAATGTTCAAATAGCATAGGATTTGAACTTTTATACCGCTTCACAGTACTTTGCAGCCCTCTCTAAGTGATTTACAGAGTCAGCATATTGGCCCCAACAATCTGGGTCCTCAAATGCTTCATCCTTTTCTATTTTTCCTAATATTATTCGTCTAATGTTAATACCACCTGTCTCTTACGGATGCAGAATGCTTTCTGAATAGTCTCTTTAATTACTCCTTGATGTGTTTCCTTGTTAAGATTCTGACCTTCATTTGTCAGCATCTATGTGCTTCCTTCCACACCTATTTCCTCCTTTTTTCTCTCTCTCTGTTGCAACACATTGCCCATTATTACTTCACTCTCTGCTGTTTAGAGATTGCTTTGTTAATACCCACAAGTGACTATCTGGAGAAGAAGAAATCAATATCTTTTATGTAGGCACTCCACCAGAGATGCTTTCTATTTCTGGAATTCTTTCACCAGGATCATCTCAGATTCTCTTCTGACATTCAGTGACCTTCTTAACTAAACTATCTCCCACTGCCCTTTCCTCTCCCTCCCCCCCCATGAAACAGATTAAGAAATCAGGAAGGTTAAAAACAGTTTTTATCACTAAGAGAAGTTCGATTAAACAGACCCCGAATGGTTGGAGGTTTGCAGAATGTTGCTCTGCTCCCAGTCACTGGGTTCCAGGTTTTTTCAACCACTCACAAAAGTAAACTGCTACTGTTTTATATTTATTTTACCACTGGAGTTGTCCAATGATAGTGAGCTTCATTAGTTGTCCAATGATGATGAGCTTCATTAGTACAATATAATTAAGAGAAGTCATCATATGTCATCAGCTGTGTGCTAAACTACATATATAAATGCAAATTTAGATGTTATTGCTATAATTTAAATATCACTATTCTATCTGATCAGAAAATGAACAGTATGCCTGCTCATTTTGCTATCCATATGTTAATAGTTCACTTCCATTGCAAGGTTCCTGAATTTCCTTCATGAACTATTCTCTGTGGAGCAAATATTTATTTATTTATTTATTTATTTGTTTAAATTTCTATACCGCCCTTCTCCAATGTAGGACTCAGGGCGGTGAACAGCCAAAGTAAAAACAAGACATACATACAAAACATACAAAATCTAAAAACTGTTTAAAATAATTAAATAATTTTGGCCGTAATTAAAACATTCCAATTTAAAATCCGTTTAAAATTTGACTCAAGCCAGCCCAGCTAGTTGAAATAAATGGGTTTTTAGGGCCCGACGAAAAATCCGGAGGTCTGTTATTGTACGTAGCTCTGGGGGGAGGTTGTTCCAGAGGGCGGGCGCCGCCACAGAGAAGGCTCTCCCCCTGGGGGTTGCCAGCCAACATTGTCTGGCGGACAGCACCCTGAGGAGGCCCACTCTGTGGGAGCGTACTGGCCGGTGGGAGGCTATTGGTGGCAGAAGGCGGTCTCGTAAGTACCCCGGCCCTAAGCCATGGAGCGCTTTAAAGGTGGTCACCAACACCTTGAAGCGCACCCGGAAGACCACCGGGAGCCAGTGCAGCTCGCGCAGGAGAGGTGTCACGTGGGAGCGCCTCGTCGCCCCCAAAATCCCCCGCGCGGCCATGTTCTGGACCAGCTGGATCCTCCGGGTGCACCCCAGGGGGAGCCCCATGTAGAGAGCGTTGCAGTAGTCCAGGCGGGAAGTGACGAGTGCCTGAGTGACTGTGCGTAGGGAGTCCCGATCTAGAAAGGGGTGCAACTGGCGTATCAGGCGGACCTGATAAAAAGCCCCCCTGGCCACGGCCGCCAAATGATCTTCTAACGACAGCCGTGCGTCCAGGAGGACGCCCAAGTTACGAGCCCTCTCCGTGGGGGCGAGTGATTCGCCCCCAATAGCCAGCGATGGCGTCAGCTGGCTATATCGGGATGCCGGAAGCCACAGCCACTCGGTCTTGGAGGGGTTGAGTTGGAGCCTGTTTCTCCCCATCCAGGCCCGCACGGCCTCCAGGCACTGGGACATCACTTTAAGGGCATCATTGGGGTGGCCTGGGGTGGAGATGTACAGCTGGGTGTCATCAGCGTACTGATGGAACTCCACCCCAAAGCCACGGATGATCTCACCCAGCGGCTTTACATAAATGTTGAACAGAAGGGGCGAGAGGACCGACCCTTGTGGCACCCCACAAGCAAGGTGCCTCAGGGTCGACCGCTGCCCCCCTGTCAACACAGATTGCGACTGGTCAGAGAGGTAGGAGGAGAACCACCGCAAAACGGTGCCTCCCACCCCCAACCCCGCCAACCGGTGCAACATGATACCATGGTCGATGGTATCAAAAGCCGCTGAGAGGTCTAACAGGACCAGGATAGAGGAGCAACCCCTATCCCGGGCCCTCCAGAGATCATCCACCAATGCGACCAATGCCGTTTCCGTGCTGTGCCCAGGCCGGAAGCCGGACTGGAGCGGGTCTAGATAGACAGCTTCATCCAGGTACCGGAGAAGCTGTTGCGCCACCACACTCTCAACAACCTTCGCAATGAAGCGAAGGTTGGAGACTGGACGATAGTTAGCCAAAACAGCCGGATCCAGAGAAGGCTTCTTGAGGAGGGGCCTCACCACCACTTCTTTCAAAGCGGCCGGCAGGACCCCCTCACTCAAAGAAGCGTTAACAATCTTCTGGAGCCAGCCTCGTGTCACCTCCCAGGAGGCCAGTACCAACCAGGAGGGACACGGGTCCAATAAACATGTGGTCGTGTTCAGCCGTCCCAGGACCCTGTCCATGTCCTCGGGAGCCACAGGATCGAACTCCCCCCAGATAACACTCTCAAGACCTGCCTCAGTCATCCGGTCTGGACATACCCAGTCAGAGGCCAGCCCTTCCCGAATCTGAGCGATTTTGTCATACAGATACTGCACAAAATCCTCAGCTCGACCCTGCAAGGGGTCATCCCGCACTTCCAGATGGAGGAGGGAGCGGGTCACCCTAAACAGGGCGGCCGGGCGATTATCTGATGACGTGATAAGAGCGGCAAAATAGCTAGTTTTCGCCGCTTTTATCGCCACTAGGTCGGTCTTAATATGAGACCTCACCAGTGTTCGGTCAGGTTTGGAGCGGCTGGTCCTCCAACTACTCTCCAGGCGTCTTTTCCGGCGCTTCATCTCCCTAAGCTCCTCGGAAAACCAAGGAGCTAGGTGAGTTCGGTGCCGGGTCAGAGGCCGCAAAGGCACGACTCGGTCCAAGGCCCCGGCAGCCGCACTATCCCAGGCGGCCACCAGGTCTTCAGCCGAGTCATGAGCCAGAATCTCAGGAAATGGCCCAAGCTCCATCTGGAACCTATCAGGGTCCATCAGGCGCCTGGGGCGGAACCACCTGGTCGGTCCCGCCTCCCTGCGGCAGGGTGCAGCGGTTAGAAAGTCCAGTCGAAGGAGCGAGTGGTCAGACCATGACAAGGGTTCGATGGCTATATCCCCTATATCAAGGCCACTCAACCACTGACCAGAGACAAAAACTAAGTCCAGAGTGTGTCCTCCTGTGTGAGTGGGGTCATGAATTAACTGAGTAAGGTCCATGGCCGTCATGGAAGCCATGAACTCTCGAGCCACCTCAGACGTTTCACCGATAGATGGCAGGTTGAAATCCCCCATGATGGCAAGTCTGGGGGTGCCCACCGCCACCTCGGCTATAACGTTAAGGAGCTCGGGCAGGGCCGTTGCCACGTGGCAGGGAGCCAGGTACGTGACCAACAGGCCCATCTGTACTCCACGACCCCACTTCACAAAGAGGGACTCACATCCGGCTATCTGTGGAACAGTGGTCTCCCTTGGATCCAGACCTTCCTTTATAATAACCGCCACCCCCCCGCCCCTGCCCTGAGCCCTCGGCTGATGAAATGCACGGAAGCCTGGTGGGCATATATCCATGAGGGGGACTCCCCCCTCCTGGCCCAACCAGGTCTCCGTAATGCCCACCAGGTCCGCCTCCCCCTCCTGAATAAGATTGTGAATGAGGGGGGCTTTATTAACAACGGACCTGGCGTTGCACAACATCAGCCGGAGGCTCTGGCCCTGAGAATCTGAACAACCTGGGGAACAAGAAAAGCATTGGGGACCGGAATGCGCAATCGCTCTAAGATAGCGAGTGCGCATTCCCCGCACATGATATGGTCCCCAGCTTCCGCCATATCTGCCCTTCCCACTCACTGTGCTGATGGAACAGCCCTCTTCAAATCGAACTCCAACCCCCTCCCCGACCTCTGGTTCTACGTCCCTAATGTCGCAGCCCTTCGCTAAGGCTGGTCTTGAACCCGGTGGATTTCCCCCAGAACCCACCCTAATCCCCCCCGAACCCCTTAAAATTTTTGTTAAAAACTCACTAAAAAACCCACTTAAAAAACCCCTCAAACTCTTCTTAGCCGCATGCCATCTCTCGGGGCTCCAACGCCTGTCATCAAGATAGGCCCTCGATAACGAAGAGGGCCAGACCTGCGAGAGGGGGGAGTCTCGCAGGGCACGAAGGTCATTCACCGAGTACATCAAAGATCAAAGGGAGGTGATAGTCCATGGCCAATAACCAGGGGCCAATTTGATGTTATCACAGTCAGAAGGAGTGAAATGCCAGGCTTCAATAGAGTTCCAATGGAGCATGTGAGACCTCAGTGCCCTCTCACGGCAATGGCGGGAGTAAAATGCTGTTTCGGTCCAGCAGAGGGTGACCCAGCCCTCCTCTCACGGGGGCTGGTCAACCACGATCGTCCAAAAAGCCGGAGTTGAGACAGCAGCTATAGACCCACTCCACCAAGACTTGAATCCCCAGATGTAAACCTCCATTCAACGGAGGGGAAGAATGGGGTCAGGTCAGTCCACATAGTCCAGACAGGCTCAGACAGCGGAGATCATAACCGTCATTACCTCCGGGGAGGTCAAGATGGCATCTAGACCCGGAGATGATTGTTCAGCAGGCATACACGGCATGGCATCACCACATTCAGGGGGATGGGGGTGAAAAAGGAGAGCAGAGGCAACAAATGCCATAGGGGGGAAAACCCCTCAGTCATAGTCCAGCTCTCCCCAACCCCTCCCGGATCTTCCTTGGGACCATGCTGCTTGCCTCGTCCAGCCTCGCCCAGCCTCCATAAATCCTCATGGAGGCCTCTGGGACGACCAAGGGGCCAAATAACGCCCCACGGTCGCCCAGGAGATCCAACAAAGCAAGCCAGCAACTGCCAACCTCTCCGACGCTCCCACGCTCCAAACTGTCGCAGCTTCTTCCTTGACCCGGCAGCCGCCATTTCCACGCCGCCAGCACCGCCGTCGCTGCCACTGCCAGCCTCCCCGCCCTCACCTCGCCCCCCCCCCTCCTCCCCTAGTACATGTCCAGGGCAGATTGGGCTGGCGAGGATCCCGGCGAGGGTGCTGCACCGCCACCGCCGCCACCGCCGCCACCGCCGCGGCGCTGACGCCGTCATCCTGGCTCTGCTACCTTCGCCAAGAGAGTCTGCTGCCGCCCCTCCTCCTTCGGGCCGCTCTCGCCGTCCTACGGTCTCCGCGAGCCTCAAGGACACTCACAGAAGCCGGAGACCCCTCAACGGAGAGCCCCAACACTCCTCCAGCTGGGCCAGGGCTGCAACGATCGAAATTCAGCCCTCCAAAGGCCCCCTGGAGCCATAATCGCCCCCCAGGATCACCGGGATCACAGGCAAGTCGCCATCTTGCGCATGCGCAGAAGAGGTAAAAATACCCTGGGAAGTTATATAAGATAAGTATCTTACATCTTTGCCCTAAACGTCCAGCCAACCCACAGAGGTATCCCCACTGACTTGCGAGATCTTTAAGGAGGCCATGCCCCTTTCACTCAAGCCTTGTCCCAAGAGACCATTCCTATCCTGTCTTCCTTTTTCATTTTATGTATCCTCAGCCACATTCGGTCTCAGTGGAAAAGCTGTATTGAAGTCCAGCTGAGAAAGAAACTTAGAAACTCCTCCCTAATGTACCAGACTGTAGAAAGAGAGTATGGGAGATTTGTACTTTGCAAGATTCGGTTAATGTAGCCCTAGAATAATTAGCTCATCTGATCATGTTTCCTGTCTGATCTAGCTGGATAGGCTGACATCAATCTTGCAAGTCTGAAAGTACAAATATTCCACCATCTTCTTTGCAGCCTGATAAATTAAAGAAGTTCCTTTCTGGGTTTCTTTTCTGCCAGTTATGCATCTGCAGGCTCCACCCTCTTATCTGATTTTTCCTTAGGCACCATCTCTTCCCCCATCCTGGTCTTCCAAGGTCATTCCCACATCCCATTAAAGATTTTTCCTTTTCTCTCCAACACTTAGCCCCTTTAAAATTCTTTCCCATTCATTGATTGGCAGTGGGTATTGTTTTTAATTCTAAGTGCTGCGTGTGCAAATATTAAGGGAATGGCAATGGAAATGGACGTTGGTTGGAAAAATACATCAGAGGTTGCATGCCTACAATAAAATACCTCCATTCGCTGAGCTACCTTATGACTTCCAATAGGATTTGCTTGGAGCCATTTCCGCCCTCTAGCAGGAATGAGACTCTGTTTACCTGCTAAAGAAATACAGTGTGCATGTTATTAAATCAAGCTTTGCCAATTCATTATCATCAGTTCTCAGAAATTCTCCCAATGCTCTCTGGCATTCTCAAATCAAGGGAAAGGATATTTGCTACAGATGCCCAATTAGAGCTGCCAATCATATTTTGTGCTGGGCACCAAAATATACTAAAGGTTTTCCCCTCACCCCGCAGGTTTCTGACTACATACATTTGGAATAACTGAATAGTGAAGAGGGTTGTTGTCGGTAATTCTCTTGAGGATTGGTTCCATATTTTATGGTGTTTTGATCTTAGATCCAAATTTAATGCATGCTGGACATAGGATTGGGGAATTTTGCATGGTTGTTCAAACATTTAGGGCCAGAAAGTGTTACTAACATGGCTTTGAGAAGATGCTACTAAAGTTCTGAGGTTTTGTATATTGGCGTGCAGTATGGTTCTGAATTTCTGAAACTAAAGAACTACATCTTTAACCCCAGTTTAATCTTTAATCTCAGTTGCCCTACAATGTATGGCCTGTAAAGTTTGCTTCTAATAAATAAATCATTATTGAATCATAATTCTTTTGATTTATTAGATTCCGGATAGGTCAATTATATATTGCACCTTTGCAACTGTAATAGCACCCATTCCACAGAAAAGTGGAATGAGTGTGATTAAAATATAAATATTTTTCTGAAAGAAAACTACAGGATAAGTTTTGAATCATCAAGTGACAGCAGCTTTCCAATCCAAAACAAGTGTCTAATTGGACAGAATTGTTCACCAGAGCAAGACGGTCAGTGGTGGGATTTAACCCATTCACACCACTTTGGCTGAACTGGTTGTCAAATTGCTAGCTGGCCCCTCCCCTCCCCACCCCATCCCTTCCAGAAGTCCCCACATGCCCTGTTTTGGCTCCCAGGTAAGTGCAGGAAGGCTACTAGTTTGTTAATTTATTTGAATCCCATCACTGAAGATGGTGAATAAAATGACTAATTAAAAACAAGATTGCTGAAATTGGGCATGTCTAGTTTAATGAAAAGAAGGACTGGGGTGGCGTGATAGCAGTGTTCCAATATCTAAGAGGCTGCCACAAAGAAGAGGGAGTCAAACTATTCTCCAAAGCACATGAAGGCAGGGCAAGAAGCAATGGGTGGAAATTAATCAAGGAGAGAACCAACATAGAACTAAGGAAAAATTTCCTGACAGTTAGAACAATTAATCAGTGGAACCAATTGCCTACAGAAATTGTCAGTGCTCCAACACTGGAGATTTTTAAAAAAAGATTGGATAACCCTTTGTCTGAAATAGTATAGGGCCGTGATGGCAAACCTATGGCACACGTGCCACAGTGGCACACAGCGCCCACTCTGTGGGCACGCAAGCCATCACCCCAGTTCAGCTCCGCCCCGCATCTGCACGTGCCTCTTGCCGGCCTCCTGCCAGCCAGCTGGTCATCAGGTCTCTGCCGTGCATGCGTGGGGGACAGGGGGCATGGGGGAGCTGTGTGTGCATGCATGGGGGGCGGGCATGGGGGAGGCCTGTGCGCACATGTGAAGGAGTGGGGCACGTGCAGGGGGCTGCTTTCACATGCAGGGGGTTGCATGCATATGTGGGTGTGGGGTGCATGCGCAGAGCTCGCACACACATTGCATTTTGGGCATTCACACACACACATACATATTTGCGTGTATGCATGAATGCTTTGGGCATTCAGTCTGGAAAAGGTTAGCCACCACTGGTATAGGATTTCCTGCCTCAGCAGAGGATTGGACTAGAAGACCTCCAAGGTCCTTTCCAATTTTGTTATTCTGCTAAGATTCATATTCCAAATCTGTTTGAATTTTTACAGAACAAAAGGGTGGGCTGGAATTTACCTCCCATTTCTTTTATGACACTGAATTAATGAACAAGAAGGCAGCTTCCCCAGCTTCTGAATAGGGTTGCCAGGTCTGCTTCCAAAAAATAGCGGACAAGCGGGGGGGGTGGGGGGTTAAGTAGTAAAAAAAAAATTACAATTAAATTATATATTTTCTTACAAACATTTTAACATTCCATTTTAGATCAGTCGACACAAGCTACAATACATTTTAAAAATGTGAACTGTACATAATTTTATAATATATTTTTATTTTAATCTCATCATTAATTTTTTCGGAGAATCAAGTTAAATGGATATTCGATCTTTGTCTCATTCTAACTTATGAAAAAAAAGACAAAACGCGATTCTCCTATCCTTATTCTCTTAGACTGTACAGCTTTAGATTACGTACCATTTCATCATAAAGCTTTTGAATAAAAAAATGTCCACTATTTTGTGAAAAAAAATACACCTGGCAACCCTAACTTCTGAAGATAATGCTCATAGTGGCATTGGTGAGCATCAAACGATGTTGAAAGGAAAGGAATCCGAGAGTGATTCGGATCACCTCATTTGTAAAGCGAGTATAGCATAGTCACTTAAATTGGGGTAGCAATTTGCAGCCAAAGCAGGAATAAACAAAGGTTTTTATAATTGAAAATAACTCTTGTCAACTACCTGAAAGATGTGGGTGATATTTTTAATAATAGCAGAATAAATGTAAATAGATGTAAAGATATGTATTTCTATTCCACATCTCTTTTTCGCATACCGAATGTTTTAATTTTTTTAAAAAAATATTTGAATTTAAAAAATCAAATAATTCTTAAACACAAAACTAATTTGTGACTTATCTAGGAATTTTTTTCAAGAACTGTAGCCCCAAGAAGTCACAGAGTTAAATTAATCCTTCTCAGAACAACTACCTGTTAAGTGTTAGAGAGCAAGAGGACCTGTTGTTGTTGTTTTTTGTCCTTCAGAATTAATATATGAAATGACATGTATGTCTTCTGAATAAATCCAGTCTAGGGTATAACTATTTATTCAAAGAACATCTCCACAACTCGTAATTAGAAAAATAATTGATCGAAAGAGCAATCAATCTCTGGATGCTTGGAATGAAAAAAAAAATAGCCATCTGAGGACTCCTTGATCTCTTAAAGACTGAAGCACTCAAAGGAGATTGGAGAATCTACATAGATATACTATCTATTTTTAATTCTGAGACAAAAAAACGCTTTATCAGACCAAAACAACAAAACCAAGCTGAAAACATAGTCATAACAATGTTTAACAAAGCTTCTAAATAGGTGCAATTGTTAATAGGAAAGGACACACATTTCTCTGATGTGGATGAACAAGCCATCACAGCCATTTTCTAAATGGGAACCGCATCACCAACCATTTATATTAGCCAGTGGTGAAATGTAAAATTTGTTACTACCGGTTCTGTGGGTGTGGCTTGGTGGGGGGGGGTAATGTGACTGGGTGGGCGTGGCCAACTTTTTTTTTTTTTACTTTTAAAGGCATTTTTTCTACAACCTTAAGAGGTTGCAGAAAAAATACTTTTAGAAGCCTCTGACGATCAGGCAACTCAGCTGGGATCGTCAGAGACTTTTAAAGGCATTTTCTTTCCCTACAGCCTCTTTGGCCGAAGAGGTTGCAGGAAAAAAAATGGTTTTAGAAGCCTCTGACGATCAGGCAACTCAGCTGGGATTGCCAGAGGCTTTTAAAGGCATTTTTTTTTCCTACAACCTCTTCGGTCGAAGAGGTTGCAGAAAAAAATGCTTTTAGAAGCCTCTGACTATCCCAGCTGAGCCACCTGATCATCAGAGGCTTTTTTTTTAACTTTTAAAAGCATTTTTTCATCCAAAGAGGTTGTAGAAAAAATGCTTTTAAAAGTAAAAAAAAAAAAAAAACCTCTGATGATCGTGCGGCTCAGCTGGGCATGGGTGGTGGGCAGGGATTTTTGCTACCGGTTCTCCGAACCACCCGTCGCCATCGCTACCGGATCGGGCGATCTGGTCTGAACTGGGAGCATTTCACCCCTGATATTAGCACCTATTATATTTTCTCAACATTCAAAATGCTTCCATCAACCTAAACAAGTTTTAGTTCATTATTAGGATGTAAGATACTACACCTTGGTTATTATAATATTAAAAAGAAGCAAATATTGTGCAATCAAAAATATATGCAGATCATTTAAGAAGAGATTGGACATTTGTCTGAAATAGGGTTTCCTGTCTGAGCAGGGGGTTGGACTACAAGACCTCCAACTCTGTCCTTTCCAGCTTTCTGTCCTTATTCTGTTATTCATGATGCTTTTTCTTACCATGTGTCTTACTGTGTATCTTGTGATTAAGCTACATCTATAGCTAACACATCTTTGAAGGCCATATATAAGTACTGTTGTCTCAGAATTAAAGAGCTAGATGGGCAACTGAGAAGCCCCTATACAGATATATATAGATATATAGATATATATATATCATATATTGATATATATATCATATATTGTCTGTCCTGCGCATAAGAAAATTAGGTTTATTAGAGTACTATGTGGGTCATGCATATTCAATCAATCAGAATAGAGCTGGAAGGGACTTTGGGGGTCTTCTAGTCTGACCTCCTGCTCAAGCAGGCAATCCTATACCACCACTGAGCCATGGTGGCACGGTGGTAAGAATGCAGTACTGCAGGCTACTTTTGCTGACTGCTGGCTGCTTTCAATTTGGCAAATCGAATCTCACCAGGCTCAAGGTTGACTCAGCCTTCCATCTTTCCAAGGTCAGTAAAATGAGGACCCAGGTTGTTGGGGGCAATATGTAAACCGCTTAGAGAGGGCTGTAAAGCACTGTGAAGCAGTATATAAGTCTAAGTGCTATTGCTATTTTAGATAGGTGGCTATCCAGTCCTTTCTTTAAAACTTCCAGTGCTTTTGAGGTATTGTGACTGTTTCGTTTTTTGACTATTATTGGTTCCACCATAAGATTCATAAGCGTAAACTTGCTTGCAGCAATATATATTATACTGACAGGTAATCACATTCTACTGAAAGGTTATGTTAAAGCAAAATAATTGCTCAGTATGACCTTCCTGGGCAAGTGGCTTGAGGGATCGTTTTTCAAAGCTATCTGCCTTTGAGTAATTGTAAGCATATATTAGACAGCATTCACTCCATATCATCCAAAAACCTATTGGCTCATATACATTGTTCCCAGTGTCCCAGCTGGTACACAATATAATCAACTGCAATTTAAGTAGGGTCCTGAAAGATAAGCTGGTGCAAAAATGGAAAAGTTCAGAAGCAACTACAATGATTCTGGGATTTCTTTCCCCCCTTATTAGACTTTCTAGAATAAATGTGAAGTCAGCCTGTTTTTATTATGGTTTGTCACACAGTCAACCAGATTACTATTATTCCCATGGATTAGTTTGGTGAAAAAGTTGTACAGTTATTTATTTACATAATTTCTGACATCCAAATTACCAAAAATCTAGTTTATATAAATGTTATAAAAGCTATTTTAAATATTAAAATTTTAAAAATGTCCCTCAGAGGCAAATACTACAAGATTAATGCAAGAGTAAGGACTTTAGCAATTCTTTGACTGCTAAAGACCATTTAGAGCTGGAGGATGGAGGTATAAATTACAAGAAAGCTTTTGAAGGCCCTCATCCTAACCTCCTGAAGGGAAGAGACACAGGACAGCTCAAGATAATTATTCAGCCTGGATAAATTCTGTTCAGAAAGATAGTCCATAACATAACTAGAACACAAACTTTATAGAACAAAAACCCAATTTTGAATTATTCTCAGGAACATATTAACAACTGATGCAGAGCTTATAGCCTGGATGTTACTCTGGATTTCACACGTTAGAATGTTGGCTGAGGCCTTCTACACCAACTGAAATTTTCAAACTCCCAAAATAGTTGTTTGCAATAATTCAAGCTTGAGGTAATGAGGTAGGACCCCTGCACCCAAAAGGGCCACAATAGTGCATTTGTCAAAACTAGGCAGTCTCCATCACCCATGGACTCCACCTGATAATCAATTATGAGCCATGGATCTAAGAGTATCCTCAAGTTGCAAATCTCCCCTTTCAGGGAATGCAGTGTAGGGACTGATAAGAAACCTAGATAGTTTTGTACAACAGGAACTCCATCTCAGCTTTACCTTATTTCATACTGTTGTGATTCGTGGAGGCTCTGGCAACAGGGACGCTGCCAGTGGATTGGCTAGAGGGGAGTAAACAACTTACAGCCTTACAGTAGTGATATACTCATGGTGCTTCCTTCTGAACTAATACATTGTTATTTCTATGGTTTCATATATATGTTAAACAGCATGGGGGATAAAACTAAGCCCTGATAGAACCAAGGATGGAGTCACTCATTCTGATCATTACTAATGTGAGCTAGAAGTTAAAGAAAGAGTGGAGCCACTGTGAAACAGAGTTAGCCTGAATTCTTCCATGCAATCCGGAAGGATGTTATCATTGTTACAGGATCTTTGGATCAGGCCCAATAATAGACATAGGCAAGTCATTCAATCAATCTCTTTTATTTACAGATTTATCCGTACACGTCAAGTAACATCTGGGAGAAGCATCTGGAATGGTGAGGGGCAACCTTATATACCCATGGGGCGGAGTCTCAGGTAAGGAGTGGTTTGGGAAGGGGGCTGGCTGCGTGTGAGTTTGTGTTAACCCCTGCAGTGCTATACTCTCTGCAGGCTCTGGTGCAGGTAGGGCATTTACTTGTGACAAATCCCCCTCTAAATGCCTAGCATGTGATTGCGAGTTGGGTTCCTCGTGGGAAATATAAGGCCTGATGCATAATTTGGATACCAGGTATGAGTGTTGTTTGCTTAGTAGTAGCTTCGTTAGGATGTCAGCAGTCTGTTCTTCTGTATCACAGTGGACGGCTTTTATGAATCCGATTTTTGAGAGCTGCCTCACATGCTTGTGTTTTATATCAATGTGCCTGGACCTTTGACCCACCGCATCGGCCTTGGATATTTCTATGGCAGCTCTGTTGTCTTCATGAATAGTTATCGGATACGTGGGATCGGCCCAGATGCTGGTGAGCAGGTCATCGAGCCATATAAGATTGTTGGCAGCCTTGGATAGGCATATGTACTCCGCCTCCGTGGTTGAGGTGGCTACCAAATTTTGTTTGCCCGTGTACCAGTATACTGGGCTATCGTTTAGGTAGAATATGTACCCCGAGGTGCTTTTCCTGCTCTTAGTGTCTCCGGCCCAATCAGCATCGGCGTAGCAGGTGAGGACTGGCCCGCTAGATGTACTTGGCTCTAGGAGCAGGCAGGCATCGGCGCTGTACTTTAGGTACCTCAGCACTCTCTTTACAGCGTCCCAGTGATACATTGTGGGTCTACCTACGTGCCTGGACAGTAGATTAACCGACAGGGCGATGTCTGGTCTTGTCCAGTTGGCGATGTACAGGAGTGAGCCTATAGGGTGTTGTTCTTGAATTCAGGGGACTCGCCATGTGTATTCTTTAAGAAGTCCGGTTGCATGGGAGTTTCACACCCTTTGGCATCTGCCATGTTGCACTTGTGCAATAGTTCATTTATTTTCTCTTTCTGAGACAGCCGGAACCCCTTGGGTGTTTTATCGATTTGCACCCCTAAGTACTTGTTTATTCTTCCTAAATATTTCAATGTGAAGTGTGCGTTCAACCCGTGGGCAAATGCTTCACGCTTGTCCTTGTGTTTGCTGATATATAGAATGTCGTCCACGTAGACTAGGATGTATTCAGGGGATTCTTCTCCACTTCTGGTGAAGAAACAGTTGTCGGCTATGGTTGCAGTAAATCCCATTGACTTCAACACTCCGACTAAGCACTCCTACCAGCGTTTACCGGATTGTTTCAGTCCATAGAGGCTCTTATTGAGCAGCCAGGTGTCCCCTTTGTTGGTCTCTTTGCTGTGCAGTGCTCTGGCGTATATTTCCTTATCTAGCTTGGCGTGTAAGTAGGCCGTCTGCACGTCGAATTGGTGTACCTCTAGCCCTAGTACAGAGGCAATTATGAGTGCGCTCTTAACGCTTTCTGCTCTCATGGTAGGGGAGTATGTGTCGGTGTAATCTTCCGGGAACCTCTGGGCGAAACCTTGAGCAACTAACCTGGCCTTGTATAGGTTTTTGCCCCCCTCTAAGTTCTTGAGCTTGAAGATCCACTTGGTACCTATCGTGTTTTTTCCTTCTGGGACCTCGGTTGGGGTGAAAACTTCTAGTTCTTTTAGACTGTCCATCTCCTTAGCCATGGCTGACTCCCACCTTGACCTCTCTTCGTGTGGCAGTCTCAACACCTCTTCGTAGGAGTTGGGTGTGATGGGAGATGTGTGTATGTGCATTATGTAGTCATCAAATCTTTTGGGTAACTGGTTTCTGGTTGTTCTAACCGGCCTGTCTGTTGTGTGTTCATTATTGTGTAGGTATCTGGCTTCCTTTTGTGTCAGTGAGTCTACACTTATCTTGGGGTGGTCTCCTTTCCTTTCCATTCCCTGACCCTGACCTCCTGGGGTTTGGGTTTGGGTTTGGGTTTGGGTTCCTCCCTTTCTACGCTGTCTAGTGCGCCTTGCTTATCTTGTTCTCGGTTGTCTAGTCTCATTTCCCGCCTAGAGTGTACATCGTTGAGGTGTATCCTGGACCAGTTGGCCTGTTCATGGAAAACTGCCGTCCTAGATACTACAAACTTGTTATTATTGTCTACAAACCTGAACCCTTTGGTGCCCGATTCGTATCCCATAAACCTTAACCTTCTGGATATTTTGTCCCCCTTCCTGCGCAGCTGCTTTGGTATGTGCACATCAGCGGTGACCCCAAACACATGCAGGTGTGCTATTTGTGGTTTCTTATTATACATGAGTTCGTAAGGTGTCTTATCTATTACACTGGACCAGGTCCTATTCAGCGTGTAATTGGAGTAGACTAAGGCCTCAGACCAAAAGTGTTGGCCAATCCCTGCATCCTCTAGTGCGCACCTGACCATGGTCTGCAGGGTGGAGTTTCGTCGTTCTACGACACCGTTCTGGAAGGCCGAAAATGGAGTTGACGTAAAGTGAAGCACGCCCTTGGATTTGAGCCAATGGGAGAATTCCCTCGATAGGAATTCGGACCCTCTATCTGTCATGATTTGTTTAATCTCTGTGTTGTTAATCTCTACCCTTTTATAGAACTCCTTAAATTTCTGGAAAGCTTCGCTCTTTTGCCTTAGTGTATAGACGAAGCCGTAGCAACTATAGTCGTCTACGATGGTGAGAAAGTATCTCTTTTTGTATTTGATGGATGGCCTTAGGGGCCCCACCAAGTCCATGTGTACTAAGTTGAAGGCTTGGCTGGTAGTGCGTGAGGATTTCTTTGGTCTGGGCTTGACCTTTAACTTTGAACATTTGCACACCAAGCACTCAAGATAGTTTTCGCAATTCTTTATTTTGACACCCTCGGTACAATCAGACATTTTTTGAATCACGGGGAAACTAGCGTGCCCTAATTTTCGGTGCAGCAGGTGGGCACATTCATCGTGCATGGGTCTGCCTATTGATAGCTTTCCCTGTGTGTGTTTGGTTGCGTTCGCTTCCTGTGCAGTGTCTTCTTCGCTGTGTGTCCCCCTCTCACTTTCATGACTCTCCTCATTTTTGTCTGGGTTCGTGCTGCTTATGGGGGCTGAGCTGGTGTTTACGCTGGGGGTGTTGCTCTCATTGAATGTTAGGTAGGGCAACCCCTGTTTGACTAACACCCTCCCTATGCTTTCTCCGTCCTTACTTATGTGTGCCTTCCCTTCAGTGAAAGTCACTTTGATTCCCGAGTCTTTACTAAGTTTTAATGCGGCTAGAATGTTGTGGGGTATCTCTGGGACTAGCAGTACCCCCTCTATTTTCCCTATGCCCGGCAGTATTACTACTCCCTTTCCAGTTACCTTAACCTCACTTTGGTTGGCAACCTTGATCAAGAAGTTTTCCTCTGTAAAAGAGGAGAGCAATTGTCTGTTACAGGTTGTGTGGTTAGAGGCCCCAGAGTCCAGGAGCCATGAGTTGACCTCCCTATCCTGACATGTTGAGTGTGTGCGTTCCCCTATCTCGTATAGTGACCCTGTCCTGCTGTCACGGGAGCTGTCCCTACTTCCCCTTCTGTCCCGTGGGTTGGGAGAATCCCTGCGCCTGTATCTGTCTTCGGGAGTGTGTCTCTCTGCCTGTCTGAGTCTGTGTTCTGGTCTGCTTCTCTCTCTGTAGCCTTTGAGACAATCTCGCTTGTGGTGCCCCCTGGATCCGCAGTTGTAGCACTCAGTTGTGTCCTGTTGCCTGTCTTGGAAGGCTACCTTCCTTATGTGTTTGTGTTCCCTAACTGTGTTATGGCGGCTCCTTTTCAAATTATCTTCGGCTATCAGTTTGTTGGATAGCCTCTTGATGGACAGATGTCCTAAGCTAATTGTATCCAGGTGTGCGATGAAACTATCCCACATGTGGTCTAAAGAGTTAAGTATTACACTCTTCATGGTCTGGTCTGATATGACCTCCCCCCTAAGGTGTAGTTCGGCCCTGGTGGCGTTCAGGGACACCAGGTGTTCGCTTATGGGGGTCCCTGACCTAAGTCTGGCAGAGAAAAATCCTTAGAAATCTGGGTGGTGGTGGCCACACTCTCACTGTAAAATAACCCAAACATTTTTTGTATGATCTCTGATACTGTGAGGTGGTGGCCAATGCTATGATATATGGTTGGTGATATGCTAGAGATTAACAGGTAAAAAGCCCTATGATGCACACAGTCCAACTCTAAAGTCCATGGTTTTTCTGGGGGGTCATTGATAAAGTGTGACATATTTTCTTTTAGGAACACCACCTGAAGCTGCTGTGACCACTCTAAGATACATCCATCCTCAACTTTGGGAAGTCCTTTGGTAAGTTCCCAGCACTATTTGCTAAGTTACTTACAGCAGGCTGCTGTCCATGGTTCTGCAGGTGCTTGTAACAGCAATACGGCATGGGGACGCTTGCTGGGAGTTTAAAAAGCCCTCTCTGTGTTTTTTTTCTTCTTTCTTCCTCTAGGTGGAGCTGCGCATGCGCGAAGTCCATTTCGGCCCTGTAGTCGTCGTGGAAGGACCTGTTCATCGCTGCTCCCGCGTAGAGGTCTCTCACGGTCGGGTAGGCCTCGGTCTTGACCTTGGGAGTCCAGCGGTGTCTCTGGCGGAGCTGGCTCGCGGCGATCTCGTCGGTGTGGAGATCCAGGTGGCTTGGAAGGCCCGGCGATGATGGTAAGTAGCCGCTCCAGTCTCTGCGCTCTGGGGTTCGCGGCCTTGTCGATCTAGGGCGCGGCGTTCCTGGGGTGCGCAGGAGGGTTGGCGCGCTGGCGGTGAGGATGGCGTCCCCTCGGTGGGCGTCCCGGTGTCCCCCTCCTCGGCTCCCTGCTCGCTTGGGTCCCTTCGGTTCTTCCCTGGTGATCCTTAGGCCTGGGCCGAAAGCGGCGGCGAGGGTCTTCATGGCCTTATCGACTTGCCGCTCGGTCGGGGGGCATTCGGAATCTGGATTGGACCCTGGCCCCTCACCCCAGTCACTTTCCCCGTCACTTAGAGCTGAGTACTTTTCACGTGCCGGCCATTTTAAATCCTGGCTTCCGATTGGTCGGAAGTCGCCGGCCGCATGGTCAAAGATGGCTGCCATTTGAAATTTTGCACGGGGCCATGGGTCTCGGTGGTCGCTGTGGAGTCGGTTTGGGGCGATCCACTCACCGAGTCCAGTTCTTCGAGCTCCAGATCTGGGTTGGCCTCACTTATTGCCACCTCGCGGTCCAGTATGAAGCTTTGGAGGTCCGCAAGGAGGTTCTTGTTGTTAGCTCGCTCTTTCAGCAGTTGCAGGACGTCGAGCCGCAGGCCTTCGTCCTCTTGGTCATCGGGGTCTAGGTTGCTTCCTTCCTCAGTTTCCTTTCCTTCTTCCATCGTGCTGGCCTTGGGATCGATCGTGGCCTCTGCCCTCTCTGGTGATCCCGTTGTGCAGTCACCGCTTTGTTTTTGTAGTGTCGCCATCCTTTAGGCATGCAATCGGGTTTCCTTTGTATGTCCTTGATTTATTGGGCCATTAAACCATCCTCTGCTACCATCTTGTTACAGGATCTTTGGATCAGGCCCAATAATAGACATAGGCAAGTCATTCAATCAATCTCTTTTATTTAAAGGTTTATCCGTACAAGTCAGGTAACATCTGGGAGAAGCATCTGGAATGGTGAGGGGCAACCTTATATACCCATGGGGCGGAGTCTCAGGTAAGGAGTGGTTTGGTGAAGGGGGCTGGCTGCATGTGAGTTTGTGTTAACCCCTGAAGTGCTATACTCTCTGCAGGCTCTGGTGCAGGTAGGGCATTTACTTGTGATAATCATGAGTAATGGTAGCTTAAAGAACATTAAGACTAACGGAGTAGTGCTCTTTCTATCTATTTCCCAACAGAGATCTACAAGAAAAAACAATGCAGTTACCATACCAAGGCTGAATTCAAGATGAATGATTCTGCATAACCAGCTTAATTCTGAAATCTTTGCAAATCCTACCACCTTCTTCAACATCTTCCCTAAAAAAAGGAAGATTAGAACCTGGGCACAATTATCCAGGATTGCTGAATTGAGAGATCACTTTTTCAGGAGAAAGAATACCCACAGCTTTCTTCCAAACAGAAGTACAACACCTTCCCTCAAAAAAGTGTTAATCGTGTCTCCAATTTGGGCACGCACACCTTAACTTTCTGAACAAGCCAAGTGGGGCAGGAGTCCAGCCTGCAGGTGGTAGAAAAATTGCAAAGAACTATGTCCACTTCCTTAGAATTCACAAAAAATAAAATGAATTAAAGATAACTTCACAAGAGATACTTCTGTTACTTCATGTAGTCTTGCCAACAAGTCCAAGTCAAAGCAAATCAGAGTAATTTTATCAGAAGAATGTCTTGAAAATATGCCACCCCATATGGCATATTTTCAAAGACAGAGAACCCATGGGAGCAACCATCAGTGCTGGCATCACCATTGTCATCATCTTCAAAACTGATTACACTCACAATAAAACTGTCCATCTATTGTAGAAACTAGCACTTGCAAGAAATCAAACATATTCATAAGGTGTCTGGGAGTAGACTATTTTATGCAACCTCCCAGTTATTAACAAGGCCATGATTGCTCTAAGGACCATGAAATTCTGCACTAATCAAGGTCCCACCCCTGAGGCATGGAAATTGAAACCCTCCATGATTTTCAGCAGGCAAGAGAGTGACAGGTACAACAACAGCAATATCCTGGGCTTGTCCCTACCCTTTATTAAAAGACAGACAGACAGATAGACAGATAGATAGACAGACAGACAGAGACAGAGACAGAGACAGAGACAGAGACAGAGATAGAGACAGAGAGAGAGAGAGAGAGAGAGAGAGAGAGACAGAAATTAAACTCTATATATGTACAACTGAATTTGTAAAGCTCTTGCATCAGGGGTGAAATCCAGCAGGTTCTGACAGGTTCTGGAGAACCAATAGTGGAAAGTTAGAGTAATTTGGAGAACCAGCAAATACCACCTCTGGCTGGTCCCAGAGTGGGGGTGGGGGAATGTGGATTTTTCAGTATCCTTCCCCTAGAATGGATGGGAATGGAGATTTTGCAGTATTCTTCGCCTGCCACACCCACCAAGCCATGCCCACCAAGCCACACCACGCCCACCAAGCCATGCCCACAGAACCAGTAGTAAAAAAAATTGAATTTCATCACTGCCTTGCATTCATCTGCAGCTAGATGTGTGCTGACCGCATTTCAATTTTGTTGTGTAGCTTGATAATAATACTATGAAAAGCACCTTGATATAAGTAGTCACAGAGTTTTGTATCCTGTGTGTCTCTTCTAGTATGTTCATTTTTTCTTGGAGTGTTTAAAATATTCCCTTACAATTTCACAGATCACAGGAAGCTTCTAATTAAGAAAAAGTTGATACAGTTGCAACAGAGAGAATAAAAGATGATGGTTAATGTCTTTAATGTCCTATGTAATTTAATGATTGCTAATGTTTTTAATTATAGCTGATCTGATTTTTTTTTTAAAAAAAAATCTAATGCATCTTTTAGACTGATAATTCATTCTTATGTTTTTTTCTATTTTTTCCTCCAAAAGAAAAAAGATCTAACTATCAATCAGCTTAGCCAGCATCCACAGACTATAATTTAATTGAATGCATACATCATCTATTATTTAAATCCAATCATCAATAGTTGATTAAGTTTGTTTCATCAGCATGCAGATTAGGCTGTTTATCAATGCAGGAAGTTTTTTGTATCAAATTGTTGCCTTTGAAAAAAAATTATAAAACTTGACCACTGGGAAGTGGGGGATAATTATTTAGAGGGCTAATGTAAAGCATACATGAAGATATTTTTAAAACCAAGATTTTGAGCTCCTTAAAAGTCCTCAAAAGTCCTCAAAAACTGTCACGAAACACTGAAGAGGAGTTTCTTAAATGAAGACTATATGCTGATCCTGTGGGCTGAAAGCTAGTGCCATGAAAAACTATAACCAAAGATAAGGTAGAAAGATATAGTACCTAACCAAAGATCCAACGTAGGGATTTCTAGACAACAGCCTATATGTTTATTACAGAAAGATAATCTCTTAGCAGTTTTTTTTTTTTTTACTAAAAGATTGGGGAGAAGGGAGAAGGAGGGTTTCAGAAGATTCTGACCAGTTCTGGAGAACCGGTAGTGGAAATCTGGAGTAGTTCGGAGAACCAGTAGTAAAAAACCGCCCCCATCTATTCTCTGCCTCCCAAATCCCAGCTGATCGGGAAGAGGTGGGGATTTTGCAGTAACCTTCCCCTGGAGTGGGAATGGAGATTTTACAGTATCCTTCCCTTGCCACACCCACCAAGCCACACCCACCTAACTATGCCATACCCACCAAGCCACACTCACAGAACTGGTTGTAAAAAATGTTGAAACCCACCACTGGATTGATGTAACATTTGATTGGATGGTTTTGGTTTCTGAGGATTGGTGGTAGACAAAGCCAGCATACATTTATGGAAATAGTTGAAAGGAAAGCAGGAAATCCTTAACCACAGTTGCTTAACAGAGCTTTTCAGATTTTTGGAGCCACTGCAGCAAATAGGGCTTGGTTTCCTGTGTGTTTCAGTTCAGAGAGGGTAATGACATACAACTTCAGTGCCTGACTCAACAGCACAGATAAAGCCAATTGTCTTTCCAGATCATGAAAGTGAATCTATCAGGAACTGCTCCACTGACCGAGAGGGATTATGAAGAGACTAAACTCAGTTTCTGGAAGGCTTAGCCCACCTCCTTGGGGCTCAAAATGCAAGTCTTGGTTACTGGAAGTCTTCCATTATATAACTCTGCCCACTTTCTAGTCATGGTGGTTGGGCTCAAGTCATCTGTTGGAAGCCAAACCTCAGATGATTCAAAGAGATTTTCTGATATAAATAATGGCTTGCAATAAGTAGGAAAGCTCAGAGCTGGCTGCCCACCTCTGCACTTTCTTTCTCACTTCAGCTATCGATGGAAAAAAGTGTTCAAAATGATATTTTCTTTGTCTGTACCTGGCACCAGAATCAGAGTTTTTATACTGTGTCTGTTGAGCATGGCTTATGCAGAAGGGCCTCTGAGTCATCTTGTCACCCATGAGCAAATTCACAGGGAAAAAAATCCCAGTACTGATTGAAAATATTCAAACATTCTCTTCCTCTTGCATTCCAGGTGATTAGCATTTGTGAGATTTGCAATCCAATCAGTAATTCTGAACAATAAATATTCTCTGTACCCCTAACCATGAATGTTTATCCTTCTAAAAGGCAGCTATGGCATTTACTCTGAGCAAAAGGTTACATCTATTAAAGAGGTGGGGGTGTATAAAAAAAGAGGTTTCCTCATAAATACTGTCCTGTACTAACTCCACGTCTCTCCAATACTTCCTACATAAAACGTTTATTTATTTCATTTATTTTTTTAAAGGTATCATATTTGTTTTGTTATTCCTCCATCTGTATTCCTATTTGTTTTCACTCCTAATTTGTTTCTAAGTCTTTTGTTCTTTATTGATTTTTTTTTTGCTGCATCTGTATGTAAAGTCTGCATATGTGCATGCATAGAAGTTGACATACTTCTCCCCAAAAATAACTGAGAAAAAGGAGAGAGAAGAGAGAGAAGAAAGGAGAAGAGAGGGAAGAAAGAAGAGAGAGAGGGGAAGAGAGGAGAGAGAGAAAAAACACTATCCATACACACACACACACACACACACACAATAGATAGATAGATAGATAGATAGATAGATAGATAGATAGATAGATAGATAGATAGATAGGAAGGATACTGTAAAATCTCCATTACCACCCCACTCCAGGGGAAGGATACTGTAAATATATGTATATATATACACACATACAGACAGACTTACGTTTGTGTCAAAGGAAGATGGAAGACAGCCACAGACATTAAACAGATTTGTTACTTAGAGTTTTTTTTATTTATTTATTTATTTAGGGATGAATTTAAATTGAGCAGCCTGAGCACCATTCAATTCAATGTTTCATTTATCTGGAATCAAATGCCCCTATCTAGTATCTAGTACCCTATCAGGAAAAGTTGAAAAGGGAGTGATTAATGTGACTAGTTCACCCTCCTGCCAGTCTGGAGAGCTTAATTTATTTTCAATGAGAAGAGGCTAATGTTGCACAAATCAAGAAGTCCAAGGCCACAGAAGTCCAATTTCCACCTCCACAGTCTTTTAGTAGTAATTACTTTGCTGCCCAGGCATTGTTACCTTTCAAAAAGAGATGTATTTGGTCAGAATTAGAAAGGAAAATAAATGTAGTCCCTCATCATGTATAGTATATATTTTCAAGTAACATATTCATAGATTTACATATATATGAATATATTCATTTTTTTAAGAGAAGGAACGGATCCTAAATCTGAATGGCTGAGGAAGCAATTACAGAGAGAATGAAAGAATGTTTTTTTCCTGGCCATCTCTCCTCGGCATTAAATATTCTTTCAAAGGTTGGCAGCAAAAGCATTATGAGTATCTTTGGGGGGGGGACCCTTGATACAGCAGATGCCTCACCCCAAAGTGCTTTCAGCCCTGGTACCAGTGGTGGGTTTCAAAAAAATTTACTACTGGTTCTGTGGGCGTGGCTTGGTAGGCATGGCATGGCTTGGTGGGCATGGTTGGTGGGCGTGGCAGGGGAAGGATACTGCAAAATCTCCATTTCCTCCCAATCAGCTGGGACTTGGAGAGAATAGATGGGGGCGGGGCCAGTCAGAATTTTTACTACGGCGTCTCCGAACTATTCAAAATTTCCGCTACTGGTTCTCCAGAACTGGTCAGAACCTGCTGAAACCACCTCTGCCTGGTACCAGCACGAATTGTACCTTGACTGACAGGGATCCTAAACAACTACCAGTAAAAGGGTTCCATGCTTTCCACTGTATCAGAGATCTAGTTCCAGTTGTGATGATTTTGATGATATCCCTAACAAGTTTTGACCAGTATTGGATGAAATATATCCTTGACGAAAAATATTTTTTTTAAAAAAAAATGCAATTGAAAGCTTCCTCTGCACATTTCTCTCACCTTATTTTCTACCCCTCAATGTTCAAAACCTGAAAGCTTTTGCAACATCTCATCAATTTGAGGGACTGGCCAATTTGCAAGATGAGTCATCTACTATCTCTATCTCCTATGGCAGGCATTAGAATTTAAAACTTAGAACTTAGACTAACTTTATTGTCACTTTGAATGGACACTATTTGGCATACATTAAAATGAAATTTCATTGCATACAGCTATCACCGTTACCATTATTATTCATCCAATTTAAAGCCAAAATAGAGAGATGGAGGAGATATTAGTTCAGCAGTTCTTTCCAACCGCACTCTTATAATCGATTGAAGAACACTTGCCTGACCTACATTTTTGAAAGTTTTAATTCCCACAAATTTCTACAAAACTTCTTGGACTATACTTTCATTTTCAGAACCACTTCTTTCATTTTTTATCAGATAGTTTACTGAAATAAGCACTGTACTAGGCTGATGCTATGAGCTTCATTTCACCTTATTTCCATTTTAGCTTAGGTTTTCAAATGGATGTTTTCCCATACAGAATTAGGAACCACAGTCGAAATATTTCCCTAAAAGTTCAAAGTTCAAAGTTCATTCTTTCTGCCCTCTCCACTTATTTCAGATCTTTCCCTCTTGAAAGAAAAATCATACAAGCCAATGTTTGTTCTTTCACAGCCTTCTTACCCTCCTACATCCTCTTTGGTGAATCCATAATGTGGGATTATCACATTCATTTCCATGGCAACAGATGCCGATGCCATAAATGGAGGTTTAATTTCAGGATTAAGCAGGAAGCAGAAACTGGGTAGCGAAACGAAAATTCTTTCTGTAAAATCAAATAGGCGAAGATAATTGCAAGGTGCAGTACTTGCCTTCTACATGAACACTTTTAAATCCAAATAGCAAATATTTCTTTCTAGAGCCTGCTCTTTTGCCAGAAGGACATTTTCTTCTTGAGAATTCTGATTGGACGTGATTAAATGTCCGTATTTATTTTACTTGGGAGTGTTTCTTGATTACATGATACCCATCTATTTTTCCTTATGAGTGATAACCTAGTTTAATATTATGATGTGAGACCAAGTGATGCTTGATTATGCTCAGTTGCAGTGCATATTTTAGATACCGCCACACTTAGCATTTATGCAAAATTCCAGATAGTAATCCAAGATTTGCAATTAACACCACCATTGCCAGAGTATATGTCAGATTTGTATTTCTTAGGCCATCCACCTATTACTAAAAAAAATATTTAGTTTTAAGTGTACTACCAATGACATAGTCTAAGACAAGTTGTATAGGTGCATTTCAAGATATGCTATATATGAATTTAACACAGCACTGTTACATTGATGTAATACAATATATAAGTTTAGTATAGATGTTTACAAATGGTTGTGATATATAGTGTACATATAGTGTACACACAATGATTGTAAAATGTAGTGGATTGAATTTGATTCTAAAATGATTTTAATGTAGGCTGAAATTTTCTAATGACATTTTCCTGAACTAAGTGCAGAAATCTATTAAATTGGTCATAAACACTAAGGGAAGGCAGGAATTACAGATTTATATGCTATATCTGTTCTTGTTGGTCAAGTGATTTTCCTGCTGTGAAGCTAAAAGGAAATTAAGAGAGGTAATATTTATTGAGAAAGCAATCCTCTACTTCTAAGACCATTAATTCTGATTTAAAGAATTGCTAAAAGATGATTGAGTTATCATCAATCCCAAGTGCTATGTCCAGTTTATTCTTAAAACTGGATATCACAAGTTATATATGTTGTAATTTTATATATTATGATTTTATATCACAATTACATCTTTTAATATAACCAACTGAAGAATGATTGGGTCATTGTCTATGTTTGGTTTTTGAATACTCCCATATGAATTTTTGTTTCTGACAGCAGTATTGTTTCTATGTTGTTTCAAACTTTATTCTTCAGAGCCTTTTAACCAGGGGTGAAATCCAGCAAGTACTGACAGGTTCTGGAGAACTGGTAGCGGAAATTTTAAGCAGTTCGGAGAAGCGGTAGCGGAAATTTTGAATAGTTTGGCTGGCCCCAGAGTGGGGTAGGAATGGAGATATCCTTCCTCCCAGGAATGGGGAGGGAATGGAGATTTTGCAGTATCCTTCCCCTGCCATGCCCACCAAGCCACACCCACAGAACCAGTAGTAAAATAATTTGGATTTCACCACTGCTTTTTACAAGTGTATTTATCTGATTTCACTTTTACATTGCAGGTCTTAGTTAACATTTTCAAGTCCTAAAAAAAACCTCGAAAGATTCACTTAAGAAGGTTTATTATAGGACACACTCCCATTCAAACAGAATATATGAGATAGTAGAGGGAAATCTAAGTAGATTTTCCATACTTCCATCTGGACTTTCCAACTGAAGAGAACATTTGTAGCTCAGGATTGAACTGCGAAGTCTTTAGTGTCTCTCAGTTTAGTTGTTTACTTGAAGACATTTCATTACCCAAATAGGTAATATCATCAGTGCTAGTGAATGTCGGATTTCTTCCCTGTTTATATAAAATAGATTGCCCTGCCAGTTTTGATGGGACTATGGTTCTTTTTCTTGGTAGATCCTTGACTAGGATATTGCTTTCTGCCTGATTATTTGTCTGGTGTTAATCCCTGGCTAGCTATGTGTTGGCTGCTACAGAGAATGTGTTCTGGACTTTTTGTTTACTTCTTAGTTTGTTTTTTTTTAATTGTATTTTCTGAATGATGTGTAGATATATATATCCTATCTGTCTACTGATGATTTGTCTGAATGCCAGGTTTCCAGGAATTCCCTAACATTTTTTTCAATTTAGCTTGGTCTAGGTGGCTCATAAATTGAAATTAGGGTTGAGACTTTCTATGTCTTTTCAGGCTTCCATTTCTAATTTGCCACCATTTCCTCTGCTGAGGATACAAAAGGTAGGGTATTGCTATTTTCTTCTTCCTTTGCGAATGTTCTTTCTTTTGAATATGTTGTTGATAGTTTCAGGTGTCTTCTCTAGTTATTTTTTATTTATTATGACAAAAGTGTTTTCTAGATACTGGATCCATACTTCTGGCTGTATATGTGGAGAGTGTATAACCTCTACACACAGTCTCTGCTATTAGTCCTAAGAGAGATGATCCAACGGTTGTTTCTCTGTTTTGTTGGTATATTTGTCTATCAAACTGAAAGTAGGTAGTGAGGCAGAGGTTGATGAAGTCCATGATTCTGGATATTTTGATATTTGGCTAGGTCAGCTGTGCCATGGATTCTTTCACCAGTTCTGGATTTATGAATATAAAGAGCATTATAACAACAAATGAAGCCATAAGTTCATCTTTTGCTATTTTTAAGTTTTTTATTTTCTGAAGGCACTGTAGTGGGAAATCTCCCAATCTCTTCCGAATTCATTAGTCCTCTCCCGTTCTTTTCCATCAAAAAAAAAAAAAATCAAGCCTGCAGACAAATGCAACATATAAATATTGGGACACAGCAGTGATGAAAAGAATTGAGGTTCAAGATTTGGCATTGTCATATTACCAGAACAATACGACTTGGGTATTTATATTATGTTGCTCAAATGTTATTAAAAGACATGCAGACAATCAAAATGTTTGTCTGCAGTCAGCTGCACACATTTCTACCAATCTAAAAGTTTCTGAATCCCTTGGTGTTCTTCATCTTAAGCAACTGGATGACAAAGGGCCAGCAGAGACTATCTGACTAATTCTCCCAGAAAATGACTTCAAGCATGACTGGAGAGATGCCAGTGCTAAGAAATGCCAACCCATCTTCTCTCATAGATCGTCTTTTGACAGATTTTTTTTTTCCTTTTTATGAGCAAATTGGTGTCAAAGTGGCAGAGTTAGTTTGACCTCTAATGAATGCATCCCTCTGGAATTTTTCAAAGTACCATGTGGCAATCCATGCTTCTCATTTCCCTCTCCTTCTTAAATTTATGCTGAAGCAGGAGGTTAGGTAGCAAGTGCATTTGCTAACCAAGACTTTCAGTGAAGAGAAAAGAGTGCCTAACTGGAAAGATATCCTTCAAAACAGAAGATGAAACTCCTGGCAATGATATTTATGGGCACACATCTAATATGAGCCATGGTGGTACAGTGGTTAGAAAGCAGTACTTCAGGCTACTTCTGCTGACTGCCGGCTGCCAGCAGTTTGGCAGTTCTGCTGACAGCTGGCAGCTTAGCAGTTCTACTGGCAACTGGCAGATTGGCAGTTCTACTGGCAGCCAGCAGTTCAAGTCTCAAGGTTGACTCAGTCTTTCATCCTTCCAAGGTCAGTAAAATGAGGACCTAGATTGTTGGGGCAATAGGCTGACTCTGTAAACTGCTTAGAGAGGGCTATGTATATGAAGCGGTATATAAGTTGCTATTGCTATGAACATGCCAGATCTATGCACATTTCCTCAAAATTTTGTCTTTATATGTTATTGTATTTAATAGAGCCCATTACAAGTAGTCCTTGACTTACAACCACAATTCAGCCCAAAATATATGTTGCTAAGCGAGACACTTAAGTGAATTTTGCCCCATTTTCTTTTCTTGCCACAGTTGTTAAGTGAGTCACTACAGCTGCTAAGTTAGCAACATGGTTGTTAAGTGAATCTGGCTTCCCGATTGACTTTGCTTGTCAGAAGGTCACAGAAGGTAATCATATGATCCCAGGACACTGCAACCGTCATAAATAGGAGTCAGTTGCCAAGTATCTGAATTTTGATCACGTGATCAAGGGAATGCTGCAACAGTTCTAAATGTGAAAAATGATCATGTCACTTTTTTCAGTGCTGTCGTAACCTCGAACGGTCACTAAATGAACTGTTATAAGTCGAGGACTACCTGTACCAGATAAATCTAAATAGAATGGTAGAATGCGAGATGTGATAAGATTTGGAAACAGTCTTAAGGACTTAATAGTTAAAGACTTATTTCAGAAAAGCAGTTGTATCCAATGATGCCTTTAAAGGGATCAAAATAGACAAAATGGTAGTTGCAGCATCATAATCGCAAGCCTGGAAAAAAAGAATAAGGCTTTAATTCCATTGTTACAACTCTATCTGTATTGACTTCCTTATAGGCACTGATGATAATGTTATATTCATTCATTTATTAGCTTTTTACCATGTCTTTATTACATTATAATAGTGGTGGATTGCTATCGATTCGCCCCGGTTCGGGTGAACCAGTAGCAACAGCGGTGGGAGGCTCCACCCACCCACCCAGACGCTTCTGCGCATGTGCAGAAGCGTCACATGCACGCCCATGAGTGAACAGGTAGCAATGGGTTTTGAAACCCGCCCCTGCTTTATAAATTAAGGCAACAAATATACCCAATGTCAGGTTCCATAAAGTATGGAGAAAAAACCCTCAGCACGCAAAAGCAATAACCAAGTTTGTTTATCCTGATATCAGTACTAACTGACCACCTTAAAGTGTTACAGAAAGGAATCTTTGTTGGAGCTGACTCTCCGTGCTCCCCATCACCCTTTAAGCAGCATACAGCTCCACCCTAGTGCAATCACTCAATTATCCAATTAACCCGTATCTTCCCTCTCCCTCCCCAATCCATCGCAAGCCGCTCCAGTTCTGCGCTGCTCCGTCTTTCCTTAAAGTGATGGATGGTGAGAAATTGCTTCAGTCGATGCCCCTGAAGTCATCTAGCATGTGGCTGGGGAGTCGAAGTGAGAAGCATGCCTTGGGGCTGACAACCGAGCAGAGCAGGCACACAGGAAAGGGTCATTGGCGAAAGCATGCAGCAGCAGAACGGCATTCCCCACACAAATGGTGGCCCCAAGTACCATCGCAGGGCTGGGGTTGACACCCAATACTCCTTCCTCCTCCTATTTTCCCCAAAACAATAATCCTGTGAGGCAAGTTAGGCTGAGAGAGACTGACTGTCCCAAAGTCACCCAACCAGTTTTCAGGCCCAAGGCAGGACTAGAACTCACTGTCTCCTGGTTTCTAGGCCAGCACCTTAATCACTAGACCAAACTAGGTTTTGGGATGTTGTAATCCTATATATCCATGATGGCGAACCTATGGCACGCGGAGCCATATCTGTGGGCACGTGAGTGTTGCCCTAGCTTAGCTCCAGCGTGCAGGCCAACCAGCTGATTTTCAGGCCTTTTGGGTCCACCAGAAATCGGGAAACTGGCCATTTCTGGCCTCCAGGGGGGTGATGGAAGGCTGTTTCCGCCCTCCCCACGTTCCTAGGAAGCCCCTGGAGCCTGGGGAGGGCAAAAACAGGCCTACCGGGTCCACCATGCCATCGTGTGCCAAAAGCGGGGGGAGCACGGGGAGGTCGCACATGCATGCATGGGGGCGGGGCACAGTGAATTAGGGGTGTGGGCACACACGCGCTCAACCCCCTCACGCTCCCCCCTGCTTTCGGCACGCAATGGCAAAAAGGTTAGCCATCACTGCTATATATGTTTACCTGAATGTAAGGCCTGTTAAATTTAATGAAATTATCTTCTTGGTAAAAGTGCAACTAATTTCTTATTTTTTCCTGCATTTTTTTCCCTGCACTATGTAAAATGACACAAAATAAATTGTGGCTTCCCACTAGGTAGTATAACAGAGGATTGCTGACATTATTTGGGCAGGAGTGAGAAAGGAAGAGCTCTGATGCATTATAGTTATTATACTGGTACAGTTATGGATTACTTCTATAAAGTGGTCTTTGTCCATTCATAATAAATGACAGCTGAACATAAGTTTCAAAAAAAATTCTGTTCAGTTTTGACTTTTAGTTAAATTGTGTAAAAGTTACACTGGACAGGATGCTTTCATTGAAAAATATGGGCCATGTTGCTTAAGGCTGATGCTCTGATTGTGAATTTAACTAGCTTCAAATGAATATTCTATTCATATTCACTTGAATATACATAAAACCCCTTTGGGTCCATCCTGTTCAGTGCAGCAAGGTTGGGCCCTGAGAGTTAAGGATACTTGCAGTGAAAGCATCAAAGACAGGGTCAGCACATTTGATTCTTTCTAATTTAAATTTAAATACCTTGGTCAAGGTTAAGACCTGGAAAGCTTATGCATGTGTATGTTAGTCGAGGTTAATTTAAAGTAAACTAAAATAAACTTTGCAAGTCTATTCCCATTTTGAGAATGGCTTCCATAGCACCTTATTTATATATGTGTGTGTGTGTGTGTGTGTGTGTGTGTGTGTGTGTGTGTATGTGTGTATAGTTAATATTTCGGGTTTCTTCCCATGTAATTGTGGATATATCCCTAAAAGGGTAGAAGCGACGTTTCGACAGAATCCCATCTGCCATCATCAGGCTTATGTCAGCAGTCATTTTGCACTAACTGCCGTTGGTATTTCAAATATGGTGCTGGTATTCTGGGATGGCTCAAAACACAACATCAAAACCATATTTTGCACAGATAGAAAGATATCGTCCATTCTGAGAAACCCCAAAGACAAAATAGAATTAGAAGATCAAGGCATATACGAAATCCCGTGTGCTTCCTGCCCATCAAAATACATTGGACAGACCAACAGAAGAATGAGTGTGCGCATCGAGGAACACAAAAACTCAATACAAAAGCAAGAACACACATCATCATTAGTTCAACATATAAATACAACAGGACACAACATTAATTTTAATAAAACAAAAACAGTTGCAAAAATAGAACATCTCAATGGCAGGATAATCAGAGAAGCAATAGAAATAGAAAAAAGACCATATTGCATGAATAAACGGGATGACACTTCACGTCTGCCTACTATTTGGAAACCTGCTCTATAGATAGACGAATCTTAACACCATATATAAAACATAGACCAAACAATCAAAAAAATCCCAACCAAATCATATTCAAACCAGCCACAAAGATGAAGCCCTGCCACCTAGTGGAGAAAAACCGACCATACACCCGAAGCCAAGCCAATAAACACATACTGGGACTCCCAACCAATCAGAATGAAAAGGTGGAGTTATCCCAGAATACCAGCACCAGATTTGAAATACCAACGGCAGTTAGTGCAAAATGACTGCTGACATAAGCCTAATGATGGCAGATGGGATTCTGTCGAAACGTCGCTTCTACCCTTTTAGGGATATATCCACAATTACACGGGAAGAAACCCGAAATATTAACTATACACACATACATACCCGTGAAAACTTACATAAACAAATATATATACACACACACACACTTGTATTTTTATTAGAAATCTTCTAAGCTAATTAACCAGTGATATTGAAAACGTACCACATTTGCAGGAGATTCATTTTAAAAACGTGACTGAGGATTTCATTCCCACCCCAGATCTTTCTGATTGTAGCTGTAATTGTTATGCATGGCTTACGAAGCCTGAAAAAAAGCACTCATTTCAGTTGAAGGCCTCTTCAAAGCCATTCTGTGAAGCTTCAAGGTTCTTCAGTGGTCTGCTAAACATGTGTGAGCATGCAAAGATATTTCCATTGGCAAAATAAAATGGCTGGCTGAGGCAAAGTGAGGTGCCTTCAACTCTGCTCTATTAAAGGAAGGCATTGCTCTGCAAAGGGCAACGTGGCAGGTTTGTCAGCCTAAGGAAGTTTTGCAAAGAAGAAACACTGCACATTAATACATGGCTTAGCAAAACTTACAAATGGATTTGTATTTTTAAAACAATGCTCTTAATTACACGGATAATATCATGTAATATCATTGATACCATTTGATACCAATATTTGATTGTTGTTATGTTATGACTGTTGAGCCGCAGTGGCGCAGTGGTTAGAATGCAGTACTGCAGGCTACTTCTGCTGATCACTGGCTGCCAGCAGTCTGGCAGTTCGGATCTCACCGGCTCAAGGTTGACTCAGCCTTCCATCCTTCTGAGGTCAGTAAAACGAGGACCCTGATTGTTGGGGGCAATATGCTGACTCTGTAAACTGCTTAGAGAGGGCTGTAAAGCACTATGAAGCGGTATATAAGTCTAAGTGCTATTGCTATTTGTTTGGCCACTCACTAGTTAAACTGCTTGGCTTCATTATTCCATGGGAACTATATTATAGTTTCTGAATTCATTGTAAAAATGATCCTTTGCTGTCCTTTTTCACAAAGGCCTTAAACACTGTTAAAGACATCTCCAGGACAAAACAATTTGCTGCCTCTGTCAAAGGATATGATTTCCTCTATCCATCCAGTCACCATTTCATATTTTGACTGTGAGCCAACAATTGAATGCAATTTCCATAGACCCATGCTGCCCACTGTCATGGAAGACAATAGGCTAGGGCAGGTGTCAGCAACCTGCAGCTCCGGAGCCGCATGCAGTTCTTTGGGCCCTCTGCTATGGCTCCATTTCAAGTGATCTCACCACTGGTTGGCCCTGCCCCTCTCCCTTTCCTCCCAGTCACTCCTTGCCTGGCCTGAGAAGGTAAGGGTGATGGCAGGGGATGGAGAAGCGGCCAGGGCAGAGACAGAGAGATACAGAGAGAGTGGGAGAGAGATACAGAGAGGGGAGGAGAGAGAGGGGAAGAGAGGGAGGGAGATATATATATATATATATATCAAAAGGGTTTTGTGATTCCCTGTGTTTTTTAATAACTGGTTCTCTGTCCTAATGACTGGCTGGGTAGGCGTGGCTAGGGGGTCATATGACTGGTGGAAGTGAATGACGTCGAGTTGGCCACACCCACCCAGGTTTTGTGGCTCCTGGTGTTTTCTTTTCGGTGGGAAATGGGTCCAAATGGCTCTTTGAGTGTTTAAGGTTACAGACCCCTGAGCTAGGGAGTTTATCAGTCATCCATAGAAATCTGGCTCTAGCACTTCATCGCTGCCTCAGCCAGCATCAGGTTTTGGAGGTAGTTACTTCTCAGGTAGTTACTTCTTCCTAGTTCTGCTGTTCCTAGCAGCAGAACTGGCCTGGCTCTGAGATATTATTCACAGACTAAGATTATTGTCACTTGTAAATAAATCTGAGCTGGAACATGACTCAAGAATTGTTGAGGGTAAAACTGCCTTCTGCAAAGTGGTGCAACGGACCAGACAGCGAATAGGGACGTTGCTTAGCAAAACACACAGATACTCACAGACTCTGAATGTTTAAAGAAAAATAAACAGACTTTACTTGTAGTAAAAAAAAAAAACTTGGCTTCTAAAAACAAAGATAACACTTCTTTAAATAATCACGGTTCAATACAAAACATAGTTTGCTTACAATTCCAGTTCTCTTCAGTAACACAGACACATTTCCTTTCAGCAGTTCAACCTTCTAATAGCAGGAGCAGAAGTGAATGAACTTCCTGCCTTCTTTTATGTCTGCTTAGCACAGCCCATTAGTCATCTTGTAGCAGTTAAAGTTACAGAACATAGTTTTCTATATATTACCTACCCAACCGTAGGATAAGCGTCCAACAAGAGTGAGCAAACCATCATCCAAAATTATGCATAATGATTTTTGCTTGATAGTATCAAGCATCTACAGGTAGTCCTCAACTTATGATCACAATTCAGCCCCAAATTTCCATTGCTAAGCAATATTAAGTGAATTTTGTCCAATTTTATGACCTTTCTTGCCACAGTTGTTAAGTGAACCACAGCAACTGTTAAGTTAATAACACAGTTGTTAAGTAAATCTGGCTCCCCCATTGACTTTGCTTGTCAGAAGGTCGCAAAAGGTAATCACATGACTCTAGATACTGCAACCGTTACAAATGCATGCCAATTGCCAAGCATCCAAATTTTGATCACGTGACAATGAGGATGCTGTAAGTTGAGGACAACCTGTACAGAGAAAAGTTACAGACTATATATATATATATATATATGTCAAAGTTTACATGAAAATTTTATTTCCTATTTGGTTTCACTTACATTCTTCGAATAGAAGTGGGGCACCACTTTGGTTAGAGGGGTGCTTTGATTAAAACCTCAGTAAATGAAGTACCCTTTGAAGCAGTGGAGAAATGTAAAATTTGTTACTACTGGTTCTGTGAGCGTGGCTTGGTGGGGGGGAATTTGACTGGGTAGGCGTGGCCAACTTTTTTTTTTTTAACTTTTACAACCATTTTTTCTACAACCTCTTCGGCCGAAAAGGTTGTAGGAAAAATGCTTTTAAAAACTTCTGACGATCCCAGCTGAGCCGTGCAATCATCAGAGGCTTTTTTTTTACTTTTAAAATCATTTTGAAGAAGTTGTAGAAAAAAATGCTTTTAAAAATAATTTAAAAAGCCTCTGATGATTGTGCGGCTCAGCTGGGCATGGGCGGGGCAGGGATGTTTGCTACCAGTTCTCTGAACCATCTGCCGCCATCACTACTGGATCGGGCAATCTGGTCCAAACTGAGAGCATTTCACCCCTGCTTTGAAGGTCTCCATAACCAACTACAAAAGAACATTCAAAAGCATTCTATGTCTAAAATACATGGAGATGTGTCTTTTTTATTTGTTTGTTTGTTTGCCAAATTTATATCACCACCCATTTCACATAATATGACTCTGGGTGGCATACAAACACAGCAACAATTAAAACAACATAGCAAATCCTAAAACACTAAATGTAAATCAAAATAAAAGATGAAAAAGCCCAGATTGTCATGGAATAACAGTCATCTATTAGCATATAACCACCTTACAATTTCCCCAAGGGATTTCAAGGTTACTGAAGAAAAAAAAAGTTTTAATGGCTTTCCAGAAGGCAGGATTTTTGGATATATTTCATTTTTAACATATGTGCAAGGTGATTTTTTAAATTGATTCCTGACAAAAACCAGAAAAACTAGACATAGCACAAGCTGTTAAACAAGTAGGAGTTCTACTAACATCTAAAGAACAGATGGTAAACAGATAATGCAAAGAATAGAGGTTTTTATTAAGAAACCAGGAAGTATTCTTTCACTATTTTCTGCAGAAGGCTATAAAATAAATATGAAAATATGAGAGGGACAAAATTCTTAGCCACTAATATAAAGAGAAATAATCTCTTTAAAATTGTTCAAACATTTTCTTAATAGAGAAAAAGCTTGACCATGAAACTATTTTGGTGCTATCTTAGAAGGAAGAGAAAGGAATGTTACAAGATAAACGTAAAATCGAATTCCAAACACACAAGAGAAGTGTGCATGGTTAATTTTTTGCTTCCCATGATCCTGTTTAGCAGTAAATAATCTAATGAAGACTTAGAAATGTAGATATCTGTACTGAGTTGGCAGCATAAACCATTTTGTTAAGAGTAGTACATTTAAGGCACAAAAACCCCATTAAAAATAAAACTTGCATTAGAAAGAAAAAGCACTAAATAATCTAAAATAAACAGAAGTCCATACCGATGTCTTTGTATGTGTGCACACCTACATAGCAGTGGTGGGTTTCAAATTTTTTTACTACCGGTTCTTTGGGCATGGCTTGGTGGGCGTGACATGGCTTGGTGAGCGTGGCAGGGGAAGGATACTATAAAATCTCCATTCCCTCCCTTATCCAGGGGAAGGTTACTGCCAAATCCCCATTTCCTCCCGATCAGCTGGGACTTGGGAGGCAGAGAATAGATGGGGTGGGGCCATTCAGAATTTTTACTACCGGTTCTCCAAACTACTCAAAATTTCTGCTACTGGTTCTCCAGAACTGGTCAGAACCTGCTCAAACCCACCTCTGCTACATAGGCAGAATTTAGCGTGCCTTGCGTAACATCTCTTTCAATCTAAGAAAACTGCAAATGAATTGTATGAAACTCACCTGAAACCTTTTTCTGATCCCAATCTTATCTCTTTGGCTTCCCTTAACGTTTAGCTCATGGGTAATTCTGTATATCTGTGTAGCTGTTTTTTTTCTTCATCAAAACTAAAAAGCAAACTAGACTTACACAAAAACACCCCTTCCTTTATTGTGTCTCTTTGACATTACCTAAAAATTTACACAAGCAAGAACTTCTACAATCAGTGGGGCTCCAATCCAATGTATTATTATCATAGACATATGACCATATCTTGCATTTCCAGGGGACTGTAGAGGAAGCTTAGTAAAATGTTTTTGCTTTTAGGACAAATGAACTAAGTTAAAAAGAAAGGATTTACCAGGCAGGAGAAAAACAACCTCTTTCTACCCCTTCCTGCTCTTCAACAAACAATGCTCCCTTCCCCACCCACCCCAAATCATCACTTTTGAATAACAGCATCACAACCACTAAGACACACAAAAGACATCCCTAGCAGCTGGCTCCTGGCACATTATGGTTTATCATCACAGTAATTGCATCTTGGTTATGGATTATTGCTATGCATCATCTAAATGAGATGCCTTAGTGATGTATTGAAAAAGCAGGGTTTGTCCAGGATGGAGGAAGGAGACAGCTCAATTTTTGTATCTGAAAGGAAAAAGATGATTCAGAATGAGAGTGGGGAGGATGTTATTAACTACTTCATTTAAACTGCTGGTAGTAATGATGAATGAAATTTTCCACCACAATTTCTTTGTCGCTAATGTCGCTTTTCTCTCTCGCTTTCTTTACAAAAGACTTGTAGATTGCCTTCTTCTTGGTGGGGGGTGGAAAAAAGGCATGGCTCCTTTGCAAAAGGAAAAAGATTTTTAAAAAAAGATATATATTCTTAGAAGACTCGCTGGAATCCATTGTGAAAAATTATTCCAGAAAGGCTGCAAATCAGGATGATTGATAAAAATGATACTTGTGCATATTTTCATGCTCCTTGGTGGTAAATAGTCTTATATCGCATCTTCCATGGATGGTTTCCTTAAGAATAATCAGTCATTTTTTAGAATAACTCTGTAAAATTCTAAAGTGGGGAAGAAGCCAATGGCCAATATCAGAAAGGCACAATACAGAATTGATTGAGAACCTGGCAGTCTCAGTTGGGGCTAAGAGATCTCCATCAAGCTTAAACTTTCAGCGCTCAGGAAAATCTTTTCAAAAATGCTGCTTCCCAGTCCTATAACTGTGACATTGAAATGTTCTGAAGAGATCTTTGCCCCTTGAAAAGTAATCTTATAGTTAAATTGAGCTTAAACATTCAAGAGATTGTTGGCAAAAAAAAATTAATAGAAATATTCCTGCAACATAAAATTATAGACTTGAATGAATATGTTTAGTATCTTATAGTAAATTTTATCATAAAGGCCCAATTCTGAACTGAGCCTTTTTATTATGTAAGCTGGGAAAAATTCACTCAAGTGTTTCTAAATGTCGCACTAATCATGTGATGATGTACAAATTCTTCTCAGTAGGATATTAAAGAAAAAGGCTTGTGTTTTAAACAGTTTTGTACCCTTTCTTTCCTTAAGATATGGAGAATAGACTTATGTTGTTAATTAGAACCAAAATATTACTAATTTAATTTAAATTATTGCCATGTCAGTCATTTGTCCTACTACAAATTTGTCCTGTTCATGAAGAGGAACAACTACAAAACAGGGTGAATGAATAATGATGAGGGAAAGGAATTTTGCCCAATGAGTGACTGGTATTTTCTCCTTTTTAAAAATAGACAAAATACCCAGTGTATGCTCAGAGCAAGGTAGGACCACAACTCCTTCTCCTTCCCTTCTTTTCTTGCAATTGTCATCTGACCATGTTACTTTTAAATGACTAGTTGATATTGCACAATGGTCATCATAAATAGGAGGAAGAGCAGGAGGAGCAGGAGAAGGGATTTTTGTGCCACATCAATTAGGGGTGTGTGTATAATTTAAAAAGTTTTGAAGAAATGTTGACCACCCACTGGCCCTAGTAAGAGAAGTTTTTCCTGCCCCAGGAATTGTCTCCAGAATTTATATACCCACAGCAAAAGAGGCAGGGGAAAAAGCAACTTGCCTCTTTCACAAGGTATAACAATTTCCAGAGATAAAAGGGACCCGATTTAGCCAAATTATTGGTTTACTGTTTCTAAATACTGCCATTTTAAGAATAAGCTAAAGAGAAAATATCCTTCAAGTAGAGCTTGACTCCTAGTTCTTCATGGTCATAACCATATAGTTTCCTAGGTGTCAATATGGAAGAAACAGGATCAGCTTTAGGCTAGGACCAAGTAGGCTCTGGCCTAGAGTTTCAAAGCTTCAGTGTACCTTAGCCATCCCTCCTTCTGAATAATTAAAAGAAAATGCAAATCTTCACATCACTGGACCATCCTGGGCATGTTATATCTGGGAAGGATGCTAGGTGAAGACATCTTGCAGCACAAAGGAGTGAACTACAAGTTTCATTCAAAATTCTCATAATAAAGCATTCTGTCAAAGGGTTTTATGCAACCAAAAGATTAAACTGAAATGACTTCATCAGCATCAAAGTCATTTAAATCTGCATTGCCCTGAAATAGGGGCCCATAATACATCCCTATCTGAACTTAAAAACCTCTGTTTGGAAACAAAGAATACTTTTCTCTCCTTTAAGTTTTTCTTTGGTCTGCTGAGAGTGAGGTATTTACTCAGAGTTTTCTGTGGTGTTCAGCTGAAAAACTTTAGCCAGGAATCACACGGTATTCATCTGGAGGAAAGTTTAACTCGGCTCAGGGGAAATTCTTACAAGAAAAACAGGAACATTTATTCTCTTTTTCACTGTAGCTCCTGGAAATCTGCTAGGGGGAAAAGCTCTTCTCTAGGGTAATATGAGAGATGATATGAGAAGAAGGCAGATTCATTAAACTCTAGATGGTTCACAGGCATATAACTGTACAACAATAAAAACAGTCCAACAATAAAAAGAATGGCGCAACCAGGCAGCAACAGAAACCACTGCTTCAAAGGAGCTACAACCATCCTAGCCAAGGGCCTGGATGAAGAGACAGGTCTTCGTGGTTTTCCAAAATGCCAGTAGTGTGGGACTCACTTGAATTTTGCAAGGAACCTTATTCCAGAGGGCAGGGGCTGTAACAAATCAGGCTGCTTCTATAGTCCTTATAGATGCCATTGGTTCATTGAAGGAACTCAAGAGTACATCAACTCTGCTTGATCGAATCAGCCAGGCAAATATTACGGAAAATGTAGGGTCTCTCAGATAGCCTGTTGACTTCCAATTTGGGACAGGAACATAAGTTTCAATCAGAACCATTTTCACCATAAAGCAAAAGGGCTAAGAGGCAAATAGGCAGATCTCAGTTATTTGAATCCCAAGTCCAGTTAGCCAAAATGAGAAATGTAGATATTATCCATACCATGCGCTGACCCATAACTCCTAAACCTTCTCCCCAATGGCCATCCTGCCTAAACATACTGGATGGTAAAGTTTAGCGCAACTTGGAAAGTCACTGATTTCATTTCCCTCCTTCCCAAATATATGTAGGATTCACAACATTGATATATGCAAGAATATTTATTTTTAAAGAAGTGTACAGAAGTAGGGGTATCTCACCTCAGGTAAAATGAAAAAGAATGGAACCCTTGACTTATCTGAATCCTGAAACCCAATGGCTGATGCTTACATCTGGAGGGACTCTGTCACTGATAATAACAGGTTTTGATGCAAGTTGTAATCACCTGGATGCTCAAATCAAATTGCAAGGGAGGCGGGGAAGGCAAAAGAAGGCAATGCAAATAATCAGGACCCCTGAGCGCCTGCCTTATCAGAAAACAGAAGGATATTTCTGATTCTTTTGCTTAGGAAAAAAATACACAGCCCAGGGGACATGATTTAGAAGCACAAAAGCATGCAGAGCATGGAGTAAGGAGGCAGGAAAACTTTACTCACTCGTTCACTCAAAACATTCTAACCAAGGACCACCCAATGAAGCTACTTAGAAGGACCCCAAGAATTGGAGAAAGAAAATCCTTCTTCACTTAATGCACAATTAATCTACTTGGGAGCATCCTAGATAGTTTATTTGGCCCCCAACTTTGACCATCATGGGAAGCAAAATGCTGGACTACTGTGGCCTCTCTAGGAGAGTAAATGGTTAAAGTCCCCCTTTTCCATGTATAAGAGAAGCCCAATGCAGATCAGCTACTCTCAGGCTATTTTCCTTATAGAAACACTACATTAGCGCTAATTGCAGGTATAATGGCACATAAGGTTTGACCTTTTAATAGCTGTTTAATTGCTCTTCCAGGAGAAAATCTCCCATTCCACCTGCTGATGTGTTCAATTTTCTTTGTAAATTAAGAGTCAAGGTATAAGGTTGATGCAGTAGAAAAATGCATCTTTATTGTATTTTATTGTAGCTGTATACACACAAAGGCCAGGCAGGGTCTTGCTGAAACTTATATTGGTATTTGACTGATAAAAATGGAGGTCAAATTCTGGTTTTACTTGTATTTATTCTTACCTACAACTTCCTAATTGGCTGCCCATGCAGAGCAATTGAATTCGCATTTGGTGGCAGCTCCCTTCCTGGAAGGTTTATTAGGTTCATTGTCCAAATACCCATAAGGCTCTAAACAGTTCAGTGGGTTTGGCATCATCTCCTTCACTTGGAATAATGCTCACCATTCAAAAGTGATTTAAACAGGCATGTGGTGCCTGTCAAAGTAGCACCTAACCTGAGCCGCTGTAATTCATCTCAGTTTTGAAAGCACTATATATACACCCAAATTTGGAAATAAATGGAACTTTCACCCATGCCCGATTTAGCCAGCAAGAAATACAAAGATTCAGAATAGGGGGGATTTGCCCAATATTTTTTTTTAAATTGCCACTCGCAGACAGTATCTGCTCAGACTTCTAATGTTGCTGATTTCTTTAATTTGCTGGCTTATTTGTTGATTGAATTTAGATCCCAACTTACTGTCAATAAATGGCTAAGCAACAATGAAAACAGAGATAAAAAACAAAGCCAATCAACCAAGGCAGATGATTAAATCAAAATTGAAAACGTAATTACTTCCATTATTAAAATATGTCTGTGCAGCAAGTGGCACATTTCCTACTCCTATCTATTTCATTATTGTTTTCTTTTCTTAGCAGACCTATTGCTACGCTAAATGCCTTGGTATGACTAGAATTTAGTCTTGGCACCATCAGAAGAAGGCATCATAAGCCTGCCGCACTACTGGCAGAGAAAGAATGTTGTAAGACACCCAGAGTCGCCTTGTAGCAAAATGAGCAGCAAACAGTTTTCATACATACATACATACATACATACATACATACATACATACATACATACATACTGTCAAGCCACAATATGTAACTATTGTGCTGTTGTTGCTCTCTAGCCCCACCTAGTGGCCGGAAAGATGGATAGGTGCAACTATATTGTCTGAAATTGACTCCGCCCATTTACCCATCAGCCCGCACTCAGGCCAGCTGCACGCTGAGAAGCCAGACTCCATTTTACTTCAGCATTTGGAGAAGGCAGAAGCAGCCATTTTGATCTGTGGCACATGGTCATCCAGAGACAGGCCTACGTCCCTCACACAAAGCATCGCTGGTGTGGTTCAAGCTGCTTGTTTGTTAGTTGTTATGTTCATCAGTAGCTTAATGCTATCTATCTTGTATTTGTATCTTATATCTCACTGTATGTATCCTTATTTTCCTCGGTTTCACCATACCCTGTTCTCCCAATAAAGCGTTTGGATCAGTATTGGGTTTCAAATTTTTTTACTACCGGTTCTGTGGGTGTGGCTTGGTGGGCGTAGCTTGGTGGGTGTGGCAGGGGAAGGATACTGTAAAATCTCCATTCCCTCCCCACTCCAGGGGAAGGTTACTGCAAAATCCCCATTCTCTCCTGATCAGCTGGGACTCGGGAGGCAGAGAATAGATGGGGGTGGGGCCAGTCAGAGGTGGTATTTACCGGTTCTCTGAACTACTCAAAAATTCCACTACCAGTTCTCTAGAACTAGTCAGAACCTGCTGAAACCCACCTCTGGTTCAGATTCATGCACATGGTCCGTTTCATTGGAGAATAGATGGGTCTAGTTGCCTGTCGAGCTGCACACAGACTAACATGCAGTGGGGAGAGAACACATACATACATACATATATACATACATACATACATGGACCTGAATGAGCATAGACATTGTGACATTCAGTGGTCTAGGTCTCAGAAATCAGAATTCCTCCTGTGGCTCAATACGCACCGCACAGACATAAAAACATGTGAATGATGCTACAAATAGTAGCAGTCATGGCCAGGAGAAGTCTTCCCAACTACTTATACTCCACCCACAAGTTTAAGACGCAGCACAGAGTCAGTGATAGCATTTAATAAGAGCACAAGAAAAACCTTGCTGAATCCGGGTGAATCTGGTTCAATCTCATTTAAGGGTAGTTCAGCTAACAGTATCCCATTTGCTGCAATATCTCAAATAAGTGGCATGCGATAGTCATTAGCCATTTCTATCTGTCACTCTCAGTTAGGGGTAATTACTGGGCTTTCAATAAGGAGTTCCCAAGTTGCTATCAAGGCTAATAAACCATCGATTCCCACCAGCCCGCCCACTTTTCCTTGATGTTATCTAAATCCATAACCATCATCAGACTTTGGAGTAGGACGTTTAATGTAGTCTTTATATAGGCTTGAGTATATATAGGTAGTGTAGTTACCTTTTGCTAGTTTTATTAACTTTGTCATTTGCAGGTGACTTCTCTGAATTGGCCAATAATTTATCAGTTTTTGCTTAGTTTTTGGAAATGTTTCAGATAATTTCTGGCAAGGAATAACCACAGTACAATTCACCTAGTGTGGGTGGGTGAGATCCTGAGTGAGCTACTAGCTTTTTTCTATGGACACACAGAAAGGAACTGGGGGCAAAGGTAACAGATGGACATACTATATAGATATCATGACGTGTGTGTGTGTGTGTGTGTGTGTGTGTGTGTGTGTGTGTGTTTGTGTTTGTGTGTGTGGTCACACATAAGTACACTTACCTTCAAGTCCGTTTTTGACTCTTGGCAATTGCCTGGACAGGTCCCTGCAGTTTTCTTGACAAGGTTTCAGAAGAGGTTTGCCATTGCCTTTTCCTAGGGCTAAGAGAAAGTGTCTGGCCCAAGGTCACACATCTGGCTTTTTGTCTAAGATGGAACTAGAACTCTATCTAATCATAACCCGATCCTTCTCTTCCTGTCCATTTATTTATGTTTTGTGATTAGTTTATTCTCTCTATATGACTCAATTACCCTAACATAAAAGAGAACCAGTTTGATGTAGGGATGAAGCCAACAGGCTAGAAACTGGAGGTGGTGAGTTCTAATCCTGATTTAAGCACAAATCCTAGAAAGCAGGATAGGGCAAACTCTGAAGAAAACTGCAAGACTTGTCCAAGTATTTATTTATTTATTTATTTATTCATTTATTTAGTTTGTTTGTTTGTCAAACATGTACAAGATGACAAGTATAGATATAAACATAAACATAAACAAAGGAAGTAAACAAGGGGTGGGTTCTACTTACCTTTACTACCGGTTTGCAACAGGATCGCACGCACGCGCTTGCTTCGCTCACGTGCCAAGCTTCTGTGCATGCGCAGATCGCCTATGATGACATCTGGGGTGGCGGGCAGAGCCTCCTGCTGGTTTTACTACCGGTTCTTGCAAACCAGTCCAAACCGGAGGCAACCCACCACTGAAGTAAATACAAATAAATGGGGACAACAAGACAGGGATGGTAGGCACGCTGGTGTGCTTATGCATGCCCCCTTTACGGATCTCTTAAAAAGGGAGTGAGGTCCACTGTAAACAATTTGAAGTTGAAACTGTGAGGGTTTGAGGCTTTAACAACGGAGTTGGGTAGAGCATTCCAGGCATTGACCACTCTGTTGCTGAAATCATATTTCCTGCAATTGGATTTGAATTGAGTAGTTGAAAAGAGTCAACACAGACTTGAAGGCACACTTCCCACCCTTGCAAAACATACTTTTTGTACTGCTCATTTAGTTTTGTGTTCATTCCACAGTCATTCAACAGACATTGTTTAAGCCAGTAGAGTTGCCTATTTGTGAATTGTGGGTGGCTATATAAATTTGTTTAATAAATGATAGAGAATAGATATAGAGATAGATAGATAGATAGATAGATAGATAGATAGATAGATAGATAGATAGATAGATAGATATAACATTCTCAACTCTATCTCTTCTCTTTTCAACCATAAATACTTCCTAAGCAATTTATTCTCATTGGGTTATAACAAAGTGGATGGAAACACTCTTATATATATATAGATATATATATCCATTTATGGGAGGATTTTTTGCACAAACGTTATTCCTTACCAGTGATTACTACCTACTACTTTTCTACCAGCACCGAGATTTGTGAGATTTATCCACTCATTTCCAATTTCTTGTAAGCAATCTACCAAGATATAGCAATTTGTACACTTGTTGTAGTTTTTTTGTATTTATGTATAACTTGTAATCATTCACTCAATCTTTCCTGTCAAATACAACAACCTTACTTTTTGATACATCAATTTTCAGGTACATATTGTATTGCATAATGCGGTCTACAGGGCTGGATTTAGATTGAAAGAGGCCCTAGGCTATTCCACTTATGAGGCCCTTTCACCAGTGGTGGGATTTAATTTTTTAACAACAGGTTCTGTGGGCGTGGCTTAGTTGGGGGTGTGGCTTGGCAATCATGTGACTGGGTGGGCGTGGCTAGCTGGTCACGTGACTGTGTAGGCGTGGGTAGCTCGTCATGTGACCGGGTGGGCGTGGCTATGTGCATAGACTTTTTTCAGAGGGCTGAAAAAAGTCATTTCTGACTGGGCCTCGCACTTTTGACCGGTCCTCACACTTATGACCATCCTCACATTTATGCCTGTGCAGCTTTCTTAACAACCGTGTCACTCATTTCACAACTGCTTTTCTTCACCATGGTGACAAGATAGGGCAAAAACGTAAAATGTGAGGACAGTCGTAAGTTCGAGGACTGGTCAAAAGTGCGAGGACCAGTCAGAAATAACTTTTTCAGCCCTCTGAGTAGTCCATATGCATAAAAGGATACAGCAATAGAGAGGGATGAAGGAAGGGAAGGGAAATTAGAGTAGGAGAGAGAGGGAGGAAGAGAGGAGGAGAAGGAGAAAGGAAGAGGAAGTAGGGAGGAGAAGAAGAGGGGGAGGAAGAGAAAGTAAGAAGGAAAGAAAAGAGAGGTGGTAGGTTTGAGGAGAAAGATTGCTATACAATAAAAAAGATGAAAGGGAAGAAAGCCAACCCCAAACAAATATAAAGATATTAAGATAAAGAATGAATTGTTAAACTTTAAAGAATAAAAGAGAACAAATATGAATAAATAACAATAATTAGAAACACACATACAAACATACAATGTATTTTCTTTGAACAGAGTATTTGGCCGGTTCACAAATTTAAACAGTGTTTAGTCATTTCAATTAAATTTACAATTTCTATATTTCCTTTTTGCCATATTTATTCTTCATCTATTTTTGTAAAAAACCAATATTACCCTCATCCTCATCTCTAATCTTAATCAAATTCAATTTTTCCCTTCTATTCTATATTATACCCCTTCCCATTGTCATCTATATTTATATCCATCCTCACATTGGTTAATTATGTAATATTAGTTGTTTAATATAAATTCAACATTTTAATATAAATCAATTAGTTATATAACTACCTTTTTTGTATATTAATCAATATGAACATGAATATTCCAATTATTTCCATGCAATCCAATTTCTTACAAATCCATTAATTATATTTACCAATAATAATAAACCAAATAATTTCCCCCATATATTCCTCCAAACCACAACTTAACCATTTCTGCTTTCAGAAATATACAATTAATAGTATCTCAATTATTACAATTCCCTAGTTAAATACAGCTTTTTTTTCTTTTGTGTTTTAAAATCCTGAACTCTTCTCTTTTTCCCTAAATTTCCCATTGTCTGCACGTACCTTTTTTGGTGAGGAAAAAGAAAAGAATTCTGCCTGCCTAATTTTCCAACCTTGCAGCAACAGCAAAGCAGTTTCACTTTCGTTTCTCAGTATAGCTAGGGGAAAAAAAATCAGCACTCTTTGGAAGGAAGCAAAACAGCAGAGACAAATCAGCTGAGAGCCGGGAGGCCAATTAGCCTATGCTGAAGCTCCGGGGGCCAATAAAATTACAAAAAAAACACCGAACCCTTTGTTAAATTGCTGGCTCCCCCGCCCCTCACCCACCACTATTTATTGGCAATAAATAGTGGTGCGGAGGGGCGGGGGAGCCAGCAATTTAACAAAGGGTTCGGCCGAGCCACCTAGAACCCCCAGAATCCCACACTGTGTAGGGCCCTCTGGATCTTGAGGCCCTAGGCTGAAGCCTAGTTAGTCTATAGGAAAATCCAGCCCTGGCGGTCTAACACATGCTACCAACCAGTCAGTTCCACAGTATCATCTGCAGGCAAAATATATACTCATATTCAAATACCCTACCCTACCCATTTCTAACATCACTACTAGCATTTCTCCTATAAATTTATCCATAAATGCATGGGTAATACACCAACAGACCAATAAAACAACCCGCCCATTATTCTCCCTGCTAGGAAAATTGCATGCTATGTTGAACTGCATGCTATGTACTTCATTTATTCTTACACATGCTTTACTTTCACCCTACACAAATATTATCAAATTCAGCAACCATTTTTAACTCTATATTGATGGGAAATACTTCATAATTCAAAGTTATGGATGTTATGGTGTGCACTTTGTAAATCAATACATACACAATAAATGTCTTTTTTCTCATTCATACTTTTCTCAACTTGCGAATGAGCAAAATCCTGCTTATATACAGCTCTTTTCTTGCATAAAATCATATTGTACTACTCAGATTTTGCTCTTATACATTCTTCTCAGTCAGAATTTGTCTAAGTGTTATTTTTTTTAGATACATTTAGAAAATGTACAGCTCTGGCAGTAGTTTTACATTCATTCTTGCTTGTTACCTTTCTCTTTGTACAGGAGAACAATAACAGTATTCTAACATTATCAGGTCCAGATGTAGCCTCCAGAAACATATTAAACAAGTCATACAGACATTCTGTAAGCAAATCATATCAATATTTTAATATTAGTCACATCTTCCATATTTGAAGATGCAGTAGGCGTAGTTTTATTTTATAATAAAGGTATTATTTTTATAAATAACACAAGATGGCAAACATACCCAATACTTCTTCCTCCTTCTGTATTTCCCACAACAAACAACCCTGTGAGATGAGTTGGGCTGAAAGAGAATGAATGGCCCAGTCATACAAATCTATAATAGCCATGGTGGCCCAGTGATTAGAATGCAATAATTGCAGGTTAACTCTGCCGACTGCCAGCAGTTCGATCTTGACCGGCTCAGGGTTGACTCAGCTTTCCATCTTTCCGAGGTCAGTAAAATGAGGACCGAGATTGTTGGGGGCAATATACTGACTCTGTAAATTGCTTAGAGAGGGGATATAAAGTACTATGAAATGGTATATAAGTCTAAGTGCTATTCCTATATATGCTTTTGTCTCTTTCATCTTAGTGCCTTATCCTGTACGGCCCTAGCCAACCACACACACACACACACACACACACACACACACACCCATCATCCAAATTCATGCATAAATGGCTTCCTTTTTTTATTTGCCAAATTTGTGATGGAAGAAGTGGTGGAAGTCGAATTATTCAGCTGTCATTCCTCCTCATTCTTTTTTCTATAAAATCAGCAAATACTGATTTCTCATTAGTTCCTTAAGCTGTTTCATATTGTCACACAGTACAAGGTAGAAAAGTACAGCACATAGCTATGTTAACATTTTTTTTAAAAAAAAAATATATATAATCCCGTGGGTATAATGCCTGATATTTGTAAAACAGCCCCTTTCATCGACATCTAATTGGGTTAGAGAATTAGCTGTCTATTTTAGGACTTTCAAGTGTGTGTTTGCTTACACAAGGTATTGGTATGCAGCCTATCAGGCTGAAGCATTTTAAAATATTAATGGAAAAATGGGGGAAATGAGCTTACAGGGAGATAGGAAGGAAGGTCTTTGCTTAAGATGTCTTGTAGATCAATTATCCATCTCCTTTTCCCTTTTGCATTTTTGAAAGGAGATGGAGGAGGAGGATCAAATTAAATGCCCTCTGCACTTTCAGCTGGTGGAGCTTTGTCCATCTGAAACTTGTTGAAATGGAGAATGCTATGAGAGTGTGGGCTATTACTGCACTTCCTGATGTGTTCACGTAGAACCCTTTCTTAAAATGTGGGCAATGACATTCATGCTTCTGCCGGTAATTTCTCTTAAGGCTGTGAATTGACGGAGGAGTCACTAAAGTAGCAGGATGCATCTGTCAAAAACAAATATAAAAGCAAACTATGAGGTCACTCACATCCATATATTAGAGGCACAGAATGGCCCTATTAAAAGGGGATATAAAATAGAATTGTACCTTCTCTTACTGATACGGCAGGTTCTTAAAAAAATAAGGTTATCCAGGGAAGGACTGGGTTTTAAACAATTGCTTTTTATCCTGGGCACAAAATGCTCGTTATTAACATCTCTCAGATGTGTTTTCCTTCTGAACCAGCATAAACCTTTTCTATATTTCTGACAACCAATCTATTAAGCTGGTTCAATGGGCATAACCAGAAAGAACTATCTTGCAGGCACCATTCCCTTATCTCCTTCTTTAAAAGTTGACAAAATATCCTATAAAGCTACGATTGGTATAGCTGAATTGCATTTGAAAATAAGTATTTCTGTTTGTTGAGCGGACAGTTTATTTGCACCGATTCTTTTTAAAATGGGGGTATCTGTCCAGGTTTGGAAGAGTGGAGTTTATAGGTAATCCTCCAGTTACAGCCATCCATTTAGCAACCAAGAGCCTTGGTGGCACAGCAGACTAAAGTGCTGTTAACTAGCACCAGCTGCCTGAAATTACTGCAAGTTCAAATCTCACCAGGCTCAAGGTTGACTCAGCCTTCCATCCTTCCGAAGTAGGTAAAATGAGGACCCGGATTGTGGGGGCAATAAGCTGACTTTGTATAAAAAAGAACACCGCTTAGGGGGGTCCTAAAGCCCTACTAAGCAGGTATATACAAAAGTATGAAGGCTATTGCTTAATGCATTGTAAGCTGCCCTGAGTCTCCGGAGAAGGGCGGCATATAAATCAAACCAATAAATTAATAAATAAACCGTTCAAATTACAGTGGCACTAAAAAAAGCGACTTACAACCAGGTCTCACACTTATTGCAGTATCCCCATGGTCATGTGTGATCAAGATTCTGGCACTTGGCATGTATTTTTGACTGTTGCAGTGTTCTGGGGTTATATGATCATCATTTGCAACCTTCCCAGCCAGTTTCCGACAAGCAAAGTCAATGGAGAAGCTTGACAATCACATGATTCACTCAAGAACTGTGGTGATTGGCTTAACAATCATGGCAAAAGTAAGTCTGCAAAATTGGGCACGACTCACTTAATAACTGCCTTGTTTAGCAACACAAATTCTGGTTCCAACTCGGGTCGTAAGTCAAGGACTACCTGTATACATTATTGATAAGGCAATTCCATGGCTAATAGAATAGGTCTCTATTAGCTACTGATCTAAACTCAGGCACTGAAAAACTTGAGATCAATTTATTCTACAAATGGTCTTCTTCTAAATTATTGTTCAGCTGATCAGAGAAGGACATTTTGCTTTTCCTCAATGATCAGACTAATACCACATGGGAAGAGAATTTTCTGTGCTGATATCCATTCTCACCCCGATACTTGAATGGGAACTAATTATGATGTATTGTATTAGGTATTTGAGACTTTTCCTTCCCTTCCTCTAGGTATTGTTTGTATAAATCTTCATAGATTCCCTCCCACCCCTTTTCTTCCCTTCCTTTTGCTTCTTTTTGTAATACAATTCTTTACCTAATTTTCTTTTGGACTTTGAATAGCTGAAGGTTATGTATTTTAATATTGTTTTGTAGTGTTTTAAATCTGTAGTGTACACTATGATGAAAACTTTTCCTTGATAGGACAGGTATGTAAATAAAATTGCAATAACAGAATTGTCTCAGATTGTTTATAAATTGAAAAGATGAATGCTTCCCACGCTAAACAGTTTCACTATATTGTGCACTGAATATTTGATTGCTAAAGTGGTGGAAAATACAACAGATTTAAGAGGCAGTTAAGTGTCAGACAGAATTGCATGCAGCTACATTGGCACATCTTCCTCTCTGTTCTAACCCTTGTTTTACAAGTTATTCTCCAGTGCAGTAAACAAACAAAAAAACAAAAAAACCTACAAAAACATGCAATAAATTATTTGACCATCACAAATTATGAAAAATGTATAGCTTAAAATAAATTTTCCAATAGTGAATGAGTTCTTCTATATGAATTTTGTATCCTTAAAAAATAAAACAATGCATTATAAATAATGCTTTTTTAATCTGCTACTTGGAAAAAGTAAGGTACAGACAATAAACAATAAGGAACTAGACATTTTCATTTGACATGGATGTTTTTTTAATGTCAGGCTCTGTACTTCTCTTTTCATATATAGTGTTTAGTTATTTTGTAGTCCAGGGGCGGGTTCCAAATCGGGTTGCTACTGGTTCACTCATGTGCGCATGCAGAAGTGTCTGGGCAGGTGGGCGGAGCCTCCCATCACTGCTGCTACCAGTTCGCCTGATCCGGTGCGAACCAGTAGCAACTCACCACTGCTGTAGTCTCACTACTATACTTAACTAGTTTCACTTGTTGTTGATCCAGAACAAATATAAAGTCAACATTACTTAGTTGGTTGGTTGAAAATGATGCCAGAATACATCATTCAGAATACAGAGAAAATGTATGGGTCAAGTAATTAACTACCGTATATTTCAGAGTATAATAACCACCTTTCCTCCCCCCTAAAAGGGGGTGAAAATTTAGATGCGTCTTATACATCAAATGTAGCCCCACCCACCCACTGGCCTCCACCTTTTGGCCTCCTCCTCCCAGTAGTTTACCTCCTTGTAGCAAGCAGCAAGAAGAAACAGCTCGTTTCAGCTTCAGCACAGCCTAATTAGCACAAGTTGATTGGATCAGCCTCCCAACTCTCAGCTGTTTTGCTCTCAGCTGTTTTGCTCTCAGCTCTTTTGCGCTAGCCTCTGCTGCTTGCTGCAAGGAGGTAAATTGCTGGGAGCAGATTGTTTTTTCTTGTGCTAATCAAGCTATACTGAAAACGAAAATGAAAGTAAAGCAGGCTATTTGCTGTTTGCTGGGAGGCAGAGGCAGATTTCTTTTTCTTGTTTTCCTCACCAAAAAAGGTAGGTGCATCTTATAGTCCGGAGCGTCTTATAGTCTGAAAAATACAGTAATTCACTTTAATAACCCTTATAAAGAGCCTTGATAGTACAGGGGTTTAGTGCACCCTGTAATTAACACAGCTGCCTGCAATTTCTGCTGGTTCGAATCTCTCCAAGGCTCAAGGTTGACTCAGCCTTCCATCCTTTCTAAGGTAGGTGAAATGAGGACCCAGTTTGTGGGGGAAATAAGCTGACTTTGTATAAAACATACAAAAGAATGAAGGCTATTGCTTAACGCATTGTAAGCTGCCCTGAGTCTCCGGAGAAGGGCGGCATATAAATCAAATTAAAAAAAAAAAAAACCCAAAATTGACAAAAATATCTAGTTGAATGTGAAGTAAAAAAGACATCTGGCTATATCTTTAAGACAGACAGACAGACAGACAGACAGATAGTGTGTGTGTGTGTGTGTGTGTGTGTGTGTGTGTGTGTGTGTGAGAGAGAGAGAGAGAGAGAGAGAGAGAGAGAGAGAGAGAGAGAGAGAGAGAGAGAGAGGGAGACCTGTCTTCCAGGAATTTATCCTTTTAAAACTAAATATAATAAGCCTGATTAACATCATTTTTTCCTACCCAATCTCACCACTTTCCCCCTCAAAATATGATATTTCTCTTTTACTGGTTCTCACTTAGAACTGGGACCATCGTTCTAACTAGCCAGATCAAGAAAATCTAAGCCATACTGATAGAGAGCAGGTGACATTAAATTCACATTTTAGGATGCCACGCTGAATAAAAACTAATTTTGTCTCATATGAAAAAGACTTTTTTTGGAAAAAAAATAAAAAGAATTTTGATGAAATGTTCAGAAACAGCTTCTGCATTGTTAAATTGTCCATTGTGTTTTAAATGTTGTTTCTAAAGCTACATGTCTTTCTTTAGGAACTCTTGAATGTGGAATAATACAGGAAAAATAAGCAAGTAGCCTTGCAATCAGTTTTCTAAAATTGTATAATCAACCTTAACAATTTTCATGTAATTTAGATTTCAAAATTGTTTATTAAAGAATAGAACTAGAACTATCTTGTATGGCACCAATGGTATCAATGGCTGGAAAGGAAAATCAGCAAAAATGTAGAGGACAGAAATTAGGGTAAAGACTTTCACAAGGAGATGAACCCATAAGAAATGTAAATTGGTAGTGAAAAGTTATAACATTGGAATTAGACATTTAATAATTACTCTTTATTAAACTATATAAGCTCAATGACATATATTCTGTTGATGACAAAAGCGTAAATGTAAAATGTTAGGTGGGTTTGTAGGTGGTGGGTTTTTTGTTTGTCTTTGTATTGTATTGTCTTTATATCTGTGTTTATATTTTAATAATAAAAAAAAATTAAAAAAAAAAAGAATAGAACTAGGAAAGAGTCTGTGAATAGCATGAGAAACATAACTGTTTTATTGTTTGATTGGAATTCTTATTATCTCAAATGCATAATGTGACTGGCAACCTAGCTATTTCAATCAAATTAAATATTTGATAACCATTTGCAAACTAATCATTAATTTTGCATGCATGAATTATGCATTTTATGCCAATGGTGTTGGTTGGTTTGTTCAGTTCTATAAACAATAAGATTGAGAGAAAGCATGGTAGTTCATATTCTTCTAAAAATATAAATCTTTTATACAACAATACTTTTTGATAGTTTTTAAAAAATGATACTTATAACTCCATAAATAACCAAAGTTATACTAGACAACCTGTGCCATGTTGGGTCATAGTTTCAGACATTTCCTTATCTAAGCAGAGAAAAAGAATGATAATGAATAGGTAATAATCAGCATGAGCTGGATCAACTTCTAACTTGCTGTTGGCTTCCCCCATTGAGTTTCCTTGTGGGGAATTGGCAGGGAGGGTCAAAAGATATCTCCACTGTCTTGCATTCATGGGTAGTCTCAAACTGTCCCTTGAAAAGAAATGCTGATCTTTGGAAGGGCTCTAAAGGATATTAAATTTAATGTCTACCTGTTCCTTCCTTCCTTCCTTCCTTCCTTCCTTCCTTCCTTCCTTCCTTCCTTCCTTCCTCCCTCCCTCCCTCCCTCCCTCCCTCCCTCCCTCCTCGTTCCTTCCTGCATGTATATGGCTGCTGTCAGGTGGAAGAGGGAACAAAATGGTGCACAGCATGAGTGAAAAGGGACTAGGGCACAAGTGTCAAACTTCAGGCGTCATGTTGCTGTCATGTGACTTTTTGCAATGTATTTCCCCTTCTTGGAGCTGGGGTGGGCGTGGCCATCACGTGATGTATCTGGCCCATGGGCTGCCAGTTTGACACCCCTGGACTAGGGAGATTTCAGGGATGGAGAAGAATTACTTGAGCAACATATGACCTTTCCTACTGGCTTTTTCATTCCTGCCATCCTCCTACAAGCAAAGTCTTTCCTAATGGAAAGGTGACAAGAAACATCAGCAATCATGATCGACCTTATAGTTCCTGCTGGTTTTCTCCTTGCCTAGTGTGATGATGACATGGAGCATTGGAAACTGAACAGTAGCCACACAGTGGTGCTGAAGGAGAAACAGCTTTCCCAAATTTCATTCCCACAGAAGTCATGGATCCAGACATTCTGTGAATTAGCCCATTTGAGTCTCTTTGGTTTAATAATTGTTGCCCTACACCTTCCAATTTCATCCAATTAAAGGTTATAAACAATCAAAGAGACATGAGAGATATAATGGTTTAATCCTTGCCCTAAACATATGCACTTGGCTACCAGAACTGGGTTGAGAAAGCAACAGTAAAGCTTGCAGGTTCTTTCATCAGTAACTCAAGACAAATTCTTAGTGATTGTTCTCATATGGAAACTGCTCAGTCTGGTTTAATGGATTAGAGTTAGTTCAGGTTTATGCTTGACCAAGCACTTGAGTCAAATGCTTTGTCTAAAAGTAAGACTATTTAACAAGTGAATGACTCTAATCCATTACAAATATTACACTGAACAGTAATAGCAATAGTAATAGCACTTAGACCAGGGGTCAGCAACCCGCTCTAGAGCTGCATGTGGCTCTTTCATCCCTCTGCTGCGGCTCCCTGTTGCTGGTCAGCTCCAGAATTGATTGGGATTTTGGTTAGGACAGGTAGAGGTAGGTCAGGTAGACAGGTAAAAGGATGCCCTGCTAGGAGGAGACTCTATGGTGGGGAAACGACTTCCAGTCAGCAGAAGAAAAAGGACGCCACACTAGGAGGAGACTCTATGGTGGGGGAACCGGACTTCCGGTCGGCTCCAGAATTGAATGGGAACTTTCAGTTAGGACCTTTGTGGCTCTTTGAGTGTTTAAGGTTGCCGACACCTGACTTAGACTATACTGTATACTGCTTCATAGTGCTTTACAGCCCTCTCTAAGCAGTTTACAGTGTCAGCATATTGCCCCCAGCAATCTGGGTCCTCATTTTACTGACCTCAGAAGGATGGAAGGCTGAGTCAACCTTGAGCCTGGTGAGATTCAATCTGCCAAACTGCTGGCAGCCAGTAATCAGCAGAAGTAGCCTAACCATTCTAACCACTGCAGCACTGAGACTCATATAGTAGTATAATAGTACTGTTCAGGGCAACCCATAAGCCACATGGAGCCACTAAATCCAATACACTTTAGAGCCCTTCTAATATCAGCATTTCTTTTAAAGGGACACTATGAATGCATGACAGTGGAGAGTAAGCCATTTGGTAGACAATCTGGGTGGTGGTGGTGGCGGTAGTGAAGGAGGAGGAGGAGGAGGAGGAGGAGGAGGAGGGGGAGGAAGAGGAGGAAATTCTCCATCAAAAGCTCAGAAGAATGACCAGAAGTCAGTATCAAAATAGTGGGTTGAGGGATTCACTGAATAGAACCCTTCATACATTATTTCTTTATAATGAGAGTAGGGAAAGAGATTCTGGGAAAGAGATTTTGTATAATTCATGCAACAATTGCAAATTGTAATTTTGTATAAGATTTTGTATAATTCGTGCAACAATTGCAAATTGTAATTTTTTTTTAAAAAAAGTATACGTGATTTAGTTTTAGGTACAGAGCCAGTACTAATTAAGTTGTAATGAGCATCCATGATAAGTGAGGTCAGAGTACTATTCAACTAAAATGTGATGTTTCATGATGTTGGGTTGGCCTGAATGCTCGGTTTTTAGTCCTGACTCCCTGCTAGACCTGTAACCCTTTTGTTGGAAAATTACTATGCATAATTTCCTGTTTACTTTACACCAAGCATACCCCCACTCAATCCCTGTATCCAGATCTGAGCAAGCACATACGTGACTCAGTTCAACTAGCTAAAAAATACAGGTTCTTGTTTATCTATTAAATATCAGCAAACATTTTTAAAAGCCAGCTGGCAAAATGAGACAAAAGCAGGCGAAACTGTGAAGTGACAAAGATATTTTTAAAAGACAGAGGAAATAATATCAGTAATCTATATTCTCTGTGTATGTGTGTATATGTGTGTATTTATCTATATCAAATGGCTCTGAGCTTTCCAGAGCCATTGCAAAGAATACTGGCAGTAAATAGCATGGACAGTCCCTTAGAAAGTATCCTTAGATTAGTCCAACCCAGTGGTGGGTTTCAAAATTTATTACTACAGGTTCTGTGGGTGTGGCTTGGTGGGCATGGCATGGTATGGCATGGCTTGGTGGGCGTGGCTTGGTGGGCGTGGCAGGGGAAGGATACTGTAAAATCTCAATTCCCACCCCACTCCAGGGGAAGGATACTGTAAAATCCCCATTTCCTTCCAATCAGCTGGGACTCGGGAGGCAGAGAATAGATGGGGATGGGGCCAGTCAGAATTTTTACTACCAGTTCTCCAAACTACACAAAATTTCTGCTACCGGTTCTCCAGAACTGGTCAGAACCTGCTGAAACCCACCTCTGGTCCAACCTTAGCCTTTTAATGCACCTAATGGCAGTAAAATAGAGACAGAAAGAAGGAGAACAGGTGACCCTTACTCTATTCTCTATTAACAAGTTGGTGGATGGGGATGGTGTATCCAACAATACCTCTCCCATGAAACAAATTTATGAAAATACTTTAACTCTCAAGTTTTCATTAGGGCACAATTACAAATGGTGTTCTGCCCCAGCTACGGACCCCAAAGAATGCAGCACACACAAATCTATACAAAACTTATTTTATTCAAATAACTCAGACTTTATCAACCAAAGGCTGTTAATAAACTGTCTTAACAGCCTACAAGAATTCTAAGATAAGGTAATCACAGTCTTACTAGAGTTGGCAGAAAGCACAGAAGCAATGCAAAGGAGAGTAAACTAAAGTTGTTCCCTACGGCTTGCTGCAAGCGGTGTTCCTCCTTAAATAGGCTAAGGGAGTGGTCAATTAGCCCCAAGCCTTACTCTCGAGGAGACCTCCTCCTGAGGAGTAACTCCTGCCTTTTGGCAGCTCTGCACGCCCGTGCATCGAGAAGAGGCTCCTCCTCCTCGTCCTCTTCACTTAAAGGAGCTTCTGGAGGTTCTGAAGGCCCTGGCTGAATCCCTGCCTCTGGCACCACATCTTCTCCAGCCTCCTCACTGTCCGACTCGAGCGCCAGCTGCACAGGCTGCTGGCGCAGCACCACACCAGCCTCCTCGTTGTCGGAATCAGCTACAATCTGCACAGGCCACTGACGGGCCACAACAAATGGATGTTGGGCTGTCAGAGACCACTTCTATTAATAAAGTAATAAAAAAGGTATTATTTCTTTCCTGAAAGATTCTGCATTTATTCCCCCTTTTCGGTATCAGTTGTATGAAATGTTTTGGCTTCCAATTCTTTTAATTCAATGCTGCATGAAGACAAGCCCTTAGACACTGTCTCCTTTTCGCTGTCAGATCACCTTGTATTCTGATCTTCTTTGGCATCTGGGTTTTGTTTTCCAGTTGCACTTTAGTGGTTACATTTGTTATTTAATAAAAATTGAGGTAATTTGCAAAGCAAGGAAGTCTCATAAATAAATATTAGAATAGCAAATGGCTGGAATGTACACAGGGATATTAACTGCCTGCCAAGGAAGCAAACAAACCCAAAACATTAGCTACCAGTGAAATGTACTCTAATATGCTATGCAAATGGCCACCCGATTGCAATTAATACAAAAAGACTAAGCTCTTGATTCAACATCTTACAATATTTTTCTAAACAGTTATTGTGTACTTGAGCAGAGTGCCAAATTCTTGACAGCGTGTTCAAGTTTTTGTTGGGGTTGTTTCAAATCTCAGGAACACAGCATACTTTATAATTATTCCGTATAACAGCAGACTAAATCACAGCATGCATTCCTATTGCTAGGCCAAAAGAGGTAATTGTTTAAAAATGTGTGTGTGATAAATTGTGATATACGCATTTCATAATATCATTCTTTCAAAAAGGAAAAATGGGAGGGGGAATGCTAATGTGCTCTTCCTTTAGCTCCTAAAATAAAAGTATGATGTAAACCTAACAAATTAAATGATAAAACAACAGACAATGCCATTGGTGTCACTGAAATAGACCTCTTTGGGGAGCAGACCATATCTGGATCACCAAAAAACACTTCTGGTTTGGAGGAGAAAATTCTAGAAAGAAACAGATCATCCCATCTCTGGAATGCCCAGATCAACATTATTCACAGGAACAAAATGTTGCAAGATTATCTGAGGTATTGAATTTTTAGAACAAAACGTTGCCACTCGACATCTAGAGTCCTTTCTTAAAATTAAATCTGAGCAACAAAAGACATGGCTAGCAGATATAGCAATCAGTACACACACACACACACACACACATAATTGTATATTTTTCTATACAATTCCTTCTCTATTTTCTGCACTACTAAGGCTTTGGGAAGATAGCAAGAAATGTCAGGACAGAGAAGCATATGGGAAAACTTGTCTAGATGCCAGTCTCCGAGATCACTCTGCCTCCCACATCTCTTGCCAGGCTTTTGTAAATGTGTCCACTTCCTGTTAATGGCACCACAAAGATAGCTCACTATTGGCTTTTATTTGAGAAGTAGGCAATCAAGCCATTTAATCTTATAACCTCTTCTGCCCTCTGAGTTTTGTTCATCATTCAATATCACCATCACTATATCTGCCTTGCCCAGTTATGCTGTGTTCCATGCCTCCCAATGCTGCTCATTGATAAATCCCCTTAAGGGCATATTTCTTCATTTAGCAGTCCCACAATCCCAAAATGGAGACAGTTAAAGAATTTTCTCATACCACTTAGTGCTCATCTAATTTTTGTGCTTGAATCTCTTCCCTTCCTGTACATACCCTGTCATAATGGAAGATGAAGATTGTGCTTTGGATTGTCTAGCTTTCCCTTTACCTTCATTATATAATTTCTCAATGCAGGTAGCCCAAGGCAAGTGAATCCCACCTGAACCATCAAACTAATCCGTTTTAGGAGCCAGTGTCTAAATTTTATACTTCTCTGATTCCCATTGAGATATTTTTATCCCCCTGTCTCCTTCCCCCAGTGTCTTGGGCAACATCTCTGACTGGTTTGATAAGCAGAGCTAGGCCTGAAAAAATATGTTTGCCCATCAACACCATCAAGTAGATACATTCAAGGTGCACCACCAAAACTGGTGTAGTCATAGTTGGATGATCTCCTTTTTTGTATAGCAGCATATCTAAACAACCATTGTGTTCCAGTGATCTCAGTCCTTCTTCAATAATTGTCTGGATCTGTTCCCTTGTCAATAATCCAAAGACTCCACATTTACTATTCATAAAGTTCTTCATCAATCCCTGGCATCATTCTGAAAATCAATGAGTTCTGCACTCTCCATTTGTTATTCACATGAACTCACGAATTCAGATAATTTAACTCACTTAAGTCTCCAACTAACTTTTACTTCTGCTTGCTCACTCAAACATACAAATATGGCACAAATATGGGAATGCCACTCTGATTTTCAATGAAGATACATCTCCTCTATATAAAAAATAGATCAACTTACTCTACAGCATTTCCTTTCCTTTCATTTAACCCAGCAGTTGACTAATCATGACTATCTTATTATTAATAATAAAAGTCTGAGGGAGATAAGGCAGCTTTCACTCTTTGAAGCTCTATTTTTTAAAAAAAAAACATTGAAATCCATGATATATTTATGTTTGATCTTCCATTGAAATCTGGATTGTGGCTTGCAAAACTGGTGTCAGTTTAGCAAGAAGAGACATGCAAGTCCAGGATATTAAATGAATTGGGGGGAAAACATATCCTACAATATTATTTTAAATCAGAGCACTTAATAAAGGGAATAGGTGACATAAACTGAAAATACTACATTGAGTATGTCGGTTTGATTATTTTGTATATTAGTAGCATATAAACAGGAAAGTTTTATATTGAGGTCACTGAAGAAATATAGTAGAATAAAATTTCTTTAAGTCTCTGATCAATTTAGAACCATTTCATTTAATAGTTAAGACTTTACACAGCCATTAAGTTATATATATTGAGTTTCCTGAATAGTGCATCTATTGATTTCATAGCTCTCCCATTCATAGGTATATGCCAAATAGCATTAGACCAGGAGGGAGAAAAACCATTTTTCCTTTTATTTAAAGGAAAGTGTATTATCAATTGACCATACTGTGGAGGAAATATAAGAGGAAAAATGCATGCAACTTTATTTAAATAAATAATCTAGGAACCTGGAATTTGGAAGTAGATAATCATTATGCCACCGTTGTCCACATGTAATTTTACACAGGTGAAATAAAATCATCTTCTGTGTTATTGTGTGTGTTCTCTCTCTCCCTCCTTCCCTCCCCACCCCCCTCTCTCTCCCCTGTATTGCAATAATTTTCCAGCTTACTTGCTACTAAATGGAAATATTCAAATCCTTTCCTGTTTTCCAGGATCTTTCTAGTATTTGTCCAACTGTTCCAATAAGAAAAACATCATTTTTTTTTATGTTTCAAGGTACTGTTTATATTGACAAAAAAAGAAAAAGAACTTCATAAGGCCAACTTAGAATCTAATATTAGAGCCTAGATTATGATTTGTCCTATTTTAATAAAAACATCAACTGAAAAAAACTTAACAGCTTTACAGGGCTAACACCTATCAAATGAACTTATTTCTTTACATTTTCTCTGGCACATTGGCAAACATTTATTATGTTGACTTTCTTTTGTGTTAAGCATCATCTATCAAACACTTTAATTGTGTTTTCACTAATTTTGGCCAAAATCAATTTTAATTAATTTGTCAGTAGAAAAATAATCTAGTTCCATCCAGCTTTTAGGTCTTTTAAGGAACTGGGTAACGGTATTGCACTCTACTTTGTGAAGTAAACATGTTCAATAAAATGCAATTCAAATAAAATATTTCTTTATGAAGACAACTGAGAGTGCAGAGGTCTAAATCATGCTTTTAGGAACAGTGCTCCACGTTTTGCAAAAGTGATTCTCGCTGTATCCATTTGTAATCTCACTTTTCTGAACTGCTGCTACAGAAATCTATAATGGAGGGTTAAAAGCAGTATTCTGAGTAAACCAGATTACATGTGGACCCTGGAAAGAAGAATTTAGAGAAATAAAAATACACCCAAAGGGGAAAACCCATTGGATATGCACAGCCAGTTTATAGTATTTCTTGTAAATCTGCATAAAAGCAAATATAACTACATATGTATATTCTGAGATTAAATAAAAGCTAACTTTCTTTTTTAAAAAATGCTGTATTTCTTTTTTACTATACTTTTTAACTATTTTGAAACTGACATCAGAAACTACTATGTTGACTCTTGCTAGTATGACCTTGTGATTATTAGATAGTCAAAGGTATGTTAGTGGGATAAAAATTTATGGACTCTCTGATAATGTTGATTACAACAGCTGAACCTTTGGCCACACTGGCTAGGGCTATCTTGATCCTTAGAGCTCTCTAAAATTGCTATTCTATTGCCTAAGGGCAGGCCTTGACAAAAGTCAGTTCGATAGTTCTGGAAATTACCTGTATGTCCTTGGACTGATATACTGAGCTCAGTTCAACCCTAAATCTAAATCTAAATCTAAATCTAAAATCAATCTATCTATCTATCTATCTATCTATCTATCTATCTATCTATCTATCTATCTATCTATCTTTCCAGGGAGTGAAATACAAAGGCTTCCATGTTCAGCATCTTTCTGTTTTTATAGAAGGAAGGGATTGCCAATAACTTATTTATGTCTTGGAAGATCAGTGTTCCAATATCTCAGGGGCTGCCACAAAGAAGAGGGAGTCAAGCTATTTTCCAAAGCATCTGAGGGCAGGACAAGAAACACTGGATGGAAGTTAATCAAGGAGAGAAGCAACCTAGAACTAAGAAGAAATTTCTAGACAGTTAGAACAATTAATCAGTGGAACAACTTTCCTCCAGAAGATGTGAATTCTCCAACACTGGAAGTTTTTAAGAAGAGATTGGACAAAAATGGTATAGGGCCGTGATGGCGAACCTATGGTACGCGTGCCAGAGGTGGCACGCAGTGCCCTCTCTGATGGCACACAAGCTGTCACCACAGTTTAGCTCCATTGCGCATGCGTGAGTGAGTGCCTTCCGTCAGCCAGCTGGTCTTCAGGTCTCTGTCATGCATGCCCGGGAGGCAGGGTGCATGCAGGGTGCCGTGCGCATATGTACAAGGGGACGGGGCGCATTTTGGGGGTTTGGGCGGCGTGCATTCACGCACACACATGCTTTGGGCACTCAGTCTGGAAAAGGTTAGCCATCACTGGTATAGGATTTGCTGCTTGAGCAGCGAGTTGGACTTGAAGATCTCCAAGCCTTTCAATTCTGTTATTCAGTTATTCAATAATCTTGAAATACCAACAGTGTTTCCCATTCTATCTATATATGATGATTATAATCATGATTTATCACTTGTTGATTGTATGTACACTGAGAGCTTGTGCACCTTGTGCACAAACAAATATCTTGTGTGTCCATTCACACTTTTTATTTTTTATTTTATTTATTTTTATTTATTAGATTTCTATACCGCCCTACTCCCGAAGGACTCAGGGCGGTGCACAGCCAAACAATAAAAACACATACAATACAAAATTTAAAAAATAGAATAAAATCAAATTAAATAATTTTGGCCCCGACAAATTTAAAACCCCAAACTTTTAAAACCAATTTAAAATTGAATATATAAATACTAAAAAATATTTAAAATATTTAAAATATTTAAAATTTTAAAAATCTTTTATAAAAGAGGGGGAAAATTAGGCCAGGCCGGCCTGGTGAAATAGTAAGGTCTTTAAGGCGCGGCGGAAGGTGCGCAGATCCGGGATCCTCCGTATCTCTGGGGGGAGCTCGTTCCAGATAGTAGGTGCCCCCACAGAGAAGGCTCTCCCCCTGGGGGCCGCCAGTCGGCATTGTTTGGCTGACGGCACCCGGAGGAGCCCCTCTCTATGGGAGCGTACTGGTCGGTGGGAGGCTATTGGTGGTAGTAGGCGGTCCCGCAAGTACCCGGGTCCTAAGCCATGGAGCGCTTTAAAGGTGGTAACCAAAACCTTGAAGCGCACCCGGAAGACCACCGGGAGCCAGTGCAGCTCGCGCAGGAGAGGTGTTACATGGGAACGCCATGTCGCTCCCATTACCACCCGCGCGGCCGCACTCTGCGCCAGTTGGAGCCTCCGGGTGCTCCTCAAGGGGAGCCCCATGTAGAGAGCGTTGCAATAGTCCAGGCGGGAGGTGACAAGGGCATGAGTGACCGTGCGTAAAGAGTCCCGATCCAGAAAGGGACGCAACTGGCGAATCAGGCGAACCTGATGAAAAATCCTCCCGGTCACGGCCGTCAAGTGCTCTTCTAAAGACAGCCGTGAGTCCAGGAGGACGCCCAAGTTGCGAGCCCTCTCCGTGGGGGCCAATGATTCGCCCCCAATAGTCAGTGATGGCGTCAACTGACTATATCGGGACGTCGGAAACCACAGCCACTCAGTCTTGGATGGGTTGAGCCTGAGCCTGTTCCTCCCCATCCAGATCCGTACGGCCTCCAGGCACCGGGACATCACTTCAAGGGCATCGTTGGGGTGATCCGGGGTGGAGATGTACAGCTGGGTGTCGTCAGCGTACTGATGGTACTCCACCCCGAAACCACGGATGATCTCGCCCAGCGGCTTCACATAAATGTTGAACAGGAGAGGCAAGAGGACCGACCCTTGCGGCACCCCACATATGAGGGGCCTCGGGGTTGACCTCTGTCCCCCTGTCAACACAGACTGCGACCGGTCAGAGAGAAAGGAGGAGAACCACCGCAACACAGTGCCTCCCACCCCCAACTCTTCCAACCGGTGCAGCATGATACCATGGTCGATGGTATCAAAAGCCGCTGAGAGATCTAACAGGACCAGGACAGAGGAGCACCCCCTGTCCCGAGCCCTCCAGAGATCATCAACCAACGCGACCAATGCCGTTTCCGTGCTGTACCCGGGCCTGAAGCCCGACTGGAACGGATCCAGATACGTCGTTTCATCCAGGTGCTGGGGGAGCTGTTGCGCGACCACACTCTCAACAACCTTCGCAACAAAGCGAAGATTGGAGACCGGACGATAATTTACCAACATTGCCGGGTCCAGGGAAGGCTTCTTGAGGAGAGGCCTCACCACCGCCTCTTTCAAGGCGGCGGGAAAGTCACCCTCACTCAGCGAAGCATTTATAATCCCCTGGAGCCAGCCTCGTGTCACTTCCCGGGAAGCCAGTACTAACCAGGAAGGACACGGGTCCAATAAACAAGTGGTCGCGTTCAGTCTACCCAGAATCCTGTCCACGTCCTCAGGGGTCACAGGATCAAACTCATCCCAGATAACATTCTCAAGACCTGCCCCCATCTCTCCCCCTGAGACTACCCAGTCGGAGTCCAAATCTTCCCGAATCTGAGTGATTTTGTCATACAGATACTGAACAAAATCCTCGGCTCTACCCTCCAAGGGGTCCTCCCGCGCTTCCTGGTGGAGCAGGGAGCGGGTCACCCTAAAGAGGGCGGCCGGGCGATTATCTGATGACGCAATAAGAGCAGCAAAATAACTACATTTCGCTGCTTTTATCGCCACTAAGTAATTCCTAATGTGGGATCTTACTAGTGTCCGGTCAGATTCAAGAAGACTGGCCCTCCAACTACTCTCTAGGCGTCTTTTCCGGCGCTTCAACTCCCTCAGCTCCTCGGTAAACCAAGGAGCCAATTGAGGTCGGCGCCGGGTCAGAGGCCGCAAAGGCACGACCCGATCCAGAGCACCAGCAGCCGCCCTATCCCAGGCGGCCACCAGGTCTCCAGTCGAGGCGTGTGCCAGAACCTCAGGAAATGGCCCAAGCTCCGTCTGGAATCTGTCAGGTTCCATCAGGCGCCTGGGGCGGAACCATCTGACCGGCTCCGCCTCCCTGCGGCGGGGTGCAGCGGTTCGAAAGTCGAGACGAAGGAGAGAGTGATCTGACCATGACAAGGGTTCAGTAACTATATCCCCTATATCAAGATCCCTCAACCACTGTCCAGAGACAAAAACCAGATCCAGCGTGTTTCCCCCGTGTGGGTAGGGCCATGAATTAACTGGGTCAGGTCCATAGCTGTCATGGAAGCCATGAACTCCCGAGCCATCTCTGACGTCTCACCCACGGACGGCAGGTTGAAATCCCCCATAACCATAAGCTTAGGGGTATCAACCGCCACCGCGGCGATGACGTTGAGTAGCTCGGGCAGGGCTGTTGCCACGTGGCAGGGAGCCAGGTACGTGATCAGCAAACCCATCTGAACCCCATGACCCCATTTCACAAAAAGGGATTCACAGCCGGCCGTCTGAGGAACAGTGGCCTCCCTCGGTCTCAGACCTTCTTTAATGATAACCGCTACCCCCCCGCCCCTCCCCTGTGACCTCGGCTGATGGAATGCTTGGAAACCTGGCGGGCACATTTCAACGAGGGGAACCCCCCCCTCCTGGCCCAACCAGGTCTCCGTAATACCTGCCAGGTCCGCACCCCCCTCCTGAACAAGACTTGGCCAATAAAGAATTCTATTCTATTCTATTCTATTCTATTCTATTCTATTCTATTCTATTCTATTCTATTCTATTCTATTCTATTCTATTCTATTCTATTCTATCCTATCCTATCCTATCCTATCCTATCCTATCCTATCCTATCCTATCCTATCCTATCCTGTCCTGTCCTATCCTATCCTGAATTGAATGGAGCTGGTCAAGCAATGTCGACCCTTCTCAGAAGATCAAATCCACCAGGTTTAATATGAGCAGATTTAGGAGAGCTGTGCAGAAGCAGCACTCCTACATGCCCATTGAAGACTTTCCTTTTATCAAAGCAGATCATACCTTTTTCTAAGCTGTGAAACAGCAAGTAGAAGACTCTGTTAGGTAACATTCAAGACAACTGCAGTCAAAATGCATTACCAGGCTAGAAATATGCAGACATTAAGGCAGGCCTGTTCATTTACAGCTGAAGCCTTGGCAACAAATACAATATGTCCAACAGAGGAGAATATCTGTAGCTCAGGGTTGAATTGAGGAGTCCTTGGTGGTCTTAGAGCTCAGTTGTTTGCCTGCTGATGTTTTATTATTTGACTAGCTACCTACTCAGGTAATGATACATTGGCAGGCAAACAACTGAGCTCAGGGACCACCAAGAACTCCACAACGCAAAAGCTAAAAACTTGGAAACAAGATCAACTCCTGATGGTTACAGAGGTCCCATACAGTTTCCTTAGCATCTATGCAGAAAAGTTTTTACCACTGTCTTTTCCTGAGATTTTTTTTTTCAACTTCCCAGTCAAAGCATTACCCTAATCAAACCCTATTTAGCTTTTTGAGATCAACCAAAATTGGCCGGGTGGAGATATGTGTTTTAGACACATAAAAATGGATTAAAAAAATAAAGAGTTCCTATTCAAAAAGCACATTCTGGGTTTAGCCTTCCCTAAGGTGGTTCTTCACAACTGTTAAACTAGAGAAGATCCTGGTGAAAGGAGGCTTCCTGCCATAGTCATTTTTTTGCAATGCATCACTCTGAAGTCTGCATGCCCCAAAACATGCTAATTGGGAATTTTGGAAGTTGGAGTCCCACCACATCTGAAGACCACCAGACCAGAAAAATGGGTATAATCACAGCAACATAAGCATAGAACTTGTCTCAGCATTCAATGGTTCTCAGGAAGAGGTTTAAACACTAGTAGTGTTTTGCCTCCATCCAAAGAAACCTGGTATTGTTGTGGCCCATACGTGGCCTGTGCAGCTAGTAGCTGATTCAAACAGCAAAGAGGCTCGTGTGGTGCTGCGCCAGCAGCCTGTGCAGCTGGCACTTGAGTCAGACAGTGAGGAGGCTGGAAAAGATGTGGTACTAGAGGGCAGGGATTCACCCAGGGCCTTCAGAACCTCCAGAAGCTCCCTTAAGTGAAAAGGTCAAAGAGGGGGAGCCTCTTCTCGATGCACAGGCGCGCAGAGCTGCCAAAAGGCAGGAGTGGCTCCTCAGGAGGAGGTCTCCTTGAGAGTAAGGCTTGGGGCTAATTGGCCACTCCCTTAGCCTATCTAAGGAGGAACGCCGACTGAAGCAATTTGCAGGGAACAACTTAGTTCACATACCTTCCTGTCTTGTCTTGCTTATCAGCTTCCTGCAAATTGCTTCTGGGCATTCTGCCAACCATAATAAGTTTTCAGTTATTATTTAAAAAAAAACAAAACAAGAGCTTGAAGAGCAGAGGAAGCAGACGGAGATGGAGGCATTGGAGATACAAGGAGCAACAGGGATTTTTTTAGATAAACCTTTGCTGGATCTTCCCTCAGAGCCTTTAGGTGAACCACCTAAAAATACAAGAGAAGTCTCAGCGGATCTTGACTTGATGCTGCATAGTGCTAAAGATCAGCGTATAACTCGAACAGCTTACAAACAATTTCTAGAGAAACAACAACACCAGAGTTCTAAGCTACCACAAGACAAACAGGGAGTCAATGGTAAAGCACAAAAATCCGAAGCCATGGGAGGAGCTAAGCCGAAGACTACTAGTTTGGAACAGCAACTTCAGCAAATGCTCTTATCGCTTCAGGGGACTATAAATGATAATTAAGTTTTTATCTTGGAATGTGAATGGATTGAACTCACCACAGAAAAGGAGGAAGATATTTCACTATTTGCGACAATTTAATAACGATGTTATTTGCTTACAGAAAACTCATATTAGAACACAAGATCAAAAATATTTGATAAATTCTAGATTAGGAACACAGTTTATAGCTTCAAATTTAGAGAAAAAGAATGGTGTAGTGATTTATATAAACAAAAGACTGCCAACAAAAATTATAGAAGCAGATGATTGTGGAAGATATATAGCAATAGAACTTCTTACAGACAATGGTCCAACTCTGGTGATTGGAATTTATGCTCCCAATCAGCAACAAGAAAACTTTTATAAACTATTGCATTCTAAAATATTACAATGGGACTATAGATCTATCCTAATTATGAGAGATTGGAATGGAGTAATAGATCCTAAAATAGATAAGAAGAGCTTGGCAAAATTATGTGTTAAATTACCACAGTCTTTTTTTGATATGAAAGAAGATTTGGAATTGAAAGATATATGGAGAGTGCATAACCCAAAAGAATTGGACTGTACTTTTTTTTCAGATAGACACAGATCCTTCTCTAGGATTGATTTTATTCTACTTACGATCGACTTACTTTTAAAAACAAAGAAAACAAAGATATTTCCGAGGACTTTATCTGACCACAGCCCGGTATGGATAGAAATAGAAATGGGAAAGAATGAGAGAAGATCTTGGAGACTAAATGAAAATTTGTTTAGATATGAAAAGAACGTAAATGAACTTAAAAAACAAATGAAGGAATTTTTTGAAATGAACTTGAATAAGGGTACCCCTATTGAAATTGTCTGGGATGCGAGTAAGGCGTATATGCGGGGGGTACTGATTTATATGAATTCTAAACATAAATCAAATTGACAAAGAAAAAGATTAGAACTGGAAGGGGAGATAAAGAAAAAAGAGCAGTTGCTGATAAAAAATCCAACAGATGAAAAATTACAAGGAACTATAAAACTTTTGAAAGAACAATTCCATATGCTTACAGCGGAACAAGCAGCAACTAATTTACAATTTGTGAAACACAATACATTTTGCAATGCCAATAAACCGGGCAGGTGGTTGGCTTACACATTGAGGAAACAGCAGAGTACTCGGATTATTGGTAGTATTGAGTATAGAGGGAAGGAAGTATATCAACAAAGACTAATCAAAGAAGCCTTCTTAGATTATTATACTAAACTATATGCCAAAGATGATATACAGAATGAACTTATAAATAAATATTTAGAAGAAAAGAGAGTTATAAAAATTTCTAGTGATCAAAAGGAAAGAACGAGTCTACCAATATCAATTGAGGAGATTATTGTTGCTATCAAACAACTCAAAACAGCTAAAGCTCCAGGAAGGGATGATTTAACTGCGGTGTACTATAAAACTCTACAAGCAGAAATGATTGAACATCTTAAAGACTTATTTTGTAGCATACAACAAGGGGGAAAAATACCCCCTTCATGGAAAGCAGTCTTTGTTTCTTTGATACCGAAAGAGAAGGCAGGCTCTACAAAACCGGAAAATTTTAGACCAATATCTCTCCTGAATAAGGATTATAAAATTTTTGCGAAAGTATTAGCCAACAGATTAATGCCAGTTATTCAAGAGGTGATTCATCATGATCAAGCAGGATTTATAGAAGGCAGATATATGAAGGATAATGTGAGGCAAATTATAGACTTATTGGAATATCTTGAGAAGAATAAACAGATCTCTGCAATGCTGGTGCTTTTAGATGCGGAGAAGGCCTTTGATCGAGTGAATTGGAACTTTCTATTAAAGACTTTAAAAAAGATGGACTTCGGAGATCAGTTTGTACAGGCGATTTCAGCAATCTATCAAGAGCAAACAGCACAAATTATTATTAATGGAAGTTTAACCACAAATTTTAGTATAGAAAAAGGCACAAGACAAGGTTGTCCGTTATCCCCGTTGTTGTTTATTCTAACTCTAGAAGTCTTGTTGAATACAATACGGGACTCGAGCACTTTGAAGGGAATAGTGATAAGGCAAGAGGATTATAGAACAAGGGCATTTGCAGATGACCTGGTTGTTACCCTAACACAGCCGATGGAATCAATAATTCAGATGAAAGACATTATAGAAGAATATGGTATGGTATCAGGATTCAGACTGAATCAGAAAAAAACCAAGATGATAGTTAAAAATATGACAGTTGATCAAAAGAAGGAACTGGAGAGGAAGGCAGGCTTTGAAATAGTATCAAAGGTGAGATATCTAGGAGTTCAAGTTGCAGATTCAAATATAAAACTCTTTCAAAATAATTATGAGGTGTTGTGGCGAAAGGTACAAAAGGATATGGAAACCTGGAAAAAACTGCAGCTGTCTCTACTTGGAAGAATAGCAGCAGTTAAAATGAATGTTCTACCTAGATTTTTATTTTTGTTTCAAATGATTCCGGTGCTTAAAAATGATAAACACTTGATGGAATGGCAGGAGTGAATAAGTTTGTTTGGAATGAGAAAAAGCCAAGAGTTAAACTGAAAATTATGCAAGATATTTGTGAAAGGGGTGGTCTTAAACTTCCAAACCTGCGATTGTATTATGAAGCAGCAGCATTTACACAAGCAAGTGATTGGTTTGGAAGGACAAAGACTGGAATATTGAATATTGAGAGCTATGACCTTGAATTTGGTTGGCATGCATATTTATTCTATGAAAACAAGGTGGATAAAGTATTTAACAGCCATATACTTAGAAGCTCCTTGATGAGAGTTTGGAGGAAGCACCAACTCAAATGGGATTATAAAATACCGTTGTGGTTGGATCTTGGTCATATTATACGGAATATAAATATAAAGTCACTCGGGGGGGGGGTTTATACAAAGAAGTACTTTTTAATGATGGGGGCAGATGGCAACTAAAGACATCGAAGACACTGTTGGAAGAAGGGATTAATTTAATTTGGTTACAGTATAATCAACTTCAATTGAGATGGAGAGAAGATCAAAAAACTGGTTTAATGCTGCATGAAGAAGAATTGGTTAGACAGATAAAAGAGAAAGGCCCAATGCATATTAAGAGGATTTATAATGTTTTGTTAGAGAGAGATTCAGAAAATGAATTGGTTAAAGATTGTATGATAAAATTTTGGAGAACCAGTTATGATGGAAACATGGGAAAAAATATGGGTTCAGAATGTTAAGTTTACACAGTCGCAGAATTTAAAGGAAAATTTTTATAAAATGTTTTATAGGTGGCATTTAGAGCCTAAGAAATTGTCATGTATGTATCCTTATGTTCAACCCAGGTGTTGGAGATGCGATTGTTTAGATGCTACATATTATCATATATGGTGGACATGCAAGAAAGTTAAGGCTTTTTGGATAAGGTTATGCAAAATGTTTTGAAGAAAAAAATTCAATTTTCTCCTCAATTGTTTTTATTGGGTATAGTTAAAGGCTTTTCAGTAGGTGAAACAAAATTGATATTGTATATGGTGACAGCAGCTAGGTTATTGATTGGTCAATATTGGAAAAGGGATGATATGCCTACAATTCAAGAATGGACTTTGAAGATGGCCAGTTTTGCAGAAATGGCGAAGATATCAGCATATTTAAAAGACTGGACTCAGGAGACTTATGTATGGGAGTGGAAGAAATGGATAGATTATGTGCAGAATAAATATCAAACTAGGAAGTTTCAGATAGCTTTTAGCTGAATGTTGTGTAGAAATGCATAGTATATAGGGGCCAAAATAGCATATTGTTATGTAGAAATGTATAGTGCACAGGGGGGAGAATAGAGGGGTGGTAAAGTATGATATAATATAATGTGGACGGATTTCACCTTGGGGAAGTCATGGGAAGAGGGGAGGGTTAGGGGGGGTTAGGGAGGGATGGGGAGGGAAAGGGGGGGAAATTGGTTTTTGTAAAACTTTTTCAATAAAAAAAAAGTTTTCAGTTATTTTTCTTTGAGTTCTTGGTTAAGGTGACCAGACGTCCCGCTTTTGGCGGGACAGTCCCGCTTTTGAGCAATTTGTCCCGCGTCCCACGGCGTTTTAAAAAAGTCCCGATTTTTCATTCTGCCTCCTGAATCCCTGCTGCTGGCTAGAGGGAAAAAACCTGTTTAAACTCTTGCCGCGGGGCTTCAAAGGGCCGCCCTACGTTGATTAGCTCGGCTTCCCCCTCTCAGCTGATTTGCGCAGGGCTCTGCTCTTGCTAAATTGCTCCAGCAGGTTTTTTTTTCTCTTTGTGCAAACCAAGCTCAAAACGAAAGTGAAACTGGCTGTTGGCTTTGCTGTTTGCTTGCAACGTTGGAAAATTAGGCAGCAGATTTATTTTCCTTTTCCTCACCAAAAAAGGTAGGTGTAAACAATGGGAAATTATTTAGGGCAAAAGAGGAGAGTTCAAGATTTTAAAACACAAAAGAAAAAAAAGCTCTTTTTAACTAGGGAATTGTAATAATTGAGATACTATTAATTGTATACTGTGTTGAAAGCAGAAATGGTTAAGTTGTGGTTTGGAGGAATATATGGGGGAAATTATTTGGTTTATTATTATTGGTAAGTATAATTAATTGATTTGTAAGAAATTGGATTGCATGGAAATAATTGGAATATTCATGTTCATATTGATTAATATACAAAAAAGATAGTTATATAACTAATTGATTTATATTAAAATGTTGAATTTGTATTAAACAACTGTATTACATAATTACATAATTAAACAATATGAGGATGGACATAAAAATAGATGACAATGGGAAGGGGTATAAAATAGAATAGAAGGGAAAAATTGAATTTGATTAAGATTAGAGATGAGGATGAAGGGTAATATTGGTTTTTTAAAAAAATAGATGAGGAATAAATATGGCAAAAAGGAAATATAGAAATTGTAAATTTAATTGAAATGACTAAACACTGTTTAAATTTGTGAACCAGCCAAATATTCTGTTCAAAGAAAATACATTGTATGTATGTGTGTTTCTAATTATTGCTATTTATTCATATTTGTTCTCTTTTATTCTTTAAAGTTTAACAATTCATTCTTTATCTTAATATCTTTATATTTGTTTGGGGTTGGCTTTCTTCCCTTTCATCTTTTTTATTGTACAGCAATCTTTCTCCTCAAACCTACCACCTCTATCTTTTCTTTCCTTCTTACTTTCTCTCCCCCCCGCTTCTTCTCCTCCCTACTTCCTCTTCCTTTCTCCTTCTCCTTCTCTCTTCCTCCCTCTCTTACCCTCACTCCTACTCTAATCTCCCTTCCCTTCCTTCATCCCTCTCTTGGTGTATCCTTTTATGCATATGGACTACTCAGAGGGCTGAAAAAGTTATTTTTGACTGGTCCTCGCATTTTTGACCAGTCCTCGAACTTACGACTGTTCTCACATTTTACGTTTTTGCCCTATCTTGTCACCATGGTGAAGAGAAGCAGTTGTGAAATGAGTGACATGTTTGTTAAGAATGCTGCACGGGCATAAATGTGAGGATGGTCATAAGTGTGAGGACCAGTCAAAAGTGTGAGGACCTGTCAGAAATGACTTTCCAGCCCTCTGAGTAGTCCCTATACACATAGCCATGGCCACCCGGTCACATGACCAGCTAGCCACGCCCACCCAGTCACATGGCCTCCAAGCCACGCCCACACAATAAGCCACGCCCACAATGGTGTCCCTCTTACCAATGTTAAAATCTGTTCACCTTACCCTATACACATAGCCATGGCCACCCGGTCACATGACCAGCTAGCCACGCCCACCCAGTCACATGACCAGCTAGCCACGCCCACAAAATAAGCCACACCCACAATGTCCCTCTTTACCAATGTTAAAATCTGGTCACCTTATTCTTGGTGGCTGTTAATGCAATTAATTAACAGCCGTTGTTGTAAAAGACTGGTTTATTCAGTAAATTAAGGTTTGAACAGACTTTGTGTGTGCTGCGTTCTTTGGGGTCTGTAGCTGGGGCAGAACAGGTATTGAACTGATCACAATAGCTGGTTTACTCAGGAATGGCTCCCTATTCACACAATATGTTTTTCCCCAAATAGATGACTCCATCTCTTCTAAGCAGTTTGGCTCTTGATGTGATGGCATTAACCTTCATATGGCCTTGGAAGAGGAATGACTATGTTAAGGCCAGAGAAGTTTAGAGCATTAAAACAAAGCAGGATGACATTACCAACTTCACATCCCTGGCACCACAGAATTAGATTTGATATGCTGTTTATTCGGTCTTGGTCTTCCTCCTCCTTTTTGTCCGAGACTTATCCAAGATGACCATGACATTAGGATCAGTGTAACAATATTGGTCAGAAAGCTTAAATTGTAAATGTACCACCACTGATTAATTTTTTCCAGTGAAAAAAACAACATTGATTTAGATGTAAGAACGGTGACTGAAAACCCATTAGGAAGCGGAGAAAATAGCATAACTATAAAAATCAATGAGTCCGGCAAAATAGAATACAGCAAAAGGAGAAATCATACGTCACACAGACACAGAAGATTGAACTACCATGAAATATAATTGTTGAAGAACAAAATACAAGTCTGTTTTCAATTCAGTGCTGGAAAACGTAGGACAGTATTAACATTTAATAGGAACCCATAGGAAATAAAGATATCTGAAATTGTGATGATCTGTGATAAAGTATTTGAAATCTGAATCTGTTGGGTAGCACTAAAAAAGCTTTTTAAAAAGTTCTTTTTTCCCCCCTGGTTTTTCTGATTATTTTTTCTGATTCTGGACTATAAATGGATTACAGTCCATTTATATGTGATTATATAGTATCTGTTCACAAAAGAAAGTAAAATATTTCTCTGGAAAAAAATAGTTTTAATAATTTATTTTGTACTTCAGAAAGATATATTAATAATTTTCAATAAAGGATCATTTTGGTAATATATTTTTAATTACACATGTGGATATTAATGTTGACATTCTTCATTTCAGCCAATGATTGAGTTTACATGTCATGCTAATCTTTTACTTTTTTTTAACTAAGATATATTGGATAAACCACAATTATCTGGTTCACATACTAACTAAATCATTCAGCATAGAAATCTACCAAAATAGCTAGGATTATACAACACAAAATGAAACAAATCATATCATATCATGGTTTTCTCTAAACCAGGTCTAAATATAATCCAGATTGAAGAGGAAAGCTATTGTATTTAGGCTTCTGGAATGGTCCAGTTTGGCATTCAGCAAGGTTTTTGTTTTCCAGTTTTGATTCACTAACGTACAATTTACACATTAGTTTCTTTCCTGACCTATAAACACTGTGGCATTATTTCTATATTAGTTATAGTTCAATAATATTTAAAAAAACCAATGTGAGAATCTGGCCACTGTGTCTTGCAAAAATAATTAATGGCTTAGTGTGATATGTAAATGCAGCCAACCATGGTTTATTCACTGAACCATGGTTGAGCAATACAAAGTTTAATCAAGGTTCTAGATGTGGCTCTGTGACATTATGTTATATTAAATCTAATATGAATGTTAAGTAATATAATGTCAAAACATAATCAACTGCCAATCAATAGTTTGAGGGTCCTTCTGGATTGATGACTCCTGTTCCAACAGCAGGTAAAAATCATGGCTAGAAGATCTTCTGTAGGAAATTCAAATGATCTTCTGTAGAAAATTAACTCATAACCGCATCACCCCTTGATTAGGCTACTGCAACACCTTCTTTGGGGACTGCCTTAAAGACTACTCAGAATCTACAATTGGTTTAGGATGCAGCAGCCCATTTGGTCACCTGGACGCAATGCTAGAAGCACATAACACCTATTTGCAGGCCCTGCATTGCTTGATTAATATCTGGGTACAGTTTAAAGTGCTGGTTTTGACCTAGATTAGGGGAAATTGGCCTACACTTCTGGTAGTGTTCTGAGACATGAAGGCAGCTGAAGTCAGAAGGAGTGGCTGTTTGGTGATGGCCCCGGTGCTCTAGAATAGTCTGGTAGCATTCAGGAAGACATTAAAAATGAAACTATTTTGGACAGTTTCTTAGCAAGCACTGTACTATCTTTTATTCCTTATTTTTTGTTCTCTTGCTCTTTTTTATTTCATTTTGTTTATATTGCATTTTTTCATTTGGGATTTTATGATTATTTTTTCATTAGTGTTTTAATCCTACCATGGCCGTTTTCTGTTTCTACTATATTATACATCATGCAAGCCACCGAGAATTGATGGATTGTGGTGGGATATAAATATAATAAGCAAATAAATGTGCCTCAGCTATGTAACAAAGATGGGCAAGGCTGATTTGAGCAAACAGTTTTTTAGAAAAAAGCAAATATTAGAAGAGCAGATACCTTCTCCCCAAAGAGGTCCTCACAGTTTGAGACACACCAGTTTAGGATTTGTATCTATAATTATAAGAGAGAAAACGTCCCAGGAGATTACAACTGGGTCAAGCTGAAAATGACAGGCAGGTAGGGAATAAAGTAACTTGAAAGTTTTTGCAAAAAGCTGTTGCCAAAGGCTGGAAAAAAGCAGGCTGTCTTGCTTAACAAATTATTTAGCAATGCATATGTGCAACTTGGCTAACAACGTGTGACAAAAATAACTTTCTGATTTATGCAGCTTAGATGCTCAAAGCATACATAAGGACTATATTTTTTCCTCCAGGTTTAGTAGTTCAGCTGCCAAATCTAGATCACAAAGATACAAAAAACCACTAGGTGGCAGCAAAGAGTTCAGGTTTTATGTCCCTCTTTGCAGCCATCTACTGACAATCCAGACTTTTGCAGCCTACTTGTGACAGCCCTAATAATATATCTTTTTATTGTGGCACATGTTTCTAATCTGCCATCTTCACAAATAAAATATTTTGTGGAATATACATAAGAAGTATGTTTTACATGGTGAAGTTGTGGAATTCTGAAACATTTAATTCTGTTTTAAAATACTGATATCTCATGAGGCTGGGTGGTCGTGTAAAATTTGGGGTGTTGGACCTTGTGAATAGCGTGAATAGCGTTGAATATCATGCACTCACCAGTACCAACTTGCCAGCTCCGAGTCTATGTGGAACGCCATAAAAACCTTGAGGGACAATAGAGTAGTTATAGGATTATGAGATATGGTGGCACTGGTTAGAATTCAGTACTGCAGGCTACTTCTGCTGACTGCTGGCTGACTGCAATTTGGCAGTTCGAATCTCACCAGGCTCAAGGTTGACTCAGCCTTCCATCCTTCTGAGGATTTACTTCTGAGGTAAAATGAGGACCCAAATTGGGGGCAATAGCCTGACTTTGTAAACTGTTTAGAGAGGGCTGTAAAGCCATGTAAAGCGGTACATAAGTCTAAATGCTATTACTATTGCTATGTGTCAGTCTTGCTGGTAAAAGCTTCAGATGCAGTTACATTTATTTAAATCATCCTTGTGAAGAAGAAACTTCAGTTCTCGCTGAGGATTTTTCATGATGGTGAGCCAGACATATAAATGAACTATGCCAAGTCAATGACTCCCATTTTTGTTTCAAAGGCACAGATCAAAGACTAACTTTCTATTCCCACTCTGTAGTGAGTCCATGTTCCTTACACTTGTGCTGTCTTTCAAGATATCAACATTCGAGTGATTTGTGCTTCTCTTCCTCACTTCCTGCCTTCTATTCCAACCTGATGCCTACTTCTTTTATTTGAAGCTTTCGAGCTGCCTCAACAGTGCTGACAGTCACAGCTATTAGACATCCCCATCAATACTTTAAAACATTCTTCTAAGCAAAAAAAAAAAAAAGATGTGCTGGTAAATATAACCCTGGTTGCTAATATAATTGAACAGGCTAATGACAGCACATTGACAAGGCTCAGGTGTGTGACCTAATGATTTATGAGGCATGTTACATTTCCAGGCATCTTGATTTCCATGACTGGGCCACAAACAAGAACAGAGTATAATTTCTGATTCCTTTATTGTTTTAAATGTCTTACCTAGTGCTCATGTCTTGTTACCTCAATAAAAAAAATCATTTTTGAAAATTGATTACCTAGGGAACTGATGTAAGACATGGAATTGATTTTGACTTCATCTTGCCTGGCTAGAAACCAACTGCTAACCAATCTTGACCGGTCTTGAAAAATAAGCAGAATCAGATCTGGTTAATATTTGGAATAAGAAGAGGGTTCAATGATAAGGGAGAGTTTAACACACGCTTTCTCTCTCCCCCTCCCTCCCTCCTTCTCTCTCTCTCTCTCTCCATTTTGTTGCTAAGCAAATTATATCAATGTAGCTGTGAACCAGGGATAAAGGTTCTACTTACCTTTACTACCGGTTTGCAATGGGATCGCGGGCATGCACGAGCGAAGCAAGCATGTGCAAATCACTGATGATGACATCCGGGGCAGTGGGTGGGGCCTCCCACCGGTTTTACTACTGGATCTTGCGAACCGGTCCGAACCGGGGGCAACCGACCTCTGCTGTGAACCCACCATGATGCTAACTTGACTGGAAAGAGGCTTTAATGGTAGGTAAAGAGCTGAAGAAGCTTCTTGGATGAGAAGCGAAATGTCTTCAAAGAAAAAACCAGAAAGTCCAGTTGCTTCTTGAAAAAGCACTTTGGGGTTAATTATAGGTGGTTGTCAATTTATGAGCAGTTGCTTAGTGCCTTCACATTCTGATGTTTTGACAGCCATGACTGCATTTGGATACTCAGCAACCAGCCTGCATTCAAGGCCACTGGCAGCACACCCCAGTCTTGTGACTACATTTTACACCGTTATTGCCAAAAACTGGCATTTACTTCCAGTTTTCAGCAAAACCAACCCCCATTGAAAAATTAGTGACCATGGGGACTGCTACAAAAAAGGTCATAAAAATAGGTTGGTGATGTGGGTGAGCTGTTTTGCGACTGTCATGGTTTATAACCATTATGCAGTACAGCTGTAAATTAATGACTACCTCTATCTGTCTGTCTATCTTGTACAAAAGTGTCTAATTATTTTCACAGGAAAGAAAGCTTTTGGTGAAAAGGCAGTCCTATGAAAATTTCTTGGGAAGAACCAAGGCTATAATGATAACCTAGGTATATGTCACCATCTTAAATGAAAGACATAGGCCAATGGTTCCCATCACAAAATAGGAGGAAATCATGCAAATCAGGGGTGAAATGCTCCTGGTTCGGACCAGCCCTGAGTCAGCCAGCTCCACCTGACCTACTCCCTGAGAAGCTGCCCACGCCACTGCCAGAAGTTTGGGTGCCTTGGCTTCAGATCGCTCCCTCCCTCCCTCACACACACACACACTCACACACACACACACACACACACACACACACAAACAGAGGTTGGAGAGCTTTCTTGCTCTCTCTTTCTCCAAGCGCCCCATGCACAGCTGTTTGAGGAAAAGGAAAAGACAGCTGGGCATGTTTGGCTGCAGGAGGAGGCCCAGATGGAAGGCAGCTTTTTCAGCAGCATCCCCCTCCCCTCTTTGGATCGCCCTGCAAGGGGAGGCTCTGCCTTTGCAGAAACAGGGTGGGCGGTTTGTACGGAGGATTGGCGGGGAGGGATGCGCGGCCCTCCAGGATGAAGAGGAGTGTTGAGGGTATAACTTCCCTCTGCATAGTAGGCAACAGACTGGGCAGCAAAGAGATACGTTGCTGGTTAAACACACAGATACTCACAGACTCTGAACTGTGAAAAAGAAATCATGCTTCCTTGGGAAGAAAAAGCAGCACAGTTCTTGCTAATAACATTTGTTTGGAGTTGGAGTGTTTCGGTAAGATTGTGTTGATGGTTTCATCATGAAATTATTTTACCTATACGAATTTTATTTATTTAATGTTTTGCGCCTTCAAGTCAGGGTTGACTTCTGGTGACTGCCTGGACAAGTCTCTGCAGTGTTTTTTGGGCAAAGCTTTTCAGAAGTGTTTGCCATTGCTTCCTTCTGGCTTTGTGCCTAAGGCAAGACTAGAACTCACTGCTTCCCAATTTCTAGCCTGGTTAACCACTACACCAAACTGGCTTTCTTATCTAAATGTTGTGGATAGCAGCACACATGAGCGAGTGTTTAATTGGCAAAAATCTTTTATGAACTATTTTATAAACACTCTACATAGGAAAAATACTCTGTAAAGAAAGTCCCAGTGTTCTCTGGCCCAGCATAATCTCTTTATTGATAGTTCAGACAGCACAGATTCCTGCACACTTTCTCCAAGAACACATGATAGCCCCAATCTTTTGCATCAGAAGAATATTGACTATGTTTCTTAACATTCTTACTGCCTTCCCCATTGGCCAGGTAGATAGTAACAGGCAGACCAGTCTTAGAACTCGATTCTATAATGAATAGGTTTGCTTTTCCATCTTCTCTTTCTCTCCTGTTCTTTTCCTTGTTGGACACATAGACAAAATGGAGCAGTGCTGACTAGGATCTGTACATAACATTCCATGAACAAACAGTTCCATGTACAGAACTACTGTTTTCAGGCAGTCTGTGTATGTACCAACCAAAACATGTATTTCTGGTGCTTGAACTGCTACAAAGCAGGGTTGATTTATTTCAGGCAGAAGGCAGTAAGGAGAAGAGGGGAGGAGCAGGACAAAAATCAAGGTCTGATAGTAGGGAAGGCAAGGAAGAAGAAAGGAAGGAAGGAAGGAAGGAAGGAAGGAAGGAAGGAAGGAAGGAAGGAAGGAAGGAAGGAAGGAAGGAAGGAAGGAAGGAAGGAAGGAAGGACTCAGGGATGATTTGGGGCAAGCAAACCAGAGAGATCTGATATGCTAAGGTATCAGTAGCAGAAGTGATAGAGGGAAGGAACCCTGAAGATTAAAAGATTGGGGTGGTGGCGGTAGGTTGGTGGGATTGCCAAACTGAAATATTGACCATGGCATGGGGGGAAGTAGGGAAGGGCAGTTGAGGGTAGATGAATAGGTGGCATATGCCTTATTCAGATATCAGCAGAAACTATGGGAAGGGTGGGAAGCAAAAGGAAATATGAGAGGAAAGGGCCACTAGAATATGCTGTACTAGAAGCGGCTGAAGGAAGAAAGAGAGTAGCACACACCCACAATCTCACTATGTCCTTCCATGCAATTTTTTAAAAAAATTGGAAACTCAGAACCATGGTATGTTTTAGCCATAGTTTGTTTGGCAAGACATAGTGGCCACATGCAATGATATAAACCATGATTTATATGGATTTATACTCTATGTTTCATTGGCCAATCACAAATAAATCAGATTCTGTTTTAGCATGATAAGTGAACCCAGTTAGTAAAAAATGGATTGAAGGTATCCATTTTGATTATATTTTCAGAAGAAATAGATGAGACTTACTTAGCAGTCTTTTTCTCTTTGTCTTTATGAATTGGGATGAAAAGGGTCCCTATTACCACGTTGTCCCATATATTCAGCAGTACAGAGAAAATAACAAACATAAATATGTAAATGTGCATTGCCTTAATTGGTCCATCTCAAGTATTGAAAGCAAGGGAGGAGGAATCATATTGTGATTTGAATGGAGAGAGTACAATAAGTTTGTGATAATCTAGATCAGACATGTCAAAATCAAGGCCTGGGGGGGGCGGATCCGGCCCATGGGGTGCTTAGACCTGTCCCTAGAAATAGCAAAGGACTGGCCCCAGGTGACTCTGCCAGCAAAAACGGAACTCGAGTGGGCCATGTGTGAAAACTGGCAAAGGGTGGCAGGAGGCAGTCACAGCTGAAAATGGAGCTCTGGAACCTGTTTTCACTGGCAAAGCTCTTGGGCCACCATAGATGCCTCCAACACGAGTGATGTCAAGCATGGCCACCCTGCCCCCGAGGTCAAACACAACCCTGATGTGGCCCTCAATGAAATTGAGTTTGACAACCCTGATCTAGATTTTACAACTAAATCATTTCCGATCCCAAGGTTGAATTCCAACCCATTCTATTATGCAGTAAGCAATATCAGCTGCAAATGAAAGTCATTTCAAGGCACCTTTCTCATCAAATTCCAGCTACTGTAGGGCATAGTCGTTTTTGTGCTATTCTTTTGCTTCTTCTTTGTTTAAGATGACCTCTTTTGCAGAGTTTTCAATGGAAGAGATGTGTATGTCTCTCTTTTATGGAAGTTTTTTGACCAACTGCCAGCCACTAAACTCTTAAAATATGAAACATTTGTGAACAGATGGATTAAATATAAGCCTGTGCAAGAAACAGTGAGCATATTTTATATCCTAAGGGTCAAAATATCCCATCAAATTTACCTAAGCCATATTTGGTAGGACTTTAAAAGGAATCAGTGCCACCAGATGCTGTCTTTGATCGCTCTGGTTAGAGGCAAAAAGACAGAAGGGTTGGGAAGCAGATATCTCTGAGAGCTTAGTAGTATTTGTGAGGTTTTGACTAACAATCCATAAATGGTTGATTAACTTTTTTTTTCTCATCCACAGTGTCACCCCTGTGTAAGTAATGAAATAATCAAACATACTGAAAATTAGACAGCTGGACCATTTAAATTATCCTATGCATGTTCACTGTAGATTTCATTTTCTGATTTTGTTTCCCTTCAGGTATATTTAGAATAGCAAGGTGCTTTGGCAGTGATCTACTTTGGCAAGTTCTCATATTAAGTAGAATCGTGCTTTACCTCTGCGGGTGGGGTGGAGAGCAGGTGTCACATTCTACCTTTTATGGTTGCAGTATTCATTTTGCTAAAACATTGAAACAGAAACATTTTAGAGCGTTGAAATTCTCTGATGACACATGACAATCATTTGCATGGCCAATGAATGTCAACGTGCCAACCTCTCTGTGTGAGTAATTTGATAAATCCCTAAAATGATCACATCTTCATTTATCATTCTGGCAGCATCATTTTGCCTGCATCATTTAATATGCCATAAAGTAGCCCATTTGGAGGTGAGTCAGCTATGTTATTCTGGCTTTATTTATGTTTTTGTTTATTGTTTATTTCACTAACTGATATCCTGCCCTTCTTCCAATGACTCAAGGTGGATTGTTTGCATGTGCACATCTATATAGACCCCACAACTACAATACAGAGACCGTAAGACATTCACAGTCTTTTTTTTTTTTAAAGGATCCATTGAATATTGTTCCAAAAAGGTAAAAATAATTATTTTTAAATGCGCCTATTTGGAATTTTATTTATTTATTTATTTATTTGTTTGTTTGTTTGTTTGTTTGTTTGTTTGTTTGTTTGTTTGTTTGTTTGATTGATTTATATACCGCCCTACTCCCGAAGGACTCAGGGCAGTGAACAGCCAACAATAAAATCCATACATACAAAATTTAAAAGCAGAATTAAAATCAAATTAAATAGTTTTGGCCCAGACAAATTATAACCCCAATCAATTTAAAACCAATTTTAAAATTTGAATATATAAAATACTAAAAAATATTAAAAATTAAATATTTCCCTTGCTATTTCCAGAAAAGACTAACGCACACTTTAAGCCATAGAATCTTTCCAATCTTTGTGCATTTTCCTTTTGGTCGATTTGCCATTTCAGTTTAACTACAATGGTTAAGCTGAACTTGTGGCAGTGTGTGTATGGGGTGGGGTTGCTCTAGTAGAAAGGGTACAATGAGTATTAAATTGGGTATACATGTAAATTAATTGCAGCTGTTCCTTGGTTGAATGGGATATAAATGGGCCCTGGTGGCTCAGTGGTTAGAATGCAGTATTGTTGGCTAACTCTACCCACTGCCACCTGATTAGCTGGAGGATAACTGCCACGTGCAGCCAAAGGCCCAGGACAAATGGTGTATCAGTGAATGTGCCGGGCCAAAGGGCATGGGGCAGAGGGGTGGAGGCCCATTGGCCAGGACAAAGGACTAGGGGAGGGCCAGCCAAGGAGGAAAGCGGTAGGTAAATGGGTGGAGGCGGAAGCCTGGAGGAGAAGAGTAGGAGCTTGAAGGTCCCATTCCACACTGGAGAATTACCTAGCCTAGAGTTCAACCCTAATGGGGCTCAAGGTTGACTCAGCCCTTTTTTCTGAGGTCAGAAAAAAGAGGACCCATATTGTTGGGGGTGATATGATGACTCTGTAAACTGCCCAGAAAGTGCTGTAAATGTATTATGGGGTGGTATACAGTATAAGTCTAAGTGCTATTGTGAATGCTATAAGCACAAGCTGTCCCCTTGATAAAAGGTAGAATGCTGAGAACTGGCAGTCATCTTGGGGACTTGGTTGCCATTTAGGAGATCGATCCTGTTCTGCTTGCAAGCCCATGTATACGATTCTGGTTTGGGTGCTTCCCTTATACACTTTAAAATAGATATCTTTTAAAGAAACCAGTGTCTCTACTAAACACATGCTGTGATTATTCAATGCCCTGGAAGCAAGGTCAGTGTTTATTGAAAAGTTATACGGGGGAGAAGAGAACTTGGCATGGTAGGACTTAGTAAGGTAGGACCTATTTTATGAGGCTGAGCTTTCATTTAAATTATAAATTTAAATTGTGATGATAAATATTCACAAGCTCAAAACCTGCTGACTTGCTTCAGGTTGTGTGTGAGGGGTGAGGTGGACTTTTATCTCCTACCTCCTTTCCCCAAAATTCAATAGTGAAATTCTCAGAGTTTTGTTGAAATGATTTTAACAATGTTTTTCTGCGAATCCAAACTCTCATTCCATCCAATCTGGATGCTGTCCTTATAACCAAGTCAATAATAAGCTAAAATGACTTCGCTTGCTGAAATACAAGATTTGGATAACATCATATTTCCTTTGTTCTTTTGAGGCTCACAGATCCAATGTTTGTGTTATACTTTCAAAACAAACCTTGTATTGCAATGAAAAATAAAATATGATCCCGCATTCCCAATATTTTAAGAATGTAGAGAGGCCTTAATTTATCATCTATCTCATTGCTCTGTTTTTTATATTTAGTTCTTTATGGCTAAAATGCCCAGATTCCAGCTACTGATCCATGGATTACAGTGATATTTGTTTAAGGAAAGAAATGTTGAAGTTAAGTAGAATTTGCTAAAGTGTAGTCTTGTTCCTAGACATAATTAGCATTATAACCATATCAAAAGAATGGGGCATTCCATGTTTCTGCCCAGGTCTGATTATTTATCAGCAAAGAAGAGAACATTTGTAAAGACAAAATGCAGGACCTTTCAGCATTCAACAATTAGAGACTGTCCCATGGCAACAGTGTCATAAATGTATGGAATTGCTAAGTGCACAATTAATTCAAAATAATCCTCTTTTTCTTCTTTTGTTTCTCAGTCTTTTATTCTCCTAGCCAAGGTGAATCCTACTTGAATGTGGCACATTCAGCACCCCAAAGAATTAACTTAACAAGGGCATTCAGTGGGTAAGTCAGCAACAAAGCAGCAAGGTTTTTCCCTTTGTAGATCCTGCAGAAGTGGAAAACTTTTTTGGCCCGGTGACAGATGTGAAATTTTGAATGCAAGTTATGGGCTTTTAAGCCGTGAAGGAGGAGAGAGTGTTGGCCAAAAAGGTGAAGTTGTTCCGTAGCAATTCCCTAACATCCTAGCAGCTCTCTGCAATTTTTGCTTAATTTGCCTCTATTCCGACAACTCCAATCTGTTAGCAGTTGCCCAAACACAGTTCCCATTTGATGGACTTTTTGATTTTCTGAAAATGCCTCTAGGGTGTAAGTAGCATTATTAGAAATTCAGATTATGGCTGTTTCCTTTTTTTTAAATTAAGAGAATCTGGGGAAAAAATAAAATTAGGGACGGCGGTGGGAGCCAAGGAAAAATTGCTGGACACCCAGGTGGTGTTGCTGCAGCATGCCAAAATGAGATGCAGATTTTATTTAAAGTATTTTTATCTCTTCTTTCCACTGCAAAAGTTCCCAGAGGGATTGCAAAACAAAAATTGCATGCAATTTGTTTTGGCATTTGCTTTAAGAACTGGTACAGTTAGAGAGAGGGAAAAAAAGGTCAAGCGGATAGATGAAGGAAGACTTGCTGTTTTTCAACTTCCTCTAATGCCAGAAGACTATGAAATAGGATCTGAATGGCACCCAAAGTTACTTTTCCAAAAGGCAACTGGACTTTAATTTTTTTTTCTTTGAAAATGTTTCGCTTCTCATCCAAAAACTGAAGAAGCTTCTTGGATGAAAAGCAAAATATTTTCAAAGGGGAAAAAAAACCCAAGAAAGTCCAGTTGCCTTTTGGGAAAGCATCTTTGGGACCAATCATGACCTGGATGATTGAGAATTTCCATAGATATCTGAATAGCACTATTTGTATGATGAAGGCAAGAGATGTCTTGAACTTTCATTCTTGGAGAGATGCAGCTAAACCAGGCATAAACAGGCAGAGGAAGGAAATTTCTCAGACTTTTCTATAACTATAACTTTTCTATAGATAGCAATAAGATCCCATTATCCTTCAGTCTGAATTATTTCAGGAGCAATCTTCTTAATCGTTTGAAATTCACCTTTTGAGAGGCCATCAACCTATTTCAAACTTTTATTTTCGGCCTTATGTTTAGCTAAATGCCATTAGCTCAGCTGGATACATCGGTGAGCCCGGGGGATTGCTTATGACTTTGATCAATTATTTCCACCTAGATGGGGATTGTGTTGTATTGATCTTTCCCTGCCTTTAAAATAAGAACAAAACTGCAGGCTTTCCATCCTTTGTTCATAAGATAATAATGACACGTGTTCGTGATTTAGCAAAGCAGGTACTTGTGGGATCCTTTCAAAACAAAGTGGTAGTATTTTCAAACATCAATATCAACACATTTTAGATAACCCAGAGTATTTCAGCTCAGGAGTCGGTGAAATAAGATCCCACCTAAATGTCAGTTATTAAATATAATTTAAGGACTGATCACAGAATAGAATAAAATATCAGAGTTGGAAAGGAGTTTTTTGGAGATTTTCTAGTCTAATCCTCTGCTCAAGGAGGACACTCTGTCTATACCATTTCAGACAGGTGTCTGTCCAGTCTCTTCTTTAAAGCTTTCAGTAATGGAGCACTCACAACTTCTGAAGGCAAGCCGTTCTATTGGTTGATTGTTCTCACTGTCAGGAAGTTTCTCCTTAATTCCACTTTGCTTCTCACCTTCTTTAGTTTCCATTTGTTTCTTGTCCTGCCTTTGGGTACTTAGGAAAATAGGTTAACTCCCTCTTCTTTGTGGCAGCCCCTCAAATATTGGAACACTGCTATCATGTCACCCCTAGTCCTTCTTTTCACTAGACTAGCCATACCCAATTTCTTCAACCATTCTGCATAGTTTTAGTCTCCAGGCCCCTAATCATCTTTGTTTCTCTTCTCTGCACTTAATAAATGCTTAAATATAAATAATATTAAAAAAATAAATATAATAAATAAATATTAAACATCACATTAACGTAAATGCTTCATCCCTGCAAATCTTCAAGGGGAGAAATTTATTTCAACCAAACTTTGAGCAAAGCAAACTTTGCTTCATCAAGCACCACAAATCACTTGTTTCTAGGAGTTTCTGGATTGCTATGCTTTGCTCAGCTTCATTTATCTCCTTTGGCACCTCACACTTTCCTCTGATGTTGTAATATCCAGAAGAGCTTCTGCATAGGCACAGTGTCTGCATTAAAGCTTCTTCCAAATTTTGCAAGCAATGGAGAAGGCTGAATACATGAATGGTGCATGCATTTCAAGGTCAGCCCTGTGTATCCTTTGATTCTTCTTTCTCCCCCTCAGCTAAAGATCCAACTCAGATGAATATGATACGAATATTGAGTCAGGTGGCTCAGTATTGGCTCAGTTTAAAACATCTTTCTATATTTGAGCATGGCTTCTAATGCACATGAAGGTTTAAGCGCCAAAAGCAGATAGGGAACAGGAAGAGTGACTGGTTATGTGCCATCAAGTTGGTATTTTCTCTCAGTGACTACATAATTCCACCCCCACTCCCATCCAGAAATATCCGGCACCAGCCTAGTCTTTCAGGTCTTCCAACATTGCACCAATGACCACTATAACTGAGTCCATCCACCTTAATATTGGTCATCCTCTTCTTCTCTTCCTTTCATCTTTCCCAGTATTAGAGCCTTTTCTAGAAAGCTGAGTCTTCACATAATATGTCCCAAGTAGAATAATGGAGCCTGGTCATTTGTGCCTGTAATGAGAACCTGGATTTTGTTGTTGTTGATCCATTGGGTGTTATTGTTGTTTTCTTTCACAGTAATCTCAGGACTTTTCCCCAACAACAAAGTTCAAAAGTGTCACTATTCTTTCTATCCTGCTTCTTCAAAGTCCAACATTCACTTCCATAGAGTGTCATAAGGATTACCATGGCTTACACATTTCAGATCTTTGTAGGTATCAACTTATATTTGATTATATCTTTTTCCAAGGATTTCATTGCTACTGTACCAGTCTGCAATGGATTTTTTTGACTGCTGGTTACTTTATTATTGTTAGTCAGTTATAAAAGGCAGAAGCTATCCATCATTTCATATCTTCATTGTCAGTTCTAAGGCTGGGTTGCTGTACCTGTTGTCATTACTTTTATATTTAATCTTTGTCCCATTTTACTATGCTCTTTGACTTTCATTACTCATTTGCAATTTCAGCTATCACAGAATGTCACCAGCATAGCACAGGTTATTGATCTTTCTTCTCCTGATTTTAAAACCAAATTCATCATCTTCTAACCCAGCTATCCAATATACTGTATATTCAGCATATACAGTAGTTTGAATAAATAAAGGAACAGTATGCAGCCTCTCCTTTGGTGTTTCACCATGTTCCTAACTCATACATAGGTTTTACATGAGAAAAATTACATGTTCTGGTATTACTATTTTTGGGCACATTCCACAGCCTGATATGATCAACAAAATCAAATACCTTTCTATAATCAGTGAAGCATATATTGACTTCATGTTGGTATTTTTTGATTTTCCACCTCCAGTATCTTCCTATATTACTGATACTCAGTGTAGATACTTGCTTGCTTTAGCTGAATTGACCTTCACAACTTTCAGGTGACACTCTTGAAATTATATAATCTTAGCATCCATTACCAGCATTCTTTGCTCATTCCTCCAACAAACACCTTCCCATAATAAAGCTCCCATCATTTTGCTTTGTTAATTAGTAAGCCAAAAGATAGCATTGAAAACAGGTTAAATGCTCCTCTGGGAGATATTACCCTTCTCTGAACTAAAATGATTTGATTTATTTATTTCTACATGTATGTGCCACATCCTTGACTTTTTTTCCCCCAACAAGTCAAAAGTGACACTGTATTCCCTCCTTATATTCACCGCAACTGTGGGAGAGGATCAGAGGTGGGTTTCAGCAGGATCTGAACAGTTCTAGAGAATCAGAAGCGGAAATTTTGAGTAGTTCGGAGAACCGGTAAATACCACCTCTGACTGGTCTGGCCTCCATCTATTCTCTGCCTCCAGAGTCTCAGCTGATAGGGAGGAAATGGGGATTTTGTAGTATCTTTCTCCTGCCACACCCACCAAGCCATACCCACCAAGCCATGCCATGCCCAGGAAGCCACACCCACAGAACCGGTAGTAAAAAAATTTGAAACCCACCCCTGGAGAGGATGACTAATTTAAAATAATCCAGTCAACTTCCATGCCAACCTGAATTTGGAGTCACGATCTGACGTTTACTCTATCACTTTATATCACATCAGCTCTCATCACCTGAAGTTACTAAAGATGTTACGCTTACTAAAAATACTATTAATTACACAAGGAAAGCAGGGGAGGCACCAGCTGCTGTCTGGAAGAAAAGTGTGTTATTTTTTAACTGATTTCTTTAATATCAAAATATGTTCTGGCTTCTTAAAAAATAAACAAGAAAGAAAATTCAGCATCCTTTCCTGGAGCAAGGTCTTCTTTCCTAGGGCAGCTCAGTTGAATAACATATCATAACTGTAGATCTCTTCCACTTGATTTAAATCTGAAGAACAAGAAGAGATTATACTTTATCTCTTCATTATAAAGATGTCCAAAGCACCTAAATAAAAAGATGATGATGATGTAGGCATGTGTTTAGAGTATTGGCATCAGCTAGAATAGGGATGTCCAACTGTGGCAACTTTAAGACTTGTGGACTTTAACTCCCAGAATTCCCCAGCCAGCTTGGCTGGCTGAAGAATTCTATGAATTGAAGTTCACAAGACTTAAAGTTGGCAAGTTTAGAGATGTTTGGGCTAGGGGAATAAAAACAGGCACTATGGTGCTTACAACATTGTGATTGAAGTCCTGAATCTTTTTTTTTTTTAAGAGTTTTTATTGAATAAACAAGATTGTTACAATTCAACATTTTCGGTTTGGCTACGTGCAATTATGCTATGTACATTATGTAAATAGTATCGAATAAAATTTATATAATTTAAAATTTAAATATTTAGTATTTATACTTTATTACATTGTCAGTTATAATACATCTTATTACTTTACCTATGTAAGTTGCATAAATAGTTTGATACCGTTTCTATGGTGCTTACAACATTGTGATTGAAGTCCGGAACCTTTTGTATGTGTGCTGATATCATACGCTACAAAAGGGAGGGGTTTCTCTCACAATGCTATGATCTGCCTTTTGATGGTTGTCACACCTGCACACAGATGTTGCTGGTTTGATTAACACCAGATTTTGCTTTCTCAGTGCCAGTTCACCTGCATCTACTTGACAAACATTTCCTCTTGAGAAAAGATCCTTAATTTCATAGCAGGACATACGCTTTCACTACAGAAGTATACATTTGCCATTTCACTGGGGCTGCTAGAGGCTGCATTTCAGCAACATCTGGTAGGCCACTAAGAAGAATGCCTCTGCTTTATGAGTCCAGTCATTGTCAGAGATTGAAAGAATCTGATAGCATTCTTCAGAATGCAAATCCATACAGAACAATGAAGCAGGTTTCATAACCATAGGCTAGTTTACAGGAAATGTATTAAAGGGATAGGCAAAGTGTAGCTTCTCACGAGCTAATTCTACCAGGAAGAGAGTCAAAGAAGATGTACCCCTTGTATGTTGTCTTATGAAGGAAGCACAAGAAAGTGAATTCAGATTAGCAATATCTAATATAGGCAGGCAAAATGATAGGCGAAAGGGAAGATTACAAAATAAATTCTTAACTCTGATTAAACCCTGTTGCCGCCTTGGTGGATCAAGAGATCCTGAAGATTCAGATCTATTGGATCCAAGCTCTTAAAACAAACTCTCAACAGACGTAGAAAATTTCCACCATTATTTGTTTTCACACTGGGATCCATTGGTTAAATTACTATACACTGGTATTAAAAGGGCAAAAGTTCTACTAGAAAAAGAAACTTGCTGTTAGATCGGCGCCGGAAAGAAACGCGACTCAGTTGTTGTCCGTTCAGCACTTTATTGGTATAGGCAAAACGGGCTGCCAGCTGGACTGCCGAGCTTCCTTATATTCGGGTCGGGTGCGCCAGCCGGCCAATGACAGTTCTTTAAACTTCCTGCCGGTGGAATCAACCAATCCCCCGGCAGATGTTCTTATAAGGACATAATACCCCTCCCCTCTTAGTTCTCAATCAATCCATGGCTGACGTAGGTCACGTAGTCACGCAGGTAGGTGGGACGACTAATAGTCCTACCTGACCTGCACGGTTCAGTTCGTTCAACGATGCTGCTCCGGACTGGTCTGGCTCCTGCTTGCTTCCGTCCCCGCGGGTGGACATCCCGGAACTCTGCCATTGAGTGTGCGGGGCCTCGCCTAGCGCCTCTGGCTGGAGTGGACGACCCGCCCCGCGGATGGTGGGGCCCCTCATCCCATCCAGGATGAAGGGTGTTCGGTTCCTGTCGTTCATCTCGTGGTCGGACTGGATAGCTGAACCTTGGTAGGACCCTCGGTTCTTTATTTTCATCTCTGCCTCGGTTCTGGGGACTCTCCCGGGTGGAGGTGACGGGCCACCCCCATGGCTGGGCTCCCGCTGCTGGTGATGGTTGTAGATGCCCCGGCTGGGCCGGGAGGTGCTGGCCTACCCTGTTGGGGACGGGTAGGACTCCTCTGCTGGGGTGTTGTAGTCCTCCCCTGCTGGAACGATGTGGGTCCCCCTCACCATTGTGGTGTAGGTCGACCATGCCGGGGTGGCGGTGGTCGACCCTTCCGGGCTGGTGTTGGCTCGCTGGGTTGAGTTGTCGCCGGTCTACCCCGTCGCTGTGGTGTAGGTCTCCCTCGCCGGGGTGGCGGAGGATGACCCTGCCAGGTTGGTGTTGGCTCGCCAGGTCGGGTTGTCTCCGGTCTACCCCGTCACTGTGATGGAGGTCCCATCCACTGGGGGGTCGCCGGTCATCGTTGCCGGAGGGCTGTCGGCTCGTCCCGCTGGCTTGGTACCGGTCTACCGCGTCTTCTTCGCCATGGTGTTGGTAGTCCCCTGCACCGGGAGAGTGTCAGCCTACCCTGTCGGGGTGGGGCAGACCTTCCTCCATGGGGTGTTGTAGGACTACCTCGTCTGGGTGTGGCAGGCCTACCTCATCGGGGTATGGCAAGTCTACCTCGTCGGGGTGTGGCAGGCCTAGCTCATCAGGGGTGGCAGGCCTAGCTCATCGGGGTGGTTTTCCTCGACTTCCCTCCACCTTTTACGGAGCTGGTCGATGTGCCATCTGCATGATCGTCCAGTGTCCAGCTCCACCTCGTATGATCTTGGACCGGTCACTCTCCCAATTCGGCCTTTGACCCATTTCGGTGGACCCTGGAAGTTCAGTGCGAACACCAGGTCTCCGCTAGCGAAGCTTCGCGCCGGCGGTGGGTTGGTCGGCTTGTCTTTCGGGTTATACTGGGGATGAAGCCAATCTAGCGGTGAGCGGAGACTTCTCCCCATCAGAAGTTCTGGCAGGCTTTTCTTGGTGGTCACGTGGGGTGTGATGTGTTGGGCCAACAGGAACTTGTCAATTTGTTCTTGCCAATCTCCTGTGCCCATCTTGATGAGCGTGTCCTTTGTGAGCCGCACTATTTTCTCTACCTGCCCGTTTCCCACCGGTCTGTATGGGGCGATGAGAGCATGCCTGATGCCCTGTTCTGCCAGGAAGTCTTCCATTGCCTTTGCCGTGAGTTGCGGGCCGTTGTCGGAGACCAGGATGTCTGGTAGGCCATGGGTGGCGAACAACCGGCGGAGTGCCTTGATGGTGGCATCTGTTGTGGTGGACAGCATCACTATTACCTCCAGCCATTTCAAGAATGCATCCACCCAATGAGGAGAAATTCCCATTCATGGGCCCTGCGAAGTCGATGTGTATCCTCTACCATGGGCTGCTGGGCTTTCCCACTCCATCAGCTGGGCTTGCGGTGGCGCCGGTCACGATGCTTGGCACGGGTCACATCTGGCAATCCACGCTTCTATGTCCTTGTCTTATGTGGGCCACCAGACGTAGCTCCGTGCCAATGCCTTCATTCGGACTATGCCTGGATGGCTGCTATGCAGGGTCTCCAATGTCTTTCGCTGTAGGGTGTCGGGAATCACCACCCTGTCACCCCAGAGGAGGCAGCCTTTCATTGCGGACAGTTCTTGCTGCCTCCGTACGAAGGGGGTGAAGTCTTCGCCCAGTCTCTCCATCGGCCATTCCCTCAAAATCCAGGACAGCACTTGCTTCAGGGTTTTGTTCCTCAGGGTGTGGCTTGCCACCGTGGTGGATGATACCGGGCACATCTGGTCATCATCGATGTGGTAGAGGCCAAGGGTGGGTGCCGGGTCTATCACAGGTTCTTGCACCGGGCATCTGCTGAGGGTGTCTGCATTGCATATGTTCTTACCGGGTCGGTGGGTCAGGATGTAGGAGTACCCGGAGAGGAAGATGGCCCAGCATGTCATCTTGGGCGACATGTAAGCAGGCGTTGGCTTGTCCCCTGCGAGCAGTCCCAGCAATGGTTTGTGGTTGGTAATGATTGTAAAAGTCCTTCCATATAGATACTCATGGAAACGCTTTATACCAGCTATGATGGCAAGGGCTTCTTTGTCCAGCTGGCTATAATTGCGCTCCGCTGATGACATGGTCTTGGAAAAGTAAGCTATGGGGGCTTCGGAGCCGTTGGGCAGCTGATGGCTGAGAACTGCCCTGACTCCATACGGTGAGGCATCGCAAGTCAGGGACAGTGGAAGCGACTCATGATATTGCATGGGAACACTGTCGGAGGAGAGGAGTCTTTTGATCTTCCGGAAGGCTGCCTCTTCTTCTTCTCCCCACTTCCAAGGAACCGCCTTGCCTAGGAGATGGTGGAGTGGCTCAACAACGGTGGCTTTCTGTTTCAAAAAGACACTGTAAAAATTCAGCAGTCCCAAGAAAGCCTGAAGCTCTGTTTTGGTTTTGGGGGCTGGAGCTTCGTGTATAGCCCTAACTTTGCTTTTGGTGGGGTGGATGCTCTTGCTATCAATTAGATAGCCCAGGAACTCAATATCCTGGACTCCAATAACGCATTTGTCCCTTCTGACTCTTAATCCCTTCGCCTGGAACTGCTGCAGGGCAATCCTGAGCCGTTCCATTAGTTGGGATTCTGAGTCTCCAGAGACTAATACGTCGTCAAAATACGGCACCACCCCTGGAATGCCTTGGAGAAGGTGTTCCATCATTGATTGGAATATTCCCGGGGCAGCATTGACTCCAAATTGGAGATGGTTGCATTTAAATGTGCCTCTATGCGTGACAATGGTTTGTGCCTCCGCAGTCTTTTCATCTACTGGCAGTTGCTGATAAGCCTGGGCCAGGTCCAGTTTTGCGAATATGGTCCCGCTGCCAAGTGAATGCAACAGATGTTGCACCACTGGTACGGGATATGCGCTCTGCTGAAGTGCCCTGCTAATGGTGCACTTATAATTGGCACAGATGCACACAGATCTATCATGCTTCATGGGGGTCACAATGGGGGTCTCCCATGCTGCATGATCAATTGGTTCCAGAATGCCCTGGGCAATTAATTTGTCTAGCTGGGCATCCACTTTAGGCCGGAGGGCAAACGGAACTCTGCGGGGCTTAAGCCGAATAGGAACAATTTTCAGATCTAAATTGAAAAAAATGGGTTTCCCCAAAAATTTACTTAAGCTCCCATCGAAGACGTCCTTGAAGTCCTCTAGGAGCTGGTCGAGTGTATTCTGCCTGATTTGATTGATGCCGCCAATTGTGAGCCCTAGGGGCTTGAACCACTCCACGCCTAGCAGGATTGGACGGGCTTCCTTCACTACAGCGATGGGAAGGTCCCCTGTGAAATCTTTGAATTGCACCCTGATGTGGGTCCTTCCCAGGATCCCGATGGGATGCCCCCCAAAATCCACCAGCCATGCTTTAGTGGCTCAAGTTGCTTCTTGGATAGCCGCAGCTTGAGTCTTTTAAGCTGGTCCCAGGCTATAATCGAGTAAGGCGATCCTGAGTCAATTTCCATGGGGCATGGTGCCCCTTCCATGTGGATGGTCACGTGGAACTTGTTGGATCCCTTGGCAGTAGCATGTGCTATGGTCGTTTGATGGATCCCTCTGCTCTTTGTGTGGCTGTCTCCATCTTGCCATGGGTATTGGGACCATTTGGATGACCTCTGGTATTCGCGGTCTGTGGCTCTGGGAGTCTCCAAACTTGGTTCTGCTGCTCTGCAGGCTTCAGCAATGTGGCCCTTTCTCCTGCAGCGTCTGCAGGTCGCATCCCGCCAGCGACATCTGGCGCATGGATGGTCCCTGTTGCAGCTGGCACAGCATTCCTCCCGGCCGCCATCTTGGGGTTTTTCCCGCCTTTGGGGTCTTGTGACCTTGTGGATGGCCATTTCCAAATCGGATTCAGGCCCAGTGGAGGTCTCGTCCGAAGATGGTTGGAGATCCCTGTGGACCTTGTGGATCCCCTTGGATCTCCTCATTGCTGCTGCTGCCCTGTCGGATGATTCGGCAGCTGTGGCCTCTTCGATCACATCTTTCAGGGACACTTTCTTTTGGCTGAGGAGCTTCTTTTGGACTGTGCTGTCCCTCATGCCGAAGACTATTCGGTCCCTCAGCTGAACGTCCACATTCTCGAACTCACAGCTGTCTGCGATCTTCCGGAGTGCTGAAAGGAAGTCTTTGAATGACTCTCCGTCATGCTGGTTGCGCTGATGGAAGTCGAAACGGTTGGCTAGTGGCATGCTCGATGGGGCATAGTATTCCTGGAGTACTTCTTGCAGCTCGGACCACAGCATCGGCTCGATGTCTCTCAGTGCCACAAGGTCCATGGCCATTTCCAGGACCCCCGAGCTGCAGTGAGCCAGAAAGAGGGCTCTCTTTCTGTTATCATCCAGATCGGTGAATCTGCTGCCCATCAGGAATTGTCTGAATCGGACCATGAATGACTTCCATTTCTCCTGGTTCGGGTCAAATGGAGCCATCAAGATCTGAGGTCCGGCCATGGTTCAGTGATTCAGCTCTGGGGTTCCGCTTAGTGATTCAGCTCTTTCTGGATAGAGGTGGCGATCGTGCCTGCTGCTCTGCTGTCGGTTCTTTGCTCGTCCTTCATCACCAGTGTTAGATCGACGCCGGAAAGAAACGCCACTCAGCTGTTGTCGGTTCAGCACTTTATTGGTATAGGCAAAACAGGCTGCCGGCTGGACTGCCGAGCCTCCTTATATTCGGCTCGGGCACGCCAGCTGGCCAATGACAGTTGTTTATACTTCCCGCCAGTGGAATCAACCAATCCCCCAGCGGATGACCTTATAAGGACATAACACTTGCAATCCAAAGTTTTTATTTTGTTTCAGCAGAACAAGAGCATATATATATTTCAAAATGCTGATAAAGCTATATAAAAAGAATGAAAATGTAATAACCAAATTATGCATTACTCTTTGCACAAAACAAGGATTTATTTCCTTTGGGGTAAACATTCAAGAGTAATTCTCACAGTTCAGATTGTCTACAAGGCCTTAATTCCATAGTGATGTTACTTTCTCTGTCCAGGAAGACTAATAAGTATAAGCTATTTTGTCTGTTACTTTTGAGCGACTTCAAGTAATTCCAAAACAGAGTCATGCAGTGTAACCTAATATACAATTAGCATCTGTTGGGTGGCTTAGTCTTCTGGCACATCTCCAGCTTCTGCTAAGGATCTTAGCATGAAATAAGCCAAACCAATTTGTCTAGGCTCTTCAGTAAGGTGATGGCAGCTTGCAAGGCATTAAAACAATTATATGTATTTATGCAAACAGCATTACCTACAGCTCGTAAAAGGAGCATTTTGTTACATAGCAAAATAGTCCAATGTACAGAAAAGAAGAGAAATTAGGCTGAAAAGCCACTTGCAAGCAAGTCTGTACATTCATTCCCTTATTTTAAAATTGATCGGTAATTTTCTTTGAGGAATGCACTTAACATAATGACAAGGCTTAATTTTGATAAGATACGTTTCTCTTTCAGGAGGATTTATATTGAGATTGGTAAAAATTGTTATCAACTGCCTAAGTAGCTTGTTTTGTTTTATAAAATTATAGCCAGAGCTGATGGGAAATAAAAGAAAGATAAAAACATTTGAGTGCAATTGTTTTGCTTCCTGGGAAATGTTGCACATGATTTTTTTCTCAATGTCTAGTTTTCCTAACAATATGTTCTATCTTTATGGTCCTTCCTTTGCATATCATCCATCATACCAAAGCATATTCCCCAAACTCTTAATCCATCAGCCAGCTTGTAGGTGTTCTGTCCCCGTCTCACACACACATACAAACAGTCAGCCAGGAGTTAATAAAACCAGCAGGCAGGAATTCCTTTGAGATAACAGAATTGGCAGCAACCCAGTAGCTGCCTGCCAAAGACTTTACTCACAAAGGGAGGTTTTTATGATACACCAAAATAAGTCCACAAAGCCAAAGAATTGTCAAGTCCAGTCCACAATAAATCCAAGGAGGGCATATAACGAAGTTCCAGAAATGCAGTATGACTTGCTAGCTTTTCAGTTTTGTCCATCACAAGGCCTGAATGGCCACCATACCCCCTTTTATCCCCTGTGGGGTGTGGTCCAGTGACTCAGCTTAATCTCTGGCACACCTCCTTCTCTGCTACGTGCGCTTGTCTTTCCGACGTTGTCGGGGATCCAGCCAAGACTCATCTCTGTCGCTGTCTAACTGCAGCTGCTCGGAAGTGCCTGGCTCCTGGCCTATCTCTTGGCCTTCAGAGGACACCTGAGGCATTGCCAGAGAGGAGGGTCCTGGAGAGGGAGGCCTTACCAACTCCTCTCCTTCACTTTCGGAGTCTTCTTCCTCTGATAAGACGGGCTTGGGGGTCAGAGTCATAACAGTAGGGTCATTGTTACAGCAATGTCTGAGTCTCTGGGCAACCTGGGTTTGCAGGGGCATAAAATGACAATCCAGAGAACAATAGTTGACTGCCTGCACCCAAAGCCAATATCCCTACCCAGATAGTTTATGGACATGCTTGGCCCAATGAAGATGCTACTTGCTCATCACATCATGCTTTCTCACTTCTCTTCTTCTTAAGAAATTTTTAAAAAGTTGCCATGTTAGTGGAAGAAAATGTTGCTTATGTAAAACATGGCCATCTTTAAATATTAGTTTATTCTAAAATAGTGTTATATCATATTCATTAGATGAAGATATCTGGTTATTTAACCCAACTGGCAGACTTCTAGCTTTAAAGGGTCTATGTTCTTTTCTTACAGGGGCTAATATAAATATTATGCAACCTATAAAGCCAGCAGAAACATCTAAGCTTATAGGTTGTCACAGATTTTTAAATTTATTTTTTAATTGTGAAAGGAGCCTTTTTCAATCTAGGTCCGTGATGGCGAACCTATGGCACATGTACCACAGGTGGTGCGCAGAGCCATATTGGTGGGCACGCAAGCATTGCCTTCGTTCTGCTCCAATGCGCACATGTGTGCCGACCAGCTGATTTTCAGGCCTTCCAGGCCCACCAGAAGTCAGGAAACAGGCTGTTTCTGGCCTCCGAAGGGCCTCTGGGGGGTTGGGAAGGCCCATTTTTCACTCTCCCCAGACTCCAGAGGCTTTCTAGGAGCCTGGGAAGGGCGAAAACAGCCTTCTCCCCCCCACCCAGAGACCCTCCAGAGGCTGGAAACAGCTCGTTTGCCAACTTCTGCTGGGACCAGAAGGCCCGTTTTTGCTCTCCCCAGGCTCCTAGAAAGCAAATGGGCCATTTCCGGCCGCTGAAGGGCCTCCAGAAGGATAGGGAAGGGCGTTTTCGCCCTCCCCTCCCTCTGGAGCCTGGAGAGGACAAAAAATGGGCCTACCAGGCCCACCGTGCCATTGCGTGCCAAAAGTGGGGTGGGAGCATGGAGGTTGTGGGCGCAGGCGCGGGGGGCAGGGCGCATTGAATTATGGGTGTGGGCACACATGCACAAACCCCCTCCCCCTCGCATTGCCCCCACTTTTGGCACGCGATGACAAAAAGGTTAGCCATCACTGATCTAGGTTTTTACAGAGGGTTTGGGGCATCCACACTGCTGAGAACACTGAGAAGATAAGACCCAAATTGACTAGTTAGTAGGGGGGTTCAGAAGGCATCATCTTGATGAAAGTTAGCGTGCAAGATAGATTTCCAGCAAATGCATCTCCATGAAGGTGAAAAAAAATCTGGACCTGCTGAAAGCTTAAATATCAGAGTCAAGAATCAACTTTATTTTGTAAATTAGTGCTTGCCAATAAGGTGTCCACCCAGATCAACTCATTGGCCTGCAAACTCTAGATCAGGGGTGTCAAACTGGCGGCCCGCAGGCCAGATGAGTCATGCATAGGCCACGCCCACTGCGACTCCGGGAATGGGGAAATGTCGCAAAATATCACATGATGCTGCAAGTTTGACACCCAGACTGCTGAAACTGACAAGGAGAATTTTTTTCCCCCATCTATATAATCTCCAAACTGAAGCACCTATTTTGCAGCTGCTGGACATAATAGGTTAACTATATTTATGTAGTTAAAGTCATGGCTCGCTGGATCTTAATTTCATCAAGTACTGAAGTAACTGAATGTCAATAAATATTTTTAATATTTATGTTTTAATACATAGGTTTAAAGAACCATATCAACAATAGATTATGAAAAATGAAAACAGAATTATCCTCTATATTAGTAGCTCTTATGCCTTTATCGTTAGTCATTCTCATTCCATGTAGACGAAATAATTTCAAATGCAATATCAGTAGGTGTATTTTAAAAAATTTCACTGCAATCAGTGTTATAGGAAAAAATAATATCTCATCACTGTTCAGATTTATGAGCAGACAAATTACTGAGAGTTTCTTTATGATTACACCGTTATTATTTCAATGGATTCTCCAATCTACTTTTCACTTAGGATATATATATGTCTTCTTAAGTTTTCGCGGTTGTGCATATGCAAAAAATTAAAATCTCGGGTGTTTTCCCGCGTCATTATAAATAAATTGGTTAAAATATTTAAAATCCTAGTTAAAATCCCAGCTTAAAATCTTCTAAAATTCCCTACAGAGCACTCTGCAAGGTCCTTTAAAACCTCAGCTAAAATCCTACCAGTGACTTTAAAAGTTTTTCTTAAAGCAACATTTCGACAGGCTCACACCCTGTCATCTTCAGGCTCTGTTTCATGTAGAAGCTATGGGTTCTCTGTTGCGGGGCGGAGCTGTCGCTTATCTATATTTGCTGCTGCTGACATATGCTGGCTAGCCTGCAACTCTGTGTTCTGATTGGAGGACAACAGTTTTTCTTCCTGCTTCCTCCTCCTAGCTACTTGGCTTCGTGTTACAGGCCCAGCTTTCTCAGATTCTCTATTATTATCTGTCTGCTGTAGAGGGGAAAGGATTCTGGTAGGCATCCCAGCACCCTTGATTGTTAGTTGAGATCTCAGCCTGTCTTCTGGCTCGATCCTCTCTCTCTCCCTATTGCTAGCCACCCTCTGCAAAGAGGGAAGAATTCTGGCAGGCCTTACAACACCACTGGTTGCTTGTTGGAATCTCTGCCTCTCTTCTGATGTTAGCACTCGAGTTTCTCTCAGTGCAGGTCCCCAAATTTTTTGCATATATAAATGAAATATATATATTTCATTTATTCTATTCCACACACCTCTTTTTTCATAGTTATTGAGTGTATTACACTGTTACTAGTATGTATCATTATAAACATTGGACCAAAAAATTGGCTTTTAATAAAATTACTAAAGTATCTTGAAAACGTAAAATGACATTAACAAGTTAGGAATAATGGAGTTCATTTTTAAAAAAGAAAGATAAATCCTGAAAATTAAATAAAATATAAGCCTATAATTACAGGTAGTCCTCGACTTACAACAGCTTGTTTAGTGACCGTTCAAAGTTGCAAAAGCACTGAAAAAAAGTGACTTCTGACTGTTTTTCACAGTAACAACATTTGCAGCATCCCCATGATTATGTGATCAAAATTCAGATGCTTGGTAACTGGTTCATATTTATACCTGTTGCTGTGTCCTAAGGTCAGTGGTGAGTTGTCCCCAGTTCGCACCGGTTCTATAGAACTGGTAGTAAAACTGGTGGGAGGCTTCGCCCACCGACCCCGACATCATCAAAATGCCTCTGCACATGCGCAGAAGAGCGCGCGAACAAGTGAAGCGAGTGCAGCCAGCACTCTAGTCGGACAGCGAGGAGGCTGAAGAAGATGTGGTGCCAGAAGCAGGGATTCAGCCAGGGCCTTCAGAACCTCCAGAGGCTCCTTTAAGTGAGGAGGATGAAGTGGAGGAGCCTCTTCTCAATGCACGAACATGCAGAGCTGCCAAAAGGCAGAAGTGGTTACTCAGGAGGAGGTCTCCTCGAGAGTAAGGTTTGGGGCTAATTGGCCACTTCCTTAGCCTATTTAAGTTTGCACACAGCTTGTAAAAAGCTGCAGGAAACAATGTGTGTTCGTCCGTTTGTTCGCTGATCATTGAGTTTGAATTTTCTCTGCAAACCTGGCTTCTGGGCTTTCTGCCAACTCTAGTAAGACTCTATCTTATCTGTGGAATTTCTGGCAGGTTTTTTTTTTTTACTTTGATTTATATGCCGCCCTTCTCCGGAGACTCAGGGCGGCTTACAATGCGCTAAGCAATTGTTAAGAATTTTTTATTAACAGCCTGCATTTGCAAAAGACTGTGTTTTGAAGTAAACTGAGTTTTGTTCGGAGTTTGTGTGTGCTTCATTTTTTGAGATCCGTAGCTGGGGCTGTGAACCAGTAGTAAAGGTAAGTAGAACCCACCCCTGCCTAAGGTCATGTAATTACCTTTTGCAACCTTCTGACAAGCAAAGTCAATGTAGAAGTCACAGTCACTTAACAGTCATGGTACTAACTTATCAACTGCAGAGATTCACTTAACAATTGAGACAAGAAAGGTCATAAAATGGGGCAAAACTCACTTAACAAATGTATCACTTAACAACAACAAAAATGGGCTCAACTGTGATCCTAAATTAAGGACTACCTGTATTGGTTGATATTAGCTGCGCTCAATCACATTATTAAATCATTCTGATCAATCAAACAATTGTTATAATGGTCGCAGACTAGCATTGCATTATTAAACCATTCTAATTATTTTGTTTCTGGGCATCATAGTTTGTACAACGGGGTTTGTCTCTTAGCACTATGTATGAATACAGCCAACGCTGGTTTATTTAACAAGTTTGGCAGGAAGCACGACACCAGTCATTGCATTAAAAATTTACCAGAGTACTTTTTCAAGCCTACATTGCTGAAGTCAGGAATTCAAAATAACTATCTAAGACTGAATATACGCGTCAGATTTTTCTCTGTGCAGTAGCTTGTTTTTGTGAAAATATAATTCTTGCTTTTCTCAATTCATTTATGAAGAAATTTGCAAATGTTGGAAAGTGTCTATAAATATACTGTTGCATTGCAGTAGTGAACCTGTAAAGCCCCAGACCTGTTAAACTGAAGAATCTATCAGAAAAAAAGGATGAAAATTCTAACTTGGCTCTAGATACATGGCTGACTACCTAGACTTGTTTTAATTAAGTATTTCAAAATTCTTTCCTTGTATGGATGACACCGTCAATTCCAAATTGTCTTTGTTACGATATTTTCAGGATCAGACTCAATAAATAAGTTGAGAATTATAAATTCAAATAAATCACTGTTTATTTACATAAGGCATTCTATATTCACTGAATATTCACAGATAGAAGCACAGAATGGACGTATGCAGCTCCTTATATATACAATGGGTGGAGCTAGATATGGGAGTGGTGAAATATGAATACATTAAGAGGTGAAGAATAAGTTAACCCCTGATACCCTGTTCATGTACTATTTACATAATGGAGAATAAGGCATTTACTTGTGACAAATCCCCCTCTAAATGCCGATTCGATATATTACAACAATTACAATCAGATTCAGAACAATATAAGACATGTAATTTAGAAGTCAAGTATTTATGTTGCTTAGACGGCAAAGGCTTTGTTAATATGTCAGCTATTTGCTCTGATGTTTCGCAATGAACTGCTTTGATAAATCCATCTTGAGATAATTGTCTCACATGTTTAAACTTTATATCTATATGTCTGGACCTTTGTCCAATAGCATCAGACCTAGATATTTCGATAGCAGCTTTATTGTCTTCATGCATAATAAAAGGCAAAATGGGTTTCTTCCAAATATCAGAAAGTAAATCGTTAAACCATACAAGGTTATTTGCTGCCTTAGATAGACAAACATATTCTGCCTCTGTTGTTGAAGTGGCTACTAGATCTTGTTTGCCAGTATACCAGTAAACTGGACAACCATTAAGGAAGAATAAATAACCAGATGTGCTTTTTCTACATGAGGTATCGCCAGCCCAATCCACATCGGCATAACATGTGAGGATGGGCTCTTTGACAGTATTAGGTTCCAATAACAAACAGAAGTCTAAACTATTCTTCAAGTACCTTAATATCCTTTTGACAGCTTCCCAATGGTATATTGATGGTTTGCTAACGTGTCTGGACAATAAGTTGAGAGGCAAAGCAATATCAGGTCTAGTCCAATTGGAGATATAAAGAAGTGAACCTATGACTGACCTGTAAAATGTATTGTCTTTGAATTCAGGGGATGATTCGTCTGTATTCTTCAAAAAATCAGTTTGCATTGGAGTATCACAGGGCTTAGCATTACTTAAATTACATTTATTCAAGAGCTCTATGATTTTGTCCTTTTGAGAAAGCTTAAATCCTCTTCTGGTTTTACTGATTTGAACACCAAGATACTTATTTACTTTACCCAAAGATTTCAATGAAAAATGTTCATTCAGTTTTGTTACAAATGCTTCTCTCCTCTCATTATGTTTACCTATGTACAAAATATCATCCACATAGATCAATATAAATTCTAGGGAATCATCCTCTTTTTTGACAAAGAAACAATTATCAGCAGTAGTGGCATTGAAATTCATAGTTTTGAGTACTTTTACTAAACAATCATACCATTGTTTACCAGATTGTTTCAACCCGTATAAACTTTTATTTAGTAACCAAGTTTCATTTTTGTTTGTGTATTGACTGTGGGGTGCCCTTACATATATTTCTTTATCTAATTTTGCATGTAAATACGCAGTCTGTATGTCGTATTGGAACACATCGAGGTTGAGTGCTGATGCTATAACCAGAGCTGTCTTGACACTCTCTGTTCTTACTGTGGGGGAGTATGTATCTGTATAATCCTCGGGATATTTCTGTGCATAACCTTGTGCAACTAATCTAGCTTTGTATAGAGTATTGCCTCTCTCTAAATTTTTAATTTTATATATCCACCTAGTGCCAATGATGGTTTTGTCCTTTGGTGCAATTGTAGGTGTGAATACATTTAGCCCTCGTAAACTATCCATCTCTTTAGTCATGGCTGATTCCCATTTTTTCTTTTCTTCAGGAGGAAGTTTTAACACTTCCTCATATGTGTTAGGTGTTGGTGATTCTCCATCCATATACATTACATAATCTTTGTATTTGTTTGGCACTTGGTTTCTGCTACTTCTGATTGCTCTTTCTGGTTTAGTATCATTGTCATGTAAATACCTTGCTTCCTTTTTAGTTAATGAATCTGTTCTTATTTTGTGTTGACTGTTTGTCCATGTTTTGATTTTATTTTTATGCGTGTTGTTACTATGTTCTTCTCTATTCCTTTTTTCTTGGTGTTTAGTGCCTGGGTTGGTGTTTGGGAATATTTCATTAAGATGTATTCTAGACCAGTTGGCCTGTTCATGGAACACAGCTGTTCTGGAAACTATAAATTTGTTATTACTATCGATAAACCTGTATCCTTTTGTACCTGTCTCGTATCCCATGAATCTAAGTCTTCTGGATACGTTCTCACCTTTGCGCCTTAATTGTTTAGGTATGTGTACGTCTGCAGTGACTCCAAATATGTGCATGTGTGCTAGTTTTGGTTTCCTGTTATACATTGCTTCATACGGTGTCTTATCTACAATACTGGACCAAGTTCTGTTTTGTGTGTAATTAGAATATTGTAGGGCTTCTGACCAGAATTGTTTACCTAAGCCAGCATCCTCTAATGTGCATCTAATCATGGTTTGTAATGTTGAGTTCTTTCTCTCTACCACTCCGTTCTGGAATGCGGAAAATGGGCTAGATGTGTAATGTAACATTCCTTTGTCTTTTAGCCATTGGGAGAATTCCTTAGACATGAATTCACATCCCCTATCTGTCATGATTTGTTTTATTTTAATATTGTGTTGTGTTTCTATACGTTTGTAAAACTCCTTAAATTTCTGAAAGGTTTCATCTTTATGTTTTAATGTGTAAACAAATCCGTAATGGCTATAATCATCCACAATGGTTAGAAAGTAACATTTTTTATAAGTAATTGATGGTGTTAATGGACCAACTAGATCCATGTGTACCAAATCAAAAATTTTGTTAGTTGATCTCGTTGACTTTCTAGGTCTGGGACTAGTTTTGAGTTTTGTAGATTTACATACTGAGCATTCCAAATAGTTTTCACAATTTTTTATTTTAACACCTTCTGCATGTTCAGTCATCTTTTGCACTACAGGAAAACTGGCATGTCCTAATTTCCTATGTAAGACATGAGCACACTCATCATGAATTGGTTTACCTATTTTAGGTTTTTTTTCATTGTGTGTATCTTTGTGATTATGAGTTACTTCATGTTCCTCATTGTCACTGTTACTATTGTCTCCATTATCTATTTCATTGTCATCTTCCATATTTGAATCAATGTTGTTTAACCATTTCTCCTTTGTCATTAAATAAGGTAGACCTCCTTTGATTATTACTGTGCCTATGTTTGTTCTGTTTTTCTCTAATGTTGCCTTTCCTTTTGAGAACACAATGTTAATATCAGAATCTCTGCTTAGTTTTATTGCACTAAGTATGTTATGAGGTATCTCAGGTATTAGTAATACCCCCTCTACTTTTCCTAGGCCAGGTAAGATTACATTCCCTCTACCTATTACTTGAACCTTTCCTTGATTAGCTACTTTGATTACAAATTTATCTTCTACAAAAGAAGATAATATATTTTTATTATTTGTAGTGTGATTGGTTGCTCCAGAATCAATAAGCCAATTGTTGTTCTCTGTTTGTTGTATGTTAATGTTGTCATGTTTGTTTAGCCCATTCAGTGAGCCAGACTTTCTATCCTTTGAATTATCTCTGCCCCCTCTATGTTCTCTATATTTGGGTGGACTTCTATATCTATGTCTATCAATGAAAGGTTGTCTGTTGTTGTACCTATTTCTATATTCTGACCTATGTCTTTCTCTTAGAATTTTAGGACAATCCCTCCTATTATGTTCTCTGGACCCACAATTGTGGCATCCAAATGGTTCATGATATCTTTCTTGAAATGCTACCTTTTTATATTGTTTGTGTTCTATGTGGTTGTTATAACGACTCCTTCTTGAATTGTCTTCAGCTATTAACTTGTTAGATAGACTTTCTATGGATAAGTATCCTAGATTGATTGTGTCTAAATGTGACATATAATTATCCCATGATGGGTCAAGTGAGTTGATGATAACACTTTTCATCGTTTGATCTGAAATTACTTCCCCCCTTAAGTGCAGTTCTGCTCTAATTTTGTTTAAAGATATTAAATGTTCACTTATGGTAACCCCTGGCTTTATCCTAGAAGAGAAGAAATCTTTAGACATTCTTGTGGTAGTGGCTACACTTTCACTGTGAAATAAATTAAACATGCATTGAATAATTTCTGAGACAGTCAGATTTTGCTTAATACTGTGATACATGGCAGGAGATACACTGGAAATCAATAAGAAGAATGCTCTATGGTGTAGGCAATCTAACTTTAGAGTCCAAGGTCTTTTTGGGGGGTTAGTAATAAAAAAGAGTAAATTTTCTTTCATAAAGACAACCTGGAGCTGCTGATACCATTCTTGCAAATTAATGCCATCTATTCTCAGCTTTGGGAAGTCATTGGGTAAATTCCCAACATTGTTGGGTCCATTACTTACAACAGGAGGTAGTCCGTGGTCTTGCAAATGATGAAAGTTGCAAAACGGCGTGGGGATGCTCGCGACGAGTTTGCATGATTCTCTCCGCATCTCATGTCTTCCGAAGTTGTCTGCGTAGTCTTGCGCATGCGCGTTGCTCATTTCGTTCCTGAAGTCATCGTGAGAGGTTCTCGCTGCTGCAGCTCCCTCGCTTTGTTCTTCTTCCGATGAATCAGTCTCCGGCTCGATCTTTGGAGTCCTGGTGATAGCGGGCGCTCGTTTTCTTTCGCTGAAGGCGCTGGTCCTTGGATTAGTCTGCGGCGTGGGGCGGTATCTGCAGGGCTCTCTGGGCTCAGGCGTCTGTGCTCTCGCCGTCTGGATAGGAGCGGGTAGATTTTGAGGCGTTGGCTTGCTTGCTTGTTTTTTTGTTGATTTTTTAGTGATCTTCAGTTTCGGTCCAAATGCTGCAAAAAGCGTTTTCATTGCTGACTTTACTTGCATGTCTATTGAATCTTCTTCGTTCTCTGTGTCTGATTCTTCTGAGGTATATATTTTTTTCTCTTTCATTTTTGCATCGAGTAAGGCTTTTCGCGCCAGATATTTTGAATCCTGCTTTCTGATTGGCTCTGCTTCGCTCATCTTAGGGGTCTGTTGAAACCAAGATGGCTGCCATTCGAAATTTTGCACGGGATTGCTGGTTTTCATCTTCGTTGCGTTTTTATCTGCAAGCATATTACTCACTATTTTTGAGTCTTTTGATTTTTCAGTAGCGATGTGCTTCTCTCTCGCTGCTCCGTTGTTTTTTAGTATATCTTGGAGGTTCGCGACGAGACTTTCATCGCTCTTTTGGCTTTTTAAAAGTTTTAGTATCTCTGACTTGAGTTCGTTGTTTTCTATTTCGTTTTCTTTTTTTTTTTTTATTGCAAAAGTTTTACAATTACATTTTCACCCCTTTTTTTCACCCCCCCACCTCCCTCCCCAAACTTCCCATCCTCCCTAGCCCTCCCTAACCCTCCCCCCCAGACTTCCCTATTATATACTCATAACTAATAATACTGATATATATACCTGAACCCATCCCTCCCCCTATATAATTTTCCCTCTTTATCTCTTTACATTAAAATATTTCTAATACATTGTTTTCAAATAAAAGCTATTTGGTACTTTCTAGTTTGGTATTTGTTCTGAACATATTCTATCCACCTTTTCCATTCCCATTCATAAGTCTCTTGTGAACAATCTTTTAAATATGCTGAAATCTTCGCCATCTCTGCAAAACTGGCCATCTTCAAAGTCCATTCCTCGATAGTAGGCAAAGCTTCATTCTTCCAATATTTACCTATCAACAATCTTGCTGCTGTTATCATATACAATATTAATTTTATTTCACCCCGTGTAAAACCCTTAACTATACCCAATAAAAACAATTGTGGAGAAAATTGAATTTTTTTCTTCAAAACATTCTGCATGACCCACCATATTTTTATCCAAAAAGCCTTAACTTTCCTACAGGTCCACCAAACATGATAATACGTAGCATCCAAACATTCACATCTCCAACATTTTGGCTGAACATTAGGGTACATACATGACAACTTTTTAGGATCTAGATGCCATCTATAAAACATTTTATAAAAATTTTCCCTCAAATTCTGCGACTGTGTAAATTTAACATTCTGAACCCAAATTTTTTCCCATGTTTCCAACATCACTGGTTCTTCAAAATTTTGTGCCCACTTAATCATACAATCTTTAACTAATTCCGTTTCTGAATCCCTTTCTAGCAAAACATTGTAAAGCCTTTTAATATGCATTGGACCTTTCTCTCTTATATGTCTAACCAATTCTTCCTCATGCAACATAATACCAGTTTTTTGGTCCTCTTTCCATCTCAATTGTAATTGATTATATTGTAACCAGGTTAAATTAATCCCTTCGTCCAACAGTGTCTGCAATGTCTTCAACTGCCATCTGCCCGCATCTGTAAAAAGAACCTCTTTGTATAAAAACCCCCCGAGTGACATTATATTTGTATTCCACAAGGTATGACCAAGATCCAGCCATAGCGGTATTTTATAATCCCATTTGAGTCGGTGCTTCTTCCAAACTCTCATCAAAGAGTCTCTAAGTATATGACTTTTAAATACTTTATCAACTTTGTCATCATAAAATAGGTAAGCATGCCATCCAAATTCAAGATCAAAACTTTCTGCGTTCAATATTCCAGCCTTTTTACTTCCAAACCAATCACTTGTTAAAGTTAAAGCTGCTGCATCATAATATAACTGTAGGTTTGGAAGTTTAAGGCCTCCTCTTTCTGGAACATCTTGCATAATTTTCAATTTCACTCTCGGCTTTTTCTCGTTCCAGACAAACTTATTAAGTCCAGTTTGCCAAACTTTCAGTTGTTTATCACTTTTAAGCACCGGAATCATTTGAAACAAAAACAGAAATCTTGGCAAAATGTTCATCTTAACTGCTGCTATTCTTCCAAGTAAAGACAGTTGCAGCTTTTTCCAAGTCTCCATGTCTTTCTGAACCTCTCGCCACAACACCTCATAGTTATTTTGAAACAATTTCATGTTTGATTCTGCAACCTGAACTCCAAGATATTTTACCTTAGGTACAATTTCAAAACCTGCCCTCCTTTCAAACTCATGTTTACGATCTTGTGTCATATTTTTGACTATCATTTTAGTCTTTTTTGAGTTCACTCTAAAACCTGAAACTCTACCATAGTCTTGTATAATGTCGTTCATCAAGATTATTGATTCCATTGGTTGTGATAGGGTAACCACCAGATCATCTGCAAATGCCTTTATTCTATAATCCTCTTGCCTTATCATTATGCCTTTCAAAATTTTTGAGTCCCGTATTATATTTAGCAAGACTTCCAATGTTAAAATAAATAAAAGTGGGGACAACGGACATCCCTGTCTTGTTCCTTTTTCAATTTTAAACTCTGTCGTCAAACTTCCATTAATAATAATCTGTGCTTTTTGCTCTTGATAAATTGCTGAGATCGCCTGTATAAATTGGTCCCCAAAGCCCATCTTTTTTAAAGTCTTTAGTAGAAAATTCCAATCCACTCTATCAAAGGCCTTCTCCGCATCCAAAAAAACCAGCACTGCAGAAATCTGTTTATTCTTATCAAGATATTCCAATAAGTCTATTACTTGCCTTACATTGTCCTTCATATATCTGCCCTCAATAAATCCCGCTTGGTCCGCATGAATCACCTTTTGGATTACTGGCATCAACCTGTTGGCTAATACCTTCGCGTAAATTTTATAGTCTGTGTTCAAAAGAGATATTGGTCTGTAGTTCTCTGGTTTTTTAGGACCAACTTGTTCTTTTGGTATCAAAGATATATAAGCAGTTGTCCAGGATGGGGGTATTTTACCCCCTTGTTGAATATTGCAAAATAAATCTCTAAGTTGTCCCACCATTTCAGCTTGTAAAGTTTTGTAATACACTGCAGTCAAACCATCCGTGCCAGGAGCTTTGGCTGTTTTTAGCTGTTTAATTGCTGCTGTTATCTCCTCCTCTGTTATAGGATAATTCATTCTTTCCTTTTGTTGATCAGTAATTTTTGTAACTCTCTTATCCTTTAAATATTTTTCTATAAGTCCATTCTGCACCTCTTCTTTGGCATATAGTTTAGTATAATAATCCACAAAAGCTTCTTTAATTAGTTTTTGTTGAAAGATTTCTTTCCCTCCAATATCAATACTATCAATAGTCCGTATACTTTGTTTTTTCCTCAATGTGTAAGCCAACCATCTGCCCGGTTTGTTAGCGTTGCAAAATGTATTATGCTTCGCATATTGTAAACTTGTTGCAACTTGTTCCGCCATAAGCATTTGAAATTGATCTTTCAAAAGTTTTATAGCACTTCGTATTCTTTCATCTGTTGGATTTTTAATAAGTAACTGTTCTTTATTCTTTATTTCCATTTCCAACTCAGATCTTTTCTTTTGTCGGAGCAGTCTATGTTTAGAGTTCATGTAGATGAGTACCCCTCTCATATAAGCTTTACTTGCATCCCAAACAATTTCAATTGGGGTACCTTTATTCAAATTTATTTCAAAAAATTCTTTCAAGTGCTTTTTAAGTTCTATTGTATTTTTTTCATATCTAAACAAGTTCTCATTTAATCTCCAAGAACGTCTCTCAACCTTATCCATCTCAATTTCTATCCATACAGGGCTATGGTCAGTCAGAGTTCTTGGAAAAATCTTTGTTCTTTTTGTCTTAACAAGTAGATCATTTGACAACAGGATAAAATCAATCCTAGAAAAAGATCTATGTCTATCCAAAAAAAAAGTATAGTCCAATTCATTTGGATTATGTATTCTCCAAACATCTTTTAATTCCATATCTTCTTTCATATCAAAAAAAGTCTATGGTAATCTAATTCTAGACTTTGCCAAGCTCTTTTTATCTAGTTTAGAATCAATTACTCCATTCCAGTCTCCCATAATTAAAATAGATCTATAGTCCCATTGCAATATTTTAGTATGTAACATCTTGTAAAAATAATCCTGTTGTTGGTTGGGAGCATAAATTCCAATCAAAAGAATTTGACCATTTGCTGTGAGCAATTCAATTGCTACAAACCTACCATCTTGATCTGCTTCTATAACTTTCGCTGTTAATTTTTTATTTACATAAATAACCACACCATTCTTTTTCTGCGAAGTTGAAGATATATAATGTGCTCCTAGTTTTGAATTTATCAAATATTTTTGATCTTGAGTTGTGATATGCGTTTCTTGTAGACATATTATATCATTATTAAATTGTTTCAAATATGTAAATAATTTCTTCCTTTTCTGTGCTGAATTCAACCCATTGACATTCCAAGATAGACACTTAAAGGTCATCAGCCTCTTTCTGGAGCACAGAGCAAAATATTTGAAGTTCATCCGAGAGCTTCGATCTCGCTCCTCCCATAGCTCCACTCTCTTGTACGATACTCTTAACTGCCTTCTTGTCTTGTCTTTCCTGTTGTTGTTGTTGCTTTTGTTTAAGTAGCTTGGATTGGGCTCTAGTTATACGTTGATCTTTAACTTCTGTCAACTGAATCAAATCCAAAATTGGAGAAGAATCCAACAAGGGCTCACTCAGAAAACCTCCTTCTGCACCTTGCACTACTTCTAATTCCTGCTTGGACTGTTCTTGCAATTGCCTCTCTTCACTCTCTTTAATCTCCAAAACTGTGGATGTACGTGGAGATGGTGTTCTTTCCTTAAGAATAGTAGTGTAAAAGTGTTGTGCCTTCTCCACGGTATTCAACCGATACCCTTCTCCCTTGTATCTAAAAATTAACCCAGCTGGTGCGTCCCACCGGAAGGGTATCTGTAAATTTCTCAGTTCCTTAACAAGAAAACCAAATTCTTTTCTGGCTTTCAGCATTTTAGGAGGTAATTCTTTAAAGATTTGAAGTCGTGAACCCCCCACTTGTACAGAAGTATAAAAAGATTTTTGCAGGATATCATTTCTAATTCCTCTTTCTGTAAAGTATATGACCACATCTCTAGGCAGTTGTCTTTGTCTGGCCACCCAAGAGTTCACTCTATAGATTTTATCTATTTTGTGAAATACCACATCAGGATTAACTTGTAGAATCTTGGCCAAGGCTTCAGAACAAACTTGTCTCAAATCCTGTCTCTCCTCCTCTCGAATTCCCCGAAGCCGTATGGCGAATTCCATCGCCCGGAATTGTATCATAACAATCTCATCATCAATTCTCTGCATTTTATTATCAACTTCATCAATTTTATAATCATTGTCTTTCATCTTGACATTAACTTCTGATTTGAATTCTTCAACTTTATAATCAACTTTCCCAATAAATTCTGCCAGGCCAGACGCCACTTCTGATATTTTTTTGGTCACCTTATTTTGATTCTGTTTCACCATGTCTTTGACTTCATTAATTTCATGCATAAGTTCCTGATGTGATTTTTGAAATTTATCATCTATCTCCTGTTGACATTTTTGAAATTTGTCATCCAGAGTTTTAGAAATAAATTCTTTTAAATCTCCCACATCAAATTCTTTTTTCTGAGTTTGTAGCTGTTGAGCAGGGGGAAGTTGCGTTTGCTGTTTGTGTGTGGGGGATCCCCCCCCTAATGCCTTCCCTTCCTGCTTCTTTGAAGCCATCCTGGCTCGTGATCTAGTTTTTCTAAAGAGGGAAGTTCCTTTTCCTTTCCCTCCTGCACAAAGACTTCTAAAAAAGTCCCCCAGATTTGATCAAACAAGGGTTAAAATAAAACAGAGTCCAATATTGAAAAGGGAAAAAATTTCCCAGTTATTTCTCTTATAACAAGCAAGGCAGCTTAGTAGCAACTTGGAAACTTTGTAGCAAAACAAAATAACTTCACCAATCCACACTCGCTGGCTCGTTAACTCTGAAGCTAGGCGCCATGTTTTTTCAAAGCACTTTCACTCATTCGCATTGTCTCAGATTGAAAAGTCAACAAAGTGCTAATACTTGCGTTTCCAAATTTCAGGATTCAGGTAGTTTCACTGTTTATTAAAGCTGGTTCTTTCGCTTTAAGTTTCCTGCAGCCGGCTTGTTCTGCAGGAGCAGAATCGTCCCACGCCGCCCGGAGTCTCAGCAGGTTGGAAGGGAGCCGCGCCTGTTTCCTCCCCAGAAACGATTCCCTGGGGGGTTACAGGGGCTCGACCTGTGCCCTGCTATCTCTCCTCCAACAATCCTCAGGATTTTGAAGTTTTCGAGCCGCTTCTCGATCGCGAAGCGGCTCTACAGGCGGCGGGGCTGGCGGAGCTTCAAAGAGCGCCGCCGTCGCCGAAGACAAGGAAACCGGAAGTCTATTTCGTTTTCTTCTTGGTCATCATCTTCATTTATTATTTCTTCGTCGTCTGTGGTGTATTCTTCAGATTCTCTCGAAATTGCATTTGTGGACTCATCGATTATTTCTTGATCCGCTTCCATTTCTTTGCTGTATGCCCTGGTGTTGGGCCTATCTCTTTTAGACATGTTTAAGTTTTTATTGAGTCAATTCAACCATCCTCTGCTACCAGATTGTTACGATATTTTCAGGATCAGACTCAATAAATAAGTTGAGAATTATAAATTCAAATAAATCACTGTTTATTTACATAAGGCATTCTATATTCACTGAATATTCACAGATAGAAGCACAGAATGGACGTATGCAGCTCCTTATATATACAATGGGTGGAGCTAGATATGGGAGTGGTGAAATATGAATACATTAAGAGGTGAAGAATAAGTTAACCCCTGATACCCTGTTCATGTACTATTTACATAATGGAGAATAAGGCATTTACTTGTGACAGTCTTCCTGTTTGAATGTTTTCAAATCTCATTTACTTACCTTCCCATTTATTTTCCGCACTGTCTTCAGGACAATGTAATTTGGGGTTTCAAGTGAATTGGGTCTATAAGGGAATGGGGAAAATCACAAACAAGATTATGAAGGAATTAACCTCTGTATCAAAACAATGGCTGTGTATACCAAGTAGTGCTAAATTTCATTAATAATGGCAAATAAGGAGATGGCTCTATCTCTTTCCCTCTGTTGTTTTAACTTGTATTAACAAATATGGGCTTCACGCTAATAAGAAAGCTGAAATATGGATTACGTGTGTTTATAATCTTTCTAATGATACAACAAGCTTTTATTGATTTGCCAGTTCCCACAATTTTATTTTGAAAGACCATTGATCCTGATTATACTGATATATCAGGTGATCTCTGCTTATAAAAATTACATAGGAGAAAAGGATCAGGGAAAGGCAATATTTGCCTTTACTCTCTACCATTTATTATTGATATTCCAATCCTAATATTTCTTCTCATTTTCTAATCCAATACAAAACACTTTAATATGAAGGCAGCTTTCATTTTCACAGAGGGCAAAACCCTTGGCTGAGATGCAAGAGGGTGGCAGGGTTCTTTTTCTAATCTCTGAAACAGTGGGTGTCTTTTACATGCATGATTTAAAAATGTCAAGGATTGGCTGATCGTACCTGTTATTTGACATTATTCACTCACAGAGAGATACACACACATACTCTTCTACTAGGGGTGGGTTCTACTTACCTTTAGTACCAATTCACAATGGGGCCGCATGCGCAGAGGCGTTCTGATGATGTCGGGGTCGGTGGGCAGAGCCTCCCACCAGTTTTACTACCAGTTCCATAGAACTGGTGCGAACCGGGGGCAACCCACCACTGTCTTCTACCCACGATACTTCTCTCTCTTCAGTTGCCACTTCATTTTCAAGGGAACGGGAAAGGATTAGGCGTGAACAAGGTACTGGGCAGGGTTCTCAAGGATTAGAATCAGTAGATTCAGACCCTGCTTCAAAAACTCAGCTACCTAGTCCACAAGAAAAATGATAACAACATATCAAGGCCCAGGGGAAGAGAGCTGGATGAGTATCATATTGCTTAAAAGAATGCTTTGGAGTTTCAAACTACTCCAGAATAACCTACAGTATATAAATATGTCCAAATGCATGAATCTCAGTGACATTAATATTTCAGTTCTCCATTTCTTTGTAAAGAAGTAGCAAGTTGCATAAAAAGTGTTCAATCATAAAGTCTGAAACTGAATCGCAGAGCAGATGCATACCATTAAGTAGATCTAGCTATTACAAATATTGAAGGACCCTTTCATTTTCTTCCAAAACTTTAGAATCATCTGCATTTCAGTGTTATGTAAAGTAAGAGAATAAGAGAAGTTTGAGTTTAAAATCTCTTGAGACTGAAATGCCCCATTGCAAGCTCAAACCGGCCGCTCTCTTCATTTTATGTCCTAAACATTTTGCACATGCTCAAAGTAAAGTTCTAAATTAATTTCAAAGTATTAATTCAGTTCCTTAACTAACACATGAAGTATCATAGTTGCATTATTTTGAGGGGACAGCACATTTATACTATTATACATGCTGTATACTCACTACTTTACATTGTAGCCAAGTGTCATTTCTTCAGTGTTGTCACATGAAAAGATAGACTTAAATATTTACAAAATGTGAGGGGTGTACTCACTTCTGTGACATACTGTATATTCTAAATTATACTTGCTTATGTCAGGGCCGCAGCCCATTACCGGGCCATAATCTGTCACCCGAGCAGCTGGAGAGCACAAATGTGTGCATGTGTTGCTCAACTTGCACAAGCGATGGGCTGGTTCCCCTCTCCCCTCCACTACTGGGCCACCAAGTAAATGTGTTGGGGACTGCTAGTTTATGTGACTATTTGTGTTTGAATGGAAACTGGAGGCAATAAGTCCAACCTTGTATCTCTGGTGACCAGGTTGCAAACTTTGTCAGATGTTATCAACCTGATGCTTTGTTGCTCTGCCAGATGAACTTTCCCAAATTCTGTATGTCCTTAATTGGACTGTATTATAGAATAGAATAGAATAGAATAGAATAGAATAGAATAGAATAGAATAGAATAGAATAGAATAGAATAGAATAGAATAGAATAGAATAGAATAGAATTCTTTATTGGCCGAGTGTGATTGGACACACAAGGAATTTGGTGTACATAAAAGAAAAGATACATTTGTCAAAAATCATAAGGTACAACACTTATGCCTTTGCCTTGTCATTCCACTACAAGTGCTTCTAGTAATAGTGAGTTTGGAGTATATGATTATTCTGTAAATCTTTGAGAAAAGAGATTACGCTATTTTTTGGACTATAAAATGCACCGGACCATAAGATGCACCTAGATTTACAGGAGGAAAACAAGAAAAAAAATATTTATTGGCCGCCATGTGTCATGTTTTCACCCTCCCCGGCCGCCAGAAGCATTCTGTAGTGTTCTGCACATCCCGTTTTCACCAAAAACGGGCCTGTTTTCACCAAAAATGCAGCTGGTTTTGGCCTGCAGAGTGCTTCTAGGGGCTGGGGAGGGCGAAAATGCAATGCGCTGAGAGTTCAGGAGCCCAAAAATGGGCCCATTTTTTGGCAAAAACGGGCTCATTTTTTATGAAAACGGCATGTGTAAAGCACTGCAGAGTGCTTCTGGGGGCCGGGGAGGGCAAAAACACGATGCACGGAGGGTTCTGGAGGCCAAAACCAGGCCCGTATTTGGTCTATAAGAAGCACCGAAATTTTCACTCCCCACTTTTAGGGTGTGTGTGTGTCTTATATTCTGAAAAATACAGTCTCTCCAAGGATTCAAACAAGAATCTTTCCCAGCAATGCTTGGAAACTGAAGTGGGATCTCCTATGTGTAAACTATGTGCCTGACCACGGAAATGCAATCCTTTTCCTCTCCTTTCAATGAAGATCCAATTGAAGAAGGTATCCTGCAGGGTGATGGATCCTGTCCTAATTAGGTTATGGCCCAAGTAGCCCTGATTTTATTTGCAGGAATACAATTTCTTCTCCAGTAACAGGCTGACCTGATTAGCTGATCTGGCTCATTTATTAGCATGTAAAAGCATTGTTTCCTATGCTGGGAGGAGGGGAATAGAATAAGAGGCACACAACAAAAACACAGTCAGAAAAGTTAATATTTTTTAATGGTTACCTATAAATCTGATTTAATGGATAATAGTACAGCTCAGAAGTAGAAACACCCAGCAGGAAGGTAAGCTGTCTGATAGCATGACACTATCAGCTAGATGTGGTTGTATCACTGCATGGTTGCTAATAACTAGACATTGCATCAGATCAACCAAAACTCCAAATAAATAGGATCAACAAAAGGCTAGAGGTGGGAAGGGCCCAGAGTAACAAGAGCAGACAGTGTGAAGTGGAGCCCAACTTGCAATCCAATTAACAGAAATCCAATTTACGGGAAAGGTGAAATTTCCTTTCCTCCACCTCTAATTTTGACTTCATTAAATACTAATGCAACAGCACTGTGGAAAGTGATTAAGAGGAAACTGAAACAATGCTATGCTAATGTGAAAGCATAACGGCTCAGAGAAGTCTATGGCCAAGGGCAAAAGTTGAAAAGCGCCCCACCTCCTTGCTGCAATTTTGTGACAAGAATTAGCCATGAAATGAAGAGGTGAGAACAGTAGAATTTTTGGTGCCTTCCCTTCAAATATACCCCCAGAGTCCATCCTGAAGGTGTCACACTTAATCCAAGTTCTATTATTCCAAGGGTTTGTTTTTTCTCCATGTATAATTTTTAGTAAGACCTTTAAACCAGAAGATACAAACTAGCACAAGTGGACTTCCTTTAAGAGAAGGTAAGAAGTTTTTGGTTCCTTGTGTGGGGTCCATACAATAAACCTTATGAAACCACAGCAAAGCTGAATTTAAAGGCTTTCCCTTAATCTGGTTGAAATGAAATGGAGACCTGGAAGGCAAGTCTACGTCCATAAACACAGAATGACCTCAGAATGAAGAATTGTCTTGCTGGAAGACAAGACATTGCTAACTGAAGTGAAAGAGAAGAAATCCCAGGGTTTAAGAATCAAAGAAATTGAGTTTTAGTGCCTTACATTACTGCTGATTTCCCGTTGACAGTAAGCTGTGAGTGGAAACATTTGCAGCACTCAAAGTGGGGAAAAGAGTGATGTGTTACAGCTTCTTTTAAAATTTTGGAACTCAAGCTGTGCTGAAATACTGACTAGATTTTAAAAAATAAAGTCTTCCAGACACACTTTAAAAATATAGGGTGCAAGCCTGATATTATGAAAGCTTTTCAGGCACAACATTCCTTTCTTTGTTACCTGGATATAAGTAGAACTAATATTAAGAAATTGTGAATGTTCTGGAGTTGTCCTTGCTGTGAATATAGGTTACTATAACAACAAAAGCTGGGTTCTTGAAGGTGTAGAATATATCTGAGGGTGTTCATGCATTATTCACTCCAAATAAAACAGCAACAATACTTGAACTCAGGTGTTATGGATTTGCATCAATGTCTATTGATATTGGAGGTTTCTTAATTCTACGGTTAGGGGTTTATCTTCCAAGGAAGCAAGGAATAGAAATAACAAAGACGTATTTGCATCCAAAATGTGTTTTCCAATAATGTCTTGGTGTTTCTATATATGATATTATGCTCATATGAGTCACCTTGATTTAAAGGAAATTTACATGAACATAGCTTTAAACAGTGTAGCATCCGTGGCCCTTAATTTATTCCAAATAGTTCAGAAAAGGAAATGAAAATGTGATTGCATTATACAGTATTCAAATGGTCTGTCTCTTGTTTCACTGGCTGCTCTGGGCTGCACTGACAGAGGAGCGAGCTAAACATGTTTTACATTCCTATGTAACTTAAATAACCTGGATTCCCTTATTAGAAGTACATACATTAACCAGTGCAATGGGAATGGAACAAAATGTTAATATTTGTAGCTATTCATGCTGCCACCATATTTTGAGAGAACCTTACACCTATTGCAAAGATTCCAAATATGTCTACTCTTCAAAAATCTGGGAGAACCCGGTGCTGGTTGTAACAACGCTCATGGAATTAAAGTGATCTACATGTCACAGAATGCAAAAATTGTCATAAATGGTGATCTAACTAATTTTATTTATTTTTTATTTATTTATTTGGTCAAGCATGTATGAGAAAACAAGTACAAGTATGAACGCTTATTTATTTATTTATTTATTTTCAATTTATATACCGCCCTTCTCCCTGAGGACTCAGGGCGGTGCCCAGCCAGAATTAAAAACATGAAATACAAATATTAAAAACAATTAAAATCTATATAAATTTGGCCCAAAATTTAAAAAACCACAAACCAATTAAACATTTAAAAATTTTAAAAAATTTCTTCCTAAGCCAGCCCGGCTTGCTGGAAAAAGTGGGTTTTAAGGGCACGGCGGAAGGCACTGAGGTCTTGGATTCTCCTTAACTCTGGGGGCAGCTGATTCCAGAGGGTAGGTGCCCCCACAGAGAAGGCTCTCCCCCTGGGGGTCACCAGCCTACATTGTTTGGCTGATGGCACCCTGAGGAGGCCCTCTCTGTGGGAGCGCACGGGTCGCCGGGAGGTCGTCGGTAGCAGCAGGTGGTCTCGAAGATAGCTAGGCCCTATGCCATGGAGCGCTTTAAAGGTGATAAGTAACACCTTGAAGTGCACCTGGAAGACTACCGGGAGCCAGTGCAGCTCGCGCAGGAGCGGTGTTACATGGGAGCGCCATGCTGCTCCCATCACTACCCGCGCTGCTGCGTTCTGGACCAGCTGGAGCCTCCGGGTGCCCCTCAAGGGGAGCCCCATGTAGAGAGCATTGCAGTAGTCAAGGCGAGAGGTGACGAGGGCGTGAGTGACTGTGCACAGGGAATCCCGATCAAGAAAGGGCCGCAACTGGCGAATCAGGCGAACCTGATAAAAGGTCCCCCTGGTTACAGCTGTCAGATGTTCCTCCAAGGACAGCTGCATATCCAGGAGGACTCCCAGATTGCGAGCCCTTTCTGTGGGGGCCAAGGACTCGCCCCCAATAGTCAGTGATGGAGTCAACTGACTATATCGGGATGCCGGGAGCCACAGCCACTCAGTCTTGGAAGGGTTGAGCCTGAGCCTGTTCCTCCCCATCCAGATCCGCACAGCCTCCAGGCACTGAGACATCACTTCAAGGGCATCATTGGGGTGGCCTGGGGTGGAGATGTATAGCTGGGTGTCATCAGCGTACTGATGGTATCTCACCCCGAAGCCACGGATGATCTCGCCCAGCGGCTTCACATAAATGTTGAACAGAAGGGGCGAGAGGACCGATCCCTGTGGCACTCCGCAGACGAGAGGCCTCAAGGTCGACCTCTACCCCCCTGCCAAAACAAACTGCGACCGGTCGGAGAGAAAGGAGGAGAACCACCGCAATACGGTGCCTCCGACCCCCAACTCTTCCAGCCGGTGCAGCATGATACCATGGTCAATGGTATCAAAAGCCGCTGAGAGGTCTAACAGGACCAGAACAGAGGAGCAACCCTTGTCCCGAGCCCTCCAGAGATCATCAACCAATGCGACCAATGCCGTTTCCGTGCTATGCCCAGACCTGAAACCCAACTGGAATGGATCTAGATAAGATGTTTCCTCCAGGAATTGTGGAAACTGTCGCACGACCACACTCTCAACAACCTTCGCCATAAAGCAAAGGTTGGAGACAGGACAATAGTTGGCCAATATTGCCGGATCCAGGGATGGCTTCTTGAGGAGAGGCCTCACCACCGCCTCTTTCAAGGCAGCGGGGAAGTAACCCTCACTCAATGAAGCGTTGATAACACCCTGGAGCCAGCCTCGTGTAACCTCCCGGGAAGCCAGTACCAACCAGGAGGGACACGGGTCCAGTAAACACGTGGCCATACTAAGTCTTCCCAAAATCCTGTCCACATCATCGGGAGTCACAGCATCAAACTCCTCCCAGATAACATTCTCAAGTCTATTCCTCGTCACCCTGCCCTGATCTACCCAGTCAGAGTCCAAATCCCCCCGGATCTGAGCAATTTTGTCATACAGGTATTGTCCGAAATCCTCCGCCCTGCCTTCCAGCATAACATAACATATAAACAGATAAGTATAAACAGGTATAAGTATATACATAAGAAATGAGTACGAATAAATGGGAACAGTAGGACAGGGACAGTAGGCACACTGGTGTGCTTATGCACGCCCCCTTACAGACCTCTTAGGAATGGGGTGATGTCCATGGTAGACAGTTTAAGGTTAAAGTTTTGGGGGTTTGAGGATGTAACAACAGAGTCAGGTAGTGAGTTCCAGGCATTGACCACTCTGTTGCTGAAGTCATATTTTCTGCAATCAAGTTTGGAGCGGTTAACTTTGAGTTTGTATCTATTGTTTGCCCGTGTATTATTTCGGTTGAAGCTGAAGTAGTCATTGACAGGTAGGATGTTGTAGCAGACAATTTTGTGGACTAAACTTAGGTCAGACTATAGGCAGCATAGTTCTAGGTTGTCAAGGTCCAAAATTTCAAGCCTAGTGGCATAAGGTATTCTATTGCCAGCAGAGGACTGGAGTACTCTTCTCGTAAAATACCTCAGGACTTGTTCAATTGTATTAATGTCGATTATACAGTGTGGATTCCAGGCAGGTAAACTGTATTCAAGAATTGGTCTGGCAAAGGTTTTGTATGCCCTGATTTGCAGTACAATGTTACCGGAGAAGAAGCTTTGCAAAATTAGGTTAACAACTCTTAATGCCTTTTTGGCAATGCTGTTACAGTGAGCTCTGGGGCTTAGATCTTTTAAAACTTATATAAAATTCAAAAGGGTACAAGACAAGGATGCCCCTCTGTTGTTTATTTTGGTATTGGAAGTTCTGAATAGAATTATCAGGCAAGATGATAAATAAGGGGTATAAATATTAAGAAAGAAGTTTATAAATTGAGGGCATTTGCTGATGATCTGGTTATGTTTTTACAGCACCCAAAAAACAATATAGAATATTTGATGAGGAAATTGAATGAGTTTGGGGCTTTGGCAGGTTTCAGAATAAATAAACAGAAAACAACAATGCTGATCAAGAATATGTCTTCTCAGGATAATGATATATTGAGCAAAAAGTCAGGTTTTAGGGTTGAGAAAAATGTGAAATACATAGGGGTTATTTTGACAAATACAAATATAAAACTGTTTTTGTTGCAATATTTTTAGGATCAGACTCAATAAGATTAGCAAGAGTTGAAGGTTTAACTATATATTCTTTTATTTACAATAGGCATTCTATATTCACTGAATATTCACAGATAGAAGCAAGGGAAAGGGTGTAGGTAGCTCCTTATATATACAATGGGTGGAGCTATATGTGGGAGTGGTGAGTTATGAATACATTAAGAAGTGAAGAATAAGTTAACCCCTGATACCCTGTTTGTACACTATTTACACATTAGAGAATAAGGCATTTACATCTGACAAATCCCCCTCTAAATGCCGATTCGTTATACAACACTAGTTACACTCAGATTCAGGACAATACAAAACATACAACTTAGAGGTTAAATATTTGTGCTGTTTAGAAGGTAAAGGCTTTGTCAATATATCAGCTAATTGTTCTGAAGTGTCGCAATGCACTGCTTTAATAAATCCATCCTGAGATAATTGTCTCACATGTTTAAATTTTATATCTATATGTCTGGACCTTTGTCCAATGGCATCAGATCTAGATATTTCAATGGCTGCTTTATTGTCTTCATGCATAACAAAAGGCAAAACAGGTTTTTTCCAAACATCTGAAATTAAATCATTAAACCATACAAGGTTATTTGCGGCTTTGGATAAACAAACATATTCCGCTTCTGTCGTTGAAGTGGCTACTAGTTCTTGTTTACCAGTGTACCAGTAAACTGGACAGTCATTTAAGAGAAATACATAACCAGATGTACTTTTTCTGCATGAGATGTCTCCAGCCCAATCTGCATCTGCATAACACGTAAGCTTTGGTTCTTTATTATCATTAGGTTCTAACATCAAACAAAAGTCTAGTGTACTTTTTAGATATCTTAAAATTCTTTTAACAGCTTCCCAGTGATACATTGTTGGTTTGCTGACATGCCTGGATAATAAATTGAGTGGTAAAGCGATATCTGGTCTAGTCCAATTAGATATATAAAGGAGTGAACCTATGATTGATCTATAAAATGTGTTGTCCTTGAATTCGGGAGAAGATTCATCATTATTTCTTAGAAAGTCAGTTTGCATAGGAGTATCACAAGGTTTGGCATTGTTTAAATTGCATTTATTTAAAAGTTCTATGATCTTATCTCTCTGGGTAAGTTTGAATCCCCTTTTAGTCTTATTAATTTGGACACCAAGGTATTTGTTTACCTTGCCTAAAGATTTCAACGAGAAATGCTCATTTAGTTTAGTTACAAATGTTTCTCTTCTCTCTTTATGTTTTCCTATGTATAAAATGTCATCCACATAAATCAATACAAATTCAATGTAATCATCACCTCTCTTGACAAAGAAACAATTATCAGCAGTGGTAGCGTTGAAGTCCATGGTTTTAAGTACTTTTACTAAACAATCATACCACCGTTTACCAGATTGTTTTAGCCCGTATAAACTCTTGTTTAACAACCAAGTCTCATTTCTGTTTGTGTATTGACTGTGAGGCGCTCTCACGTATATTTCCTTATCTAGTTTTGCGTGTAGGTACGCAGTTTGTATGTCATATTGGAATACATCAAGATTGAGTGCTGATGCTACCACTAGAGCTGTTTTGACACTCTCTGTTCTTACAGTGGGGGAATACGTGTCGGTATAGTCCTCCGGATATTTCTGTGCATAACCTTGTGCAACTAATCTAGCTTTGTATAGAGTATTACCTCCCTCTAAATTCTTAATTTTATATATCCACCTGGTACCAATAATTGTTTTATCTTTAGGTGCAATTGCAGGTGTAAATACATTTAATCCTTGTAAACTTTCCATCTCTTTCTTCATTGCTAATTCCCATTTTTCTTTTTCTTCGCGAGGAAGTTTTAGCACTTCCTCATATGTATTAGGTGTTGTTGGTTCACCATCCATATGCATTACATAATCCTTGTATTTATTTGGCATTTGATTTCTGGTGTTTCTAATGATTTTTTCTGGCTTACTATCGTTATCATGCAAATATCTTGCTTCCTTTTTTGTTAGTGTGTCTGTCTTTATTTTGTGTTGACTATTTGTCCAAGTCTTGGTTTTGTTTTTATATTTGTTGATATTTTGCTTTTCTATAGTCTCTTTCTCATGAGATTTTGTATCTTTATATTTATTTGGGAATATTTCATTAAGATGTAATTTAGACCAGTTGGCTTGTTCATGGAACACAGCTGTTCTGGAGACTATGAATTTGTTGTTACTATCAATGAATCTGTACCCTTTAGTGCCAGTCTCATATCCCATAAATCTGAGTCTTCTGGACACATTTTCTCCCTTTCTTCTTAATTGTTTAGGTATGTGTACGTCTGCTGTGACTCCAAATATATGCATGTGTGCTAATTTTGGTTTTCTATTATACATCACTTCATATGGTGTCTTATTTACAATGCTGGACCATGTTCTATTTTGTGTGTAATTTGAATAATGTAAGGCTTCTGACCAGAATTGTTTGCTTAAGCCAGCATCTTCCAATGTGCATCTAATCATGGTTTGTAATGTGGAATTTTTTCTCTCTACAATCCCGTTTTGGAACGGAGAAAAAGGACTAGATGTGTAATGTAACATTCCTTTGTCTTTTAACCATTGGGAGAATTCTTTAGACATGAATTCGCATCCTCTGTCTGTCATAATTTGTTTTATTTTGATGTTGTGTTGTGTTTCTATGCGTTTGTAAAATTCTTTAAATTTTTGAAATGTTTCATCTTTGTGTTTTAATGTGTAAACAAATCCATAGCGGCTATAATCGTCCACTATTGTCAGGAAGTAACGTTTTCTATAAGTGACTGATGGAGTTAATGGACCAACTAAGTCCATGTGTACTAAATCAAAAATTTTGTTAGTTGATCTAGTAGATTTTCTTGGCCTGGGACTAGTCTTTAGTTTTGTAGATTTACATACTGAGCATTCCAGATAATTTTCACAATTTTTTATTTTAACACCTTCTGCGTGTTCAGTCATTTTTTGTACTACAGGAAAACTTGCATGTCCTAACTTCCTATGTAAGATGTGAGCACACTCATCATGAATTGGTTTACCTATTTTTGGCTTCTTATCATTGTGTGCATCTGTGTGATCATGAGATATTTTACATTCATCATTGTCACTGTTGCTAACATTCTCATCATCTATTTCCATACAATCTTCCATATTTGAATCAATGTTATGTAACCATTTTTCTTTTGTTATCAGATAAGGTAGGCCTCCTTTAATCACCACAGTGCCTATATTTATTTTATTCTTTTCCAAAGTTGCCTTTCCTTTTGAAAAAACAATGTTAATGTCAGAATCTCTGCTTAGTTTTATGGCACTTAATATGTTATGAGGTATTTCAGGTATTAGCAATACCCCCTCTATTTTTCCTAGACCAGGCAAGGTTACATTTCCTCTACCTAATACTTGAACCTTTTCTTGGTTAGCTACCTTAATTACAAATTTATCTTCTGTAAATGAAGATAATATACTTTTGTTATTAGTGGTGTGATTAGTTGCTCCAGAATCAATAAGCCAATTATTGTTCTCACTTTGCTGTGTGTTAGTGTTGTCTTGTTTATTTAATCCATTCAGTGAACCAGATTTTCTATCCTTTGAATTGTCTCTGCCCCCTCTATTTTCTCTGTGATTTGGTGGGCTCCTATATCTATGCCTTTCTATGGAAGGCTGTCTATAATCGTATTTGTTTCTGTATTCTGATCTATATCTTTCTTTTAAAAATTTTGGGCAATCTCTTCTATTGTGTTCCCTGGATCCACAATTATGGCATTTAAATGTTCCACTATATTTTTCTTGGAAAGCTACTTTTCTATATGGTTTGTGTTCTGTGTGATTGTTAGAACGATTCCTCCTTGAATTATCTTCTGTTATCAATTTGTTGGATAGACTTTCTATGGATAAATATCCTAGATTGATTGTGTCTAAATGTGACATAAAATTGTCCCATGATGGATCAAGTGAGTTGATAATAACACTTTTCATTGTTTGGTCTGAGATCACCTCCCCCCTCAAATGCAGTTCAGCTCTTATTTTGTTTAAAGATATTAAATGCTCACTTATGGAAACCCCTGGTTTCACTCTAGATGAAAAGAAATCCTTAGACATTCTTGTGGTGGTAGCTACACTGTCGCTGTGAAACAAATTAAACATACATTGGATAATTTCAGAAACAGTCTGATTTGGTTTGATGCTATGATACATTGCAGGAGACATACTAGATATTATTAAGTAAAAAGCTCTATGGTGTAAACAATCTATTTTTAAAGTCCAAGGTCTTTTTGGGGGACTAGTGATAAAGAATAGTAAGTTTTCTTTCATAAAGACCACCTGGAGCTATTGATACCATTCTTGCAAATTAATGCCATCAACCCTTAGTTTTGGGAAGTCACTGGGTAAGTTTCCCACATTATTTTGTCCATTACTTACAACCTGAGGTAGTCCGTGGTCTCGCAAGTGTAGAAAATCGCAAAACGGCATGGGGATGCTCGCAACGAGTCTGCGTGGCTCTTTCACCAGTTCATGTCTTCCCGGGTCGTCTGCGTAGTTTCGCGCATGCGCGTTGTCCATTTCTTCTTTGACTTCGTTACGGAAGGTTCTCTCCACCGCGGCTCGCTCGCGCTGCTCTTCTTCAGACGAGTCGGTCTCTGTTTCGGCCTTGGGAGCTCTGACGACGGCGGCTGTTCTTCTTTTCTTTTTGGAAGTGTAGTCACTTGCTTCGGTTTTTGGTGTAGGGCGGAATCGACAAGGCTCTCTAGGTTCGGGCGTCGTCGCTCTCGAAGTCATGGTGGGAGCGGGCAGGTCTTGAGGTATCGGCTTGTTCGTTCTCTTCTTCGGTGTCTTTTTGGTAATCTTTAGTTTTGGCCCGAAAGCAGCAAAAAGCGTTTTCATCGCTGACTTTACTTGAGATTTTGTTGAGTCATCATCACTCTCTGATTCTGACTCTTCCGAGGAGTTTGAATCCTCTTTTTTATCTTCGTTGTCTGATAACGTTTTTCGCGCCAGAAATTTTGAACTGAGCATTTTGATTGGCTCTGCTTCGCTCATCTTGGAGGTCTGTTGAAACCAAGATGGCTGCCATTCAAATTTTCGCGCGGGATCACCGTTTTTCTTCTTTGTAATGATTTTCTCCGCAATTATATCACTCACTATTTTTGGGTCTTTAGGCTTTTCATTAGTGATGTTTTTCTCTCTCGCTGCTCCGCTGTTCTTCAGCATATCTTGGAGGTTCGCGATGAGGCTTTCATCATTCTTCTGGCTTTTTAATAGTCTTAATATCTCTGACCTGAGTTCGTTATTCTCTATTTCGATTTCCTCCTGGTCATCAATTATTTCTTCGTCTTCAGTGGTGTATTCTTCGGATTCTCTCGAAATTGCGTTTGTGGATTCGTTGATTATTTCTTGTTCCGTTTCCATTTCTTTGCTGTAGGCCCTGGTGTTGGGCCTATCTTTCTTAGACATTTTTAAGTTTTTATTGAGTCAATTAACCATCCTCTGCTACCAGCTTGTTGCAATATTTTTAGGATCAGACTCAATAAGATTAGCAAGAGTTGAAGGTTTAACTATATATTCTTTTATTTACAATAGGCATTCTATATTCACTGAATATTCACAGATAGAAGCAAGGGAAAGGGTGTAGGTAGCTCCTTATATATACAATGGGTGGAGCTATATGTGGGAGTGGTGAGTTATGAATACATTAAGAAGTGAAGAATAAGTTAACCCCTGATACCCTGTTTGTACACTATTTACACATTAGAGAATAAGGCATTTACATCTGACAGTTTTGATAATCTTGATCATATAGGTGTAAAATTTCAGTGGACATTTTAAAAAAGTATGATGTTTTCAATGAATAAAACATAACAAGATTTAGCTGGGGCAGGATTTCAACATTCTAGTCATAAGCACTTTGGACATCAGGGTTAATAAAGGAAATGCTAACAGAGCCATAGCTATGCTATGTGCTAATACCAATTAAAATACTGTGTTTGCTTATCATCTATTTAAATGTTCACATCTTTTAACTGAGAGAAAGAACTATTTTATTAATAGCTTTTCTATCTTCTTGGCAGAGCATTAAAAATGGAATTCAGAGAACAAAAGCTATTGAAATGGTAGTCTCGCACTGAAATAGAATCTTTGCTTGCTTTTTATTCAGTTCCTCGGAAAATGTAATTTTAAATAAATCACAAAGATCAGTTAAAATATCATGTAAAATTTTGTTTATATTTATGGGAGCTACATCATAATCAGCAGCTCTTTCATATTAGATTTCCTTTTTTATTTCAATAAGTTAATCACAAGGTTGTGTTTCTTTTTAAGTTTAGAACCATATTAGAAAAGAAAAAGAAATGGCGGACAAGTTTAGAAAGTTCAAATATATGCAGATTGCTCCTAACAATCTGCAATTTTCAGGTGGATGGGATTTAAGACTGAATATATTTTTCTGTATTAAGATGAAAAATGTTTCTGAGGCAATACTTAACATTTGCCTTGGCTGAGAATAATCAGAAATGCAATATGGAAAATGCATTCTTTCTGAAAACAACCCTGGGAGAAATAGCACCCTCATCCACCCTCTTCCTTCCCCTCCCCGCCTCCCAGAACAGTTCCAGAGTGTTGCCCAATGCTCCTGGGCAGATTTGGGAGTACCTTTTTGGGATATAGGAGAAAGCGGATTTCATTCCATCAGCAGAATGATCTATAAAATGCAACCATGCAGAGAGGTGCAAAACATTTCCAGTTCAGAATATTCTAATTTTAAAATACCTGTTTTAAGTCCTCTAACCTTGAAACAAGACATGCTTTGAGAATTTTTGTTTCAGGGTCAAAAGAAAACATACTCTTTTGTTCTCACCACAAGAACAAAGCATGGCCATGGCGAGTTTCTTCCTTTTGAAGTGTTTCAAATGTTCTGATAGAGCTAGTTGACTTTTTGCAACTGAATTGCTTTTTGTTGCTTCGCATTTTGGGTTTTGGTTTACTTTTTACAGAGTAGCTAGTATAGGAGCAAGAACCAGCCATCTTTGGCTATAATCAGTTTAAGCTGGATGAGGCTATAAGGGACATGTAATGATATGTATTATGTATTGAATGTATATACTTGTGCTAAAGTTAAACTAACCTTTAGATGACCCCAACTGTTTTGGAGAGAAACTTAGAACAGTTATATGTGGGCGGGTTTTTTCTAGTTTTATGATTGGTTAAGGCCCTGTGGGCCTAGAGTATAAACAACAGGCATTTGCCTGCAGTTCCTCAGTTCCATTTTTGAGTCAATAAATACTGTTGCAGCAATGCTGGTCTTGTTCTTGCCTACTGAAGCCCATTACGCAACACTATGTAATGATAATAAAGAGCTGAGTTGGCACAGTGATTAGAGTGCAGTACTGCAGGCTACTTCAGCTGACTGCTAACTGCAGTTAAATTCAGTAGTTCAAATCTCACCAGCTCAAGGTTGACTCAGCCTTCCATCCTTCTGAGGTGGATAAAATGAGGATCCAGATTCTTGGGGGCAATATGCTAACTCTGTAAACTGCTTAGAGAGGGCTGTAAAAGCACTATGAAGCAGTATATAAGTCTAAGTGCTATTGCTGCTAGTGGTATTGTGGAAATGATGGGAGATGGAAGGAAGAAATATTGCCTCTGGAATGATCTGGAATAAGACAGGGTGTAGCCCACAGCTATACAGTGGTACCTCAGTACTTATCATTAATTGGTTGCAGGAGGCATAATGAGTACCAAAAACAATGAGTAGCAGTTTTTTCCCATAAGGAATAATGTAGTGAGTAACAAGGCAGACGACTTGTTAGCAAGTTCTAGCTTCTGCGCTGAGTATTAAACAATGAGTACCAATGCAAAATTTTTGCATCAAAATGCATTGAATATCAAATTCGATGAGTTTCAGAGCAGTTGAGCACCAAGGTACCACTATATAAATGGCAGAGAAAGAGGCTCAGAAAAGACACACTCATATGCACTTATACACACACAAATTCTCAAGCCATGAATGAGACCACAGACTTGTAAGATTTTGTTAATTTAGCCTTACAATAAGTAGACTAAGCTCATCTGACCTTATTTCCAGTCTGGTTTAGTTGGGAAGGCTGACAGAACAAGATGTTGGAAGGAAAGCAGCTATTAAGCACATGGCCAGGAAAAAAGTGAAGACTTCCCATAGTTGCATGCTTGCCAGCCCACCTATAACATTTCTACTATTATCTTGATATTTTTTTGCCAAGTGGAAATTGTAGTTCCCGTAGATAACTTGGGTTAAATATGTGAACTACATATGTGTTGTGCTTTACAGATAGGCAGTGTGCATGATTTTGTTTCAGGCAGAAGTGTTGCTAATATGGGCTTAGATAGATTCAATAATGTTTAAATCAGGGTTGATTTGACTTGTTTGTTGAGATTTGGCATGCCTGTGCCAACTGTACATTTTCTTTTGTTCTGTTGTGCTAAGTTTCCAGAATGCATTAAAAATGTTAAAAATGAAGATTCCATGTTGCTTTGAGTGTTCTTTTTTCTTCTGTTTGCATTTACTGATCTGCATTGTGTTGTTTGTCATTTTCATTTTGCATTTGCTTCCTGATGGTGGAAGAAGCTTTTTTTTTTTTTTGCTTTTTTATTCTGAATTGTGTGGAGGGTATGGTTTGACAAGAATGTTCTTGTTTTTCTAGGAATGCAGTACCTGCTTTTGTTAAATGCCAAATGGCTTCTAACTATAAATTAAATATGGAAATTCCCTTCATTCTCTGTGTGTTGGCCAAGTACTTCAGGTATTTGAATAAAGTAAACAAACCTTTCTTTGTTAAGAACTTTTCAGCCCCACCAAGCAGACCAGACTGTGAAACCAACTCCAAAGAAAGGCTAAAACTATTTTTTATTGTGATTGGCTTTAATAACAGAATCTTGCAAGACTGATTGTGCTGTATCGCCTTTTTCTTATATGTTACTGATTCAGGGTGATGTCCATTTGAGTCATTTCTGAATATTAGCTTCTTTCTCTGAACTTAAAAAAATATTTTAGCCCCTATTGCCTGGACCATGATTCTTGTATGTTTCTATCAAGGCCATCTCCCTTACTCTTTATAGAATTACAGGGAAAGGGGATTGTGATTCAATATGCTTCAGTTCTTTCTAGGGGGGATTTTTTTTAACATTCTTTTAAAAATTTTAAAATAATCTCTTTGACCATTTTGTTTGCAAGTTGGCTGGTTGATAGTACTTAGTATGAGCAGCTTCTCTGCCTTTGAGGAATGAAGGTAATGAGACAAGACTCAACTATTTCCAGAGTAGAGAAAACCATTATATCAAGACAGATCATGTCCCTTCCAAGGCCATCAAAGACATCCTTCATACTGCAAAGGATAAATCACCCTGTATATATGGTTCTATTCTTGTCTGCAATAAAGATATCGATCAAGTCTAAGGGACTTAGGTTGGGTAAGTCTATTCCTGAATAGGCAATTAAGTGGAAAGCTGTCACGCTTCTAAGGTAGACCAGGCCAGGAGTCAAACACCATGAGAAATACTACAATTATACTTTATTGAAATAAGTTATAATAACAATATTGAATTCAAAGGAGAAAACCAACCTAGAATTAAGAAGAAATTTCCTGATAGTGAGAACAATTAAAGCAGTGGAACAGTTTTTTTCCAGAAGTTGTGAGTGCTTCGTCACTGGAGGTTTTTAAGAAGAGTGGACAACCATTTGTCTGAAATAGTATAGGACCATGTTGGTGAACCTATCGAATGTGTGCCAGAAGCAGCACACAGAACCATCCCATGAGGGACGCGCGGCCTTGCTAGCTCCTCTTCCACATTCCTGTGCATACACGCACAGCACTAGTCAGCTGGCCTTCATGCGCAGGAGCACCAAAACCCAGAAGAGCAGCGTTCCATTGTGCATGCATGTGTTGGCACCCAAACTTCTGGGTTTCTGGCAAACATGTCCATGCTGAAAACCAGAAGTTTGGGTGCCGGCACGCGCATACGTGACAAAACACTGTTCTTCTGGGTTTCAGTGCTCCCATGCACATGAAGGCCAGCAAGGCTGTGTGGTCCAGGCGGGATGGTTTTGTGGGCCATTTCCAGCACGCAGGTTGGCACACAGTGACATAAAAGGTTAGCCATCACTGGTATAGGGTTTGCTGCTTTAGCAGAGAGTTTGACTAGAAGACCTCCAAGGTCATTTCCAGTTCTGTTATTCAGTTATTCAATAATCTTGCATTCCTAACAGTGTTTCCCAGTGTTGTGGCTCCATTGCCTGAGCCTGGGCTATTGACAGATGCAGACTCTGAGACTGAGGGAGAGGAGTTGGCAAGGCTTCCCTCTCTAGGACCCTCCTCTCTGGCAATGCCTCCGGAAGACACCGAAGGCCAAACAATAGGCTCAGAGCCAAGTACGTCCCCGCAGCCACAGATGGACAGCGCCAAAGAAGAAAAGTGCTGGCTGGACCCTTGGCAGAGGTGCAGGGAGAAGCGTGCGCAGCAGAGGGGAAGGCGTGCCAGAGATTAGCTGAGTCACTTGACCACACCCCACAGAGTATAAATGTGGGTTGGTGGCCGGTTCAGTTTGTGACAAGCAAAAACTAGAAATAATCCATGATCTCTGTGTTACTGGACTTTGTCTGCTTTATCAGACTGCATTTGGATTAATCCTTGTATTGTTGAAACTCTGCCTGTTTTATCGGAATGCTTGCAATCTAATCTTTGTTTTGTGTGAGTAAAGTCTGAATTGGCAGCTAGCCATTGGGTTGCTGCCAGCTTTATCTTCAAAGAGTTTTGTCATGTGGCTTATTAACTCCGGGCCGTCTGTGGGGGTGCGTGTGTGGTACGGGGACAGAACACCCATTCTATGTTGCTTATACGAAAGAGCGTCAATCTTGAGATTATCAGGTTAAAAATACAAACTAAATAAAAAATAGGAAAGAAGAAGATGAATCTGGTCAGAAACACATTAAAATGTTACTCGTACAGCAAGGGGCTACAGCTACCCTAGTCCAGAGCCTGGAAGAACAGCCAGGATTTGAACCTTTTAATGCTTAGATGGTTTTTAGTTTTGTTTTAGAATGCAGTCAACTGAAAACTTAACACTGTGACAACTTGAAGTGAAAGGGTTCTCTTCTGAAATCTAACCACAACACATTTTGCCATTTGAGACACAGCTTTATAAACCTTTGTGTGCTGGATGACAGCTGTCCTAGATTAGACAACTAGTTTAACTAATCACATTGTTTTGTCCTTACAGTGGCCAAAGGAAGCCACAACAGAGCGTGAATGCAATGTTGTCCTCTATTTTTTCAACAACTGACATTCAGGGTCATTCCACGTTCAAGATTGGCATATATCCATCATATTAGCAGCCAGTAATAGAAGGGTTTATTTAAGTCCTCTCCTTTGAGTTAAGTGTAAGCAATATAGTACAGTGCCTTAACTTGGCAGTTGTTCATTAGTAAGTTTGGGAAAGAAATTTAGATGTAGTTTTGTGTGCCATGATTACATTCTTCAGGTATTAAGCCTGGACGTGTGAGATTACAAATTCTATCAAATAATAATAGCAATAGCACTTAGACTTATATACTACCTTATAGTGCCTTACAACACTCTCTGGGCAGTTTACAATGTCAGCATATTGCCCCCCAACAATCTGGGCCCTCGTTTTACCAATCTCAGAAGGAAGGAAGGCTGAGTCAACCTTGAGCCCCATCAGGATTGAACTCCAGGCTGTGGGCAGAGTTTGCCTGTAACACTGCATTCTAACCACTGCGCCACCAGAGCACCTTGTTCAAATGCCTTCATTAAGCTTTCATGCCATCCTTATTATCCACATAATCATCAGAAATATTTTAAACACCTCCTACCAATTGTTTTACTTCAGTACTGAACGAAAAAAAAAGATGTCACACAACGAAGTCTGCAGTTGGACTATTAGGTGTGCCAGTTATGCCCTCTTCGATTTCAGAACTTTAGTTTTTTTTAAAAAAATTTAGCTCTACAGGTGTTTAGATGTATAAATCATGCTCATAAATTATGTCTCCCACAGCTTTGGTGTCTGACAACAAGCAGAGAATAAGAATGTCACCATTTATCTAGAAGAGTGATGAAAAATGGCATAAGTGAAGACCTTGCCTGTCCTTGGAGTGAAAAAAAAAGGTGAAAGATAAGTGCCCTGCAGGAAAACAATGGAAAGAAAAAAGAAAATATGCCCTCCTTGACCAGAGATTTAGTGTAGTACAAACAAGTCGAGGATCCCATTCATGTTGTTTATCCATGATCATAACACAGAGAGTATTCAGTTTTTAAAAGAGCACTTCAGTTTTTCTAATTCATACCCATTAAGAGGGATTAGATACTCCATACAGTTGCTACCCCTGCTGTTTAAATCCATTCGGTGTTACAGGTAAAGGAGGAAAGAATGCACAAATCCTAATGACTTCAGCAGCATCTTTTTTTTTTTTTGCCTCCTCTTGTTTTGCTTTCTTTCATTTCCTATTATTCAAGGTTTGCATTTGATGTGCAGCTTCAGAAAATACAACACAGCCATTATTTCTCAGACCGAACTTAGTAGCTAGTTTTTCTCCCTCACCTATTCCGTTTGTTCTTTTTAGAAAACTCCCTGTGAACAGATATATATATATATATATACAGGAAAATATCCACAAGGTAATTATTTTACTTCTTAGCCGTGCCACTTTCTAAGCTAATTCTAAGTAGGGAAAAACTTGATTTGACTCTTTGAAAATAAAATTTGTTTTAGAAGGCGTATTTTTCCCTTGTTGTTGGAAATTCCTAAAGGTGGAATTTTAAAAATTGCACTTTTAGTAAGAGTCTCTCAATATTGTTTGGGGAGAAGCGGAGAGGAGGAACAACCTCTGATTCTATTACTTGAAAACACACTTCAGCTGAATTAATCATATCAATATAGAGGACATATTTTATCAGCCTTTTTTCATAGTCCCAAAACATCTCCAACAGAAGCAGGTATGAAACTTAGAAGGCCTTGCTCATTTTTATTCTTTATGAGTTGCTCCAAGGCTTTTAATTAAATAACAGTAGTTAATTTATTTACAATAAATAAATTATATAAATCTAAAATATACGTTACCACAAGTTCTTATATTAACCACTGTACTACCTGTGTTTCCCCCAAAATAAGACCCTGTCTTATATTTTTTGAACCCTGAAATAAGTGCTTGGACTTATTTTGCGGGATGTCTTATTATTTTGGGGAACGTGGAACAAGACAGGGCTCCTCTTGCCATCTTACCTGATTTCGAGCTCTGTCTCCCTAACCCTAACCAGAGGAAATGGCAGGAACCGGCTGCGCATGCATTTAAGTATTTTCGGGGGGGGGCTTATTTTGGGGGGACGGCTTATTTTCAGGAAAACATGGTATTGTCAAAGCATGTTAGACAACTGCAGGTTGGCAAACTTCCCATGATTTGGGAGAATCGTTGAAGCATCAACTTGATTCTCCTCATAAATGCATGATCCCCATGGTTTTCAACTTAGGTTACGTCTTGATTGTGACTGGCAGTTGCAAAAGTCCCTTTTATGCATTTGTGGCATTCCGTCTTAGCACACTGTGCATTTGTTTTCCCACAGCGAATAGTCCTTCAGCTATATTGTAATAAATTGCTTTGATCACAGGTCATGGAGGCATATATCTCAATTTCTACTGCTTCCCCTTTCAATAATTTTGCAATAATTCTTCCACTTTCACTCATAGCATCCAGCAAAGGCCGTGGTAGGGTTGGTTTTACTATGCTAGGTATTCACTATGCTATTATTTTCTATTCCAAATGACCTGTTCTGACCTAGGCTTCCTGATACAGTAAAAGCACATAATGAGTCCCAAAAACCCTATTTATTTTCAATGGCTGTGAATTCTGCTCATTCAGAGCCTGTTCATTCTCAATCTGTTCATTCACAGATGAGTCCCAAATAATTGTAAAGAGTTCGACAGAAGTCTGCCACAGTTCTTTTGAATAAGGCTGATAAACACCCACCTTTATCTCCCTTGACATGCTGCCAAGACCTAATTGGCAATTAACTTTGCAAGGCCACACGGAACACAGAGTCAAAACAGAGCTGCAGTCTTGAAACTAGCCAGCACGAACAACAGTTGCTTCCTGCAAAGACCCACATGCCTTTGCTCCTCCTTTATGTTTTATGGGTGGGGCCAATCATCTCCAAGCCCTATTCCCGAGTCGTCCCTTCTGTTTTACCTGTCCTTTCCTTCTGGCAGCTCTGCATATGCGTGCACTGGGAACAGGCTCCCCCTGTTCCTTTGCCTCGCTGATGTCGGACTCTGGAGGCTCCGGAGTCCACACATAAATCCCAAATGGCCCTGGCCCCATCTCTGCCTCTGACGGAGAGCTCTTGTCCGAGCCTTCCCCAGACTCCAGGATTGGCCCATGTTCCTCCCCAGCCTCCTCACTGTCTGACTCTGCTGCCAGCTCCGCAGGCCACTGGCGGACCACAACATGACCGGGCCGTAGGCTTTACCTGGGAACTCTATGTATGCTTAGGAATCTTCGAAGCTGCAAAAATGTTCAGACTTCTCTTGCCATGTTTGCTCTTTGTAAGTTGACCTGAGATTTTCCATTCAACCACAATTGTTAATGTTGCAATATTTTCAGGATCAGACTCAATAAAGATAATAGAAGTTAAAGCTTTAAATATATTTCTTTTTAATTATGATAGGCATTCTATATTCACTGAATATTCAAGGTAGAAGCAACGAGAATGGTGAGGGTGGCTCCTTATATATACAAGGGGTGGAGCCAGGAATGGGAGTGGTAAGTTATGAATACATTAAAGTCCAAAGAATAAGTTAACCTCTGATGTTCCATATATACATTATTTACACATTGGAGAATAAGGCATTTACATCTGACAAATCCCCCTCTAAATGCCGGTTCGTTACACAACACCAATTACATTCTGATTCAGGACAATATAATACATATAATTTAGAAGTTAAATATTTGTGTTGTTTAGAAGGTAAGGGTTTTGTTAATATGTCAGCTAATTGTTCAGAAGTATCGCAATGTATTGCTTTAATGAATCCGTCTTGAGACAGTTGTCTCACATGCTTAAATTTTATATCAATATGCCTGGACCTTTGTCCAATTGCATCGGATCTAGATATTTCAATGGCCGCTTTATTGTCTTCATGCATAATAAATGGTAAGGTGGGTTTCTTCCAAACATCAGTGATCAGATCATTGAACCATACAAGGTTATTTGCAGCTTTGGACAAACAAACATATTCCGCTTCTGTAGTAGAAGTGGCTACTAGTTCTTGTTTACCAGTATACCAGTAAACTGGACAATCATTCAATAGAAAAACATAACCAGAAGTACTCTTTCTGCATGATGTATCACCAGCCCAATCTGCATCAGCATAACAAGTAATTTTTGGTTCTCTGTCATTATTGGGTTCCAACATTAAACAAAAATCTAATGTACCCTTCAGATATCTTAGAATTCTTTTGACAGCTTCCCAATGATACAAGGTTGGTTTACTAACATATCTTGACAATAGATTGAGAGGTAATGCAATATCTGGCCTAGTCCAATTAGATATATAAAGGAGTGAACCTATAACTGATCTGTAAAATGTGTTGTCTTTAAATTCAGGGGAAGATTCATCAGTGTTTCTAAGAAAATCAGTTTGCATAGGGGTGTCACAGGTTTTAGCATTATTTAAGTTACATTTGTTTAGGAGTTCGATGATTTTATCTTTCTGTGTAAGTTTGAATCCCCTTTTAGTTTTGTTAATTTGCACACCAAGGTATTTATTCACTTTACCCAGAGATTTCAGTGAGAAGTGTTCATTTAACTTATTTACAAAGATTTCCCTGCTCTCTTTATGCTTTCCAATGTATAAAATATCGTCCACGTAAATTAATACAAATTCAATATGATCATTACTCTTTTTTACAAAGAAACAGTTATCAGCAGTGGTGGCATTGAAATCCATGGTCTTAAGTACTTTTACCAAGCAATCGTACCATCTTTTGCCGGATTGCTTTAATCCGTACAGACTCTTATTTAATAACCAAATTTCGTTCTTATTAGTGTATTGACTGTGTGGTGCTCTTACATATATTTCCTTATCTAATTTTGCATGTAAGTATGCGGTCTGTATGTCATATTGGAATACGTCCAGATTGAGTGCAGATGCTACTACAAGGGCTGTTTTGACACTCTCAGTTCTCACTGTGGGTGAATATGTATCAGTATAGTCTTCTGGATATTTTTGTGCATAGCCTTGTGCAACTAGTCTAGCCTTGTATAAGGTATTGCCTCCTTCTAAGTTCTTAATTTTATAAATCCACCTGGTACCTATAATTGTTTTATCCTTAGGTGCGATCGCAGGTGTGAATACATTTAATCCTTGTAAACTTTCCATCTCTTTTTCCATAGCTAGTTCCCATTTTTCTCTTTCTTCATGTGGAAGTTTCAATACTTCTTCATATGTATTAGGTGTTATTTGTTCTCCATTCGTATGCATTATGTAATCTTTGTATTTATTTGGTATTTGGTTTCTATTGTTTCTAATAGTTCTTTCAGGCTTGCTATGGTTATCATGCAAATATCTAGCTTCCTTTTTTGTTAATGTGTCTGTCTTTATTTTATGCTGACTATTAGTCCAAGTTTTGGTTTTGTTCTTACTTTTGTTAATATTTTGATTTTCTGTTGTTCCTTCCTCGCAGGATATCGTATCTTTACATTTATTAGGAAATATTTCATTAAGGTGCAATTTTGACCAATTGGCCTGTTCATGGAACACAGCTGTTCTGGATACTATAAATTTGTTATTACTATCAATAAATCTGTACCCTTTGGTTCCAGTTTCGTATCCCATGAATCTTAATCTCCTGGATACGTTTTCTCCCTTTCTCCTCAATTGTTTAGGTATGTGTACGTCTGCAGTGACTCCAAATATGTGCATGTGTGATAATTTGGGTTTTCTATTGTACATCACCTCATATGGTGTCTTATTCACAATACTGGACCAGGTTCTATTTTGAGTGTAATTCGAATAATGTAATGCCTCTGACCAAAATTGTTTGCCTAAACCAGCATCCTCTAATGTGCACCTAATCATGGTTTGTAGTGTGGAATTTTTCCTCTCTGCAACTCCATTTTGAAATGCAGAAAAAGGATTGGACGTGAAATGTAACATTCCTCTATCCTTTAACCATTGGGAGAATTCTTTAGACATGAACTCACATCCCCTATCTGTCATAATTTGCTTTATTCTGATATTATGTTGTGTTTCTATACGTTTGTAGAATTCCTTAAATTTCTGAAATGTTTCATCCTTGTGCTTTAATGTGTAAACAAAACCATATCGGCTGTAGTCATCCACTATAGTTAGGAAGTAACGTTTTCTATAGGTAATTGAGGGACTTAATGGACCAACTAAGTCCATATGTACCAAATCAAAAATATTGTTAGTTGATCTGTTAGATTTTTTTGGTCTGGGACTGGTTTTTAGTTTGGTGGACTTACATACTGAGCATTCCAAATAATTTTCACAATTTTTTATTTTGACACCTTCTGCGTGTTCAGTCATTTTTTGTACTACAGGAAAGCTTGCATGTCCTAACTTCCTGTGTAAGATGTGAGCACACTCATCATGAATTGGTTTACCTATTTTCGGTTTCTTTTCCTTGTATGTATTTTTGTGATCATGAGTTATTCTACACTCATCATTGTCACTGTTACTGACATTTTCATCATCTGCTTCAATACAATCTTCCATATTTGAATCAATGTTATGTAAACATCTTTCTTTAGTTATCAGATAGGGTAGACCTCCTTTTATCATTACAGTACCTACATTTGTTTTGTTCTTTTCTATAGTTGCTTTCCCCTTTGAGAAAACTATATTGATATCAGATTCTCTGCTTAATTTTATGACACTTAGTATGTTGTGAGGTATTTCTGGGATTAATAATACCCCCTCTATTTTCCCTAGACCAGGCAAGGTCACATTTCCTTTGCCTAGTACTTGAACCTTTTCTTGATTAGCTACCTTTATCACAAACTTATCTTCTATAAATGAAGATAATATACTTTTGTTGTTGGTGGTGTGATTTGTTGCACCAGAATCAATAAGCCAATTGTTATTCGCATCCTGCTGTGTTCTGGTGCTGTCTTGTTTATTTAGCCCATTCAGTGACCCAGATTTCCTCTCTTTTGAATTTTCTCTACCCCCTCTACCTTCTTTGTAATTTGGTGGGCTTCTATATTTGTGTCTATCTGTGGAAGATTGTCTGTAATTATATTTGCTCCTATATTCTGGTCTATGTCTCTCTCTTGAGACTTTGGGGCAGTCTCTTCTACTATGTTCCCTGGATCCACAATTGTAGCATCTAAAGGCCTCATTATGTTTATCTTGAAAGACTACTTTCCTAAAAGGTTTGTGGTCTGTTTGGTTACTGGATCGATTTTTTCTTGAATTGTCTTCTGCTATCAATTTGTTAGATAGACTTTCTATGGATAAATATCCCAAATTAATGGTATCTAAGTGTGACATAAAGCTATCCCATGATGGATCAAGTGAATTGATAATAACACTTTTCATTGTTTGATCTGAAATCACTTCCCCCCTCAATTGTAGCTCAGCTCTTATTTTGTTTAGATTTATCAAATGCTCACTTATAGAAACCCCTGGTTTTACTCTAGAGGAAAAGAAATCCTTAGACATTCTTGTGGTTGTAGCTACGCTATCGCTGTGAAATAGATTAAACATGCATTGAATTATTTCTGATACAGTTAGGTTTGGTTTGATGCTATGATACATTGCAGGAGACACGCTAGATATTATTATGAAAAATGCTCTATGATGTAAACAATCTATTTTTAAAGTCCAAGGTCTTCTTGGAGGGCTAGTTATAAAGAATAGTAAATTTTCTTTCATGAAAATAACCTGAAGCTGTTGATACCACTCTTGTAAATTAATGCCATCAATTCTAAGTTTTGGGAAGTCACTGGGTAAGTTACCTACATTATTCTGTCCATTACTTACAACCTGGGGCAGTCCGTGATCTCTCAAGTGCAGGAAATTACAGAACGGCATTGGGATGCTTGCAATGAGTCTGCGCGGTTCTCTGGCCAGTTCAAGTCCTTCTGGGTCGTCTACGTAGTTTCGCACATGCGCGTTGCTCATTTCTTCTTTGGTGGCGTCGTGGAAGGTTCTCTCCCTTTCAGCTCTCTCGATCCGCTCCTCCTCAGATGAGTCAGTCTCTGGCTCGGTTTTTGGGGTTCTGGTGGTGGTGACGGTTCTTTTCTTCTTTTTGTGTGCGTTGGTATTCGATTTTGTCTGTGGTGTAGGGCGAAATCGGCATGGCTCTCTGGGCTCGGGCGTCGTCTCTTTCGAAGTCAGGATGGGAGCGTGCAGGTCTTGAGTCGCCGGTTTGATTTCTTGCTTCTTTGTAGATGTCTTGGTAATTTTCAGTCTTGGCCCAAAAGCAGCAAAAAGCGTTTTCATTGCTGATTTTACTTGAGATTTTGTTAAATCGTCTTCACTTTCTGATTTTGGATCATCTGAAGAGTTTGAGACTTCTTTCTCACTTTCTTCGTCTGATAGTGTTTTTCGCGCCAGAAATTTTGAACTGAGCGTTTTGATTGGCTCTGCTCCATTCTCTTTTGAAGTTCGTTGAAACCAAGATGGCTGCCATTCAAAATTTCGCGCGGGATCACATCTTTTCTTTTTAACAACTATTTTCTCAGTAGTCATCTCACTTACGATTTTTTGATCTTTGGGTTTTTCTTTAATGACGTTTTTCTCTCTCGCTGCTCCGCTGCTCTTCAGCATCTCCTGGAGGTCCGCGATGAGACTTTCATCATTCTTTTGGCTTTTTAGTATCTTTAATATCTCTGACCTGAGTTCGTTATTTTCTATTTCGATTTCTTTCTGGTCATTATTTTCACTCATTAGTTCTTCTTCTTCAGTGGTGTATTCTTCGGATTCTCTCGAAATCGCATTGGTGGATTCGTTGATCATCTCTTGATCAGTTTCTATTTCTTTGCTGTAGGCCCTGGTGTTGGGCCTATCTTTCTTGGACATTTTTAATTACTTATTGAGTCAATTAACCATCCTCTGCTACCAGCTTGTTGCAATATTTTCAGGATCAGACTCAATAAAGATAATAGAAGTTAAAGCTTTAAATATATTTCTTTTTAATTATGATAGGCATTCTATATTCACTGAATATTCAAGGTAGAAGCAACGAGAATGGTGAGGGTGGCTCCTTATATATACAAGGGGTGGAGCCAGGAATGGGAGTGGTAAGTTATGAATACATTAAAGTCCAAAGAATAAGTTAACCTCTGATGTTCCATATATACATTATTTACACATTGGAGAATAAGGCATTTACATCTGACAGTTAAGTTTATTTATTATAACTAACTGTTAGCAATCCTTAGTCTGTTCTCCTAATAGGAATCTGACTGACTCCTGTTTCTGCTCTCCTTTGGTTCTTCCTTGTCATACTGTCCTGCTGTGTCACTAATGTTCCTGTTTACTTGTTTCCAGCAAGGTATATATTCCTCCATAGATTTAGACTCCAAGTTTTGGGGAGCTTTGACTGCTCTTCCTTTGGGCATTGTCTTTCCCCTGTGGCAATTCTAAACAGTGTGCCTCCACAAAGATTTGTTCTTTACAGGAGACACTTTTGAATTTCACTGCTGGTTGCGCTGTCACACCAGTGCTGCTGCCAACATAGTATGCCTTCCAAACTGCCTTTATTTCTAACTAAATGAGCTGTGTTGGATAACTGTCAGACTTCTATAAGCAGCATGCTGTCCTTTAAGCAGGTCAAAGCATGAACCACTACAAAAAAAAAAAGTAATTTGAACAAATCCAGATATTTAGGTATCCCCATCCTATTTGACAGTATGGGCAATGTTATTTTGCTGTTTGAAGGTTGCCTTCTTTTGAAAAAAGCCAATAATAAATTCTATGTCAGTAGTTGGGGTCATTTAAGGAAGCTCTGGACCAGGATAAGAACCAAAAGGGATGAAACCATCCATTTTTTTTCCTTTTACTAAGAATAAATTAGAGCCAGTTTGGTCTAGTGGTTAAGGCACCAGACTAGAAAGCAAGAGATCACGAGTTCTAGTCCCGCTTTAGCCATGAAAGCCAGCTGGGTGACTTTGGGCCAATTTCTCTTAGCTCAACTCATTTCACAGAGTTGTTGTTGTGAGGCAAAGAGGAGTAAGAAGGAGTATTAAGTACGTTGGCTGCCTTGAAGCTATTTGTAAAACTAATAAAGGTGGAATACAAATAAATAAATTCATCTAAAGTTCGATTCTTGTATAATTTGAACAATGCCATCTCCCATTAGAGGTACATTTGGGAAGTTTTGTGGGATCCAAGGCTAATAGAGTGTTTGGGAGGAAATCTAAGATACTAAGGGTAAAACTGAAGAGCCCAATGACAACGAAGAGGGCCAGAATGAACTGAATCGATATCTTTATTAATTTAGGAATGGGCACTTTCTGATGATAGAGCGTAAGGACTGGTCTGCCTTCTCTGATAACCAGACCCAGAAACTGAATTTCTTTTTATTGCTTAGGCATCATTTGCATTATTTGGTTGCTCTCAGGATGCCTTCTGAGTGTAAAATCATTCAAATGAAAATGAAAGACAGTCTGCTATTGCTCATTCATTAATTTTCTCAGCAGTTGGTGCCCTGCTGGCATTTGAAATTAGCGTTGAGGAAAAGTTCAGGAGATTTAGCTTAGTTTGAAATCATGTTTACTGCCATGATTTTCGAGAAATGTTTCAGATAGATTAAATTGCATTAGGAAAGCTAATTGCAGAGTAAAAGAAGGGAATATTAAATGCTAAGCAGCAGAACTCATTTCAAAGCTATAGCATTTTACCAGCTGGATAAACCCACAAACAGCATGAGAGATTATACCAGGGGCTAATAAAAGTGCCATGAAAGTACCTGGATATCACTGCACAATGCTGGAAACCTATAAGCCAAAGCCCACTGAAGTGTTCAATGACAAATAAGAAACACAGGTACAGTATTTGGGCTAGCATTCATGTAAAAAAACTAGCCTTACTTTCTGTGGAGAATGATCACATCTTGATAAATACTCACCTATCCAGTTTTTACAGCAGTGAAGCAGATTATTACTTCCTTCAAATCAAAGAAATTTGTGTTTCAGTCAAGAGTGATTTGTTTGTTTGTTTGTTTGTTTGTTTGTTTGTTTGTTTGTTTGTTTGTTTCATTTATAGGCCACCTGTCTCACTATCAAACAAGTCTGGAGTTCTTGTCTATTGTCCATTTTCAAATTGTCTGGTAATCATTTGGAACTTGTCCAACTCATTTAATCCGACGTGTTCATTTGTGAACTGGTTATGAAAGGGCACAGAACTAAGTCGAGAATAATTGGAAAGAATTTGCCTGCTTCTCAAAGTTCACCTTTCAGATTTCAAAGCCCTCTTTTCTGCCACACATGCATTGACTGAACCTTTTACCCCCTTTTTAATTTGGTAGAGAGAGAGAAAGTCTGGGGATCCAATCAAACACATGGCATCTTTTTTTTTTTCCCCCAGCCTGAAAGGAAAGTCCAGATGGATTTGGGCATCTTTTAAAAAAAAAAATGAAAAGAAAAGATTTAAACGTAATAAAGAAAGAAAGGCTTCAAGTTGTCAAGACTGCATACTGTTTTTCCTCTATATATTATGCAGCAAGGAATACGTGATCCCTAGCAGAAAAAGAGCACAGAGAAAGATCATTCCAATTTTTTTCCCCACAAGTATTTACCTCAATAATCCTTTTCCCACAAATGTATACTTCAGGTTCCAGTCCCTTATTTCTGATAGAAAGTAACAGATTCTTCTATAGCAAGGGTGTCAAACTCGTGTCCCGTGGGCCGTATGCGTCACACACTGCCATGTCCACCCTGTTTTAGTGAAGGGGGAAAAGTCGCGATACGTCATGTGATGACGTGACAATGTGAGTTTGACACCCCTGTTCTATACTGACTGGGAATTGTGCTTTCGTGACATCAGTTTATAAAAACATAATGTTGAATGATATTACAAGTTTGAAGTGGAATGTATGGTCAGATGTCAATACTTAATAGTTAATTAATTAATTAATACTTAATTAACACTTAATTAATACTTAATAAAAAAGAATTTCCTTAGATGCATGGAATTTTTTTTTCTTACTGCTGCTGTTCCTCCTTGGAAGAAAGCTGTGCATTGAAAGGTACACTAAAGCTTTACCTTTAAAAAGAGGTGTAATTGATGTGCACAGCTGAAACATTTTGCTAATGTCATCATGAAACTTGTTCAGTGTGAGAGAAGGGAAGTTTTCTATGCAAGAAGGTAGCATAATGAACCTCCTTCACATCTGATAGGATTTATAGACTAATTGGAGATCTATAAAAGCCAAAAAAATCTTTTCTTTTCTTGAGTTTTGGATAGGGAATAGGTATGACATTGGAGCAAATCTATTGCCCAAATGCATTGCTTTCATTTCAGTGATCATGAAGGGGTACCTCCTCTGCTGGGAGGTATATAGCCTACTTCTTATTCCACTGTTATAGAAGTGCATTTAAAAACATTGAGCAAAGAAATTCAAATGCAATTATTGTGGCACATCAACACCAATCATTTGAAGGGGACGGAGTTAAGCCATCACTATGAACAGAAACCCAGCACAAAATGATGTTGTCTTTGTTTTTTTAAATCAGGGATTGGACGCATGTACTTAGAAGATGCATAGAAATGCTGTTCTTGGCATTGATTGGCTATGCCAAGCTCTCTATCCTCTTATATCAAGGATCTAGCTTTAGGTCCCACAGAGAAGATCCAACAACGAGGGTGATAAATATATATATATATTAAGGAGTATGCATATCTTGCTTGGATTGTTCCTAGGACTATAAGGGGATTGTTTTGCCAAAAAATCATTTGATGATTAAGTAAACAAACAATACAGATAATAAAACATACAATGAAAATCATAATGTCAACTGGGACAAGATATGACATAAAACACAAGTAGAGCTTTTCACCAGTTACTGCAGTTTCATGGAGTATTATCATAGCTAGACATCAGGGGTGGGTTCTACTTACCTTTACTACCAGTTTGCAACGGGGCCACAAACGCTCTTCTGTGCATGCGCAGAAGTGTTCTGATGACGTCGGGGTCAGTGGGCGGAGCCTCCCTCCGGTTTTACTACCGGTTCTATAGAACCGGTCCAAACTGGGGGCAACCCACCACTGCTACAGATGGAACATATAGCTGGGTAAGATATTCTTTAAGATCCATCCACAAACAGAGAGAGGAAGGGAGGGAGGGAGAAAGAGAGAGAGAGAGAGAGAGATGAGGAGCGGGAACTAAAAATGCTTTTCTAACCCTACATGCAGACCTTTTGATAACAGTTATATCTCTATTGGCAAGATTAACAGTAGAGTAGAAGCATCACATCACACAATGACATCCAGAAGGACTGTAGAGAATTAAAGCAAACTTGGTGGATAAAAGTAATAAAAATAACAATTCACTACATAAATAATGTATGGCCAACCACACAGAAGGGGGAAAACATTCCAGAAGAAAGCCATTGCATTATCCATATGTTCAAAGATTTGCTGGTCACAATGTCAGGAAAGAAAATATGTCTGGGATATTATTTTTAAACAATATAATAATTGTTCATGTAAAAAAATTCTCAGAAGGTGAATAGTAAGTACAAAAGTAGGAAAAAGAATAGAATGTGTTTAATTCATTCCAATTTGCTGAAAGGGAAAATACACAGCAAGAGGGAATCTGAGAATTGTCAAAACACAATTCAAAACTACATTACACAATGTCTCTGGATATTAAAATCAGCCAAGGAAAGTTACAGAATTTTGACTGGATCAAAATGCAAAGAAATCATCCAGGCATTGCATATATAATTACTAAGACCCCCTCCTATGCTCCATTATATTGGATGGAATGCATAGGAATAGAAAACCTTTAAGGAACAATGATAGATAGAAGTCGTTTCAAGCTATAATCTCATCAAAAAGTTACCAGCCACATAAATCTTGAATTCTATTGTGTCTGGACATTTCTATAAAAAAAAAAATTAATTCATGTACCTGGAAGGGAAAAAGCTGTGAAAGTGTTGCATTTTGGGCTTGGGGGTGTGGAAAAGGTTGAAGAGAAATCACATAGTTCAGCACAAGAGAGCAGTTCCATGCAAAGGTGGCAAAATGAAATGGCCATGCAAGCCTGCAGCAGTCAAGCATGTCAAATACCTCCACAAAATGTTTCAGTAGCTACTGACCTGTCAACGCATGACATCTGTCTTCCAAGAGTACGAGGTTTCCAATGTCCAAAAGCAACCAAAAAAATCAAGCCATCAGCCCACCATCCTCCACCCCAACTGGTTCAGCTGCTGCCCTGGGAGACCAAGAGAGCTCATTTGCCTCCATTGCCATCCCATGGCCCACATCATCTTGATCATACCATAATTGACACCAATTCCCTAACTCAAAGAGTTCCCAGCAACTCACTCCAAGTACATGTTGATGTAATTCACAGGGGACCAAGAAATTAAGGAATTGGGCACAAGATCAGCTCTCTGCTCACCAACCCTGTTTACTTCCACTTCTCTTCTGTTTCTTTACCTCTGTTTCCATCTCCATCCCACAAACTGTGCTTCAGTTTTAGATGTAGCTCCTCCATTCTTCTCCAACTCTCTGACTCTCCTGAATTAACAACTCAACCTCACAACCCTCCACACTTTCAAAACCTTCATTATTAACTACAACACCAAATCATACTGGATCTCCTCACGTCACACCATATACTGCCACCATTTCCCCTTTCCCATCAAAAATGCTCGAAGGCAGTAAGAACCACCTAAAAGATTTGATCCTGAAAGGATATTGTGTGCTTAGACTTGAGACAAAGAGATGTTTAAGGTAAATAGATTTATTGAGGCAAAAAATTGCTCCTGAAGATGTACATCCAGCACCTTCTGTAGGGAATAGAATTGAAGAATGGCCATGTATAAAAACAATTAAGAATGTAAAAGGATTTTGTCACACATCACCCTGCTGGCTAAAAAATAGCACACAGATCTCAGTAATTAATTCATCAGTCAGTAAAACAAATCTGATCTTCAAACAGATTTCAATTGCCTCAAAGATACAAACTAGCCACAATGTGATTTCAAAAGATATAGTCTATTGATTTTTAAGAAAGTAATGTGTAACTGTAATAATGGACAAAAGGCATGTGCAGGTTCTGCCTAACATAACTCATATGAAGCTGACAGTTAAAAACAAGTGTTTCCCATTTCTAGTGATCTCTTCTTACTCTTTCTCCATCCAACCTTTTTAAAAAGACACTGTGGTAATAGTGGCCAGAACTGATGTTTATCTTTATTTATATATGTTGCAGGTAGCAGGAATCTGTTTTAATGGATGTTTGGCGACCCCTCTCATGGGTCCATGGTGATGGGAGAGGTTTTTGAAACAAGCATTATCTCCCATACTTTAGATCAGTGTTTTTCAACCTTGACAAGTTTAAGTTATGTGGACTCCAACTCCCAGAATTCCCTAGTTTAGAATAGAATAATAGAATAGAATAACTTAACTTCATTGTCACTTTGAATGTACACTAATTGGCATATATTAAAATGAAATTTCATTGCATATAGGTCTCTCAAAGGGTCTTCACCTCTAATATACACTACACAAACATGACAAAATAAATAAATACAAAATTATGCATATACCCACATATATGAGACGAAGAAACAACATAGTCTAGTTCAGATGTATACATGTACATAGCAAGAGAAACAAATCTTGCAAGTTTACCAGCTAACATATGCTGGCTGAGGAGTTCTGGAAGTTGAAGTCTACACGTCTTTAAGTTGCCACGGTTGAGAAACACTGCTTAGATCAACTTTCCTCAGTATAGTTGGAGATTCCTTTTGGGTAGACAGCAGTGGTAGAATTCAAATTTTTTTACTACCAGTTCTGTGGGCGTGGCTTGGTGTGCATGGTGTGGTGTGGTGTGGCTTGGTGGGCGTGGCTTGGTGAGCATGGCAGGGAAAAGATATTGCAAAATCTCCATTCCCACCCCACTCTGGGGCCAGCCAGAGGTGGTATTTGCCAGTTCTCCGAACTACTCAAAATTTCCGCTACCGGTTCTCCAGAACCTGTCAGAACCTGCTGAATAGCACCCCTGGTAGATGGTCTACCCATAAGCAACAAGAATTAGTGCAATGCCAAAGCATACACATATGCCCACTCACCATGTAGGCTCTGCCATTTTGCACTTGTGTCCTGATTCATGACACCATGATGCATTTCATTGCCAGACACCCACTCTGAACCTTCTGAACTTTCATTTGCTCGATCTGCTTCCATTCACGATACTGTGAGCTCAGCAACAAGATTGCTGTGGAGGAAATTCTCAGAGAATACCCAATCAGCCGGTTATATTCGAACTACTGCATAATATATACTTTTGTTGTTGTTTCTGAAAGCCCATCAAAATTATAGCCTTATTCCATCTAAATTCAGAAAGAGAGTCTTATTTTCCATTAATAGGGATACTTGGAGTTTTTCCCAACCCCTCTTCCCTATCATTTCCCCTCCCCAATTGGTCTTTCTGTTCAGATAAGTGCAGATTTGCTTTATGTGATATGTTCAAGATTGATAGTGCTTCTTGTTTCTTTTAATCTATCATCTACCTTCCTTAGCGGCTTTTAAGATTTAGCTAGAAGACGTTCTCCTCAGGTCCTTGACCAGTGGCTGGACACCAAACTGATGTTAAGATACACTATGCCTTTCCACACTACTTTCCCACTTTCTATGTATTGTGTATTCAGTACTACGTATTACGTACTGTATAAATTCTTCAACCCAAATGCTGTAATATAAGAGTTGTTCAAATGTTTTAAAAAAAAAGCAATTGGAAAACAAATAAATATTCCCTAAAGGGGAATTTGAGTGCTGGGTTTAACATTTTGCCTAAATGCTTAATCATGATCAATTTTAATATACATGTCAGTGGAACTGAAATTTCTACTAGTGCGGGGTGTGTGTGTATATATAGTATATGTATGTATATATTTATGTATCTATGTACAGTATGTATCTATGTATGTAGCAATAGCAATATCACTTAGACTTATATACAGCCCTCTCTAAGTCGTTTACAGAATCAGCATATTGCCCCCAACAATCTGGGTCCTCATTTTACCCACCTCAAAAGGATGGAAGGCTGAGTCATATGTTTGTATGTGTGTGTGTTTATACACAGACACACACACACACACACACACACACACACACACACACACACAGAGCTAGTGGTTAAGGCACCAGGCTAAAAACCAGGAAATAGTGAGTTCTAATAATACCTTAGGCATGAAAGTCAGCTGCATGACTCTGAGCTAGTCACTCTCTTTCTCTCAGCCATCAATGTCAGGCTTGAGCATCAAGCCAAATCAGTCGATTTCTGTCACAACCAATGGATCAACATTCAGCTGTTCTGAGAAAAGCAAAACCTGCATTTGCAGGAAAATGCTAGAAAGAAAGAAATAGGATGATGATGATGATGTTAAGGAGGAGGACAACAACAGACGGACAGACAGACAGACAGAAAGACAGACAGAAAGACGGATAGATAGAGCAAAATAGATAGATAGATGATAGATAGATAGATGATAGATAGATAGATAGATAGATAGATAGATAGATAGATAGATAGATAGATAGATTGTAGATGTAGATGTAGATGTAGATGTAGATGTAGATATAGATAGATTACTTATCCTGCTATTCTTTTCTAGGACTTTCTCAGCAGCCTCCCATTGAAATGCTGAAGAGATTCACAGCTGTGTAGTTGCTCAAAATCCCAACAGATGGACAATCCTAAACTATTATCTGAACTGCTGAACTGGCTGAAATTAAATTCTTAAATCTCCTGAATGTCAGGGAAAAATAGGTACCAGCTTACAAAAGCTTTTCTCCAGATAAAATTAGCTGCTATGTTTGCTCAACATGGTAAACTATATTTAATTATATTTTACTGTGAAGCTTAAATTAACCTTCCAGATTAGACAAAAAAATGTGGTTAGTTAGTTTGTGGCTCAATGCCACAATGCCTAGGCCAACTCTACTTGTTGGTAGGAATCTGGACCACCATTAGATGGTAGCAAAGAAAACAGAAATCTCTAAATTTTTGCTGTCATTTAGTGATTGTCACAAGTTTTAACCGTAATGATATATTTAGCATTTAGGCATATATACTGCCCCATAGCACTTTACAGCACTCTCTGGGCAGTTTATAATGTAAGCATTATTTGCATATTGTCCCCAACAATCTGGGTCCTCATTTTACTGACCTCAAAAGGATGGAAGGCTGAGTCAACTATAAGCCCCATCAGAATCGAACTCCAGGCACTGGGCAGAGTTTGCCTGCAATACTGCATTCTAATCATTGCACTACCAGAGCTCATATTGTTCTGGCTATATCCCTAGGTCTCTTTACATAATTTCAGAAAAAGCAAACATTACCAAGTGATTCTTGCAATGGCAGGCCTTAAGCAAGCAAGGTCACAAAATATTTTGTTGTGTAGTATTTACTACACAAAAAGCTTTTTTAAAACTCACCATCTCAACTCTTTTTTTTCCTCCTATGTTATTCAATTTCATGCTGCCCTCTTCAGAGTCTCACCATGCCTTGTTTTATTTATTGCTTAATTATTATGAAATAGTAATAACAAAAATGACAAATGACAATATAGATTTTCACTTAAAGCGTATTAGTATTCCATTTTGTTAAAGTGCTGTAAAAGATCTATTCCTTTTCGCTATAAATATGCTGAATGAAATAACTGAAAAGAGCTGGACCCAGGCAATAAATTTAAAAAACAACAACAACACTACAGATACATCTTAAATTCTACTTAACCAATTCCTTTCTGCGCATAAGTTATAAGGGGTTGATATCAAAGAATATGGTTCATTTTATATTTTGCACACACCACATGATATTATGAGCAAATTAAATTAAGAAGGCGGTTCTTTTGGGTCCCACCAGGTGTATCTCCCTCAATGATGATGAAATCATGGGCTGGGACTGCTTAGCTCCCACCGGAACGGTCTATGACAATTCACTGCAGCCAACTCACCATGGCCAACTCACTGCGGGACAACTCGCCACAGCCAATTCGCCACACTGTGGGACAAGAGTTACACTAATATCAAAGAAATGGTGGAATAGAATCATTTTTAAAAGGATGCAAAAGGAGGGACAGAATGAAATGTGCATGGCAAAAATTAAAACAATGTTTTATTTATTTAAAATAATTAAATAAAATTGTTAAATTGTCCCACAGCAAGTTGGCCATGGTGAGTAGGCCAGCAGCGAATTGGCCATGGTGAATTAGCTGTGGTGAGTTGGCCGCAACAAGTTGGCCACGGCAAGTTGTTCCATTCAACACTGGAAAGTATGGACCAGCATGAGTATGACTCTTCCGCTCTTCTTCCTGCGCACTCCTTTCCAGGATTGGTTTTTTGGGGAGAGAGGAGTAGAAGAGTAAAATCGTAAGGATAAAAAGAGTGATGGGGCTCGTTTTCCCATGAACTGGCGATATGACAGAGAGGAAAGTAATCCAGGGGAATCCACTGGTTACTTTTCTTAACTGTGCTATATTAAATATGTGCAAGTCAGCAGCCTCCTTATTGAAGCAGATTAGGGCTCAGGCATCGGGGCGGTAATCTTTATGTCAACATCTATTTCTGCAGACTCAAAGAAAGATGAGCTGCACATTGATACAACTGTTACATGGCCTGCCAATTCGCTATCTGGTGAACGGGAAGCCTTCAGGAAGGAGGCTTTAAGCAGGTTAATTTTAATAAAATCAGATGGAGAAGTACAGCTGACAGAAAGTAGTTCGGATTTTGGTTGTTAACATTATTGTTGATCATCAGAGAATTTTGTTAAGACCAGACAAGTGTGAGGACATCTAGTCTTAATCAGATTATTTACCCTTCGGTGCAGTGGTGAGTTGCTCCCGGTTCGGTCCGGTTCTTGTGAACCGGTAGTAAAAGCGGCAGGAGGCTCCGCCCACCCGCCCAGACGTCCTCATGGACAATCTGCACATGTGCAGAAGCGCCCATGTATGAAGCAAGAGAGTGCCCATGCTCCCGTTGCGAACCAGTAGTAAAGGTAAGTAGAACCCACCCCTGCTTCAGTGACAATATAACCCAAGAAACTGGGAAGTATATGTTGTAACACACACACACACACACACACACACACAAATTCAGACGTGCCCCATAGAAAGGGTGTATTTTCACATTGCATCTTTAATTGTAAGGGAAGATTAATTTTAAAGCAACTGTAACCCAAAATTATATTGAGTTAGCTGCTCTGTTTAATAATTAACATTTTAAACTATGGTTAGATTAAAATTGCTTTAATAAACTTTTGGTATAGGCAGTAATACTATACATTCCTAAGAAAAGTGGCTAATGTTAAAATCAAGTGGTTTATTTATTTAGCCTATGGCTGGTCACACACAATATTAAAACACTTCATTTTTACAGGTTAAAAACAATTAAAACAATAAAAAAGCAGTAAGAAAACCTAAAAGGAAAACAGAACATTTCAAAGTTTAATGTCAAGTTTGGAGATCCAATCAGTAGCTGCCGTTGTTATGCAAGGCAAAGTTACTCGCGTCCGTGGCAATCCTTAAGTCACACGTGCCTCCTGGGTGGTGCTAAATGAGTAAGAGACGGACTGGTAGCCAGACATCCGCGAGGATCTCCTGGCTTCACACACAACCCCATGGTCCTTTTAAGGTCCAATCAAGTGGTATAAAGCACTTCGAAGTCAGGGCCCATGGTGCTTCAGACTGTGTAAGTGTGTATGTAGGTGTATGTGTGGTGTGTTTTCTCTTTGTTTTCTGTAATTAGACTTACAATACTGGGCTGTGGAAATCTGGATAACCACGAGATGGCAGCACAGAAAACCTTACCTCTTTACCACCATTTTATATGCCTCAATAGCACTAGCCCTCTTAATAGTATCTGCTATTTAATGGGAAATTAACTGGAAAACTTTTGGTTCATGGTGTTCTTCTAGGCATCCACTACTATTTCAAGGAAAAAAAAGAAAAGAGGACATTGCAAATTACACAGGCTGGTTTAAGTTCAGAGTCAGAAAAGTGGAGGTAAATGCCAGGATAGCAAAAGTGATGCAGATGAAAGGAGGCATGGAATGAACAAGGGTTAGTGTAAGAGATTAAAGTGATAGTAGAAGATTAAAGGCTTGGGGGCACTTAGTAAATATCAGAGCAGCATCAGTGGATCGATCAAATTATTGTGAGGTATCTTTTGACAAGAGAGAAATAGAAATCGCAGAGTAGCTAGGTATCAGAGGCACATCAAAGTCAAATCATACCAATTCAGGAAGCCAGACGGCCACTGAGCTTGTAGTCTTTCAACAGATGCTGTCTTTATAGATGAATGGGGAAAAAAACAGCACGTGGCTTGGGAAAGGTCCCATAAGATCAAGGAAGCGAGTTGAAAAAGATTTTGGATATCACGGTGACTGAAGGCTAGACAAGTGAGATCAGAGTTTCAGAAATGGGGAATCCAAAGGCCAAAATATCTCTTTCTTACTAAAGCAACCCAGGCAGATATCGCTACAGAAGTCTTATTTACAGCTATGCTCAGCATGACCACACAGTGATATTTCACCTACTTAACAATGAAGTCATCCTTAGCACACCCCAAGAGATGGCTTGGTACTTATTCAATCAATAAGATTTGAAAATGAAGTCAAATGTCTTGTAACATTGCCGTAATTGGCAAATGTCATGAAAAACTTTGAGCAGAAACATACTAATGTTTCTTGCGGCCAAATCATGAAAGGAAAACTACTGATGCATGATAACTTTTATATTGTTGCAGGAGTTGGTTTTAGCTTCATTTTTATTTGCTTCATGTTTATCTTGGCCACTTGTATATATGTTTGCTTGGGATAACTGAGTATTTAAAAATATGGAATTGGATCAGCATTTTTTTCAGATTTTCCACAGCAACTTCATTGCTTTTTCATTTTTTTTAATTCTCCCGATTATGCATCTTTTAAAAATCTCTGAATGAGCCTAAAACACATGGATATTAAAAAGTCCTCCTTTCATATCTTTCTCAGTCCATAACAATTTCAAGTGAAGATGTTTATATCTTGATGGAGGGATTACTGCCTCAGATACAAGAATGGGCTTTTGTCTGTGGTCACCCTTGGAGATCTTCAAGGTGAATGAACCATGTTAGGACTCATGCAAACCCATGAGCGTTTGCAACTGTGAGCAATACAATGATACTGTAGGAAAGGAAGGAGAAGGAAATATCATTTCAAAACATATAACTTCAGCAACAATAATTCATCACTCCCTTTTACATGAAGGGATAATCCAATGGCTTTCATTAGAAATTTCTGGATTGCTTTAACTTCTGGACTCCTAATGTTGAAACATTCTGGAACTATTAGATAAAAGAAAAAAAAATACACACCAGATTTAGCAGTTTTGAAGTAACTGAATTTTGCCAACAAGTACAGAAATGAGGAGAAATGATAGCAATTGATTCTCTTTTATTTTGGTGAAGAGGGGAAGGGATGAGGTACTGAGTATTGGCTTTCAAATGAGCATTAATTGGCTGACAATTCTCTGTATTCAGTTATTGGCCCGAAAAAGCAACTGCTAATTGATAGTTGTCCATGAGCAATATAGAGTCATAAACACATAAACATGTCCATGTTGTGCTGAGGTGGGAATGCACTAAAAGGAATCAGAGCAGTCGAAGATATTTTTTAACTGGGAGATAAAAATTAGAAAGGCCAGTCACCTTGAAGTACACTGAGATTCCCAGCAAGCCTCTTTCTCTTATCTTCTACTCTTTGATAAAAGCTCCAGGATTATTTTGTAAAAACAATTATCTTGATTTTCAACTATTTAGCTCCATTGCTTGTTTTGAAATGAGGATTGTTTAAAATTGAGTAGCTGCTCTGAGCAGTATAAAAAGGTAAAAGTTCCCCTCGCGCATATGTGCTAGTCGTTCCCAACTCTAGGGGGCGGTGCTCATCTCCATTTCAAAACCAAAGAGCCAGTGCTGTCTGAAGACGTCTCCGTGGTCATGTGGCTGGCATGACTAAATGCCAAAGGCACACGGAACACTGTTACCTTCCCACCAAATGTGGTCCCTATTTTTCTACTTGCATTTTTTTACGTGCTTTTCAAACTGCTAGGTTGGCAGAAGCTGGGATAAGTAATGGGAGCTCACCCCGTTACGCGGCACTAGGGATTTGAACCACTGAACTGCTGACCTGTTTTATCAACAAGCTCAGCATCTTAGCCACTGAGCCACCGCATCCCTGCTGAGCAGTATAGAAGGACCGAAATATCAAAACATCAGTCTGAACTCCCATAAAAAATGGACTGCAAATGCTTTCTGCGAGCTTCTCTCAAAAGTGCTTTTTTAGTAAATAAATTTAAAGCTGGTAGTGGGGAGAAAAAGGAAATTTCTGTTCTTAGCAGTTCACCATTTATTGTTGCAAAACATCTTGGTTAAGGAAGATGCTTTTTCCATTCCCAGTGTGATCTGGCTTCAATTGGTTTCCAAAATATGAGTAATAACCAGCAGGTAAAAGTACTGCCTGGGACTGCAGAACAAGAGAGATTTTGAAGTGATGTATTTTGGTGGGCTACATGTGCCTCCAGCCATTCTACCCTGTATGTTGTATCTATGTTTCTTCCATAAACAGAAATAAGTTACGATATATCAGACATCTTGACATTTTAGTGGATATGTTACCTAAGTAGTCTATTTCTATCTAGTTCAGGATATTAGCAGAGGTCTGATAACATAACCGTTTCTTGTATTAAAGTACAATATAAAGTATTTCACCACATGACAATGCATTTAGGACCAATTACAAATTCTGAAATACCCTGCTCTTCTTAAACCTTAAACCAAGGGCTACAGAGACTGGCAGTAGGTTAATGGAGTTTAACCTTATGCTCTCCTTTGTGGTTCATATCCAGAATGGACTCTCTCGCTTGCAATTTATATTTCAAAGAGGTCTGGAAAATCATGCAGAGGATGGCTTCTGGTATTCTTTCCCACTGCTTAAATATAGTTCTGTTGTAGGTAACATGCCTTTTTTTTTTTTACCAACAATATGCTTTGTTTTATATTGGTTGTAAAATGTACATTTTAAAAAAAAATAATAATAAACCCTAGTAAGGTGGATGAATCTACATGCAGACTGTAGCTCCATTTTTGCAATCTTGAAGTTAAACCTAGAATGTGATGCAGAGAAAGTTTTTGACAATTTAAACTGAGTCTTTTTGTTTAAAGTTTTGAAAGATATGGACTTTGGGGGAGAAATTTATTCAAGGGATTAAATCAATCTATAGATCTCAGCAAGCTCATGTTATTATTAATGGGGATTTGATTAAGCCATGTGAGATTCAGATGGATACAAGACAAGGATGTCCAACATCTCCTTTACATTAAAAAAAAAAAAAAGTTCTGGAGGTTTTGACTAGAGACATCAGACAGGAAAAAAAATATTGATCTAAAAAGAAATGTATAAACCGAGAGCTTTTGCTGATGATTTAGTTTTGATTCCCTGGTGGCACTGTTGTTAGAATGCAGTATTGCAGCTAACTCTGCAAACAGGCCAGCCCCAGAGTTCGATCCTGACGGGGCTCAAAGTTGACGCAGCCTTCCACCCTTCCGAGGTTGGTAAAATGAGGAAACAGATTGCTGGGGACAATATGCTGATTCTGTAAGAGAGTTCTGTAAAGCAGAATTATTTTACAAGATCATAATCATAAGTTTATTTGTCAAGCATATATAAGATAACAGGTAAAGTATAAACATACTTTGAATACATGAAAAGAGTAAGTAAAAAGAAATATTAGGACAGGGACGGTAGGCACGCTGATGCACTTATGCCCGCCCCTTACAGACCTCTTAGGAATGGGATGAGGTCAACAGTAGACAGTTTAAGGTTAAAATTTTGGAGGTTTGGGGAAGAAACCACAGAGTCAGGTAGTGCATTCTAGGCATTGACCACTCTGTTACTGAAGTCATATTTTCCAATATGATCCCCCCAAAAATAGAATGGAATTTTTAATTAAGAACCTGAATAACTTTTTTTGCTTTAGCTGGCTTTAAGATACACAAATGAAAGTGACTCTAAAATGTGTTGAAATGTAATTAAAAGATCATCTGATTTGGCTGGCCTTATACTTCCAGCTATTTGGCTAGTCCCTGACTGCACCAAAATTTTCACCCTTCTTCAAGTGACATTCCCTTATCACCAGGCTTCTACCAACATGTTCCAAAAGAACAGCTAAATATCTCTATCACCTAGGGCAGTGTTTCTCAACCTTGGCAACTTTGAAGATGTGTGGACTTCAACTCCCAGAATTCCCCAGCCAGCAGTTGCTAGGGTGATAATGAGCTGAAGAGTGTTTTCCTTTATTTACAAGTAGGAAAGGCCACCAGTTCACATGCTGCAATCACCAGCATCATCAAAGCCAAGGAGAAAAATGCTTGATCTAGACTATCCAAACTAGCGTTGGCAGGCAAATCTCCAAAGGATGATGCTTTGATTAATGTGCCTCTTCAAAGGAAAGCCAATAAGCCAAGCAACAAGCTCTTTCTTTTCATCAGAGTGGAAACACAATCCTATTTTGCTCCAATTCACTTTCTGTGAAAACAGGGATGCATTAGCATAAACCATTGTTTGTGCAGCTGGTTGACAGTCCAGTAGACCAGGGGTTAAGGCATCCGCTAGAAACTAGGAGACTGTGAGTTCTAGTTCCATATTAGCTAAGAAAGCTGGCTGGATGACTTCGGGCCGGTCATTCTTTCTCAGCCCAATCTACCTCACAGAGTTGTTGTGGGCAAAATGGGAGAAAGGAATATTATGTTCATTGACTCATTGACATTGAGTTATTTATAAAAATAATAAAGGTGAGATTTAAAAAAAGTGCATTGTTTCCAAGTCATTTCTTCACCAAGAGTGAACTTGATTTAATTCTTTTCAACAGACAACATGCCCCCAGGATGTAAAGCAGACAATCCACAATTCTTATTCAAGTCTTGCATGAAATTCTTTGAATCCTACCAACTAAAAGAGTACAATATGATGTTAGGTCTGCACTCTGAAAATGGTTCAAGCCAATGGTTAATGCAAAAGTAACATTTCCCCACTATTAATTAATATAGCCTGTCTTGTTCAAGGCTTCACGTGAGTCTAGAACAAAGAAATCTTGCCATGTAGGAAATCCAGTCAACATCATTCTTAAAGCAGCAGAACTTTTGTTTCACATTCACCTAGCCCACGGGTGTCAAACTCGCCGCGTCACATTGCCATCACATGACATTACATGACATTTTTCCGATTCACGGAGCTGGGGTGGGTATGGCCTGTGCGTGGCACATCTGCCCCACAGGCTGCCAGTTTGATACCCCTGACCTATCCTTAATACATATGTCCTCTACATATTTGAAATCTATTCAATGCCAAGGGGGGACAGGATAATGGCTCCTTTTCCCTTTTAGTTCTGTGGAGAAAAAATATCCATCAACAACCAACAACACGCCTATGCATTCAGAGTGACAGGATATGGAAACAAACATTTCTACTTTCTTAACCAGTTGTTTGAAGATTCTGATCTTTCTGGAAATGCTGAATACATGATAAAAAATTGGTTTCTTTCCTAAACAGTCAAAAAAATGGCAAAGAAACATCTCCAGTTCCACTGTTCAAGATCCTATTTCCCTCCAAACTCTCATCTCTAAGCCATTCTGGCTGGCAGTTATAAATGAAAATAGATTTTACATTTAAAATGTTCCATTAAGTGCTTCAGAGAAGCTATATTTCTGATTAATTTTAGTTTTCTCTGGTATTGGGATGGATATTATATATCAGACATGAAAAGTACACTGGAACTTTCAAAAATACATTTGACATTGATTTTTATGCATATTGTATTTGTATAATTTTCTGGAAGGAAGATCTTCCTCTTAGTTTTGACTTGCCGTAATTTCTGCTTTCTATTCGGTATCAATCACCCCTGAGTGGAAAACTGGCTCAGCCCAAATACTCATTTATTCTTACCAAAAGAATCCATTTCCAGCTTTTTTCATTTTATGGAGGAATAAAATATGAATAAAGATAGGTGCAGTTAATTGCTGTCTAGATACGTTTTATAGTGATGTATGATCACAATAAATCTGCTTTGCCCATTTTTTCAATTTTAGCTCTCTCCCAAGTCATTTTTTAAAGCTCAGCCTCAACCTCCAGTGATTACAGGAATAAAACCATACAGAAGTCTCTGTAACAGCATGGTTAGGCTAGGGCAGTCTATGGACTGTCCTAGAGAATAGTCTAGGATTTGTCTACAGCAGTGTTTCTCATCCTTACGGACTTTAAAATGTGTGGACTTCAATACCCAGAATTGCCCAGAATGACTGGCTTGGAAATTCTGGGTTGAAGTCCACACATCTTAAAATTGCTAAAACTGAGAAACACTAGTCTAGGGCAGGGGTGCTATTCAGCAGGTTCTGGAGAACTGGTAGCAGAAATTTTGAGTAGTTTGGAGAATCGGCAAATCTACCTCTGGCTGGCCCCAGGGTGGGCTGGGAATGGAGATTTTGCAATATCCTTCCCCCACGAGTGGGGAGGGAATGGGGATTTTGCAGTATCCTTCCCCTGGAGTGGGGTGGGAATGGAGATTTTGCAATATCCTTCCCCCAGGAGTGGGGAGGGAATGGGGATTTTGCAGTATCCTTCCCCTGGAGTGGGATGGGAATGGAGATTTTGCAGTATCCTTCCCCTGCCATGCCCACCAAGCCACACCCACAGAACCGGTAGTAAAAAGAAAATTGAATTCCACCACTGGTCTAGGGTTTCCTTGCCTTTCTCCAAGGCTTCCCCCCACCACCTCAGTTTCCAAGTTTAATCTATATACTTGGTATTTTCTAATAGACATCAGTCCAAGTACCAACTAGGCTCAACATCTAAGTTGGCTTCTAAGCCCACCAAGGGCTGGCAAATTATACCATTTTCTGAAATTTCCAACTTTTAACTATTGATAAAAGTAACTTGAAGATGAGGAATAAAAGAAGTTAACATTACTTATCCGGCCACTTCTTTTTCAGAATGAATTTCATCTTCATTTTTTGAATGTCTGGGATTTCTTTCCACTAACTTTTTTCTTTATGGTAGCCATAATTGATCCACTGACATTTTATGGAGAATGATTTCATTTCAGCAGTTTCCTGATTTTTCCCCCCCTCAGAGTTGCATTGTGTTGTTTCCTGTGCTTGTTTTCCTGTGATTTCAATTGTTTTACAGAGCTGTTTATGTCTTCTTCTGCTGCTGCTGCTGCTGCTGCTGCTGCTGCAAAAACATGTCACTGAATGTCAGAGGAGACTTGCAGGAGAATATTGGTGGTGCCTTCAACATGCCTATGAATGAAGCACTAAGATACAAGAAGCATTCCTATATTAGAAGATAAGAAATGCTGCTTATTTCTCCTAAAATTACATTTCATGGATCAGCTGAGCTGGAAGATAAGGACAAAGCAACAGAAGCAGCAGTTCTACTGTCAGCAAAACCCCATAGAAGTGGAGGAAGCATTGCCAGCCAGCAATTCCTTTGCTTAACTCCAGGTTTAGAAGCAAATGTTGGGGATCATCAATCTATTTGAATTTTCCTCTTTAGCAACTTGTTCTCTGTTGGGGAAGAGGCTGACCAATGCAAGCTACTGAGTGCTGCTTGTTTTCACTACTACTACTACTACTACTACTACTACTACTACTACTACTACTACTACTCAGAAGCATTACTGAAGTCTTCTGAGTTGAAAGGATTTGCCAGTGGGATACCTAGTTGGGGCTCCTTTCATGTCCCCATTAAGTTGCCTCTGAAGTGATACTCATCTGTCTACTCACAGTCACCCCCTTTTGAACTGCTGGTTGGCAGGAGCTGGAGCGAGTGGCGGGAACTATCCATCATGCAGTAGCAAGCAGATTTCAAACATGAGCCTGCCAGTTGTCAGCCTAACCATGTGAGCCAAAGCGCTCCCTTTCCCTGTCTTTCCTATAACCAGTTGAAGTGATTCCAGGACCTGCGGGCCCTTACAAGCTTACCCAAGAAATTCTGGCCACCTCACTCTATGCTAAACCTAAGCACTTTTCACCACCCTCCCACAATTCTAGGCTACTTTCCCAAGTTGACGGTCTCACCAAGGATCAGCTGGTTGTCTTTGCAAAAACTCAGAACTAGGCTACAGCCTAACCTAGGCAGTTCTTCCCAATTCAGTGGGCAAGCAGTATTAGGAGGGGAATGTTTATACAAGCACTTGAGAATATGAGTAGGCATCTCTTGAAAGCTCTGCAAATCCTGCAAAGTGTCATTTGCAGGATCCTGTAAAGTATCATTTTTCAACTTAATCAAATAATAGCTGTGTCTTTTCCAGATTGTACATCTGCTTTGGGAGGTGTGCAGAGGTAGTTGGGAGCAGCTTTTGAAGTAGCCTCATGAACGTGGAAAAGGTGCAACTGTAACTTTAAATGCTTATAGTTCTAAGTGGTGCTTAAATGATATGGTAATTGAACACAAGATTATTTTGGTATTCAATGCCAGCCTTCATTAGAGAACTCTTCGAGGGATCTATATATTCAAAGACGATATAAAAATAATAATAAAATTTATATAAAGTAAAGAAACAGAGCCATTCAAATCACAACAACCTTGTTTTGATAGAGCTCTTATATATATTGAGAGGGTTCTATATTTTTATATCTGATTGTTATAATATTTTTTATTGTTCCTTGCTCCAAGTTCATGAATATGCTTTTGCTACTTGTTGGTCCTTCTGCTGACAGAGCACATACTTCAATTCCCTTTCCTTTGATTAACATAATACAAAAGATTTCCACTTGCACTGTTAATGTGGCATACATATGTACACTTTCAATATTTTGCCTCTTATGGTCTAACCCAATTTATCAACCCTAGTAATTTATTACTTCCCAATTTTCCAATGTGGAAATCAAGTTTGTTTTGTTTTGCTTGTTTTTGTGTTACTTTAAAGGTGCCAACTGCTTATGGGATTAGTTGCACATTACCAGGGGCAAGAGAATGGTGGTGTGCAGGAATAATCCATTTTCTGTAGGATTAAGTTGACTTCTGATTTTTTAACTTTGACAACACTCTCTTCCAAATCTCCTCTCGTTATCAGACTTCCTGGTGGAAAATGGCTTGCAGCTCCCTTCTTCACAAATGTATCATACACAAAAGTCAAAGCTGAGAAAGGGCTCCCTTATTAGCTTGCTTAATCAGACCTCAGGAAGATGGTTTCATTGTGGCATCCAAGATATGACAGCTGCAAGATGTCTTGCCTATGGCAGCTTTTCTATGCATGTGAATTAGCAATCTCATAGATTGGTTGGTTTCACTGACACAATTATATTCAGGTCACTTGGCACATTGTCTGACACGCACCATATGCTATGCTTTCAACAGAATCAGTTGTCTGGATATCCTGAAACTTTACGGATTGAAAAGGTTCAGGACAAAGTTCCCCAAACCCATGATACGGTCATAGAAAAATGCACATATAACAAGAAATACAATCAGGCTAGGAAATTAATCAGACCAAAGAAGGAGAAGAGAAAGAACTGCTAATATATGCTTAAACTCAAATTGTCCCAAAATTGCTTCTTCCAAAAGGCAACTGGAGTTTCTTTGTTTTTTTCCTTTGAAAACATTTTGCTTCTCATCCAAGACGCTTCTTCAGTTCTACATCTAAGTTCTAAGTAGAAGCTTCTTGGCTGAGAACTTAAACATTTTCAAAGGGGAAAAAACAACAAGAAAGTCCAGTTGGCTTTTGGAAAAAGCACTTTTAGGACAACCATGACCTAGATGATTGAGAATCTCCATAGACATTTAAACTCAAATTATTCTGAAATAGGTTGGGATTCCTTTGGGTTTGCCAATATAGGCCCAGCTGTTGTAGAGAAGCCCAGTGCTGACAGTTCTTATGATATATATTCACAATCTTTTTATCGGAAGATATAAAACTCAGAAACCACCTTGCAATGAAGTGTTCATATGATATAGGTTGTTTGCTTGCTTGCTTGCTTGTTTGCTTGTTGGTACGTTTTGGTATTATATTGCCTCTTAAGATACAGTAGCATCCTGCAAGGGGTCTTGTGAGAACCAGATGTCTTCATTTCATGAATTCCTTTCATGGTACAAGGTGTTCATTTTGACATTTCTGCCTGTCTTTCATTCTCTGCATTCTTTTCATTTCCCTGAAACACACACACACACACACACACACACACACACACACACACACACACACACTGTTTGTGGGTGGATTGTCACTGAAATCAGCATATGCATACCACTTATTCCCTTTCAAGATAAGCAACATCATTCAAAGCACACACACACACACAAAAGGGGGGGGAGTGGTAAGCAAAAGAATCCAAAAGCAGGAAATAAAAACGAGAGAAAAGAAATAAAACTAAATCCAGTTTACAGCAATACCTTTTGCTATAAATCTCCATACCTTTTCATCATTGCAAGCCATTCCTCCTTATCTGCAACACCCATTTATTGCTTTGCACAGCACTTTTCATTCTTTAAACTTCTCCCATAGCTCCATCTAATCTTAACTTTCTCATTCATCTCCTTCTCTCAAGACATTCAGTCTTCATTCACACATACACACACACACACATATTGCAATTTGCTCCATTTCTACTGACCATCCATTTTTCTAGTCCAGTGGTCCCCAACCCCCGGTCCGCGGACCGGTGCCGGGCCGTGGAGTACCTGGCACCGGGCCGCACAGCGGCCGGGGGACATGAACGCTGCAGCGCAAAGGCTCCTGGGCCGTGCGCAATGGGCCGTGCGCAAAAGCTCCTGGGCCGTGCCCCCACCCCTGCGCGCGCTCAGCGGGCCACGGCGATAAAAAGGTTGGGGACCACTGTTCTAGTCAACCCACATTCATTCACCATCCATTCTTTCTTGACTTTCTTTCTTTTTACACTTCTTAAGTACATCGTTCCCATTGCATTCATGTTATACTTTTCTTTTTTTTCTCCTGACATTCCCCATTGCCTCTTCCATATAGCCAAATGGAACAGGGGTGAAATCCAGCAGGTTCTGATAGGTTCTGGAGAACCAGTAGCAGAAATATTGAGTAGTTCAGAGAACTGGCAAATACCACCTCTGGCTGGCCCCAGAGTGGGGTGGGAATGGAGAATTTGCAATATCCTTCCCCTGCCACGCCCACCAAGCCACACCCACAGAACTGGTAGTAAAAAAAAATCTGAATTTCACCACTGAAATGGAAGGAAGCACACACTCTTGGAAAGCACACCCATGCTTGCTTCTTTTAATGTGCATTCATCCGTACAATTATGTATTCATATTTGTATTCCAATTCATATTTTCTGACATATGCTTTAGCTCTTTCATGCATAATTAAATTTACACTTTTATCTTCCTGCTTGCTTTTATTAGATCAGATTAGATCACCTTCATTTGGGTCTATTATGTTATTTCACTTTCTTTAAATTTTATGATGACCATCTGTTATGTTTTCTTTTCTTTCACTCATTGTTATCCTTTTTTTTTAATCTACTCTTCTTACATTCCGAATTGCACTTTTCCATATGTCATGGTCCTCACCAATGAATATATTACCTTTCATTATCTATATGGTTAAAGAGAGCTGAAGATTTCCTACAATGATTTTTAATATGACAGAGGAAATAGAATAATATGAAAGAGGAAATAGTATAGGTAGCAAGAAATGTTGCAAGTGGGTGTATACAACATGCATTTCCTGCTAACTGTAAGTCAGTTTTGGCACATTTTGGCTAGTATGTCAAAAGTCCAATTTTACTCACTGGACCTAATTGAATGTTACATTTATATAGCTACATGAATAAAGGTTCTTCACCAAGGCAGCATGTCCTACCTTTGCCTTTATATAACTCTTGAGTACAGGGCTGTGTATATGTACCTCCCTAAATTATTGTACAATTATTACAATTATCTGACTAAGTAAAGGTTATGCAGATACAAAGGACAGAACTGCTGGAGGTCCTTGTTTGCCTAATGCCTGTCATCCTTTTGAACAGATCAGATCAAGAAACACATCCTGCAAAGATTCCAAGAATGCTACTACACTGCTCAAAAAAATAAAGGGAACACAAGCAGAAGACATCTGAGATCTGAATGAATGAAATAGCCTTATTAAATACTTTGTTCGTTACATACAATAGTTTTGTGTTCCCTTTAGTTGTTTGAGCAGTGTATAAACTACTGTATGTAAAGAACAAAGTATTTAATGAGGCTATTTCATTCATTTAGATCTCGGATGTCTTCTGCTTGTGTTCCCTTTATTTTTTTGAGCAGTATATATTGTTGTAGAGGATAATAAAATCTTGAAAAACAGTCCATGTTTTGCTCTTAAAATCAATAAAATCTAGGCAGGGTTATTTTGAGTTTCTTTCTCATGCTTGCTTCAATTTCTGGGCTGTGTAATAGTTCCTCCAAGTTCTTCCTTAACAATTCTTTCTTTCTTTCTTTGCCCAAGGTCACCTCTAAATTCCTTTATGATGCCACCTCATGACTTCAACTCCTGCTCATAACTACCATCCAATATCTCTAAGCATGTACTGCTGGTGTTCAGCTATTGGATTAGGTAGACTTCTGATCTCATACAGCAAGACGTCTGTGCTCCAATTTCTGGCTCACTTCTAACATAAATCAAAGAGACACTTCTGTGCAAATAAGTACTGAACTCCCAGAGGAGCTCAAAAACCTTGCGGGCCATCAGTGTGTAGACACTCACCTGTTGATTTTACCTTTTTCCTCTTTCAAGAACTTTCATAAACAAATGCTCAGGAATGACAGCTCTAATGCCCTAAAGATAAAGGACAACCTAAATCTGACTAAAACTACCTGAGTAAGCAAAGCAAACCTTTCACCTTTGTGTAATTGCATCTCATTGACAATTCATTCTGGATCCAAAACTGTTTGATTGCTATTGTAACTTCTTCTAACAACCTTTTTCCCCAAAAAATTATCAGAGTTTAATTGTGCTCTCTCTCAGGTTTCAATGGGTCTCTGGAGAAATATTTAGCCACATAAATTAAATATGAAACACCAGCATCTAAAGGTTAATTATTACATTTTAAAGTCTTTCAAATTCCTATTAAAAGACCAAAATGTCTTTTTAAAAGAATATAAAAAAATTTCTTCCTTCAGAGACTTGAGTAAAATCAGTGACATATACTGGTAAATGGTAAAATTCCATTGCATATCAATATGATGTTGATCCATTAATTAAGATTTGGAGGGAATATATAGCGCTCAGTATAATATGTCAGTCTTCTTGAGTTGTTCCTATTTTCCCTGAAACATTCCCTGTATGTCTTTCAAATTTAGACAAAACTATATGGCAGTCACTAGATCATAAAATAACTCCATATAACTGAGACCTACAAGGGAATATAGAAGATTTATCTGTAAAACAGTCCTCAAGAAGGAAATCCTAGGAACGAACTAAAAAAATCACAATCCATCAAGAGAAAACAAGCAGACAGACAGTTGATATTCATAGCTTATACAGAAAAATATAAATATATGCCCTCATTTTCTTCTAATTTTATACTTACTGTTTTCTTCAAAATAGCCTTGTAGGATCTTTGATATGTTACGCTTATAGACCTGAAATGTTTATGAAAATATGTCACCCTTCAAAAGATATAAAGGAAAGAAACATCTTACTAAACTGCTACAGAAATAATTTATTACACAACAGAGCTCACTGGTGCAGCTAACCACCTACCAGTCTTTCAAGGTAGGTAATATTTAAAAAAAAAACCAAGAATGCAGTTCAGATCTTATAACAATATCTTGAAAGCCTGCCAAAATCCCTCTCTATTTCAACTTATGCTCCACAAAATAAAAACAAAGTTTTGTGAGTTTCTTTCTCTTGGTTTCTACTGTTGGAAGAAATGTCCATCTAGGTTCAGTTCATGGGTTTGAAGTCTTGGGTAGCTGAACACATGGAGTGGAGAGAGAGAGAGAGAGAGAGAGAGAGAGAGAGAGAGAGAGAGAGAGAGAGAGAGAGAGACCCTCTCTTGGGCCTTGCCTTTGAGCTTTCTGTTTTCTGTTTTCCTATTGGCTGTCAGACTCCCAGGGGGCGGGGGTCTTAGCTAACTTTGGAGGCTGTCTGTGTCCCAGCCTTGGTTGAATTTTGCTGGGTAATACAATGAAGGGCAATTTCCTATTGTGGCTGAATGGCTTTGCCCTGAAGGATAATCCCATCATCTGAGCTGAGGTCTTTTGTTTTGAAGATAGACTGGCCCAGTCTTTTGTCTTGTAGATAAACTGGCACCAAAATATCTGCTGGGGGAAGGGAGATGGGGTCTTTTGTTTCTGTTTCCTTTAAGATTTTTTATTTCTCTTTCGGGGGAAATATTCTGCCTTTTTAATATTTCCTAGAATATTTCATTCTTCTAGGAGAGGGGTGGGTGCTAACTTTCTACACTATTCTTCTAAGACACACACACACACACACACACACACACACACACACACACACATATATCTTCTGCAACAATCTCCTGAGAGTTCTATACTACCTCCTTCCTCTTTTTTTCCAGTCACTGCTTACTGTACATAATCCTTGATCAATATTGTTTTCAAAAAAGGTAGGCTATCAGCAAAAGGTCTATGTAGTTTAATGGCTTACAGCTATTAGCATTTCTCTTGCAAGTGAGCTCCTTTTTGGACTTCTGCTAATTCTAGTACACCAATTACTCAGGTGAAGAGGAACAAAATGCTACATTTGGACTATAACTGCAGTCCAAACTTTTTAAAAATTGACTTCTGACTGAGTTTATTTTTCAGAATGAATAAAATTGATCTCAATTCTGTTGTAATTAAAATGGATCCTTCTAATATTTACCCACTCGTTGCTAGATGGCACAGCTTGCAGAACAGGAAGTACACATTTGTCCAGGTCAGTGGTGAAATCTAAAAATTTTTCCTACCGGTTCTGTGGGCATGGCTTGGTGGGGTCATGTGACTGGATGGGCGTGGCTATGTAGTCATGTGATTGGGGGAATCAAAAGACAGAAACTCACTTTAACAATGTCCTGCTGGAGCAGGGGGTTGGATTAGATGACCTCCAGGTCCCTTCCAGGCCTAGATTCCTGTGATCTTTCAAGGTATCCTCTGAAGCTGCATCAATGCCAGGTTTGTGATCTTTCGTTCCTCTCCTTTTACCCTCCGTCCCTCCCTCCCTCCCTCCCTTTCTTTCTTTCTTTCTTTCTTTTTCTTTCTTTCTTTCTTTTTCTTCTCCCCTCCCTCCCTCCCTCTTTCGCTTTCTTTTTTTCTTCTTTCTTTCTTTCTTCTTTGTTCTTTCTCCCTTCCCTCACTTTCTTTCTCCCATCCCTTCCTCTTTCTTTCTTTCTTTCTTTCTTTCTTTCTTTCTTTCTTTCTTTCTTTCTTTCTTTCTTTCTTTCTTTCACAGCAACCCCTCACCTCCCATTTTTGGCCTAGCAGGGAAGCCTCCTGGGAGCAAAAATGGACTCTCCCCTCCAATAGGTAGTAAAAAAATGCTTTAAAAAGTTTTTTAAAAAAGTTCTGAGGATCACGCGACACAATTGATTGTTACAGCTGATTTTCAGAACCTTTTTTTAACTTATTTTTAGCATTTTTTTTACTACCTACCCTGTTTTCCCCAAAATAAGACTTCCCCTGTTAATAAGCCCAATCAGGCTTTTGAGCGCATGGCAATAAGGCCAAGCGCTTGTTTCAGGGTTCAAAAAAATATAAGACAGGGTCTTATTTTTGGGGAAACACGGTATTGCCTGAACAGGTAGTAAAAAAATGCTTTAAAAAAGTAAAAAAAAAAAAGTTCAGACGATCAGCTGTGCCACGCCATCGTCAGAACTTTTTTTTTTACTTTTTAAAGCATTTTTTTACTACCGGTTTGGGCGAACCAGTAGCATTTTCACTATCGGTTCGGGAGAACCACCCCGAACTGGTAGCATTTCACTCCTGGTCCAGGTTTAGTTTAATAATCCCTTAAATGACTGAGTCTGCCTATAATATTAATTATATTATTATAATCTTATTATTATTATTATCTTATATCTTATTATTCTTCCAGAAAGTTAAATATGACATGCTCAGGACTTCCCGATGGTCTTCTAAGTAGACACTAGGCAGATTGGAATGTCTTTAGCTTCATTAAGATTGATTTCTTATGTGCCGCCCTGTAACATTCTGGTCCATGTCCAAATAAATGTTCTAGAGCAGGGGTGTCAAATTCACAGCCTCACATTGTCGACACATAATGTATCACGTTGTCATCACGTGACTTTTTCCCCTTCACTAAACTAAGGGTGGGTGTGGCCAACGTGTGACGCATCCGGCATGTGGGCCGCAAGTTTGAAACCCCTGTTCTACAGCAAAGGTCTCCAAACTTGGCAACTTTACCACATGTGAATTTCTACTCCCAAAATTCCTCAGCCAGCCTGAGAAATGAGCCCGGCTGAGGAATTCTGGGAGTCTTAAAGTTGCCAAGTTTGGAGACACCTGTTCTAGAGGGATAGGAATTGATTTAACATGTTACTTTCTATAGTTCTAAGGATCTGAATTTATAATTCAAAGTCATGTGTGTCTGGATAGAAATTTGTCCCACTGTAATGGAATTTTTCTTGGAAAGTTAGTCTTGTGCATGGGATTATTTTGTGGAATATTAAAATTAACTGCAATCCAGGAAGGAGCTGAACCATAAGGATTTACATGAACTTTTCATACCATTGTTTAAAATCTATTTTGGGAGGTAGGGAGTAATTATCAGGTGAATAAGAACATGTCATCTCACAGATAGTCTGGCATTCATATTTTGCTGTCCAATCAGTTAAAAATAAGAGATTGCTACAAAAGAGAAAAGCTCTTTTTTAAAAAAGTGGAAACCTAATTTTCAAATGTTTATTGTAGTTTTTAACTTACTCACTGTACTGTAAACCCAGCTGATTTAGTTCAGTAATTAAACTTATTGATGTCCTGAATTGATTCGGCAAATGGATTTTTTTTTTCACTCTGACCTTCTCAGCTTTGCGTGAATCATACAAATGGTTTATTTCATGCATTATGCCCAAGAAATGTATGCAATACCCACTGGATAAATCTCTGCACAATATATTCTATTCCCAGCATTTTGAATCATGGCAGAGCACATAAGAAATATAAAAAAAAAGTCCTACCAGTCAGCAAAATATGAAATGTATTTTTAATCCCATTCCAGCAGATCAGATCAAATAGGGAACTTTAGCAAACTGCATGCAAATGCATTTTTGTCGCAGGTATTGGAACGCTTCACCTGGGTTTACCATTTGCAGGCTATAGCCAATTCAGACAAAATCCAGGGTGTAGTAGGTATACTAAGGTGAGGGTTTAAGGAGGGTAGCAGGATTTATTAACTTCACATCCTATAACACAAAGTTATAACAGTAAGCTGTATCTTTATTATTGGTATTGCGAGCAATTTGAGGCCTTGGATTCTTGACGAAAAACCCTAATAACTGAAGTTTTGCCTGAGGTAGGGGGCCCCTAAAAAGATTCAAGATTTTTCTTTCATATGTTTTGCCTAGGTAAACTTACAGGGAGACATACAATAAGCAAACATTTTAACCCATGGTATTTACTGAGCCCTGAAATTCATTCACTTTGCCTTGGACTTACTTTGTGAAGTTGTTGTAACTTGGAGCCCTTCATTTAGTTTGAAATATAGTATCCAATCCTGAAAATAAGCCCCATTGTACTCAATGAGTTTTATTTCTGTGTGGGATTTATTACTCTGGGAGTATCCCTCAAAATTGTCAGTTCATTGGAATACTAATAAATCATGAAAGCAAATTTCTTCCGCCCCAACCAACAATTCATTACTTTGTTGAAGTTTAAATTAAATCCTTTCACCCCTAAAAAAAATTCACCTTAAAAATTTGCTAACATTGAGCTTTAACTGGTTCTATGCCATTCTTGACTTCATTGATAACTGTCTATGAGTTATCAATCAATCCATTGGAAATCCAAAAGATATAAGAAAAAGGATGTAAATAACTCCTCAGAATATTGTGATGGCTGATGACTGATTTATTACAGTTGTGATCAATTACTCATGGAAGAAGATGTCCAGATCTTCCCAAGAGGGAAGAGTAAGAAACCTCCAACTACAGTTTTATAATGAGTATAAGAAGACTAGGTCTATATAAAGTAAGACAGTGGTGGGTTGCTACCAGTTTCCCCCGAATCGGGTGAACCGGTAGCGGTGGCGGTGGGAAGCTCCACCCACCCACCCAGACATTTCTGTGCATGAGCAGAAGCATCATGCGCACACACAAGCACGGCATGCACACACCCATGAGCGAACCAGTAGCGACAGGTTTTGAAACCCACTACTGAAGTAAGGCCATACAAAACAGAAATATAGAAGGAAGCTGTTTGGAATCATATAAAAGAAAAAATTTGGACAAAACCTAATGATATTATGCAGCCATTTTTCACGGGAGGGTTTTTAAGTGTGTGAAGTAAGGCAAAGAATGATGGAAAGTGTAAGGCAAATATATAGTTGTGTGTATTTTTGAAAGTATGCATATGCACAAGTTTGAAACTATGTCATGGATCTGCATTCTGCTAAATAGGAGTCCAACGCTGATACCCATATCATTGAGATAGCCTGTTGATTCTCATGATCAGTATATGAAATTAAAACTAGCTGCTTTATTAGATACAAAAACAACAGGGCTGAAAACCGGAAGGCTCATTCATATGAAAATCTTGAAGTACAAGTTATGCACAAATCAGCTGGAGAATATGAATGCATCCACACTTGGAACAATAACTTAGCAAGGCCTAGCTTATTAAGGATTTTATTTTTAATGAAGATATTGTCCCATGGGCATATGGTGAGTATAGAATTTATATGCAAAACCAGTAAGTAATGATAAAGACAATATACTTTCTTGCATTGTCTCCCATTATAAAAAATAGGGAACTTAGCTTGTAAACATTACTGTGGCCATGAATTAAATATCCTCCATGCTGTCAAATTTTGCATTTCAGGTTGTCAGCATGCATATTCTTGACAGAATTCACCTTCCTAGAAAGACGAAAGAAATTATTACAGGTGTTTCATTTCACAACATGTACAAAATCCTTTGTCTAAAGACTACGTTTCTTTCCTCTGTCTTTTTACCTAGTGTATGCCCGATACATATATAAATATGTCCAAATGCATGAATCTCAATGACATTAATATTTCAGTTCTCTGTTTCTTTGTAAGGAAGTAGCAAGTTGCATAAAAAGTGTTCAATCATAAAGTCTGAAACTGAATTGCAGAGCAGATGCATATCACTAAGTAGATCTAGCTATTACAAATACTGAAGGGCCCTTTCATTTTCTTCCAAAACTTTAGAATCATCTGCATTTTAATGTTATGTAAAGTAAGAGAATAAAATACTTTTGAGCTTAAAATCTCTTAAGACTGAAATGCCCCATTGCAAGCTCAAACTGGCCGCTCTCTTCATTTTATGTCCCAAATATTTTGTACATCCTTGAAATAAAGTTCTAAATTAATTTCAAAGTATTAATTCAGCTCCTTAACTAAGACATAAAGTATCATAGGTTATGTATAAACTTGCTATGTGTTCCATCAATCTCATCCAAGGACCTGCTAAATGGCCTGCTCACCATTTTTTTCCTGAGGACATGTCCTCACCACAGAGACTTCATCTCAGGGCTGGACTTCCCTTGAGGCAGAGTGAAGCCAGCTCAAAATGATCCAGCAGAAAATGCAACACAATGTCCTATACAAACACTCCGGTTCATTTGAAGAAAAGAGATGAGGATCTTGCAGGGCTCCAACTGGCTCCCTGGGAACCTCTGCTGTTCTAGTTGCTGGAAAGAGCAGAATGTAACCAGTAACAATTTTTTTTTCCTTTGGGAGTGGGGGGCTTAGGTAGGAATCATGGTCTACACTGTATTGCTATGACCTTCTTGCCCTTCAGCCTATTAGAGTGAAGAAAAAGTGTCAAGGTTATACTATAAATTTTACCAGCAGTCTGTGCTCCTACCGGAGAAAGAAAAACCCCAGGAGACTGGAGTGACTGCCCTCCCTTCTCTTCCCTCATTGCTGTAGCTATCCTTATCTCCTTGCTTTTTTCACAGCAAATTTTGAGAGGGGCTATCCCAGCTCTTATGGGAGGGCAGCCATTTTATTGGCCATGTTTTGGAGGCCTAGAAAAAACACTGTGGAGCCAGCAGTTATGGAAGTGATGTGTTCTTCTGCTGTCTTGAGGATGGAAATAAAATAAACCCTTTACTACACAGTTATAAATGACTATGACATCTTAAGAAAATTGTAGATCGTTTGATGCCAAATTCAGCCATCAATCTACTTAGCTCTATATTGTATTCTCTGACCGGCAGGAATCAGATTTCCAGGCATATTAGATCCCTAGCATGAATCATTCTCATTTTTCTAGCATGCCAAGAATGGGAAAAGGCCCTTCTGCCTTCAAAATGGATGATATGAACAAGCCGAAGTTAGAGTCCTTCCCCAAAATGTCACCCCATGCTTCTCTGTTTTGGTTCGTACAATTGACTTGGATTGTTTAAATAAAATATTAAATAATGACCCATTATGTGCATTTAGTCGTTCCCCTTTCTCCCCCCCCTTTTTTTTTTTTTTTTTTTTTTGCTTCCATATTTTTTTTTCTGACTTGAGAACTTTTCATTTTTTCAGTTCAACATTAAAAACCAGGAATGGTTATACATTTTATTTTCGGATTTGAGAAAGTTGCACAATTTTGTCATGGCAAAGGCCATTATTAGATACAATTAAGATTATTGTAAATCTTAAACATTGTAGCGCAAGCCATTGTCTTCACTGTTATTTTCCAATTTAGCAAGTTTGAGTACAAGGGCATGAAAAAATGAACAAAAGGAAGAGAATCAAAATTGATGCACAAATGTACAATTGAAGCTCAGCTTACACAAAAGCACAATGTCTTCTTGAACAAAGCAGGTGTGTGTTGGTGGAAGGTATTTCCAGAAGCATGTTTGGAACAAAACATCTAAAATTGTACTATGCTAAGAGGATCTTTTTAAAAGGTTGCATTTTGTTTAATATTAAAATCCACTGTAAGGGCAAAACTCGTTTGATAAATTAATGCATTGTTCCTTCTGGAAAAATTAAAAACAAGGCATTAATAAAAATGTACATTAAGGTAAATGAAATTTATCTGGACCAACTTTGATAGTTCAATAATCTTCTGACCTTGGTGAGCCAAGGTCAGAAGATCTGTTGTAATTAAACAATTACAAAGGTCCAAAGTTTAATGTGGCTTCTATGTATTTATTTATTAGCAATAGTATTAAGCACTTAGATTTATATACTGCTTCATAGTCCTTTACAGCCCTCTCCAAGTGGTTTACAGAGTCAGCATATTGTTCCCAACAATCTGGGTCCTCATTTTACCGACCTCGGAAGGATGCCAGGCTGAGTCAACCTTGAATCGAACTCCTGAAGTGAGCAGTGGGTTAGCCTGCAGTACTACATTCTAACCACTGAGCCATCACAGGTCTTGTTTGTTCATTAGACTTGTTTGTCAGCTGTCTTGCCTGGAGGCGACTCTGGGTGGCTTACAAACATTAAAAGCCAATAAAACATTGAAAAAATAAAATAATAATTTACAATTAAAAAGATGGGGAGGAAAGGAGCAGGATTCTATCTGAACCAAAAACACACGGTGGTGATATTACTCTGCCTTTTTGCCATTTACCAATATATTTAATTATTTTTTTAGAGGAAGGAATTGTTTTCTTTGCATTACTCCAGAGATCTACTGGGAACATGGAGAAACTTCCGCCAGACCCATTCTGTTTTCTGAGGACCTCTTCAAATGTTGCTGATGGAAAAACTGGAAATAGAGGTCTTTATTCTGCAAAGAGCTAGCCTGATTGGAGTAACTTATGAACCCTGCAAAAGAAAATAATAAAATGAAATAAATCTGCTATATACTTTATAATTTGAGCTGCTGATGAATAATATTTTCTTTAGAAAACAAATGTAATCAAGTTTGGTAATAACTACCTGTCTTCAATACATTCTCAAGGTAATAGCATTTATATGAGGGAGACTGCACCATTGTTTGTTTTGCATATGACACATTAAACACCACAATAAATAAATGGATGGGAGAACTCTATTAGTTAGTTTTCATGACCCAGCATTTTCCAAAACCAAAACCATTTTATGGAATTTTTAATTCTTCGTGCATAGAAACAAACCCTGCTACAAGAAGTTAAAGGTCTACTGCTGAACTAAAGAAATAGCACCCATTCTTCAGTCAGCAGAAAACTCTTATGGAATAAACCTGGCTATCCCAAATGCCAGTCTCTATTCTGCCTTTCTTGCTCCTGCATTGGTGGTGTCCTGAATATGCATGTGCAAAGCATGATAAAAGAACCGATTTGATGTAGTGATTAAGGCACCAGGCTAGAAACTATGAGCCAGCTGGGTGACTTTGGGCCAGTCACTTTTTCTCAGCTCTAGAAAGAATGGGACAATGGCAAAGCATGACTGTAAACTGCAGGGACCTGTCCAAGGCAGTGGTGGGATATAGCTGGTTCGGGCAAACTGGTTGTTAAATTGCTGGCTGGCCCCACCCCTTCCCACCCTGCCCCTTCCAGGAGTCCCTAAGGGCCCCATTTTGGCTCCCAGGTAAGTGCAGGAAGGCCCCAAAACGGGGCTCAGGGGGTACGGTGTGGTCATTAGGGCATAGAACTGGTTGTTAAATTACTTGAATCCCACCACTGGTCCAATGGATCAACTTGAGTTTACTCTGATTCAAAGGCACACCTCTATGCAACAACATAATACACGAAGAGTCAAATCCTAAAGCAAGAATGACATGTGGTGATTTTTCCAAGCTGAATTTCTACACTTCTAGATCACTGTCTGCCTCTACCATATACTCTGAGAACTATTACTGAGGGTGGGCTGTCTTACCCCTCTTTCTCTCAGACAAAATATCTGGACTGAGTTGTTTCTAATTCTTCTGCAATGCACTCTCTCCCTCCTGGGAATCCAGCCTATTATATTCCATCACACAACAACCTAGGTTATAATCTTATGGATTATATTATTCCTTCTTTAGTATATCGGACTCTATCTATTGACCCTCTGTCATGGACCGATCATTCCCTCCTTAGACTCGACTTTTCCTCCGCCATCCCCTGTCGCAGGGGTGCGGAACCAGTAAGATGGTTCCGCCCCAGGCGCCTGATGGAACCCGAAAGTTTCCTGATGGAGCTTGGGTCATTTCCCGCCTCCTTAGCCCACGATTCATCTGAGACCCTTGTCGCGGCCTGGGAACAGGCTGCGGTGGGGGCCCTGGATCGAATCGCGCCTTTGCGGCCTCTGATCCGACGCAGATCCTGGGCGGCTCCTTGGTTTACCGCGGAGCTCAGGGAAATGAAGCGTCGGAAAAGACGCCTGGAGGGTGGTTGGAGATCCTCCCGATCCGAGTCCGACCGAACACAACTAAGAACCCATATTAGGTCTTATCTTGTGGCGATGGAAGTAGTGAAACATAACTATTTCACCACTCTCATTGCATTTGCAGAAAATCACCCAGCAGCCCTGTTTAGAGTGACCCGCTCCCTCCTTAATCAGGGAGCGAGGGAGGACCCCTTACAGGGCCGTGCTGAGGACTTTGCACAGTTTCTGCAAGATAAAATCACTCAGATTCGGACCAGGTTGGACTCCGACTGGACAGAGTCCGTTGAGGTGACAGGGCCTAGTCTCGGTGGAGACATCTGGGTAGAGTTTGAGCCTGTTTCATTGGATGACGTGGACAGGATTATGAGTAGGCTGGGGTCTTCCACATGTTTACTGGACCCTTGTCCCTCCTGGCTTGTTTCGGCAGCCAGGGAGGTGACTGGAGACTGGATCCAGGATATTGTCAATGCTTCACTAAAGGAAGGGGTCTTTCCCGCTGCGCTTAAAGAGGTGGTGGTTCGACCCCTCCTTAAGAAGCCTAACCTGGATCCTGACGTACTTAACAACTACCGTCCAGTCTCCAACCTTCACTTTTTAGCGAAGGTTGTTGAGTCCGTGGTGGCACAGCAATTCCCTCAATTCCTGGAGGAAACTGACTACATGGATCCTTACCAATCTGGTTTCAGGCGTGGCCACAGCACGGAAACGGCATTGGTCGCCCTAGTAAATGATCTCTGGTGGGCCAGGGATAGGGGTTGCTCCTCCATCCTGGTCCTTCTTGACCTCTCAGCGGCGTTCGATACCATCGACCATGGTATCCTGCTGCAGTGGCTCAGGGGGATAGGGTTAGGAGGCACTGTTTTACAGTGGTTCTCCTCCTATCTCTCGGGCCGCCTGCAGTTTGTTTGGGCGGGGGGTCAGGGATCCTCCCAGAGGCCTCTCACTTGTGGGGTGCCTCAGGGCTCGGTTCTCTCTCCTCTGCTCTTTAATATCTATATGAAACCGCTGGGTGAGATCATCTGTGGTTTTGGGGTGAGGTATCATCAATATGCTGATGATACCCAGCTTTACATTTACACCCCTGACCACCCTAGGGATGCCCTTTCTGTGATGTCCCACTGCCTGGAAGCGGTGCAGGTTTGGATGGGGAGGGACAGGCTTAGACTCAACCCTTCCAAGACTGAGTGGCTGTGGATGCCGGCATCCCGGGATCTGGAGGTTCCATCCTTAATGATCGGAGGTGAAACCCTTGCTCCCTCCGATAGGGTCCACAACTTGGGTGTCCTCCTGGATTCTTGGCTGTCTTTAGATGACCATCTGACGGCCGTAACCAGGGGGGCCTTCGCACAGGTTTGTCTTGTGCGCCAGTTGCGCCCGTTCCTAGACTGGGATGCCCTCGCCACGGTCACTCACGCCCCTGTTACCTCTAGGTTGGACTACTGTAACAACCTCTACATGGGGCTGCCCTTGGGATGTGTTCGGAGGCTTCAGCTAGTCCAAAATGCAGCCGCGCGGGTAGTTACGGGGGCGTCTAGATACTCCTGTGTAACACCTCTCCTGCGTGAGCTGCACTGGCTACTGGTGGCACTCCGGATACGTTTCAAGGTGCTGGTGCTCACCTATAAAGCCCTTCATGGCTTAGGCCCGGGGTACTTGCAGGACCATCTCCAGCCGTTCTCCCATCGTCCTGTGCGCTCTCACAGAGTCGGCCTCCTCAGGGTGCCGTCGGCCAAACAATGTCGGCTGACGACCCCCAGGGGGAGGGCATTCTCTGTGGGAGCCCCGACCCTCTGGAATGGATTGCCCACTGAGCTCAGGACAGCCCCCGACCTTCTTTCCTTCCATCGCGAGCTGAAGACGTGGCTCTTCCGCCAATTAAACTGATCTGTTTGGGGTACACTGGTATAATTTTAAATTGTTTAAATAAGTTTTTAAATTGGGTTACTGATTTTAATTTGGTATTGTATTGTGATTTGTATTGAAGTTGTCATTTTGTAAGCCGCCTTGAGTCCCTAGGGAGAAAGGCGGCATATAAATCACAATAAATAAATAAATAAATAAATAAATAAATAAATAAATAAATAAATAAATAAATAAATATCACCCAGCTGTTAGGAAAATTATCTACCAGTAATGGCACTGCAGCAAAAAATGGAACAGATCTGAGTCAGCTAGGTTCTCTTCTTTACCCATCTCACTACAATCCATTCAGCCATGACATGAGTTCATTTCAGATTTTAAAAAGAAAACAGTCTGGAGTCACAAATGGAGCTGAATCACAGACAACATTTCTCTTGGACCTTTTGACTCTTTCCTTCCTTATGTAAACACCAAATGCTGACTTCTAGATTCCATCCTGTTCTCTGACGTCTAGATTCCATCCTGTTCTCTTTGAGGATTGAACTGGAGGAGATTCCATCTTTTGGGGACTGTGTTCTTTAGCCTTCTTTAGCTGTTCCATCCTTGCTTCACTTCCTTGTATCTGCTTTTCCAACGCTACAACATTTCACTATTTTTCTATTTCAGATTTATACTAAAATGGTAGATTCGAGAGAAGTTAAAACTTCTCTTCTTAAAATGTCATTGCCTAGTTCAGGTAATGGAATGTCTGCAAGAAAACAACCAAGCTCATTACCAAGCACCTCCTTAGTTAAGATGCATAAATTAATAAACAAGGGCCAGCCGAGCTGTTTAGCGTTACTGCACAATTCCGAATAGACTACTGGTACAGAGCTGCTGCATCCAATCCTTTAGAAAGAAAACAACAACATAGGAGAAGATAAGAGGGGGAGGAAGAGAAGGTGAATTCCAGCATTAGCCTGAAACAGCCCGTAAATGCCCCTCTAACCCCATCCACTATTGGTCACCTAATTTTTCATTTGACAGAATGAATAGCTAAGCTTGGCAGACTTTATACATCTCACAGTTACCATTGGACACTATCAACTTAATACCAATAGCACTTAGACTTATATACTGCTCCACAGTGCTCTTACAGCCTTCTCTAAGCAGTTTACAGAATCAGCATATTGCCCCCAACAATCTGGGGCCTCATTTTACCTACCTCGGAAGGATGGAAACCTTCAGCCTGGTGAGATTCGAACTGCCAAATTGCAGGCAGCTGGCAGTCAACAGAAGTAGCCTGCAATACTGCGTTCTAACCACTGAGCCACCATGGCTCTTAATGTAAGGTGACCAGATTTTAACATTGGTAAAGCGGGACACCATTGTGGGGGTGGCTTATTTTGTGGGCGTGGCTTGGATGTCATGTGACTGGGTGGGTATGGCTAGCTGGTCATCTGACCGGGTGGCCATGGCTATGTGTATAGGGACTACTCAGAGGGCTGAAAAAAGTCATTTCTGACAGGTCCTCGCACTTTTGACCGGTCCTCGCACTTCTGACCATCCTCACATTTATGCCCGTGCAGCATTCTTAACAACCATGTCACTCATTTCACAACTGCTTCTCTTCACCATGGTGATAAGATAGGGCAAAAAATGTAAAATGTGAGGACAGTCGTAAGTTTGAGGACTGGTCAAAAGTGCGAAGACCAGTCAAAAATAACTTTTTCAGCCCTCTGAGTAGTCCATATGCATAAAAGGATACAGCAATAGAGAGTGATGAAGGCAGGGAAGGGAAATTAGAGTAGGAGTGAGGTTAAGAGAGGGAGGAAGCGAGGAGGAGAAGGAGAAAGGAAGAGGAAGTAGGGAGGAGAAGAAGAGGGTGTGGGGAAGAGAAAGTAAGAAGGAAAGAAAAGAGAGAGGTGATAGGTTTGAGGAGAAAGATTGCTGTACAATAAAAAAGATGAAAGGAAAGAAAGCCAACCCCAAACAAATATAAAGATATTAAGATAAAGAATGAATTGTTAAACTTTAAAGAATAAAAGAGAACAAATATGAATAAATAACAATAATTAGAAACACACATACAAACATACAATGTATTTTCTTTGAACAGAATATTTGGCTGGTTCACAAATTTAAACAGTGTTTAGTCATTTCAATTAAATTTACAATTTCTATATTTCCTTTTTGCCATATTTATTCCTCATCTATTTTTTAAAAAAAATAATATTACCCTTCATCCTCATCTCTAATCTTAATCAAATTCAATTTTTCCCTTCTATTCTATATTATACCCCTTCCCATTGTCATCTATTTTTATATCCATCCTCACATTGGTTAATTATGTAATTATGTAATACAGGTGTTTAATACAAATTCAACATTTTAATATAAATCAATTAGTTATATAACTCTTTTTTGTATATTAATCAATATGAACATGAATATTCCAATTATTTCCATGCAATCCAATATCTTACAAATCAATTAATTATATTTACCAATAATAATAAACCAAATAATTTCTCCCATATATTCCTCCAAACCACAACTTAACCATTTCTGCTTTCAACACAATATACAATTAATAGTATCTCAATTATTACAATTCCCTAGTTAAATAGAGCTTTTTTTCTTTTGTGTTTTAAAATCTTGAACTCTCCTCTTTTGCCCTAAATTTCCCATTGTTTGCAGTTTTGCACCTACCTTTTTTGTTGAGGAAAAAGAAAAAGAAATCTCTCTCTGCCTCATTTTATCACTTTGCAGCAAAGACCTTGCTTTACTTTCACTTTCGCTTTTTCAGCATAGCTAGGGGGAAAAAAAATCTGCTCTTTGCACCTAGTAACAGAACAGAGCCCTGCACAAAACAGCTGAGAGCAAATCAGCTGAGAGTCGGGAAGCCGAGCTAATCAACTTGTGCTAATTAACCTATGCGGAAGCTGTAAGGGGCTGTTTTTTCTATTTTTGCAGGCATCGGTCTACTCATTTGTTTTCTTTTAACACTGATCAGCTGTAGGGCTGCCCTTTGAAGCCCCACGGCAAGAGTTTAAACAGTTTTTTTCCCTCTAGCCATCAGCTGCGACTCAGGAGGCAGCCGGGAGCAACCCACCACTGTCGTGCATTCTTTCCAAAAATCGGGTCTTTTAAAACGCCGCGGGACGCGGGACAAATTGCTAAAAATCGGGACTGTCCCGCCAAAAGCGGGATGTCTGGTCACCTTATCTTAATGGGGAACATACTATTTTAACAATGGTATCACTAAGAACAATTTAAGACTTTTTCGCACAAACTTTGCCAGGGTGAGTTTGTACCATGGCTAAAGGCAAGTGGGGGGAAAAAACACCCTTCCAAGCTTATTCTAAAAGAATAAAAATAACCGCATTTCTTCCCTCCTGAAGGTGCACGGGACATGGCCTGTTCTGATGAGGGCTATCAAATGAAAAGGGTAATATCGGGTAATATAGTAAATTCCAGTGGAGAGAGCCTTTCTGAGCTTTTAATGGCTTTTAATAAAAGAAGAAAGTACAAGCTATAAAAGCCAAATAATAGAATCCTTTACAGCTGAAGAGTGCCTTAACGTACTGCATTTCCATCAATCAAGCCATCTTGAGATGTATATGGGGAAATTCCTCCATTCTAAATTTGAATAGTCCTTCATCTTGCCTTGAGCTTTAAGGAAGAGTAGCTGCTGCTAAGCTTCTGATTTCCTGGGACTCTCAGTTATCATCTTTTCTTAATCAGATTGTCAAATTCGCTCATCTCTTACCCATTTCCACTACAAATGGACACTTCCATTACATATTCAGACCAGTTTTGAACAAACATACAGTATCTCCTATATAGTTTCCCTTAATTCAGGTGAAATTCGGTGAAATTCACTTACCTTCCCTACTGGTTTGTAAATGTGCGCACGCAGAAGCTGAAAATTGTCACAAAAAAGGGATGTCATTACATCCGCGTGGGTGGGCGGGGTTTCGTGCAGTCGGCTCTATCGGATCCCGCGATCTGGATAGAACCTGCTTAATTTCACCCCTGGGGCTGACATATTTCTTCCACTTTTCTGACAACCTTACTTTTCCTGCAAAAAAGAAAAAGACTTCTAATTTATTTTGCTTTTTTAAAAAACAACAACAACCTTCTTCTTGGTGGGGATCTTTTTTTCTGTTATCATTTGCAGTTTATCTAGCTTCCACAGTTTCTGGTATGACAAAAAGCCTAAGAGGAAGGGTCCAATATTCCTTCAAGATGGTTTCCCTTGGCATTTAATTGAAGCTCATGCAGCAAAAAAATGCTCAGAAAGGGGACTATCAGTGGTGGGTTTCAAAAATTTTTACTACCGGTTCTGTGGGTGTGGCTTGGTGGGCATGGCAGGGGAAGGATACTGTAAAATCTCCATTCCCACCCCAATCCAGGGGAAGGTTACTGCAAAATCCCCATTTCTTCCCAATCAGATGGGACTTGGGAGGTAGAGAATAGATGGGGGTGGGGCCAGTCAGAGGTGATATTTACTGGTTCTCCAAACTACTCAAAATTTCCGCTACCGGTTCTCCAGAACTAGTCAGAACCTGCTGAAACCCACCTCTGGGGACTATGCTATGAAATGCAGGACCCCTACATGCATCTTTGACTACATACAACCAAGCACAGTTAAAACACCTGACACCACATCTGTGAGAATTTCACCCACAGATTCTTCTTCTTTAGCAATAGTCACTGTTTCATTAGATGAAAAAGGGAGCCTTAGAAAACAAAGCCAAATATATTTTGGCTCAGTGCAATTGTTCCAGGGGGGGGAAAAAAGAGTCCTGGCAAATGTCTGATGGCGCTAAGGCTTCTTGGCTGCAGAAAACGAGAGCTCCAATCATCAAGATGGCTGCCCTGCTTGTGATCTTTGACTAGAGTTGAAATCACACCAAAAGAGGATAAAATGACCATCAGCTGTTCATCTTTTAACAGGATTATAACAAAATCTTGAATCAATAAAAAGCCATGAGGGTTTAGAATACACCAGGCCATGTATTCTGAGAAAATAACTGATTGTAAAATAGGAATAGAATAATTTATTATGTATGCTTCCATCAAGAATGATTCCTTGGGATCACCGTCTTTAACTATTCCCATCTTAACATCCAATTAAAGGCTGTTATTATAAACCGAGGGAAAGTTAGCATAATTATCTTTGTAGTCATTACTAAGGGCATGTTTATATTCATGCGTTTTTTCCCCCTGAAAGATTATCTGGAAATAGACTCCACACAGGAGTCTTTATGTGATTCATTAATGCAATGCACAGGTTTCTTTTTCATTTTATTAAGGAAATTTCAGACTAACCATATGGAATTAATTTTCATGAGGAAAGATAGATATAAGGAAGAGATTAGTAATGCTAATATTGAAAACATTTTTTATTATACTGTTGAACTTAAGGGACCAATACACACACACACACAAACTTCATTTAAGGATACTTAAAAGTATCCTTAAATGAATACCATGAATACCAGGATTCACCTTCTCTTCTTCCTCTTCTCATTCTATATTTTCTTACTTGAGAAAGAGAAATAAAATGTGTCCCATTCAATTCAGATTCTTAGTGGATTTTTTAATGATTGTTTCCACATTGCTTTATTTGGTTCCTTTCCTTTTTAAGAAAAGATGCCCTTCACTTATATTTGCATGAATTTCTGACAGAAAGAGTAACCTCTACAAGCATAAATTTCTGAATGTTCCAGAAAGATTTGAGATATACAAACTTCATCCCTACCCACAATATATCTTCTTCCCAAATTTATTCCATTGGCACATCATAGCAATAGCACTTAGACTTATGTACCGCTTTATAGTGCTTTACAGTCCTCTCTAAGCAGTTTACAGAGTCAGCATATTACCTCCAATAATTTGGGTCCTCATTTTACCCACCTTGGAAGGATGGAAGGCTGAGTCAACCTTGAGCCTGGTGAGATTTGAACTGCCAAATTGTAGGCAGACAGCAAGCAGTCAGCAGAAGTAGCCTCTAACCACTGCGCCACCATGCCTCATCATGCTAGTTTATAAACCAGTATACAGTATATAAGTCAGCATGGCTGTGTCTAAGGTCCTGCTATGCCACAAGCCACATCATTGCTAGATACTGTATGTTGTGTGAACCCAGCCAAGGTATAGCACAACAGTCAGGCAAAAGAAGTTAAAGGAAAGGAAAAAACAAAAAAACTAAATAACTTCACCAGCGCAAGCGAGTATGGGGTTTGTTTCCTGTTTATATATGGTAGCTTGCTCTGTTAGTGCTGGGGAGGATATTCCATAAGGTAGGAGCCACAACAGAGGATGCCTACTTCCTGGCACCCACCCCCTAATAAATGGGACATGCAGCATGTCTTCTCTACCAGATCAGATGAGACAAAGAAGTATAATTGGAGAGAGGTAGTTCATCAGATAGCATGGATCTATGATTAAGATTGGTTAAAACTAGCATCTTGAACTGGACCTGGAAACAACTTGGAATCAGTGCAGTTTGTGGAGTAGAGTTGTAACATATGCAGTTCTAGAACCACACATAACTGCCAACACCACTGCATTCTGCACCAACTGAAGCTTTTGCCCCATGTAGAGTTGATTATAGTAGTCCAATCAGGGCTGTGATTGTTACTGTCAACTTTGGAAGCCATATTAGCACCAGATGCTTACCCGCTGCCAACTTCTTGCACTTGGGAAAGTAGGAGGGGGGAGATTTAGAAGAGTAATTGTAGTTAGACATAATAGCATTCTTCCCTTCGGTCAAGGTCATGGTATTTATGCATCTAGAGGAGGAGTGGTTGCAGGGATGGCTCAAGTTGGAACAGATGATGATTGGTCCATGTGACAGACTGATGGGTGCAAGGGCTAGTTTTGGGGTTTTGATTTACTGAGGGAAAACCCGGAACTCTCAGATTTGGGTTTTCCCAGATGTGCCAGCATACCTACTCTAATAAATGAGACTTTGAGAAATGCTTGTCTCGGAGTTTGAACTGGAGTTGGGGACAGTGGTGTAATGTAAAATTTGTTACTACTGGTTCTGTGGGCATGGCTTGGGAGGTAATGTGATTGGGTGGGTGTGGCCAACTTTTTTTTTTACTTTTAAAAGCATTTTTTTCTACAACCTCTTCAGCCAAAGAGGTTGCAGAAAAAAATGCTTTTAAAAACCTCTGACGATCAGGCAACTCAGCTGGGATTGTCAGAGGCTTTTAAAAGTATTTTTTTCTTCAACCTCTAAAAGCCTCTGATGATCCCAGCTGAGCCACACAATCATCAGAGGGGGGTTTTTTTGGTACTTTTAAAAGCATTTTTTTGGCCGAAGAGGTTGTAGAAAAAATGCTTTTAAAAGATTTTTAAAAAGCTTCTGATGATTGCGCAGCTCAGCTGGGCATGGGGGGGGGGCAGGGATATTTGCTACCAGTTCTCCGAACCACCCGGCGCCATCGTTACCGGATCGGGTGATCCGGTCCAAACTGGGAGCATTTCACCCCTGGTTGGGGACTTTCTGGAACGCTGACAGTTACTTTGTAGGACAGACAGGCAGAAGACTAGCAGAGTACATCCATGAACACAAACTAGCAGTCAGACAACACAATGAAAAGTCCTTAATTTTACAAAGCATGGACTGACCATTGGGAAGTTTCCTAAGTTTCCATTGCGAAACTTTGAGCATTCAAGATGAAAAATACTAGGGAATTGCTGGAAGCCTAGCATTCAGACAAGTCAGCCAGCAATCATAGAGATAAACCACATTAACTAGCATTCAATAAAGAGACAATAAAAATGCTAAGAAGAAAATAAAAGGACCAGAACACATAATTCTAACCATTAATACTCAGATAAGCAGAGATTGATAGAAAACAAATGATCAGTCAGAAAATTAGAGTTTTATCAAAGAACTACCAAAGAGAAAACCATACCCCCACCAGTACTAACAGGGCAAGCTATTGTATATAAACAGGAAACATACACACACATAATATTGATGAAGTTGTCTAGTTGGGTAATGAAATGTTTACAAGCAAACAACCAAGCTAAGAGAGCACCTATGACTCTGAAGTTAAATTCACCATCCACCTTGGATGTTCAGATGCCAAAATTATTCAAAAATTAAGCTTACATTTTCAGTGATAAATAAATACTGTGTCTCTTGTTTGCCCTTGTTTGCTCTGCTCAAATAAGATAATTAAAACAGTAATAGCAGAAATAGCCTAGCCAGGAAAATAACAAAATAAAATATAAAAGTTTGGCAGCCAGAAAGGTATGCAAAGCAAAATTCAAAAATTATTGTATATACTATACTTACAAAACTCAACACATTTAGATTCAAAATTCCTAAATTATTGTACATACTATACTTACAAAACTGCAAAGTAAAGGAAGATTAGAATTTCAGTTTCTATAACAAGAAAAGCTTGTCATCTAGAATGAATCTTCATAGCACCCGATGGAAATTATACATTTAGTGCCTTCATATAGAGAGAATCGATTAAGAGAATTTAAGTTAATGGGAGGACATCTTAGAAGATACTGATAACATTGTGCCTGAAACACTATATTTGATGCATTAATCTAAATATGCTAATGAAATTTCAGATGATTAAGTTTTAATTTGTAAGTCTTGAAGATTTTTTTTCTTTCCTAGTTTGCAATTGGAAATGCGAATTAAAGGCAACCTGAGCTCTGCATTCTATGCAGGGTGTGTCACATTTTCTTTCTTTTTTTTTTTTCATTTCTTTCCTTTCTCTTTCCACTCTTTTTTCCCTTTGCTTTCTCCTCAGAGGAAACTTTTATTTCCAACTTACCAAAGCAGCTCCTCACAAGGATTCTATTTTTTTTCTTAATTTTATTTCCCTCCCTCTTCCCGTCACCCCTTTTATTCCACTTAGCCAGCTTGGCTACATCTATATCATTCCTGCTTCCTTAAAAGGAGATAAATGTCATCTCTTGGATTCAGTGCGGATCGTTTTCAGACTGATCTAGCATTACCAAGAGGGATGATAAATAAGAAGTGTTATATATTGTATATAGCTGTCAGTTGAAGTTCTCAGTCTGGTCCTCTGTTGGAGTGGGAAAATACTCTCTCCTGATTGGTTGTGGGCTGGTCAGCTTCCCTATAAAAGGAGCTGTGTCAGCCAGGGAGCAACAGTTGCCTCACAGGCAGTATTTAATAAAGAGCTGTTAGAAATCACTCTGGCCTCACCTCCATTCTTCACTCAGAGCATAACAAGAAGGGAGGTGGGTTTTTTCCTCCTTGTTTCCACCAGCACTTCAACTTTCACCACCATTTCCCAAAATGTTCTACCTGAATCTCTCAGAGTTGCCTTGAACCATGAGATGGGAAGCAAATAAATTTAATAATATTTAAAAAAAAAAAAACGTGAGCTTTTCAGAATGGCATTGGTGGCTGAAGGAGGAAAAGAAACAATCTCCAATGTCTCCCTTTTGTACAAAACTTCTGCCAAATCCCACTGTCTATGAATAGAAGAGATAACTCTGGATCAACCTCCAACTGCCCATCAAAGTGTAGAGCCACCAACCAAAACAGCGATCAAGGTAAAAATAAATGTGTGAAAAACTCTTAAAGGAAAATCAGCCATGTGGAAACACTCAAGTGCAAAATGATATTCACCAAGCTGAATACAGCAGCCTACCAACATCCATGAATGGCTCCAAAGCAGGGGTGAAATGCTCCCAGTTCGGACTAGCTCGGGCGAGTAGGCAGCGATGGCAGCGGGCAGTTCGGAGAACCGGTAGCAAAAATCCCTTTCCCCCCCCCCCGCCCAGCCTCCAGCTTGCTTACCTTCGCACGCCTGCCTTGCTTCGCTTGCTGTAATCCCCGCAATCCATTGCATCAACAAGCAACTGAATCTCCCTGCCTGCAATCAAGCTCATTGATGAGCAGCTCTTTCTGCCTGCCTGCCTGCCTGCCTGTAAATTTTTTTCCCCTTTGGGAGCTTTAAAAAAAATAGTTAATTTTTTTTTTAATTGTTCTTTTTTTAGACCTAGCCATTTAAAATTTAGGAAGTTTTAAATTTAGCTGCTTTTATATAAAAATAAAAATAAAAATAAAAATAAAAATAAAAATAAAATAAAATAAAATAAAATAAAATAAAATAAAATAAAATAAAATAAAATAAAATAAAATAAAATAAAATAAAATAAAATAATATTTGTGCAGCTTTCTGAGATTTTGTGTGTTTCTCTAGTGTTTCATTCTAACTACACAAACACACAAAATCTCACAAAGCTGTATGTGGAATTTTGTGTGTGTAAAGTGTGAAAGTTGGTTTTTTGGACTTTTTGTGGTTGTGTGAGGTTCCTGCTTGTTTCAGGGGCCATTTTGGGTCTAGCATAGCTGCTTTTATACTGTGGGTGAGCCAGTTGTGTTGTGTTGTGTTGGGTGTGTGTAAAATGTGAAAGTGGGTTTTTTGGCTTTTTGTGCCTGTGTGAGGTTTCTGCTTGTTGCAGGGGCCATTTTGGGTCTAGCACAGCTGCTTTTACATTGTGGGTGAGCCAGTTGTGTTGTGTTGTGTTTTGTAGGTTAAAAAAGGGCAAAGAAGTGATGTCAACTTGGCCACACCCACCTGACCAACAAGCCACACCCACCCAGTCACCTGACCACTAAGCCATGCCCACTAATTAAGCCATGCCCACAGAACCGGTAACGAAAATTTTTAGATTTCACCCCTGCTCCAAAGGTTTGATCCTCCATCTCCTTTTATAGTACCATTCAAGCAACAGAAACAGAAATGATCCATATCTTAACTTATCTTATATATGCTTGACAAATAAAATAAATAAATTACTGAGACACCACAAATGACTTACACGTTGCCTTTCTTCATAGCAGGTGCCTCACCAAACCACACGCTGCTCACCACAATGCGGAAGCTTCAGAGCCTGAAGTGTAGTCAATATTTACAAATTATCTAAATAAGGGAATGGGAGCACAGCATGCATTTGGCAGGGGATGAAAGAGGGCGATAATGTGGTATGGAGCGCAGATGTTGGAGACCACGTCCAACAAGTGACTAACAGGGGATTGATGGTGAGAGATCCTGGGAAACCTGTATGTTGCAAAGCCACATGTAGATGCAAATTCCTGGGTCAATTGTTGCTATTAAGAAAACAAAACAAAATCCTGTGCAGTGACACTGTTAATCAGGTGCAAAATAAGAAATAGTACTCCAGTTTTTCAGGAAAATTGGAATAGAACTGGCATAGTTTTCATCTTGAAAGTGATTGTTTCCTGCATAAATGACTGTGTAAGAGATATATGTTGGAGCTGCTAATTCTTTGAGTTGAAGCAATCTTTTTGAATGGCTAGAAATCCAACAAGCTGAAGGAGGGCAGGTGTCTCTGCAGCTGCCAATGCCACTACAAAAATAGATAGCATCACTGTGGCTTTTGGGATAACCCAGCAGGAAATAGACTAGTTTGATTGAGATGGGGTGGTAGTTCTGTTCCATAACGAAAACTGCATTTAAACTCAGGTGAAATTTCTATGCAAATGAAATCCATTTGGCACAATTTAAATGAAGACATTTTAAACCTGTTTAGGGGAAATTCAAAATGCATCATTATTCCTGCCATTCATTTTCATACAGGGATGAATACCAGTAGGGTTTATAATAGCACATTATCATGTAAAATGGCACACAATTGCCCTGCATATTACCATTACAAAACAAGCCATATCTTGCTGCCTAGTTGCTTAATGTGTCTCAACACAATGACAATATTGTTATAGTGGAATTTCTGCTTCAGTTTCAGGATTTGAGTTTGATTGTTTGCTAACCTCGGAATTTGATTAAAAAAATACTCTAGGGTTATGTGGTATTCTTTCTAAGACAAAAAAAAAAGACATCCCCCCCACCCCACCCCACTGAGTGCATCATAATAGTGAAGCAATTAAGTTATTAGCCCTGACAGAACTCTACAAACATGGGAGAGATGGGAAAAATCATTGTAGTGCTTGCTATTTGTTTTTACTCATCATAAAACTTCTCATCACCTTATATTAATAATATTTGCTGTTACAGAGCAAAGAGCTGTGGTGGTGCAGTTTTTAGAATGAATACCGCAGGGCTAACTCACCGCTCATTCCAGGAGTTCGATTCTGACCATCTCAGAGTTAACTCAGCCTTCCATCCTTCCAAGATTGGTAAAATGAGGACCCAGATTGTTGGGGGGGGGCAGTATGCTGACTCTGTAAACTGCTTTATAGGACTGTAAAGCACTGTGAAGTGGTATATAAGTCTTACGTGGTATTGCCATCCAGCTTTTGACCAGCATCCTGTATCCCAAAGGTGCTTTTTCAAAAACTGGACTTTCCTTGGTTTTTCATGAAGACATTACACTTCTCATCCAAGAAGCTTCTTCAATTTTGCCCCACCACCACCACTACCATCATCATTCAGTCAGAACTGAAGGACCTTCTTGGATGAGAAATGTCTTCAAGGAAAAACAAAGGAAGTCTAGTTGCCTCATGAAAAAGCATCTTTGTGACAACCATGATCTGGATGACTGAAATCTCCACAGACATTCAGCATTCTGCGTGTTAACATAAAAGACAATGTATTCATGAGCAACTGTTCCTTGAAATGTCGGAGCTTTGAAATATCTACATTGGTGAATTATTGTTCTTTTGGGGGGCTATTCCTGCATAGTAAGCCTAACACCTTAATCTAATGGCACACTGGATAGATTGGTTGGAGAAACAGAGATCCTGCAACTTGAAAGAAAGGATACAATTCTTTTAACAGCAGGTCCCTCTATTTCCAAAAATGCGAGGAATAACAATTGGTGTGTTTTTCAGTAAGGATAAAGCAATCCTAATAGCAACCAAGCACCACACCTCAGAACTGTCCAGAAATGGACACTAAAATTATATACAATCCAGAGCCCCCCTCTCTGAGGAAGATGGGCAATTAAGAATGTGAAATATAAATAAGTGGATATTAATATGTGAAGGGAGTCAATATGACGAGGTACATCTACAATCCAAAGCTTTGGTCTTTAATATATGCTTTGAATTGATCTGTTTTAAATTAGGCCTAATCTATGCATCTAGATGTAATCAATCACATTCCACCTTTTTTTCTTGGATTTTTTTTATTACTGAATTAACAAGAAAGCTTGAAACTATTTTGCAATAGTTTATTTTGACTCAATACATACATAGCATAATGATGGAAACTGGAACTTTTCCCCCCTTCTAGTCTCCTACTTCTGTTTCTCCATATCTGTTTCTGCATGTAACTCTTCCTGAGGAATACTCATATTTCTTTGCTTTTTTTTAATCCCTTTAGCTGACATCCCTGTTGTTTGTGGCTTGAACACAGGCGCTATTGCCCATTCCAAGTTGTAGCAAAATAAAATAGTGCAGGTGAAATAACCGCCATAATAATGTAATAGTTACTACCCACAGAGACAGTTTTGTTGTTAATGCTAGTACAGTGATACATAGGAAGAGGACAAAAACTCTGTGCAAAATTCTTTCTATACTCAAATGAATTTTTCTCAAGCCAAATTTCAATTGCTGGATAAGTACAAGTTCTCCATGGGGCTAATTTTGAAAGGTTGTGCAAAGTGTTGTCTGGGGTCCATGCTGAGAAAAATTATCACCTCATCACACTGTCACTGAATTACCAAAATTAGAGGTAGACAATTTATCCAATCCATCTCTTTTGGCCCAAGAAAGATTTATCATTTATGGCACATTTTCTCCACTTTATTCCATTTATATTTTAAGTTCATAAGGTTACTTGGCAGCTGAAAAGCACTGGCATTATTCATTCCTTTAAATTCCATATTGTAATTAATCTGGGTAATAACAGCTTCACTAATGGACCGTCTAAGTCTTTGAGACTCTTTTTTAAAATAATGTAATTGCCCCTCTTTACTGAACGAATGCCTTAGAAGTAGCAAAGACAACTCTCAGAACTATTTTGAGATTCTTTACAGAGACAGTATTCAGTTAATAAGGTTAATTTAAAAAATGATATTCTAGGCAGGAGCCCATCTTCTCTTCTTGTACAGGCTTACCCAGTCTGGGGTAATCACATATCTACTAGTGTTGGAAGAAATATCCATCTGGTTCAGTTCCAATCTGGGAGAAAGGCACTGGAGACAAAATGGAGGCTGGAGGCTGATTGGAAAGAGGGTCCATTTATTGATGAATAGAAGCACATGTTTGTGGCTGACCACATGGAGTTTAGAGGTTTTTATACCTTCTCTTGGGCTTTGAACTTGAGCTTCCTGTTCCTGTGCAAGAACATGTATTCTATTGGCTGTTGCCAGACTCCCATGGTGCCATGTACAAATCCTAGGAGTTTGTCTGAGCTAAGTTTGGTTGAAGTTTGGGCAGATGCAATGAAGGGGCTTGTTGGGCAATTCCTATTGTGGCTGAGGGCTAACTCTACCTTTGTTCATACCTTGCTGCAGGGAATTTTTGCCTATGAATAGAGCTACCTAGATACTTGGCTTCTTTCAATAAGCTCTTTATCTCTTAAGTGCTTATATCTGCTGACTGCTATTTAAAAAGGTGGGGGCTGCTTTCTGTCTCCAAGAGCATGTTTCTCCATTCCTCCTTTAGGGAAAGATAATATTCTGCCTTGCTGATATTGCCTAAAATATTTCATTTTTCTAGGAGTGGGGTGGATGCTAACTTTCTACACTAGTATGTAACCAATCTATGATATTTGCATGTGTTTCTTCAACATGGTAAAGTGTAATTAGGCATGACACATAGAACTAAGTGATCATGGGCATTACTGAATTGCTCTGCTTCTGTTTGTGAGATCAGCACTAAGTCAAAAGATACCTTTGTTTAGACAACAGACTCATCTGCAATCTTTTCTTCAGCAGATGCAAACATTTTGATCCAGCACATCATAGATATTTTTTTACCAGTTAGTGTTCTGTCTCAACTTGTGTAATTAGCTTATCATTAAAATACATATGGAAGTTAAGTTGATATGTTGCTACCTCTTTTCCTCCCTGTAGATTTATTATATTCATTGCACAGTCAGCCAGATGTTCAGAACAAATTTGGCACTTTTATTAACCTATTGATTCCTTCCCAAGGACCTGGGGATAGGCAGATGTTAATGGTTTGTGATATTAGAGGGATCATTGTAGGATATAAACTGTTCTGAGTAAAGCTGCCTTTTGCAATTGACTAGTAGTGAATATGTCAATGTCGATGGTATTCAAGCGATGCTCCAGTTGTTTTGGTTTGTACCCAAGGTGTCTATGACTATTGGCACTACCTTTGCTTTCTTTTCTACAATTTTCTTTTTCTATTTGTGTTATTATGATTTGTTGGATTGTCAGCCAGATGTTTAGACTGGATTTGGCACTTTTATCCACCTACTGTATTGAGTTCTTCCCAAGAACCTGGGATAAGTAGGGGGGAGGATTTTGTACAGTATCTGTATGATAAAATCACTCAGATTCGGGATGACCTGGACTCCGACTGGGTAGATTCAGGAGGGATGGCTGAGGCAGGTCTTAAGAACATTATCTGGGAGGAGTTTGACCCTGTGACTCCCGACAACGTGGACAGGATTCTGGGTAGACTGAATGCGACCACATGTTTGTTGGACCCGTGTCCCTCCTGGTTGGTGCTGGCCTCTCGGGAGGTGACACAAGGCTGGCTCCAGGGAATTATAAATGCTTCATTGGGTGAGGGTGAGTTTCCCGCCGCCTTGAAAGAGGCGGTGGTGAGGCCTCTCCTCAAGAAGCCTTCCCTGGTTTTTTTCTCCCCCCCTCCTCCCTAACCCCCCCTCACCACCCGTCCCCCTGTGACTTCTTCAAAATAAAATCCAAATTCGTAACAGATTATATAATATTTTACCATCCCCTTACTCCATCCATCAAATACTGACCCTTTCTTTCTAATAATATTATTACATCCCCCTTTTACCATTTCAAAATAACATTCTACTGTAACATTGTATAATAACTTCTGGTTTAGCATAATAACATTATTATAACTCCCAATTTAACAATAATCTGCCCTTTTTCTCCTCCCCCATACATATATCTATATATTAATATAACATTTCAAAACAACCTTCCACTCTAAGACTATATAATAAATCCTATTTTAACATTTAATCTTTAATGTATATTAATATAACATTTCAAAGCAGCCTTCCCCTATAAAGCTATATAATAAATCCTAATTTAACATTTATTCAGCTCTATCCATTTCCTCCACTCCCATAAATGTATCTCTTAAACATCCCTTTTCTTAAACTAAACAATCAATAAACTAACCTGTCTCCACCCACTTTCCTACAAAATTACCATACATAACAATTCTTAATATCTTTATTCTTCTGCCCACCCTACTAAATATATATATATATATATATATATATATATATATATATATATATATATATATATATATATATATATATTCCCTTATATAGATAAAATCAATGACTTTAAACTTATAATCCATATAATATAATATCTTCTTTGATGTCTCTCCACTGGATTGTTAACTCCATCACCCATATTAGGGTAACATAGCATCCTGATTGCAACAGAATGTTCAAAATCCTCAGTTATCATCTGCCCCCATCAATAATAAATATCTTCATGTATATAAAAAAAGAAAACAACCACCCGAGTGACATTATAATTGTATTCCATATAATTGTAATAGTGGATTTCTTCAGGATTATTAATTCACACCATCATAATGGGGTAACAACCAAATCTTCTGCATGCCCCAGCATAGCTCTCTTGCCATATAGCTCAGGATAAGCATGATATATTTATCGGGAAAAAAAAATCCAAAATGGATAATTCCAATCCAACAATTTAAGGCCCTTTTCACATCCCGAAATTACAGCATTGCAGAGGTCTGTCACTCTCCTCAGGATAATATTGACCAATACTTCGCCTCAACTATCTTTTCATGTATTCAGTCATCTTTTAAATAACTGGCTTCACTGTTGCCTAATTTAGAAATTTTTGTTTTTGTGAGATCTATTTCTTTTTTTCTTTACTTGTTGTGGGTTTGGTCTCCATCCTAATCTCTTTTCTACGAGTTGTATATCGACTGATCGGTTTTCATCCTGATTTATAGCTTGATCTTGTTGGTTTTGCTTTTGTGACTCATATTTCTTTTCTATAAGTTGTGTATCAACTAATTGATTTCCATGCTTGTCTGTGACTTGATGAATCATCACATTAGAATCCAATGCCACATCTCTTTTATTTGTGGATAATCCAGCTGAGGTATCTAAAGAATCCAAAGGCAATTCATCTACAGAAGCCTCTGTAGCTCGATATTTTTCCTTTATTTCCAACTCCTTCTGCTTATCTTGTGTTGTGCGTAAAAATGTTGAACTCATTTTCAAAAATTTTTGGTAAAATTCTTCTGCTTTTTCAACAGTATTTAATTGATATCTTACTCCTTGATATCTCAATATTATACCAACTGGAGTATCCCACCTAAATAGAATATTTCATTTTTTAAGCTCGGTCACCAGAAAACCAAATTTCTTTTTTTCCAATAACATCTTAGGTGGTAGCTCTTTGTATATCCAAATCTTTCTTCCAAACAAATGCAGAGTAGAATTAAAAGATTTTTGTACAATATTATTTCTTATTTCTTTGTCTGTAAAATAAATCACCACATCTCTTGGCAATTGCCTTTGCTTTGCAATCCAGGAGTTTATTCTATAAACTCTGTCAATCCTACAAAATACTTCCTCAGGATGAACCTTTAAAATCCCAGCCAGAATTTCAGAAGATATTTTCCTTAAGTCATCTCTGTTGTTTTCCTGTAATCCTCTCAGTCTAATCGCATATTCTGTGAGATTATCTTGCATCATTAAAACTTCTTTTTCAATCCGTTGTTTTATATTTTCTGCATTACAAGTCTTATGATCAGCTTCCATTTTAAGTTTTTCTTCTAAGCTATTATCTTGAGTGTTTATCAAATCATTTTCAGTTCTTTGTATTTTATTGTCCAAATTATCCTCAATTTCCTCCATTTTAGACTCTAATAAGTCAATATTTGTACCCAACTTCATAACAATTTCTGAAAAACCATTAGTCACTTTTGCAATCTTTTGTTGCAAAATATCAAACTTTAATTGCACCATTTCTTTAATTTCCTGCTTAAATTTTTCAAAGTTCTGATTCACAATCTCATCCCTTCTTACAATCTCCTCCAAGAGAAATTCAATTATATTAAAATCAGTTTTCTGAGTCTGTAGATTTAGAACTTGTTCATGTAGTTTATAGATGGGGGAATCCCCCCCCCACTGCTTGTTTGTCTGGCTTTATAAGTCTGAATGCCATATTTCCACACAGACAGAAAAAAGGGGGGAAAATTTGTATTTGAAAAACTTTTTCAATTAAAAAAAAAAAGCCTTCCCTGGACCCGGCAGTGTTGGCTAATTATCTTCCGGTCTCCAACCTTCGCTTTGTGGCGAAGGTTGTTGAGAGTGTGGTTGCACGACAGCTTCCCCAGCACCTGGATGAAACGGTATATCTGTATCCATTCCAGTCGGGCTTCAGGCCTGGGTACAGCACGGAAACGGCATTGATCGCGTTGGTTGATGATCTCTGGAGGGCTTGGGACAGGGGTTGCTCCTCTGTCCTGGTCCTATTAGATCTCTCAGCGGCTTTTGATACCATTGACCATGGTATCATGCTGCACCGGTTGGAAGAGTTGGGGGTGGGAGGCACTGTGCTGTGGTGGTTCTCCTCCTTTCTCTCCAACCAGTCGCAGTCTGTGTTGGCAGAGGGGCAGAGGTCGACCCCAAGGCGCCTTATATATGGGGTGCCGCAAGGATCGGTCCTCTCGCCCCTTCTGTTCAACATTTATGTGAAGCCACTGGGTGAGATCATCCATGGTTTTGGGGTGAAGTATCATCAGTACGCTGATGACACTCAGCTGTACATCTCCACCCCGGACCACCCCAACGATGCCCTTGAAGTGATGTCCCAGTGCCTGGAGGCCGTGCGGATCTGGATGGGGAGAAACAGACTTAGGCTCAACCCATCCAAGACCGAGTGGCTGTGGTTTCCGGCGTCCCGATATAGTCAGTTGGAGCCATCACTGACTATTGGGGGCGAGTTGTTGGCCCCCACGGAGTGGGATTGCAACTTGAGCGTCTTCCTGGATTCACAGCTGTCTTTAGAAGAGCATTTGACAGCCGTTACAGGGAGGACTTTTCATCAGGTTTGCCTGATCCGCCAGTTGCATCCCTTTCTAGATCGGGACTCCTTACGCATGGTCACTCATGCCCTCGTCACTTCCTGCCTGGACTACTATAATGCTCTCTACATGGGGCTCCCCTTGAGGAGCATCTGGAGGCTCCAACTGGTGCAGAGTGCGGCCACGCAGGTGGTTATGGGAGCGACGTGGCATTCCCATGTAACACCTCTCCTGCGCGAGCTGCACTGGCTCCCGGTGGTCTTCTGGGTGCGCTTCAAGGTTTTGGTCACCACCTTTAGGGTGCTCCATGGCTTAGGACCTGGTTATTTATGGGACCGCCTGCTGCCACCAATAGCCTCCCACCGGCCAGTATGCTCTCATAGAGAGGGGCTCCTCCAGGTGCCGTCAGCCAAACAGTGTTGACTGGAGGCCCCTAGGGGGAGAGCCTTCTCTGTGGGAGCACCTGCTATCTGGAACGAGCTCCAGAGATACGGAAGATTCTGGATCTATGCACTTTTCGCCGCGCTCTCAAGACTTTCCTATTTCAACAGGCCGGCCTGGCCTAACTTTTTCTTTTCCCTTTTTAATTCAAATGATGAATTTTAAATTTGTCTTAAAAACATTAGGATTGTTTAAATTGTCACGGGCCAAATTATTTAATCAGATTTTATACTGTTTTTAAATTTTGTAATTTATGTGTTTTATCTGGCTGTTCACCACCCTGAGTCCTGCGGGAGTAGGGCGGTATATAAATCTAATAAAATAAAATAAAAAAAATAATAATAAATAATAAAACAAAAAATATGTAGGTGTTGTTGTTTGATGGTTGACATCTGAATTCCTTCTTTCTTGCATCAAAATAGAGCACTGTATACTGTACACCAGTACACCAGAACAACTAGACACAATAACAGTTTTTTCCCGAACACCATCACTCTGCTAAACAAATAATTCCCTCAACATTGTTAAACTATTTACTGTACTAAGTCTGCACTACTATTAATCTTCTCATCGTTCCCACCACCCATCTCCTTCCACTTATGACTGTAACTTTGTTGCTTGTATCCTTATGTTTAGTTTAGTTTAGTTTATTTGATTTGTATACCGCCCTACTCCCGAAGGACTCAGGGCGGTGAACAGCCAAACAATAAAATACATAGATACAAAAAATTTAAAAAACCAGATAAAATCGAATTAAACCATTTTGGCCCAGACAAATTAAAACACCCCAATAGTTTAAAAACAGATTAAAATTTACATATTAAAAAGAGGGAAAAGATTAGGCCAAGCCCGCCTGGTGGAATAAAAAGGACTTCACAGCACAGCGGAAGGTACGCAGATCTGGGATCCTCCGTATCTCCGGGGGGAACTCATTCCAGACAGTAGGTGCCCCCACAGAGAAGGCTCTCCCCCTAGGGGCCGCCAGTCGACATTGTTTGGCTGATGGCACCCGGAGGAGTCCCTCTCTATGAGAGCGTATTGGCCGGTGGGAGGCTATTGGTGGTAGTAGGTGGTCCCGTAGGTAACCATGTCCTAAGCCATGGAGCGCTCTAAAGGTGATAACCAAAACCTTGAAGCGCACCCGGAAGACCACCGGGAGCCAGTGCAGCTCGCGCAGGAGAGGTGTTACATGGGAGCTCCATGTCGCTCCCATTACCACCCGCGCGGCCGCAATCTGCGCCAGTTGGAGCCTCCGGGTGCCCCTCAAGGGGAGCCCCATGTAGAGAGCATTGCAATAGTCCAGGCGGGAGGTGACGAGGGCATGAGTGACCGTGCATAAGGAGTCCCAATCCAGAAAGGGACGCAACTGGCGAATCAGGCGGACCTGATGAAAAGTCCTCCCGGTCACGGCCGTCAAATGCTCTTCTAAAGACAGCCGTGAGTCCAGGAGGATGCCCAAGTTGCGAGCCCTCTCCGGGGGGGCCAATGATTCGCCCCCAATAGTCAGTGATGGCGCCAACTGACTATATTGGGACGTCGGAAACCACAGCCACTCGGTCTTGGATGGGTTGAGCCTGAGCCTGTTCCTCCCCATGCAGATCCGTACGGCCTCCAGGCACCGGGACATCACTTCAAGGGCATCGATTTATGATTTATATTGATATTGTTTCCTATTTGTACTCTATGACTATCATTAAGTGTTGTACCTTATGATTCTTGATGATCGTGTCTTTTCTTTTATGTACACTAAGAGTGTATGCACCAAGGCAAATTCCTTGTGTGTCCAATCATACTTGGCCAATAAAAAAAAAAAATTCTATCAAGTTGAGAAAAAATAGTCAGAAAAAGACATGCAATGGGTAAAGAAGGACGAACGGTGGGAAATCAGATATCTTTATCTTTAATGTGATTGGAAGCTGAAGTTGAAAGCTACAGACTTTATTTTTGGTATCACAGGGGAGTGGGGAAATAAACTTGGCATCTAAGTTTTTTTACAACAGCAATCAGCAAAGGACTTACTATATACAGTAGGAGATCTTCGCATAGTTCTGTTTATGCTTAAGAGGTACAAACTGAAGTTCCTAGCAAAAACAGAAAGCCTTCAGTATGGCAGAAATTCAAGAGGCTTCTACAGGTTGTAGGAGTCAACATTAGGTGGCATAAAACATTAACAATTGAGGAAAGGCAGGAACTCAGCAATTTAATGGACTCTGCCATGAGTGAAAAGTCTAGCCAACTGTCCAGTATATCATCTTAATTTTGTTCCCAAACTTGATTCCTTGATGAGGGGAGTTACTTGTTCTTTGTGTAGGAACAAGTATAGATTTAGAAAGCCAACCAATTAATTTCCATCAGCTTTGCTGAGATTTACACCTCATTTTGAGGCAACTGTACTCCTCCCCAGGTAGCTTCCCATTAAATGTTTTTCGTGCTATATAAACCAATATCAGACATAGTGGTTTGATGCAGTATCACCCCGCAGAAACTCTCTAAAAGGGAACATGACAGCTTAATAATGCCCTTTTTATTCTATATATCACAGACAGGCCAAAGGAAGTTACTCCATGTTACAAAGTAAATTTGGAAATTGCAAAACTATACCTAAGGGTATGACTTCAACTCTGTTTTTGAAAAATCTATTTTGGAGAGTCCTGGAATGTCAACTTGCAGCCTGTTTAATGCTATTGCTCCCTAACAGTCATGATGGATTTTATTTCATCGGGCAAACATAAATTATCCTATAATCATTTTTGTGTGCCGGCTATTGACTTGTCTCTATAAGGGGGAGGAGGGAGAAAATAAGTAAAAATTTGGTGTGAAAAATGAAAGGAATAGGAGCACATAAATGTCTTTGTGTTTTTTTCCTGCACTGAGGGAAAATGCCTCAACTTTAATTGTCAGTTCCAAATAGCTCTCTTTTTGTGGTGACATGAGATGAATTTAAAATTAAATAAATAAATGAATAAATAAATAAATGAATAAATAAATAAATAAAGCATTCGCTCATTGCTCAAAAGTAACTCTCTGAGTTGACATAATGTGCTTTTTGAGCAGTTGCATCTGACTCTGCAAGTTCCAGATCAGTAGATGCTAAAAGGAGCATTTCTAAATCTCTTGAAAATAGACCTACGACGACAAGTCAAACATGAGAGCCCAAATCTCTCTCCTTGGAGCGGTTAGAACAGAAGACTGAAAGCCAGCTGGATTCAAAGCTGTGATTTTCCAAATGGCAAATCTCCATTTATCTCCAGCAAGGGAGGGAGAGTCTTTTCCTCACAAAGAAAAAATAATAATTAAGAAAGTTGGGCTATGGGTTTAGGAAATTACCTCCACCTAGACATATAAATTGCATAGTACAATCAATTACTTTTAAAATCACAGCAGACAGATGGCAGAACTGGATATACTGGTAACATTCCTGAATGACTTATGCTAGAAGAGTAAGACTTCTGAATCTCAGGTGACCGTATTTCTGGATCTACTCTATCAATGGTTTGTGAAGTGTTCTGTAAAAATGTTGGAATGTGTTTTATTTTCCCAAAAGGAACTGAACATAATCAGTGGTAAATCACAATTCCTTGATAATTGTCTATCATTATTGGTCCCCCTCTGCAATACAACAATAAGGGGGCTTGAAATTGTCTAAAATACTAAACAATTCTGTGGCCCGTTGAGTCCTCTTTTGAGACAAAGGTAGTAGTGCCATCTAATGTGATCAGAATTAACATTAAATTTTATGCTGACTAGGTGGCTCAGTGGCTAAGACGCTGAGTTTGTCGATCAGAAAGGTCAGCAGTTTGGCGATTCGAATCCCTCGCGCTGCATAACAGAATGAGGTCCTGTTACTTGCCCCAGCTTCTGCCAACCTAGCAGTTCGAAAGCACATAAAATGCAAATAGAAAAATAGGGACCACCTTGGTGGGAAGATAACTATGTTCTGTGTGCCTTCGGTGTTTAGCCATGCCAGCCACATGACCACGGAATCATCATCAGACAATGTTGGCTCTTCGGTTTAGAAACAGAGATGAGCACTGCCCCTAGAGTTGGGAATGACTAACACAGAAGTGTGAGGTGAACCTTTACCTTTATAGTTTCTTAACCACAATGCTGGAAGATCCTGTGATCATCTAAGGAGAGCATATATCATAAATAGAAAAATAAGTGCATGGGTAAACAAATTTCAATAATGTCAATATTTACTTACCTAGACAGATAAAGTGGGAGGGCAAACAACCAGTGGGAACAGGAACAATTACAACTTCCTGCCAGCTTCCCCATTGACTCTGCTTGTGAGAAGCTGGCAGAGAGTATCGTGCAACAAGAGAGATGTAGCCACAACCTACACATCACATGACTCCGAGACACTACAACCATCATAAATACATGCCAGTTGCCAAGCATCCCAATGTTGATCACACAACCACAGGAATACTGCAATATTCATACCCAAAAATGCTTTCCAAAAGGCAACTGGACTTTCTTAGTTTTTTCTCATTAAAAACATGTCACTTGTCATCCAAGAAGCTTCTTCAGTTCACTTCTTGGATGAGACATGAAACATTTTCAAGAGAAAAAAACCTAAGAAAGTCCAGTTGCCTTTTGAAAAGCATCTTTGGGACAATCATGATCTGGATCAGTGGTGGGTTCCTCCCGTTTCGGCCCGGTTCCACGGAGCCGGTAGCGGTGATGATATGACATCACCAAACCGGTTCTGCCCCCCCGCCCCCCACCCACCCCCTGCATTATTCTTACCTTTTATTTGGCCCCACCCCCAATCTATTGCTGCCTCCTGAGTCCCAGCTGATGTCTAGAGGGAAAAAACTCTTGCCACTGGGCTTCAAAGGGCCACCCAACAGCTGATCAGTATTAAAAGAAAACAAATGAGTAGACCGGTGCCTGCAAAAATAAATGGGTAGACCGGTGCCTGCAAAAATAAATGGGTAGACCAGTGCCTGCAAAAATACATGAGTAGACCGGTGCCTGCAAAAATAAATGGGTAGATCGGTACAGCTCTGCAAGCAGTTAAAAGCCTGGTAGACCTGTACCTCTGCTAAATCCTAAATAATTGTCACATGACCATCAAGACACACCCATAAAATAAGCCACACCCACAGAACCGGTAGTAAAAAAAATTAGAACCCACCCCTGATCTGGATGATTCAGAATCTCCATAGACATTTGCAAAGGTCATAAGTGTAAAAAACAGTTATTCGTAAGTCCCTTTTTCCAGGGCCTTTGTAATTTTGAACAGTCACGAAACTAACATTTGTAATTTTAGAATTAAATACAATCAATATTGGGGTAAACTTCATTTAATGAAAAGCTACAGTCATTACCAATGAAGAGTGATGTCTGTTATTATATGGGCAGGCTTCTAGACCTCAGTTTGGTTCCCCCCAATGTTCTCATTAGTCCCACACCACAAAATCTCCTTCAAAGGGCATCCAAAATGTTCAGAGAAGATCTGAGAAAGGAAGAGAGGGTTCTGTATTGATGGATGAACTCACTACATCAAACTAAAAGCATTGGGTTGATTTACTTTGGGAACTTTGTTCTCGTTCACATATCTTGTCTTGTTAGCACAAGGGGGCCAATCTTAGTTCACCAAATGTTCAGTGATGGTGGCACAAAGGGAAACTCCTACTCTTTTCTTTTATTATTAAAGGAGAATAAAGGAGAATTATTAAAGGAGTTCTCCAGTTTTAATATAAGCAGAACAGAATTGAGTGTCATTGAATGTCAAACTTCTTAGACTCTCTGGCAGTTTTGTCAGGTAGGATTTTTTTATTCATTTATTTATTTCTTATAGTTTTATAATAAAAACAGCTTTTTTCATTCTTGTCTTTTCTTTTCATGCCTTACTAACACTGGATCTACATGCCCAAGTAAGGTCATCAGGATGTGTTTTTTGACAACTGAAAGATGTGGATAGTTGCACTCTTTTTTGATGGAGCCAGTGAATTTCTAAAGTTCATGCTCCAATTCAGGTCAAAGGTAGGTATTCTAGTTAAGATAGTTAAGATTCATTTGATACAGCAAGGCTGTGAAGGACCCCTTTTCATAGAAAAGAGGGGTGGATATTGCTCAAATGGAGAGGCTTAAGCATTGATTCAAATGCTTAAGAAGCATTTGTTATGCATCTGTAATATGAATGCATATAACAGTGATCTTAGAAGATCAAACACTTTTGGTCATCAAAACCTGGCTGTACTTAGAAAGTTTACAAGTCACTTCTAAATTAGTCTTCTCAGCAAAATATTAGCAACCCAAACGTGAGGATTTAGATGTGGGGAGAAAATTTAACGAGCAATCCTTTAAAGCATTCCATGGCATCGGACCTGGGTATTTGCGAGACCGCCTTCTGCCGCCGATAGCCTCCCACCGACCTGTACGCTCCCACAGAGAGGGACTCCTCAGAGTGCCGTCAGCCAGGCAATGTTGGCTGGCGACCCTCAGGGGGAGGGCCTTCTCTGTGGCAGCACCTGCCCTCTGGAACGATTTGCCCCCGGAGATACGAAGGATACCAGATCTCCGGGCCTTTCACCGTGCCCTAAAAACTTTTCTTTTCCATCAAGCAGGGCTGGCGTGAAACCCCCCCCCTTTTTTTTAGCTCTTTTTAGTTTTTTAGCTTTTAAAGTGTAAATTGGGTTTTGATTGGATTGTTTTAAATTGTGGGCCAAAGCTGTATAATTCTTTTAATTGATTTTAAATTTTGTATTGGTATGTTTTTTATCCTTGGCTGTGCACCGCCCTGAGTCCAAATAGGAGAAGGGCGGTATATAAATTGAATAAATAAAATAATAAATAAATAAATCCCCTAAACAGATTTTATAATAGCATAGATATTGTGCCCACTGGAAAGCTTGGATCATTAACAAAATAGGAATGCACAACACGCCACTGAATCTATCAGCAACTAAGGTGTTTGGCAAATACCAGTTCCATCTTCAGGTGGGAGTGTCCAGAATTGAATTCTAGAAGTTGAATTCAGTAAAAAGAAGACAGAGGAAAATATTTTAGTTTGCTATTCCTGACAAACACCTTTTCATTCATGCAATGATTTACTTAGTGGGGCGATTTTAGCCAACATTAGTTTAAACCCAATTTTGGAACCAGATATGTGGATTGTGAGAACACCACTTAAGCAGATTCTTCAAACAAAACAAAGATTTGATTTGAATGTATAAATCCAGCTTCAAGGACCTCATCACTTTTCAACAGGCTTTCTAGACTATAAAGGCTTCTACAGATTCAGTTGCTCTTCTGCTATTTCTGGAATTGTTAGAAACCATGTATTGTGTCACAATTTCAATTCCGTACATGCAGAAGGTTGAGTAGGATGATCAGCTTTCAGGTATTATCTGATGCTGACCTGGAGCTGCCAATGCATTTGATCATTTCCTTAGAGTCCCTGCCATCACAGCTGTCTTGGGGTGCCAAGGCTAACCACGCTCAGCCTTCATGTGTTTGATCAGCTTTCAGCTTCTTTCCTGTGACCTGCCACAAGCATTAACTTTCCTCTCTCTTGGGCTAATGAAATGTTACACTTCTGTGCTGAGTTTGTCACCATAACTGGAAGTTCAGCGCAGCTTTCAGAACTCTGAATATGTGGGAAAAGTTGACTAGACAGGTATTGGATCAAAACTAACTTTTAGACTCTGCTTGATTGAGACAACTTTGGATCTCCTGCCAATTTCTATCAGGTCATGGTTAGCCCTTCTAGATTTATTGTAGATGAGATATAAAAAAAACCCCTATGAATGCTATGTTTTCTATGCCTACCACTTTTTCTGATAAATAAATGTATAGGATAAATAAATATGTGTGTCATTGCCTACTGTATCTCATTGTGTCAGACTGCTTCTGTTAATTGTCTAATGTAGAATATTACCCATCAGACAGAATCCTTAACCAACAGTGTTCAGTCAGTGATGCGGCAATCTTGCCAACTTATAATGCCTCCTGGCACTCTACCAAAGCCAGTGATCAAAGCCACAAAGTCCACCACCTCATCAGAGCATATCACTGACATCCATCGATGTCGTGTTGAATCTGGCACCTCAGAGAAGCAAGTGGAAAAGTAGACAACATCTTTCTTCTTGAAAGTATTTATCCTTACATTGGAATAAGACACTTGCTGCAGCAGAATTAATATATGCAAATGCTATTCAAATGTATGTCTTTGTTGAAGCTTAATGGATTTCCTTTGTTATTGCTGGTGTAATGCGCTGGCTATCTTACTATGCAGGGTGATGGGATACTTAGGGAAGGGCCTCCACTTTGGTGGAGTTTTGAAAGGAGCAATTCCCCACAGCAAAGGGACCTTCTAGGAAGAAAGATCAGTGATCATGTTGTTTCATTTGGCTCTGCTTTAGAGTCCGTCCTGTATTTGTACTAAGAGAGAAGGCTGAGAGGAACTTACACCTGCAACTCACACCTGAAGCAGTTTCATACCACATGACTTGCTTCATTGGGAGGAATCTGGTCCGTCCTTTGCCTCTGTACACTAAATCATATAGCTTTTGTGGACCAAATCTCTTCCATGAAGCAAATCAAAGCTACTTCACACTCACCTATTATCCAATGTGTGTGTTTGCTTCTCACCTCAAAGAAAGCAGGGGAGTTTTAATTTCCAGAGATACCCAGCCGAATTGCTGCATGGCAACTTTCATAATAAGATCCAAAACAACTGGATGAATGTGAATTGCAATGCCACAGATTTATTCCTGTCAGCTATTGGAAAGAAAGAGAGACCCACGTGTGATATAATGTATCCTGTTAAGGCTTTATGCTAAATCTTTTTTGCCCTGGTGTGAAATAATGGTTATCAATATCGTATCATTCATTTCATGTTTTATCTTTTTATTCAATCCAGTTCAGTTTATTACCCTTAGCCACTAGCTAGCCTTATTTTCCAGCTAATTTTGATTTTCTGAGCAGAGCAGTACATGTCTCAACAGAAGGCAGCCTCCAAATAGAGGCAGACCCCTGGAGTCTAACAACTAAATTATTCACAATTTTGCTCAAGAAGATGTTGAAATACTATACTTCACAGCAAGCCTCTTTTCTAATGACAAGAAAACATTATTTATATTTCACCCAGCCTGGTGCAAACACCAGCTTTGCCTTGGCAGAGGCAAAATAACACCAAGGCCAGTTGCCTTATGAAATAAGTTTTGAACTTGCTTAAAAAATATTTGCTGAGGCCCTCAAGACTTCTCTCTCATAGAGCTCTGCCCTCTAACAACAGTCAGGTTTCTAGAAATAACTTTTTTGAACTAGGTACAAATACGAATTAAAATATGGAGAGCTACCAACAACTAAACGAGCCGATAGACACCAGCCGAAGAAAACAGAAGAAATATAATGATGATCTATTGACAGTACTTCACTTACAACTAAACCCTATTTAATCCTGATTATTTGAATTGGGTTTTTCCCCCCAGAAAAAGGACATAAATTATTTGCTAATCTAACCCAGCCTATCAATAAGTCTTTACTGGACTTGTGATCTATGCTGGAGACCTTTCTCTTCAGTTCAGGCTAGAGATGATGAAAGAGAAAAAGAAATGATAAGTGTTATGAGCATCTTTCTGTTCTGCTAGAGGCCAGAATGGACCAGTACTGTAGGATTCAGGACTCTTGTCTCTAATCTTGATGGTGAAGGACATCTTAATGGAGAGAAATTCAGTTGAAAGAACATACCATATTCTTTGGAGTATAAGACACACTTTTTTCCCCAAAAAAAGAGGGTGAAAATCTGGGTGCGTCTTATACTCCAAATGTAGCCCCACCCAGCTTCTCAAATGGAGGTTTCAGAGGCTGAAAAAAGCATCAGAAAAGAAGATTCAGAATAGAAGCCCACAAACAGAGCTTCAGAAAAAAAAACCCAAATAGAGCTTCAGAGGCTTTTTTTCTAAAGCTCTGTTTCGGAGGCTTTCAGAGGCAGGGAAAAAAAGCAAAAAAAAAAAAAAAAAAGCAAGGTAAGAGCTCACAACCAAGGAACCTGTTGCTAAAATTCACTTCTGGGAACAGCTGATTGGGGGTATCCACCTGCCAATCAGCTTTTTTCTTATTTTCCTCCCCAAAAACTAAGGTGTGTCTTATACTCCGGTGCATCTTGTACTCCGAAATATACGGTAAACCTTGGAGAACAGGTTATTTTCATGAAATTCTTGCTAATTAATTGGATTCCAGTAAAGAAAGCATAGGCCCAAGTTTCTCACAATGCATTTTCACAATGCCACTTTCAGAAGGCATAGCTTTTTAGAAACAGCAGCACAAAATGCACATATCATAATTTTCGGAGTATAAGATGCACCTTTTTCCTCCCTAAAAGGGGGTGACAATTTAGGTGCGTCTTATACACCAAATGTAGCCCCGCCCACCCACTGGCCCCCACCTTTGGCCATTGCCTCGCAACAGTTACCTCCTTGCAACCAAACAGCAAGAAAAAACAGCTCCATTCAGCTTCAGCACAGCCTAATTAGCACAAGTTGATTGGATCGGCCTCCCAACTCTCAGCTGATTTGCTCTCAGCTGCTTTGCACAGGGCTCTGCTGCTTGCTGCAAAGAGGTAAATTGCTGGAGCAAATTTTTTTTCCCTTGTGCTAATCAAGCTACGCTGAAAACGAAAATGAAAGTAAAGCAGGCTATTTGCTGTTTGCTGCAAGGAGGCAAAATTGCTCAGAGGCAGAGGGAGATTTCTTTTACTTCTTTTCCTCACCAAAAAAGCTAGGTGCATCTTATACTCTGGTGCATCTTATACTCTGAAAAATACGGTAATTAGCTGCATTGTGATTTGCTTATTGGTTCAGGAAGCATATATTAGATAAGTTTGCATTAAAAATTCTCCCTAGCTGTTTACTTTAACTACTTCTTTTTCTGATTTTAAAAAAGGAAGCCAAAAGGGCTGTTCCATACTCTCCAAACTACTCTGCCATGCATTATACAGTCATCAAAAACAAAGACAAGGGTGTACTTGCATTTGCCTACAGCAATGTATCAAACCTTGTCATGTTTTCATTTCTGATTTATGATACTCAGAGGCTCAACAGCCTGTTTAAAATGACTCTTGGAAAAAGTAATAATAAAAAAACACCTAAAATGCTCATTTGAAAGGAAAAGCTAAATGCACTTCTTTAGTTGCACTTTGAGCAAACACCTCCTCTTCTCAAACCTCTGCCATGAATTAAAAGAGGGGTTATACAACCATGGAACATTGATATTCACAGATATATCAATTCCAATTTTGCTCCAACCTATTCCGTTCCATGTAGAATCTTCAACCATTTTCATGAGTCTGTAGAGATTCTCAGTCATCCAGGTCATGGTTGTCCCAAAGCGTGTTGTGACTCTGACCCCCGAGCCCGTCTTATCGGAGGGAGAAGACTCTGAAAGTGAAGGAGAGGAGTTGGCAAGGCCTCCCTCTCCAGGACCCTCCTCTCTGGCAATGCCTCAGGTGTCTTCCGAAGGAGAAGAGATAGGCCAGGAGCCAGGCATTTCCAAGCAGCCGCAGTGTTGGAAAGACAAGCACACGCAGCAGAGAAGGAGGCATGCCAGAGATTAAGCTGAGTCACTGGACTCAGTTTAATCACTGGACCACAGGGGATAAAAGGGGGTGTGGTGGCCATTCAGGCTTTGTGACGGACAAAACTGAAAGCTAGCAAGTCATTCTGCATTTCTGGAACTTTGTTATATGCTCTGCTTGGACTGATTTTTTGGACTGGACTTGACTATTCTTTGGCTTTTGTGGACTTTGATGTTTTCAGTCGGAGGAGATAAACCTCCCTTTGTAAGTAAAAAACTGTTGGCAAGCAGACACTGGGTTGCTGCCAATTCTGTTATCAAAGGAAATTCTTGTCTGCTGATTTATTTTAACTCTTGGTCGACTGCTGGTGTGCGTGTATGAGACAGGGACAGAACAATGGGGTTTTTCAGGAGGCAACTAGACTTTCTTGTTTTTTCTTTTGAAAACATTTTGCTTCACATCCAAGAAGCTTCTTCAGCTCTGACAGGATAGTGGGGAATAGAATCTGAATCCTGTCAGAGCTGAAGAAGCTTCTTGGATGAGAAGCAAAATGTTTTCAAAAGAAAAAACAAGAAAGTCCAGTTGCCTCCTAAAAAAGCACCTTTGGGACATTTTCACAGGTATATACTGTGTATATATATTTTCTTTCCCTCTCCTTTGTCTCCTGCTATATTGAAAATCTGATGCTGAACTATAAATGCTTTGGTCCCAAGAGCATATGTATATTTTAACATCTATTAAAAATTCAGAATGGTTCTTATATAATACACTTGAACTTGAATTCCAAAACTCTCAATCATTTGTAGGTCTAATGATTTCAGAGGAACTTTTTTTTCATGAACAGACTGTTCTGAATTTATATTCCTGTTTTTTATCTTCCTCTGTGAACTTTAATTCTGCCAATTAACAGCTGCTGAATCATTAAATTTCAGAACACTCATATATGGTGGTGGTGCTGGCCTAGAAACCACTAAATGGTCCCGTCTTAGGCATGAAAGACAGCTGGGTGACTTTGGGCCAATCATTCTCTCTCAGCCCAATCATCTCACACGGTTGCAACAAAATTGCATTGTTTCCTATCACAACCAGAAGTGGTATTCAATAGGTTCTGACCAGTTCTGGAGAACCGGTAGTGGAAATTTTGAGTAGTTCGGAGAACCGATAAATACCACCTCTGACTGGCCCCATCCCTATCTATTCTCTGCCTCCCGAGTCCCAGCTGATCGGGAGGAAATGGGGATTTTGCAGTAATCTTCCTCTGGAGTAGGGAGGGAATGGAGATTTTACAGTATCCTTCCACTGGAGTGGGGTGGAAGTGGAGATTTTATAGTATCCTTCCCTTGCCATGCCCACTAAGCCACACCCACAGAACCGGTAGTAAAAAAATTTGAATCCCACCTCTGATCACAATGCACTAATACTATACAAAAGCAGTTAAATAGATATATGGTTGAGGACAGATGTGGCCTGTTTCCTCTTCCTATATAAAATGTATTTTATTGCATTGAAAATACTGTGTTGAAAATAAGGATGTACATCTTTTCTAACTTAAGTCAAAATAACAGTCACCCAGCTAGCCATACTTGGAATAATTATTCAAAATTTTGAACAAGGTCTCTTTTTAAGTCTTCCCCAGATATCACTATCACATTGTTATTATTATATGGTTTAATTGCCTATGGGATCTCAACCTTCTCTCTGCTGATTATCATTCTCTCCCTTTTTATTGTTTTGTTCTTGTGGATGTTCAAAGGCTTACTCACAAGGAGCTGGCAACTTGAGTATTAGAAAGTCTGTTGTTATAATAATGGGCCACAGAGGATTTAGTGAGATAAGAAACCATTTTGAAAGACGGAAGGAAGGAAGGAAGGAAGGAAGGAAGGAAGGAAGGAAGGAAGGAAGGAGGGAAGGAAGGAAGGTTTTCTTCCTTTGAAATTTAAATAGAGAAATCATTCAGGCAACAGCGAAGATAATTTAGGAGCCCACAAAGCAGGATGAAGATGCTGAGACTTGTATGGTCACCCTTGCATTGAGCAACATCAGCAACAGTACTGATACCAAGGTGAAGAAAGCCTTCAAAGGAAGCTGATGAGCAGCAAATCTGGTCAATTTTTAAAATACAAACTGAGACCCCAGACAGTTACGTTCAATACAAGCTTCATACAATACATAGCTTGTTTCATATTGTGTCTTTAATAGATTATAAATTTCTCTGGTAGACCAGCATCTGGTGTTTGAAGGTGTCAGAGTTTCTTGAAAAAATAAGATCCAGAAGCACACACAGATAACTGATTCATTAACTTCTTTATATTCATAGTAACACATGGTAACACATTTACATATTTACAATACCAACAGTTGCTTCTTCAGCTCAGATCAGCAGAACACGCTCACACACAGGGTACAGCAAAGAGACTAGTTTCACTTTAGCTCTGCACAGACTCAGAAGCTCCAGACTAAGACACGCCCTGGCTCCAGTCTATCTCAGCTCCCAATTGGCTGACTTTGTTACTATGTCTTCCCAGTCATGAATATTCTGACAGAATGGAAAGTTCTTGGGGTTGATCTGCTGGCTGTCAAATGTCTACCCATCCCTGCAACTGTCATAGTGATTTCTCTTTCTGCAGAGTTTTTAACTTCCCCATAGAGGACAGGCTTCTATTTTCTCCTTTCATTTCTTTTTAAATCTTCAGCGTATTCTAAACAAGTCTACACATCAAATGTAAACAACAACAGACAACAACAACAGCAGCAACAACAACACTAAATGAATACTCACATTAAGAGACTTTTCCTCCTTTAGTTTGGTGCTGCTCGCAATTGATTTTACAGCATTATTAAACAAGATGAAGCAAATACATACTTAGTAAAAATGCCTCAGAGCATTGATTAGGTGTTTCTGGGTGAAAACACTCAATAGTATTAAGATTAATAGAAAAAATAGATTTAAAATATTAACAAACAGCAAATTACATTCTAAGGAGTGGTGATAACCGATTTAGGATATAACTGTACGATACACATGATATCTACATTGATATCACATACAGATTTGGTAACGGAGTAGATAAAGTCATTTCTTGAGAATTATTGTTGTAGGGAGAAAGCAGATGATTAAAAAAACCATTGTCTTCATGATGTTGTTAGAGATGGGGCATTCAGACATGGAAGTCACAATTCTGTAACCATAAAGTAACAAATAGGAATGTTAAAACAAATGCATGCAAAAAAAAAAAATCACAAACACTTTGATCCAGAGTTAGTGCAGTCCTTGTTGTGTTTATAATGAGATTTTGTACTGATTCTCATGGCAATTATTTCCCTGGTAGTTAACCTCATGCACATCTATGCCACACTAATTCTCAGGCTTTTACAGACCCCAAAAGCGTATCACTACTACGTCATAAAACGCTTAACTCTTAAGAAAGCAACCATTCGGTCTTTTTAATTCAGAAATTGTGGGGTTTTTTGTTTTGTTTTGTTTTTTTAAAAAGACACTCTAAGTATCAGATCTTTTGTAAATATTCCTGTGGACCAATTCCCTGATGCTTTTTAGTCCAGACAGTCTTTTCACCCAAATGTCAGACTGTGACTGCAAGTTGGCAGGTTTGGAGACTTTCTAATGCAAAGACAGATCAGAATTCTTATCAAGGGGCCAAAGCAAAACAACAAAACAACCTATCCAGCAAAAGTGTAATCATGCTTGGCAAAAAGGATCAACATCAAAAAGGCAGTTCTGTAATGCAGGACAAGGACAGGAGAATAGAGGAGAATAAACAAAATACATGATTTGGTTTCTGGGAACCAGTGCTGGATTGCCCCCAGTTCGCACCAGTTCTATAGAATCGATAGTAAAACCGGTGGGAGGCTCCTCCCACTGACCCCGACATCATCAGAAGAGCACAGAAGACCATGCGAGCGTGGCCCCGTTGTGAACCGGCAGTAAAGGTAAGTAGAACCCACCCCTGCTGGGAAGGTATGACAAACTGAAGGCAGCTCTGCGAAAGTGGAGCTGACAATTATGGCAAAGACCAAGGAACCAGAGGGTAGACTAGTTTCTTGAACCATCTCCAGATAAGGAGAAGACAGGAGATTGCCCATATATACTCCAGACACTTCAGATTGCCCACATATATTGGGGCTGCTGCTCCTCACAAGGAGATTGCAGGACAATGGTTTTCTGTGAGTTTGAGGATGGAGAGACAACAGGATTAGGCATCTTGCTTGTAATTATGGCAGAGACTTTTAAAGGACGCTAAGTTCACAAACCTTACCTTCTCATCACTTTTGGAAATTGCTCATTCACTATTTCTAATCTACTAGAGACTTTTGGAATGGCAAATCTAAAAATGCTGTGTTCCTTCAAACCTTAATGAAAGAAAAATGTAATTATAAGTTTAAGAATTTAAAGAATCCGAAAGAAAGAGCAAAAAGCTAAATAGTATTTTATTTCAAAAAGTTATAAATGGACTAAGAATCTGATAAAATTGAAATATTGAAACTTTTATAATAAAATGTTGGAATAAATTATAAAGAACAAACAGCTTCCTGTGGAAAATAAGATTCTGTTTTGGTTTTTACAAGACAAACAAATTCATGATTTCAAAAACTGGACAATAGAGGTGATTAAAGTTTTTGGGTAGAGAAAAGATTTACAAACCTGAACAATGTTGCAAAATATTCCTACAATTAAAATAGTGAAGGAGACTTTTGAAGAATGGAATCAGAAATAGTAGCCACAATATCAACAATATCAATAATAATGCTTCTATGGGTTGACTATATGCAAAAGATATTATTGGAAAAATGACAGATGTAGAACAAATTTCATCTGATAAGATAGAGATGGTATTGTAAGCAATTTTACAACTAACAGGCCCAGAGAATGACTTAGAAAAGAATGCTTCACTGGATCTACAAAAGAAATTGGCTGAGGTTTTACAAATTAAATGGAAAACATAAATGACAAACCAAGACAGTGATCTGGAATTTTTTTTCCTATTGGATTTGCAAAAAGAGTCTTGTTAAAATCTTGAAAAATGTGCTAGGATAAAGATGAAATAAAGAGAAATCCATTCTTTTGGCAATATTTGAATGAAGTAAAAATTAAGACTGTTAGAAGTAAAGCAAGGAATATAAAGTTGGTTTATTTGATTAAAGTTAAAATGCTTTAGCCCTTTATGAAGTTTCTTTTGATACCAGGACTAAAAAATTATGATTTATGGATTTGTTTATACACAAGAAGTGGCTACCCTGTGTTTGGCACTCATGCCCTGGTCATCTCCTGTTTGGATTACTGCAATGACCTTGGTGGTCCAGTGGTTAGAATGCAGACTTGCAGGCTAATTCTGTCCACAGCCAGGAATTTGTTCCTGACTGGCTCAAGGTTGATTCAGCCTTCCATCCTTCTGAGGTTGGTAAAATGAGGACCCAGATTTTTTTGGGGGGGGGGGTATATGCTGATATTTGTAAAGTACTCAGAGAATGCCAAAAAGCACTATGGGTAGCATATAAGTCTAAATGTTATTGCTACTGAGTTAGTCAATTTCTCTTAAACCTAGGAAGAAAACAATAGCAAACCCCTTCTGAAGGAAAAAAAACTTTTGTTCCTGGTTCCTGGAACAAAATTCAATGGGTCCTGAGTCCAATTCAAGGTCCTGATGTTGACCTTTAAAGCCTTACATGGCATGGGACCAGGTTATTTGAGGCACCACCTTTCTCTGATTTCATCTGCCAATCCTGTCTAGATCCAACATGGAGGGCATATTATGGGTTCTGTCATCCAGGGAGTTAAATTTGGCTGATCCTAAGCAATGGGCCTATTCTTTCCCCCAAGGTTAGGCTGGCTTCGTTATTTCTGGATTTCTGAAGATCCCTCAAGATTTTGTTATGCCAACAGCCCTTTGATCCAAGGAGATTGGCAAACTAGGAAGGTGAGTCTGCTATTATCAACATCACCTGTTCCTTTTTTTAAAAAAAAGCTTTTAATGTTCTTAACAATGGTGGTAATAATTGTTTAAGTTTTTATTAATTGTTTTACTTTTCTTATACACTACATAGATTCACATGTTTGTGAGATGAGCGGCTATATAAATATGTATCATGTAAATTATATATGAGAATCAGGGGTGGGTTCTACTTACCTTTACTATCAGTTTGCAACGGGGCCCCACATGCAAAAGCATTCTGATGACATCGGGATCGGTGGGCGGAGCCTCCCACCGGTTTTACTACTGGTTCTATAGAACCAGTGCAAACTGGGGGCAACCCACCACTGATGAGAATGAACTAACACATCAGATACCAACAGCTCATATGTCTCACAGCCAATTGAATTCAAAATCAGAGCAACTGATATCTTTGTTTCTGAGGACAGATCAGGGCAGGACTTCAAATTGAGAAATGCAAGAATCTGAATGTTCATCAGATGGCAGCAGAAATATAGACAATTCTCCTTGCTGCCATCTAGTGGTTGTCTTGATTCATTATTTCTTTATTTGATTCTATAACCAATGTTAGCAGCCCTCAGCTACCTTAGGATGTAGTGAGAGATGAAGTCAAATGGGCATCTCAAGTAGGGACTGAGTGGTACCTGAGTTATCACTAGTTTGATTTACACATCCTGCTAAATCATAATCTGGTTTGCCTGAGCATGTGTTAAAACAATCACATTAGGACTGCAAAAATCCAAAGAAGAACTATATTGGGAACCCAGAATTAGAATTTTCTGTGCATCTTTCCTGCCATCTAGTGGATGTCTGCATTTTTATAGCCCAGGTATGATAGCCCTATTTAATATCATTTATTTTGTTCATTTTTAAATGATTTATATAGTATGTTGCAGGTCTCATAACAGTAGATACAGTCCATCTTCCCTTAAACTCTGACAGCAGATTACGTTATATCCTATGTATGGAGTATGTGCAACATCTACCTCCCTCCACCCACCGCAGGCCATGGTGGGATTTTTCTATTTTCACACAGTGCTATATCTGTGTGATTTACATTGTCTACCAGGAGACGTCATGAATGGTTTCATCCTTTGAGATTCATCAGATGTTGGTAGCCAAATGTGAACTTTATGAGGTTCAAGCTCTCTACCAGACAGGTAAAATTTAGAAGCTTTTGAGGGAATTGATCTACTCTGAGAGCTTAACAGATGGTAGACTGTATATAATACCAGGGGTGGGATTGAAAAATTTTAGCAACCTGTTCTCTGCCCAGTTGCTGGGTGGGCATGGCCATGGGGGTATGGCCTACTTGGCCTCCTGCACCATGGCAGGGGGGCATTTTTGTCCTCCCCAGGCTCTGGAGGCTTTTCTCAAGCCTCTGGGAAGAGGAAAACAGCCTCCCCTGGGCTCCGGAGGCCCTCCAGAGGCTGGAAATGGGCCCATTTCTGGACTTCCAGTACTTCTGGTAGCCCCGTTTTTCACCCTTTCCGGGCTCTGGAGGCTTTCCTTGAACCTCTAGGAGAGCAAACACAGCCTCCCCCTGGCTCCGGAGGCCTTTCTGGGAGGGGAGGGGCAGGGCAGGCAGGGTCAGCCAGTCCTTGCAACTACCAATTCAGCAAACCAGATGTAAAATTAGCATCCAGTTCACCCAAACCAGTCCGAACTGGCTGAATCCCACCCCTGTATAGTACTATTCTGAAAGATTTTATATATTCCTTCCTGCAACTGCTGAGAACCAAGCCCTAAAGTTAAACCTTGAACTCATGCATTTTATGAAGTCATCTATAGTGTGAAGCTCAATAGCTGGCTTCCAGATATTAATTTGGCTTTTGACGTATCCCAAAGAAGAAGAAACCAGTCATTTGGGTGTCCCAAAGGTGATTTTCCAGGAGGCAGCTGGACTTTCTGGTTTTTCTTTGAAGGCATTTCGCTTCTCAACCAAGAAGCTGAAGAAGTTTTTTGGATGAGAAGCGAAACAGAAAATCCAGTTGGCTCTTGAAAAAACACCTTTGGGACAACCATGACCTGGATGACTGAGAATCTCTACAGATAGTCACATGGGTACCTCCTGGACATCCAGGTAACTGTAGTACCTCAAATAACAACCAGAACCAGGAACAGAATTTCCATTATTGAGCAAGGCGGTTGTTAAGTAAATCCTACTCAGTTTTATGACCTTATTTTGTCATGGTTGTTAAGCAAATCACTGCAGTTGTTAAGTGAATCACACTGTCATTAAGTGAATCTACCTTCTCTACCTACCTTGGCTTTGCTTGTTGGAAGTTGGCTGGGAAAGTCACAACTGGAGATCTCATGACCTTGGGGTGCTGCAACCATCGTAAATACCTGCCAGTAACCAAGTGTCTGAATTTTGATCATGTGTCCATGGAGATACTGTGATGGTCATATGTTCAAGAATTGGTCATCAGCCACTTTGTTCAGTGCTACTGTAACTTCGAACAGTTGTTAAACAAATGGGTATAAGTTGAAGACTACCTGTATGTTGCATGAATGCAGCCATGGTGAATTGTTAATTCATGGCTAAGTATGCTACATTTCACAAATAGTTCCATTTTCCACAATTGGTTACTTATACCAATAAATATCAATAAAGATAAAGCACATAAAGAAAAACTATAGCATTGCACAGTTCTAATTTGATTGTTCTACCATCAAGTAGGCTTGTTGGTAAGTAAATAATTAACAACGATCCATAATGTAAGGACAAGCCTGGGGAAAAGAATAAAAAGAAAGAAAACAATCTAATAAAAGAAAAAGAAAACAAGGAAATATAGGACGTGTACTGTTCTGCCCCAGCAATATCCTGAGGATATTGACACACACCAACAGTCCTTATCAAATTTATTAAGTAGCAAGAATAAACCAAAGTCCGGCAAAGGTTGGCAACCAGCCCAGAAAACAAGATACGATAAGACTTTTCCAAAAATGCTCTGATGATAATTACAAGTTGTTTCCAGCAAGAAACTTACTAACAGTGTGTGACTTAAATAGGCTAAGGGAGTGGCCAATTAGCCCCAAGCCTTACTCTTGAGGAGACCTCCTCCTGAGTAACCACTCCTGCCTTTTGGCAGCCCTGCGTGCTCGTGCATTGAGAAGAGGCTCCTCCACTTCGCCCTCTCCACTTGAAGGAGCCTCTGGAGGTTCTGAAGGCCCTGGCTGAGTCTCTGCCTCTGGCACCACATCCTCTTCAGCCTCCTCGCTATCTGACACGAGCACCGACTGTGCCGGCTGCTGGTGCGACATCACACTAGCCTCCTCATTGTCAGGATCAGCCATGATCCGTGCAGGCCGCTGGCGGGCCACGACATTTACAATTCTTCTATTCTATTCTGATATATTGCAAAGAAATCCGAAGAATTCACTGGATGCCTTTTTCAGAAGATTTATGGATTTCAATAGCTATATAAAGTGAACGGCTTGTGCAGAGGATAAAGAGACAATTGTGTATTTAAGTAAGGACACCTATGAGAGATCAATGATGGTGCAGTGAGAAACATCACACAGCAAGCCTGAAGATCCTAAAAGAGAAGAGAATGGTTGGCATGTCATCCAAAATGAGTAGTTGTGTGGAACATCTAATATGAAAATGAGGGGGATAAACAGAAATGTGCCATAAAGCCCATTCAAGCAGAATCGATGGCTGTGCGGAGCATATAATCAGGGCAGAAACAACCTTAGTTAGTATCATAATAAAGCAGTGTAAATTCCACTGAAATGAACTGATCCTACGAATATCCACACAAATTGCATATGATCAGAAGTGTGCTTTTATTTTGGGTTGAACCTCAGTAGTACACAACAGTTTGGCTCTGAAAGAGGATCTGCCCCACTGTGTTCATTTGCCATTAATTTCACAAAGGCCACTGTGTATTGTGGTGCTCAGAGACCATGCTGGCACACACATTGTGTGCATCCAAAGTGTTCGGACCAAACCCAAACGCTTGATTTGATAAATGGAAGTTCATGGTCACCACTGTGATCAGTGAACTGCATTTTGTTCCATTTTGTGAGATCAAAATCAAAATAGAAAGCGAAGTTTAATCATCCCTCTGTTAGGTAAGATGAACTTTTGAAAGTTTATCTGCAGACCTACCCTTTAAGTGACACCATCAAGGAAAGGATGCTATTCTTGATCTCTCTTTCAATGTCCCAAGAATTCATAAAAAGTCTTTTATAGTTCTGTAACATTTATTACTATTCTTACAAATGCTGTTTAAAAAATTGAACTAATCAAAATGCATGTGATTCCCAGATCTTTAGTACTGGACCTTAAAAGCATATTTCAGCTACATAGGTAATTTTTCTTACATTATCCATAAGGGCTCCAGGAATGGGAAAAATAGAACAAAACCAACCTATTGCTAACTTCAATAGAATAGAATAGAATAGAATAGAATAGAATAGAATAGAATAGAATAGAATAGAATAGAATAGAATAGAATAGAATAGAATAGAATAGATTCATCTTCTACTCTATATTTCCATTAATTATAATGACTAAATTAATTATAATGACTAAAGCAAACCCAATCTTGATAAAAAGGAGGAGGGGGAGGAGGAGGAGGAGAAGGAGGAGAAGGAGACACACTATGCAGAATCAAAAAATTATGGTATCATGAGAGGACTTGGAATAACAGGAATGGCACAGGCAAGAAAGATAAATATGGAATAAACTCTTCAGTAGAACAAAACGGAAAAAACAGAGTAGAAAACCTGAAATGTATTTTAGCTGAAAACTGGCAGAATCTGAGGGCTTATGGAAGGAATCCACTATAGAAAATAATGTCGTGAATAACATTATTTTACATGTGATAGATGCTTTTAACAGTACTTCCATATATAGATGTTTTCTATATGAAGAAATTTGTCCTCATTTACTAAATATAGAAACACATGATAGATATGCATATGATGGTTAATTTTAATCAAATTAACCCAATCCAAGCAGTCAGCATTATATCTCAATTTGACATCTGTTATATTTTACTTAAAAAAAAATATGTTTCAATCAATTGAATTTTTCAGTACTTTAAGGATGCCGCCTATTATTTTCCTTAGAGAATTCACCAGCACCAGAAATGCAAAAGATTAGTTGTTAATAATAGATTAGAAGAGAAATCCTTTCCTCCTTTCCCAACTTTTTAAAGTATCTTTTTTTCCTACTAGGGATATATATATCTCCTGTAATTTACTAAAAAAGATTTAAAACAAAGGCCTCTCTGTTCACTACTTATCTTCCTGCTGCAAGCTCATCTCTTGTTAAAAGATAATTGTTGCAATCTGTCTCAAATTGTAAGTGTACCATTTAGCACAATAACTCAGAAATTCCACCCATTCTATGATATTAAATCTGGCAGACAGGACATGCTTTGAGTGCTTTCTGTTGTGGGTCTCAGGAGGCAGGCCTTCTTTGCCACAATGCCCAACTTATGGAACATTCTTCCTGATTCCAAAGTTGGTCCTTCAAGATTTGGTTTTGTCATCAGTCCTAGGGGTTCCAGGGAACTAGAGAAATCTCAAAATAGCTCCTGCATTAGTCTAAACTCTCCTGTATTTGATGGTTGTTTTTAAAATAATTGCATGTGTGTGTGTGTGTGTGTGTGTGTGTGTGTGCCTGTAATTTATATTTTGCTGATAAAGAAATAAAGGGAGACTAGTATAGATCTATTTCAAGCTATTTAGCTCTCATCAACTAGACATACCCTTACTCGGATTCGAATTTGGGCTGCCTGCATATTAGGCAGTTGTATTAACCTCTGAGCCACAAGTTCTCCTCCCTTTATCAGCTTGAGCCAGGGGAGAGATTAAGTGTTTTTCTGTTGAAGCACCTGATCTACCCCAATATGGGAGGGCGCATATTGCATTCCATATGTCGTGAATGTGACTGCTTGAGGGCTCCTGGATTGGAGCTGAAAGGCGAAAGGGAAGCAGTATGCTCCCTCCCATTTTTTTACAACCCTATACTCTCTTAATTCGGGGTAGAGTCGGGGAGACTGGATGAATTTGAGCGTTTACAGGATGGATGCCCTTCCTCATACATATGTGGGGTTAGCAACAAATATTTACTCTTTGCACCTTAGAAGAGAAACATCTGCTGCTCTGATCATCAGAGGCTTTTAAAAGCATTTTTTTTTACAACCTCTTCGGCCAAAGTGGTTGTAGAAAAAATGCTTTTAAAAAGAAAAAAAGCCTCTGACGATCAAGCAACTCAGCTGGGATCGTCAGAATGCTTTTAAAAGTTTTTTTTTTAAAAAAAAAAGTTGGCCACACCCACTCAGTCACATTACACCCCCCACCAAGCCACACCGACAGAACTGGTAGTAACAAATTTTACATTTCACCACTGAGTGTCAGGATATCATCTTCAGAATTTCTTACTTCCTGTCCTTCTGCCACTTAATCTCATATGCGCAACCTGTAAATATTGAATTCATATTTTGAGCACATAGCCTAAATGTCTAACAGTAAGAAGGCAGTTTATGCTCATCATCCTGGTTTGCGAGGTGTAACTATTACTTACACTTCCCTTAAAACTAATTGGAAAATAAGTGATAAAGGTCAACATTAATATTAAATTATTCATAGCATAGTTCAACATTACACATTAAAAACAAAAAAAAAATACTCTTTGCCTTCTAGAAAGCCATATGACTCATCTGGATGATTGGGTTTATCTGAATTGGTAAGTGACATATTTGAAACTGATATTTATTTAAACTGAATTTTATTCTTTATTTGAAGCTGACCCACATCAGGATGGTTGCATTATTATTATTTTTGAAAATGCTACTTCCTGCTTGTTCCAGGAAATCATCCAATAACTAATGACTGAAGTTCTGTCAAGACCCACAGTGCTTACAAACTAAAGAGGCAAAAATCACAGAATTCAGAAATGTGTCTTTAATATTAATATTTTAATATTAATATTTAATATTAATATTGAATAAAAACCTATTTTTGAAAGCTATAGAAGTAAATTCCAGGGATATTTATAGTGAATTAATTAAGGCAGAATCTCTGAAATGCATTCTACCTACACATCTCACATCTGGGCCATGCTGTCCTTTCATGCCTGAACTACACTCTCCTTCCACTTTCTTTCCAGAGTCTTTAATAGGTCAAACCAGGGTGAAATCCAGCAGGTTCTGACAGGTTCTGGAGAACTGGTAGCGGAAATTTTGAGCAGTTCAGAGAACCGGCAAATACCACCTCTGGCTGGGCCCAGAGTGGGGTGGAAATGGAGATTTTGTAGTATCCTTCCCCTGGAGTGGGATGGGAATGGAGATTTTGCAATATCCTTCCCTTGCCACGGCCACAAGCCACGGCCACAAAACCAGTAGGGAAAAATTTTGGATTTCACCCCTGGGTCAAACCCTAATTCTTGGTAAATTAGAAAGGGGAAAAATTAATAATCTTTATGATTTATCTTTATATACCATCACAGAAAAATAATCAGGGTGCTTAGATATTTAATTGGCTCAAAATGTAGAGTTTGCTTCTACCCCTATGAAAAGCTAGGAAGTAGAAGTATTGAACTCATTTCCCCAAATAGGAAATCCACTTTACTTCAGAAGAGTTTACTTCCAAATAGAAAATAAATATTTTAGTGTGACTACTGGGGCTGTGTCTGAACTCAAGTTTTTTTTTTAAGTGCTTTCAAATGCAAACATATATTGATCGTGAATATAACACTTGTCTGAATTTTTTAAAAGCAGCCATATAATTTTCAGGAATTCTAGAAGAAGGTGCAGCCGCTTCCAAGAGTTGCAGGTAAGTGCTATGTTTGTACCATGTCCCTTCAAATATCTTTTTGGAATAAAGTTTGAAGCAATTATTTCAGAAGCCTAAAGGACTACCTATTTAAACCAGTTTAAAATATGTAGTTTAGATCGATGGTATAACTATACCATATAATCCAGAGGAGGGTTTCTGCAGGTTCTGACCAGTTCTGGCAGGTGTGGGTTCTAAATTTTTTTACTACCGGTTCTGTGGGTGTGGCTTATTTTGTGGGTGTGGCTTGGAGGTCATGTGACTAGGTGGGTGTGGCTAGCTGGTCAGAGTCATTTCTGGAAGATCCTCGCACTTACGACCAGTCCTCGCACTTATGACCCAACTCATTTGTTTTCTTTTAACACTGATCAGCTATAAGACGGCCCTTTGAAGCCCCGCGGCAAGAGTTTAAACAGTTTTTTTCCCTCTAGTCATCAGCTGGGACTCAGGAGGCAGCAATAGATTGGGGGTGGGACCAAATAAAAGGTAAGAATAACGTGGGGGGGGAGGCGGGGGGGAGAACCGGTTCGGTGACATCATATCGTCACCGCTACCGGCTCGACCGAACCGGACCAAACCGGGAGGAACCCACCACTGAGTTCTGGAGAACCGGTAGCAGAAATTTTGAGTAGTAAAAATTCTGACTGGGCCTGCCCCCATCTATTCTCTGACTCCCAAATCCCAGCTGATCGGGAGGAAATAGGGATTTTGCTACCGGAACGGGGTAGGAATGGAGGTTTTACAGTATCCTTCCCCTGCCACACCCACCAAGCCACGCCCACAGAACTGGTAGTAAAATATTTTAAAACCCACCCCTGATATAACTTATACCATATGATATAACACCCAGTGTAAATTAAATGCACCCACATAGACAATTTTCACTAAAAGCTTAAACTTGTCAGTACAAGCCTTGATCTCTCTTTTTTTTTCATGAACTATCCATATGATTTTCATTTATTGTTCATTAAGTAGTGGTTTTACCCCTTTGGGGATTTTTTTCTTTTTAGCTTTTAGCATTCCCTATTTTTATTGTATCTCAGATCATGCTTTTGTTTGAACACATTCTGATTAAATACATATAAAATAGACAGTGAGTTTAGAATACTGTAAATAAAAAAACCTCTTTCATAATTTTGGAAGGAAGGCTTTAAGATTTCCAAGGGAAAATTCTCAAGATCTTTACTAACAGGCCATGTTCTTTGAAACAATTCCTGCTAAATGGTAGGATGTAAACCAGCCTCTCTCACTACTACAGAATTGTTGGACATTCTGGCTGGAAATTCTGCATGTTGCAGTCCCAACACATCAAGAGAGGACTCCCAGTTTGGGAAGGTTGGGTCAGGCAAACTTAGCTTAATGGGCAATTTCCTGATAATATACTGCAGGAGTTTTCAAGGCAAGCCATCATCTCAGTCCAGGAAATCTCCAATGAAAATAACAATTTATACTATAGAATATCCAGGATCCTGTGTTTATTTTATTTACTGCTTTTTGTTTAATTCTTTTAAAAGTTTTTTCTTTCATTTCTTTCCCAAATACTACAACTGTGCTTGCTTCAAATCCTGTGTATGCACAGATTGTCTCTGATCTTGTCAGGTGCAAGAAATCAGGAAGCAAGGTAGTTCAAATGATTACGGGTTTATTTCATGCTAATTCTCTCTACAAAAATGTCTATGGAGATTCTCAGTCATCCAAGTCATGGTTGTCCCAAAGGTGCTTTTTCAAGAGGCAACTGGACTTTCTTGTTTTTCTTTGGAGACGTATCGCTTCTCATCCAAGAAGCTTCTTTGGTTCTGACTGGATGGTGGAGTATGGAAGGATTTATACTTCTTGCAGACAGCTGGTCATTTGCATTCTTTTAGAGAGTCATTGAGGCCACTTGGAGGTTTATCTGTGTCCTCATGGTCATATGAGTAGTGCAAATGGGTGTGGAGACTTCTCTACAAAAATCTGACCTACTAACAGCCAAGATAAATTGGTGGTAGATAAGAGACAACAGAATTAAAGGTGAGCTGGACTTAAGTCTCTTGTGGGTGAGAAAGGATTCGAGACTGATAACGCACTTGACCACTCCGTCAGACTCAGCCTAGTCACCTTCTACAGTTTTTCATTGAAGCAACCCTTCTTGTTTCAGGTTTCCAGTCAGACTGAAATAAGATGTGGTCACTGCAAGGAATATTTATTAGAGTTAATGGGACACTTATTTTCAAATAATACATTTATGAAATATATCTCTAATTTTCAGCATATAACCAGAATATCAGCAAGACACAATATATTTGTTTTATTTTGCACAGTTTGCCAGGTATAATAAACAAGGGAAATGTTGATATGGGACATATGTCTATAAAATTATCATATTTGATTGAAATTCAGTCAAAACATTTCTTTTCTAGTCTTCATATTGTTGCTGCATTTTGGGGGATTTCAATATTAGAGAAATGCTGTCCTGTGGAGCTAGTATTAAACATAGTTCATCAAAAGAAGCCTCCTTTCTTGACCTAATCTTTCAAAACTATTCCTTTGATTAATCTATTCTGGTGAGTTAACATTTTAACTAAATCTACTGGCTAGGTCTTGCTGCCATTACAGATAACAAAATCAGGTCCTCATTCAATCTCCAGCAAGCTTTTCCAATTACAGAAAATACTACATTTGCTCGTGATAAGGTTTTGTCAATATTTCTTTAAGAATTTTATTAAGCATGATACAGATAAAAACTAATATAAGCTACAAAAAAGAAAGGAATAAAAAGAAAAGACAGAGTGCTGGGGAAAAAAGAAATGAAGAAAAAATATGAATATAGAAATAAAAGAAAAGAAATATATAAAGAATTGTTATTTATATATCCCTTTTAATTATTAAGACAGCCAATTTTTTTCATATGTCTGATGTACCATCTGTTTTCACAACATTCTTGTGGCCTATCATTTTTAAATCTACTTTCAAATTAGCCTCAATCTTGTCAAGTAGAACTTATTTCTTTTCCCTCTTTTAAACATACAGTAGTTTAAAAGGCAAACATTGTTCTAAGTCTTTAAACTCATATTTAAAACTTCTTTTCTTGAAGATTGAATGAAACTCAAGTTCTTGATATTTGAAATGTAATTTTAAAAACTAATTACAAAATTGATTAAGAAATGAGGCTCAAATAGATGTTATGCTCATATAGGCTACTGTCAACTCGCAAAGCATCCCTGGCCTGCTCTCGAGTTGCCATAGGCAAGGGGGATGGGAAAACGAACTTTGCAGCTGCAGCGAGGGAGCACTTCAGTCAAAACAAAAGCACATTCCAGTCACCTCTCTGTCAAGGCCATCTCCACAGTTACCCACAGTGACTGGATGGGAGTGATCTCTACAACCCGCGAAATTGTTTCATTGGAGAATGTGACTGATGACATACCTTGGGGGGAAGGGGGAAACAGGAACAGAGCCGGGATGTAAATTAAGTGGGGTCAGAGTTGGCTTCATTTGGAACGTGCCGATATGAAGCTCCTAATAAATAACTGGATTTCTTTTGAAACTTGGCTCAAGGTTCATGATTTAATTAGGGCATCGGTCGGAACCCTGATATTATTGGAATCCCTCAACTCCCAGATGCTGGGCTCACCAGCTGATCACAAAAAATTCAGTTCTTGCAGTCTTTTCATGAGAAGCAGATGACTAGAATACATGTGGGCAATCTCACAATCTTCCCTTTCCCCAGAGAGTTTTTACCAGCCAGAATCCAACCTCTGGCCACCAATCTCTGCATAATGCTATCCCTGATCCTTCAGTGACAACTGGGTCACCATGACCACATGGAAGTCAGATAACATTCTGCCAATTGCCCACGTTCCATTTCTGTGTAAGAAGTTGGAAAATCTGGTAAGGCTCAACTTCAGACTTTCCCAGGTGAAGCTGTTTAATTTTTTTTCCAACCAACCAAACTTCAGAGCAGAGCTTGATGGATAGCAATTGACTGGAATTAGGCTAGGAAGTTTGTGTATTTGCCGGGGGTAAAAAAATCAAGATAATGGCTAGAAATTGCCATATCATAACCACTAGATTTAGACCAAAACATTCAGACCCTCAGTTTTCCAATAATTGCCAATATATTAATCAAAGAAATCATCTTCCAACATTGCAGTTATAAAATCAGAAAAACAGTTTTCATATTCATTACAAATTTAAACTCAAAATACAAACACCAGATAATGTTATTATAATATTTCAATCATTCCTTACACATTTCCCTAAAAATGAGTTTCAGTTTGGAGGAATTTGTGAAACGCAATTCCTAATCAACATCTGGAAAAACTGCAGATATTATAAGGTTTTTCTGCCCTGTTGGGCTAGCTAGTGACAATGACCTGGGTAATTCAAGTAGCACAGAACATGGCTGTCTATTTTCTAAACCAGTAATAGAAATTTGTTTGGATTGCACCCATCTTAAAACAGTTTATCCTGAGGGCCCATTTGCTTCAGGGTGACACTTAAGTGGTCTGCTGTTTGTGGTGGATTCAGTTGCTCCTCAAATAGAAGCTAGTTCTACAAGAATGAAGTGTGGCGCATTCTGTAACACTTCTGCCCAAACAGCTCTCTCGCATACAATTACATAATTTCACTGAACAATTCTGTACGCCTTGAATGACTCCCTTCTCTCAGTTCCATGACTAATGGAGATTTTACTGCTTCGACATATTACAGAGCAGCCTTCCCTAAGCCCCAGTTTGAGACTGATTTGATGATCACAACAGTAACCTTAGCATTCTAGCACTTCTGCAACAGTCTCTACTATGTACTGATATGTAAAAAGCACAGCCCCAAAGTATAAATAAAGTGTCTTTGTGTGTAATTTCAAAGCTCCAAACCAGTGAGTGAAACAGTTCTGCCTGAAAGCTGAACAGACGGTTGGGTAATGAAAGGGAAGATTAATCAACCCATAGAAAGGGGGTAGTTTAATAGTATGGAGTGCATATATATATTTACAGCAGGTTCCAGTGCCTCCTTCCAGCATTTTGTTCATGGTTCATTGTGCATCTTGGCTAACATTGCTTTTTGCTGTACTCTGTAACAAACAAACTAGAAGGGCCCTAAAGAGTATAAGTATCAGCATCATGACAGGACCAAATGTTACGACATTATTAATTTTTTTTTAAACCCTATAATCCTTTAATTCAGGATAGAGTCTGGGCGACTGAACGGAGTTGAGCGTTTACTGGCCGGATGCCCCTCCTAACCCCTATGTAGAGATTGCAGCAGATATTTTCTCTTTGCGCCATGAAAGAGAAGCTAGGATTGAATTCTCAACCTTCTGAATGGAAAGTGGGAAAGCCTTGGTAGTACAGTGGTTTAATGCACCCTGTTATTAACACAGCTGCCTGCAATTTCTGCAGGTTCGAATCTTACCAGGCTCAAGGTTGACTCAGCCTTCCATCCTTTCTAAGGTAGGTTAAATGAGGACCCAGTTTGTGGGGGCAATAAGCTGACTTTGTATAAATATACAAAAGTATGAAGGCTATTGCTTAACGCACTGTAAGCCGCCCTGAGTCTCCGGAGAAGGGCGGCATATAAATCAAATTAAAAAAAAAAAAGTGAGCATCTTCATCACTCATAATGACATTATTAAAAATATAAGCAAAATACCATGCTTAATATCTTTATTAATTCATGTTTTCATACCTTCTGTTTGAATTTTTTTTTTAGATTGTTTTACTCAACAGATTGCCCTGTGTTTTACACCTCATTTATTAGTCATCACTTTAAAGAATTTAAAAATATCAGGATATACAAACTCAAACCATTGTAGACATATCTCATTTCGAAGTCTGATAACATTGTTAAAAAGTTCAGGAAAAATCTGTGATGTTATAATCAACGCTCAGCTAATATTAGTAAAAGCGTGCATTTACACACACACACACATATACAAACTTACATCTGCTTTATCGTTATCTTATAATTGGGAAGGCCTAGTCTTATAATTTAATTAAATTAAACTGTAATGTAATGTATGTGGACAGATAATATAGAGAGCACCTTTCCTCAACTATGATAAAACTCTATAACATACATATGTTAATCAAATGTATGGATTAACACCAGGGGTGGGTTCTACTTACCTTTACTACCAGTTCGCAATGGGGCTGTGCGCGCGTGTGCGCTTCTGCACATGCAGAATGATGTTGGAGTCAATGGGCAGAGCCTCTTGCTAGTTTTACTACCGGTTCTATAGAATCGGTCCAAACTGGGGGCAACCCACCACTGATTAACACCTAGGAATCATGTTGCATCACTAACTGTTCTAGACTTTGAAATCTAGATAGCTGAAAAAGCTACTCTATGGTCTTCCCTACATTCCATTTGGTGATGAATGGTAGCAATAACAATAATAACACATTTCTCATATTTTGGAGTTTTTTCATTCTATGAGAAGAATTGAAGAGATGGAACTTTTCTGAGCATCTTGGTACCTGGAAAAGGAATTCTCAGATGCACCAAATAGAATCCTTTCAATTACACATGTAATTTACCTGCTAAGTAGCATTGACAGCTAGTCAGTCTTAGGATTTTGCACTGTGGAAGCCTACCAGTTGTTTAAACGTTTTAAGGAGAAGAGCTTAAAACTGTGAAAACTGGGCTGTGGGCTCCCTTGCAAACAAAGAAGTATTGCAAAACAGTTACCAAGACCAAGAACAGATGGAAGGGGATGGTCTCACACTAGACCTGCTGCCCAATTTCAGCCAAGCAAATTGCTACTCCTGACTACATCTCTTCAGCCCTCCTCTTTAATGTGCCTTGGATTATCCAGGGAAGAGATCTTGTTATACTTCCCAGGGAAAACATTGCTTTACAACACAACACTTGGATCAGCTTCTTCCTACCTTAATCTTTGAAAGGCTAGTGCTGTTCTACTTGAAAACCATCACTGATCTGCTGTTAGACCCCCTGCAGTTTGCATACTGAGCAAATAGAACAACAGATGATGCTGTTAATATGGCTCTGCACTACATCCTACAACATCTTGAATCTCCAATGACCTATGCAAGGGTCCTCTTTGTAGACTTTAGTTCAGCATTCAATACCATCATTCCGGACATTCTTCTAACTAAACTAAATCAACTAGCAGTACCTAAACACACTTGTAAGTAGATCACAAGCTTCCTAACAGACAGGAAGCAGCAAGTGAAGCTAAACAAAATCACATCAGATACCTGTACAATTAGCACAGGGGGCCCCCAAGGATGTGTGCTTTCTCCACTTCTCTTTATATACCAATGACTGCATCTCAAATGATCCATCTGTTAAACTACTGAAGTTTCCAGATAATACAACATTGATTGGTCTCATTCAAGACAATGATGAATCCGCATATAGATGGGAGGTTGAACAACTAGCCTTGTGGTGCGACCGGAACAATCTGGAACTGAACACACTCAAAACCATAGAAATGGTGGTAGACTTTAGGAGAAACCCTCCCATACTACCACCTCTTACAATACTAGACAACACAGTATCAATAGTAGAGACCTTCAAATTTCTAGGTTCTATCATATCTCAAGACCTAAAATGGGCACCTAACATCAAAAATGTCATCAAAATAGCACAACAGATAATGTTCTTTCTGTGCCAACTCAGGAAGCTCAAATTGTCCAAGGAACTGCTGATACAGTTCTAGAGAGGAACCATTGAGTCTGTCATCTGCGCCTCTATAACTGTCTGGTTTGGTTATGCAACCCAACAAGACAGATACAGACTTCAGAGGATAATTAGAACTGCAGAAAGAATAATTACTACCAACCTGTCTTTCATTGAGAACCTGTATAGTGCACGAGTCAAAAAGAGGGCTGTGAAAATATTTACAGACCCCTCGCATCCTGGACATAAATTGTTTCAACTGCTACCTTCAAAATGATTCTATAGAGCACTGCACACCAAGACAACTAGATATAAGAACAGTTTTTCCTGAACACCATCACTCTGCTAAACTAATAATTCCCTCAACACTGTCAAACTATTCACATTAGGCTGCATTACTTTTGCTATTGGTCTTCTCATCGTTCCTGTCGCCCATCTCCTCCCACTTGTGACTGCATGACTGTAACTTTGTTCCTTGTATCCTTGTGATTTATATTTATATTGATATTGTTTCCTAGTATGATTTGATTCCTTATTGTACCGTACGACTGGCACTGTGATTCTTGACGAGTGTATCTTGTCTTTTTATGTACACTGAGAGCATATGCACCAAAGACAAATTCCTTGTGTGTCCATTCACGCTTGGCCAATAAAGAATTCTATTCTATTCTATTCTATTCTATTCTATTCTATTCTATTCTATTCTATTCTATTCTATTCTATTCTATTCTATTCTATCCCATCCCATCCCATCCCATCCCATCCCATCCCATCCCATCCCATCCCATCCTATCCTATCCTATCCTATCCTATCCTATCCTATTCTACCTTAACAGCTGACTAGCTAAAAGGTGGATGCAGCATAGTGGATAATGGATCATGCCGATAACCCCTGAGAACCAAAAGGGAGGTTTCAACACACCTAGAGGAACTACAAAGTTTATAGAAGTTAACAAACCACTCAATGAGAACTATAGATGTTCAATAATGAATGGAACTATGAAATGTTAATTGAAAAACATTTGTAATGAATCATAAGTGTGGTTTGTATTTCAAAGAGAGAATGAAAGGCATTTTGTTACTGTTGAATAATAAAGTAAATGATTGGCAAGAATAGAAGGGAGAGTACATGAAGCATATGAGAGTTGAAGCATTTGATAGTATAAGAGAGAGAAAGAAAAGGGAATAGGCTAAGCAGGAAAGAGTTTAAAGGATTATAATTCTCATTTGCATTCACCTCTGATTTCACTGAGAATTCACCATTTTCATTCTTTTTCAAATAGCACTCTATTGAGAGATATGTAAAAAAAAAAATAATAACATTTCAGGAAGAGAGCCAGCTATTCAATGATGATTTACCAATTTTTGGAGTTCATACTCCAAAGTGAAAACAATTTGGAAACACCACGGATTGTTTCCAGTTCAAATTGTCTTGGAGAAATTGTAGGAATGGGATGCTCTTGGGTCATCTGGAATGTTTACTTCTTGGAACATTTAGCCTGGGAAATCCCTACCATGATAAATAATTGTCAGTAAGTTTCAAGCTAAAAGAAGTTGAAATGGATGTGTAGTCAGAACAAAACCGTAGTCTAGGGTAAATCAGGATAGTTGATATTCGCATGAAGGACAGTGAATGTCTCTAATCCACCATGTCTCAATTCAAAACACTCTCTGAAATTTCAGCCCAGTTGGTCATTGAAAACGTCCATTCTGTTGTAAATCATTCCATTCCATTGTAACAACCATTGTGAGGATACCTTGATGGAGAGGGGGACTATTGCATTCAATCATCAACTGTCTTGTTCTAAACTCTGAACAATCCTTGGGATCAGAGAATTAATGGCAGTCTGGTCAGATCAAAGGGATGGATTCTTTCTTTTCCTAATTTGCTACCTCAGAATTACAGGGTTCTATGTGTGTCGTGACAAATTTTTGGGAAATGAGCCTTAAACATTTGAAAAATTGTACTAGTTACCCCATTGTACGTAGAAGGAAAAAAATTGGTATGTGAGCCTACCAACAAATAGTGCATGCGAGAAAAAAAAATGAGGCCAATGGTGACTCATCTTGGGGTCATACTGGAGGCTCCAAATATCAAATAGAACCTTGTCACACTAAGTTACACCATAAAAATGAGAATTACAAAGTTTAATTTTAAAAAATTTGAAAAAAGCACTGAATTCAACTTGATATTAACTCGAATTTGTTTTTGTGACCATAAAATGCTTGTAAATTACTATTTGAAGGTTCAGCATTAAATGTAAGAATAGAAATGAATGTCTGAATACCGAGAATTACTATTTAACCCCAGTTTTGCATAACGGTTTCTTCAAAATGGTGCAGTGATAGTCATTATCGACTTTAGGCATCCATTTGGGCATACTTTCTATGTCATCTTGTTTTGCTTTGGATAGTGTGTGTACCTGTAACTCTGTCTTAGGCACAGGCAATGTAACAGATATGGCAGGCGGTGTTGGCGAAGCAGGTTTCCCACGAACCCTCCTTGTCTTCTTTTCAAAGGCACGGATGGTGACCGTGTTCCAATTTTCCACAGCAAAGGTTGTCTTGAACCTTACTGTTGAATGGGTCTGGGTGAATTTTAGTTGTGAAACTTTAGCTTATGGCACATTACTGTACTGAAACTGCTTTGAACACATGGAGTGGCAATTTTATGTTCCTCACAAAGGTTGCAGCAATCTTTTTGGGGTACATGGAATACCAGGTTAAATTCATTGTTGAATACAGTTTGATAGTAAGAGAGTTTGACTGGTTCAGTTCCCGTTTCACTGCTTTTTTCTTTATACAGCTCGTACATGATGCTTATATTCAATGAAGATTCGAGGTACTCTTTTTTAGATCTAGCATGACAATAATGTGACTCCACCCTCGGAAATGAATTAATATGGTCAATTACTGTTTGTCTGGCTGTAGCAAAGAATTGTTTATGAGGGTGTTTCCCCCTCTTGTCTGTAGGTGGGGTATCTGTTACTAAATCTTTCTGGCAATGGTAGTTGTACACTGGCTTTTGACTGATTGCCAGTGTTCTTAGATAAAAATCCTTGCAAACATGAATTGCCCTGATTCACTGAATTCAGAATTCAGTGCCCTGAAATATGCATATTCGAATGTGACTCATAGCCACAATTATTACTAGGATCAAAATGCAGGGTTCCAGGCCTGCATTGCAGTAGTGTTAATGAATGGTATAAAGCACAGAATACTCACTAGTTTTCAATTAAAAGTTCCATATATGATTGGTCATCTTCAGTTTCTGGAACATACTCGGATCCACTTGGTTCATATAAGTCTGAACTTGCTTCCATATCGTGGAAAAGAGACATTATTTCAATATTCATGCGTCCAGAAACGGAGGCAATGCTGGGCGCTGCAGGCTCCATCCTTGCTCCATCACATGGGAGCAGCCAAGCACAACAATTGGCTGCTGCAAATAGAACCCTGTAATTCTGAGTTTTCATGCAATAGTGTAGATAGAACCTTGTAATTTTGCTATTTGTGGTGAATCTATTTAGACATTTTACAAAATAAGTTGTTAAAAAATTAAGTCATGGTAGATAGAACCTTGTCACACTCTTAACTCATTTTCGACAAAAATGTCAGATAGAAACCTGTAATTCTGAGGTAGTGAATTGGCAACAACTGAAGACATCAAAGAAAAATAAGAATGCCTTTGAGACAATGCTTTGGAGATTGCAATCCCATTGGAGGAGACACCAGGACTGGTGAGTACTTGGAGGAACATCAAAATAGTCATTTGTAAAGGAATATCACCACTGTTCTCCCTCTCAAAAATGTTTGCATACTCTCAAGCTTGATCTTATCTGTAGCAATATTCTAAATAACTATGATAAAATGTGCACCTGCAGGAACAGAGGGAGATGTTTTGGGCATCCTATAGAGACACCCAGAATAAAAGACTTCACAGTCCTGAGCTGGACAGAGAAGGGAGAAGAGGTTCAATGTAGTCACATCCTGGAATCTCTCAGGATATATGTAGTAGGTTAGAAGATTATTCCTTTATTTTGGCAAGATTCTGTCCACTACATGTAAGCAAATAGTGGATTGGACTCAGTTGGATTTTGCTTTGTCATCTCTGGGCCTGGGCCAGATAATAACTGGCCAACTAACTTAAAGGGAGGAGTTAGAGAGGAATCTGATTCCAATCATTTTCTCAGGAGTGTTTTTTTTTTTTAACAATACAAGTGGGATCCTCGAAGAAAGTATGGGATTCCACTTTCCCAAAATAAATACTGTAACTGAGTGAACTGATAATGACTTCCCCTGGACCAACCTGAGGGATGGGAAGTGGTGGGCTATTTCCTGAGACTTAGACTCTGACTTTGAAGTGAGTCAGGTATCTATCCATAGCCCTAATGTGTATATATAGCAGAGTACTCACATGTCTCCATTTGCATTCTCCAATGATAAATATATCCTGATTGCAAATCCCGTCCTCAACAAATTCTTAAAGAAAGCAGAAAATGTCACAGGTGTGGGCTTGATTTATCCCAGGTCTTGTATTTTGGGTTGTCTACTTCATTCTATCATTTCAGACATAGTCTAGGATTGCTATAGACCCATATTTTATCTCATTTGTATTTTGGCTTGGTCTAAGCTAAAATATGGCTTTTGATTTAAGATATCCCATTCATATTTTTGAAGAAAATACATTCACAAATTTCATGTTCATGTGTTTTAATTTTCAGGACTACACTGAACTGTTTATATATACTAAATCTCAACTTGTTGTTCTGATAATTTTAACCACGTCATCAACTAAGAGAGGCCCTAAGCATTGTTAGAGAGAGACTTACAAACAGTATTTATAGTCAGATAGTCAAACAACAAAGGCAACCAACAGGAGCAAAGCTTTTCTGTGTCAAATAGACAAATCATTACAAAGGGAAAGCAGATTGGTATGTCAGTTAAACGGTACGAAGATAAACGAGAAACAGTTACTTTATCTGTTTCAAATGTTTGGACAAGAAGTGAATGCAACAATGCAGACAGAAGAAAAAAAGAATTGCTACTGCTGAAGTCAAGAAAACACAAGATAAATGTAAGATTGAATAAAGAGAGAAAAACTAGTAAAAGGTAATTTGTTCTCTTGGCAATCAACCATTTCTCTTGGCCAGGCATGCATGCACACGCAAACAAGTGTGTGTGCACTCCTTTATTGATTTCTTCTTTTCAATAAGTAAGAAATGGTAATTATTCAGGAAAAAGTCACAAGAGGCAAATATTTAAAAGCTTCTCTTTGTTCTGACAGTCATTTGCTATGTTGATGTGGCTGTAATATTCCATTCTTTAGCATTTCCACCAAGCACTCAGAAGAAAGGTAGAAAAACTCTTTTGTAGGTGATACAGTTGCCATGGTAATCATTAAAAGGGATATCTTTGAAGGAGCTTGAAACTCTTGAAGGATTCAGAATGTTTAATTAGAAAAGAACATTCAGAAATAGAGAGAAATGGGAGAAACAGGCAAAGAAGTGTGGGAGCCACCCTGCCGTCTTTGTAGGAGAACATGGCTGCTGTAAATGCCACGACATCTGCTGAAGAAAAGGACAGAACACAATATGCTGTTCTTGTTCCTGGCAGTCCAGATGAAATCAAATTATATTACTTTTCCAGCTCAATACCTTTAAACAGCCATCCATGACTTATTTCCTATTAAAGGGTTTTTGTTTTTTTTAATTTCATTTTTTGGATTCACATTTTCATTCCACATTGATGGTTAGTATGTTTAGCTTCGATTATTTCAATCACGGTGTGGTGTGTGTGTGGCAGTCTGAGTGGATCAGGGCAAGGCAAGCCATGAAAAGCATTGTTGGTGTCCTCAGGTATGACTCTGACTTTTATGAGAATTGAATGGAGGTCAGAAACTTGGACTGCTACCTTCAGAGTATTCAAGCAAAGGAAACATTTCCTTATAAATCTAGAGAACAAGCAAAAATCAGGCGTAGTTCTATCTCTGTCGTGCATAAGTAAAAGATACCCCAGAATCACGTCACCTTGTAGAGATTTTGCACAGTTATTATTTACTTCTTTTCTAGGATTATGAAGAAACTCAAGTCAGCTATAAAGTGGGCTAAAAACACCATCTAGCCATGAAAGAATAAAGTCAAGGACTTCAGCAAAACTCTAAACACCAGAGGTGGTACTCAGCTGGCTCGTACTGGTTCAAGCAAACTGATAGCGGAGATCGTCCCCACCCATCCACCCCGGCTCTATGCCGTCCTATTTAGGTACGAGCAAGCAAAGTGCATGCACGGAAGGTGGAGAGTATGTGTGGAAGGCACACACGCGAAGCAAGCGTGCGCATGCACAGCGAACCGGTGGTAAGTATATTGGAAACCCACTGCTGCCAAACACCCATAATAATAATAGATTCACAAATTGTCCCAATTCAAGTACTATTGGAAGAGTAAGGTCTTCAGAATCTTGTGAATGATAGCAAAGTCAGGTCCATAAGGACCTCAGAAGGAATGCTGCCTCTTTTGATCCATTAAGGCGACATTTCTTATTAAGGAAAACTTGAGGATACCAACTGTGTCCACTCTTACTGGACAGGCAGAGAACAATTGGAGAAAGTTTGTGCCATAAGTAATCAGGTCCAAATTGATTTCTTTGAACATTTCTAGACTTGTTTCATAACCTAAAAATCCAATAAATCTTAATAATAATGAGAATACTCCACCAAATGAAACCCATGGAGCAGAACTCCCAGGTCATATTTGCAATATTCTTTCTGGATCCTAAAGAAACCTGAAACAAAAAGAAGGCGATTAAGGTCAAAAAGGGACTGATACAGTACAAGAAGCCGTCTTTGGCCCCTTTTCATCTTCACAAGAACATGTATTAAAAGAAAGAGTGGGAAAACCTGGAAGTGTAAGGAAGGATCCAAAACTAAATTCTATCTAAAATCTGCTTTTAACAGTCCTTCCAAAAGATAAGAATCATATATGGATCCCAAACAAGAACTCCAGCAGTGGTTCTTCTCAAGAGATGCAGAGTTTAATACTCATTAACATTAAACTCAATTATTTTCTGTATGTGTGGCAGAATGTATTTTTGTTATTTCCAGTTTTATTTTTATTTTTTGCCAGCTAAACTCTTTTTTTCTTGTTCCCCTCTTTTCTCTCTCATTTGGAATAGTAAAACAATGTAATAATAAAAATTGTACAAGTTTGGACAGGTCCTCTGAGATTAATTGTACAAGTTTCTGTCTGTCACTGTAAAGCAGAATAGTGCAAACTTTTTGCTAGCCGGTAATCACAGCTGATAACTTTGGAAACTGAAAGCCATAAAAGAAAGACAATGTTAATACAGAAGATAGAATCATAGGTCTGGAAGGGACCTCTGAGATCTTCTAGTCCAACCTCCTCCTCAGCGCAGGAAACCTAAACCACCCCAGTCAAATGATGTCCAGTTTATTTTAGAAAACTTCTAGTGAGGAAGCACTTATAACTCCGGGAGGCAAGCTAGAACCATTGATTAATTGTTCTCACTGTCAGAAAATTTATTCTTTCTTAAAAAGAGGTTGGATTTCTTTTTAACAAGCTTCCACCGATTACTTCTTGTCTTGCCCTCTCGCACTTTGGAGAATAAATGAGCATAATTTACCACCAGTTTATCAAGTACTTATGAGGCAGGGGCTTGACGGCACAAGGAAACAACAGCCAACGACTTATCATATTTTTCGAACTATAAGATGCACCAATGTATAAGACACACCAAGATTTCGAAGAGGTAAGTAAGAAAAAACAGGTTTTGCCCTCCCCAGCCCCCAGGAGCATTCTGCAGGCCTTCCAAACCTTCTGCACGCCCCATTTTTTGCAAAAACAGGCCCGTTTTTTGCCCATTTTTGTGAAAAACAGGGTGTGCAGAGGCTTTGGGAGGCCTACAGAGTGTTCCTGGGGGCTGATGAGGGCAAAAACACCCCCATTTTTGTGAAAATGGGCAAAAAATGGGGCCATTTTTGCAAAAAACGGGGCACACAGAAGGTTTGGGAGGCTTGCAGAGTGCTCCTGGAGCTTGTGAGAGGTCAACAACGCCCCTGTTTTTCCAAAAAATGGGCCCATTTTTTTGCAAAAACAGGGGCATTTTTGCCCTCCCCAACCACACAAAAATGGGACAAGTGGGGCGGGGCTTCAGGAGGCCAAAAATGGCTATATTTTGTGTATAAAATGCACCAAAATTTCCACCCTCTTTTAGGGAGGAAAAAAGTGTCTTATACTTTGAAAAATACGGTAATAGCCAGCCATCAATAGCACCCCAATCAACAACTAAAAAGGCACACACAACAGGCACCATATAAATACCACACACAGAAGAGCCCAAAGGACACAATCTGTTAAAGAGAACTTCCCAGAGGGTGGGCTCATAACAAGTCTGAAAGCTTAGAAGACTAAACCTCTGGTCCCAGATTGGATCCTGCAACATTATCCAGGGACATGGATATTCGCCTTCATTCTTTGTAGAATAAATCATCTCCGTTTTCTCGTGATAGCGACTCAAGTACTGGAAGACAGTTAAGTTGGTGAAGTATCTCATGCATAAAGATGGGGCTGAGTTTTTCACAGCCTGTTCTCCACTTAGGAGCTGCAATCTTTCTTTATTGTGCCTTTATTATGATATTCACTCTTATTTACCTTGCATTTTTTACTCATTTTTTTTCCTTTGATGATACAAAGTACAAACATTCAGCACACAAAAGCAATTGTGTGGCTGTTAATTTCCACACCTTTCTGTAAAAGCTACAGCCCTGAGAGAAGACCATGGTGGGAAAGATTTCCTTAGGTCAGATGCTGAATTCTTAAGAGTTATTAGAGCAGGGGTGAAATGCTACTGGTTTAGACTGGTTTGACTGAACCGGTAGTGATGGCAGCGGGTGGTTCGGTGAACCGGTAGCGACGACACCATGAGGCTCCTCCCACCCGCCCAGTCGTCATTACTTCCTGGTTTTAATCAGGAAGGTGGGAATGTAATAAAAGTTAACTGCAATTTAAAACTTGGTTCCTTTCATTTTATTCAAGGATTTCAAATTCAACATTTTCAAGCTTATAGAAGGTACATATCAGAAGAATGGCAACGTTGAAGCAACTGGTTTGAAAGCAATTCCCCTCATCCTGGCCTTCTTCTCTCTTCCTCTTATATCTCATCATGTCTTTTGTCTTAATGATTGGCAATGTTAATAGAAAACATATTCCCTGTTGTTTTTCAGAGGAGTACAGGCTATTCAACCCCAGTTCTTCATTTCCATTTTAAGCACTCTGCATAGTTTGAAATTGTTTATGGATTCGGGCCATCTCTGTGTTCCAAAGACCATAGAAAGAAGGACAAAAAAGGAGAGCTTCCAAAAGTAGATTAGAAGCTCCAAAAGGCAGAAAGAGCTTCAAACTGAGTGTATTTGGATGGCTTTGAAGACAGAAGGGGGAGTTACGCACTTTGAGGTTTTTGTTTTTGCAGCCACATAGAGAAAATAATTTCCCATTAGTCTATTATACCCACTGATACTTTGGCGGAGTGTTCACTTGACTGGTCAAAAGGAAAACATTTTTTTAAAAGCAAGCGAATGGAACTGCATCTGCCAAATTCACTCTAGTATTTTTTTATGTATATAACAAAAAGAAGAAGAAAATATGTAGGACTGGAGAAGACTGCATTTTCAGACATTTTCTCCTAACATCTACCTTCTTATTTTCATTGTTTGGAACTTCCATATTGTCTCTTTAAATAACATACAGTACAACATTTTTTAAGGGAAAAAAATGAATAGCTATAACATTTTTATATACTTTCATAGATGAGATGTTGCTTTCATTCTATGGGCTGCCATTGACTGGGGAAATAAACCCTTAGTGGCACAGTGGTTAGAATGCAGTACATTACTGTTGTTTATTTGACAATATATATTTGCCAAAATGTATATTTGAAATCTTTGTTTACATGTTTTGTTATATATGTTTTGTTGTCACTAGTTCTGTTTTGTTTGTACTTTTAAACAAATAAAAAATTATTTAATTAAAAAAAAAAAGAATGCAGTATTGCAGGCTAACTCTGCCCACTGCCAGGAGTTCAATCCTGACCAGCTCAAGGTTGACTTCCATCCTTCTGAGATCGGTAAAATGAGGACCCAGATTGTTGGGAGCAATATGATGATTCTGTAAACCACTTAGAGAGGCTATAAAGCACTATCAAGTGGTATATAAGTCTAAATTCTATTGCTAATTAGCAAGTAAGTTAATAAATGAGTCCATTGCCCAATTACAACATCCATGTTTAAAGAGGAGACTTAGCAAGCTGCTAATAAGCAAAATACCACTTAAAACAAGGATATGGCTAACACTGACCTGAAAGGAAGTGCTTCATTTTTTTTACCCGCCTGTGTAAAACAGCTTCTAATCTCACTTGGAATTCGACCATCTTCCAGTGTGCTTTAAAGAAACCATCAGCATAAAAACTTCAAGTCTGTAGGACAGAAGACCACTAAACTTGTCTAGACAATGTCAAATGTTCAGTTCTGATGCTTGAAGGACTATTACAGGTGATTAATTAATGTCTTGCTGTGCCACTTGTAGTAATCCTTGATATTGCTCGCTTTGTTGGTTTCATCTTCCTATAACTTATTGCTTTAAGGTGGGAGTCTTGCAGAAATGACAGGAGTATAATTTTTTTCTGGTTGAAGGAGCTGTCTTGTTCAGCAAACTGAAACTGCAGAAGAGGACATTTGGTCCTTGCTCTTTTTTTAAAAAAAAAAATCTGATTTTAAGAAGTCAAACACATTGTCCCAGAATTATCTGGGGTTGTAAGACTTGCCTCCACATTTCTAATTTCAGGTTTTAAAAAAAAATTAAATTAAACATCCTGTGTCCGTTTCCTTTTCTCATCAGACTTCCATATTGGCTCTTTCAGGTATCAATGTCTTTACAAAGATATTTTTTTCCTTTTTCGCAACCTTGATTTAAATAGAATGGTAGGCAGGGACAATGGGACATGTATACCTCAGTGGTAGGTTTCAAAATTTTTTATTACCGGTTCTGTGGGTGTGGCTTGGTGGGCATGGCAGGGGAAGGATACTGTAAAATCTCCATTCCCTCCCCAATCCAGGGGAAGGTTTCTGCAAAATCCCTATTTCCTCCCGATCAGCTGTGACTCAGGAGGCAGAGAATAGATGCGGGTGGGGCCAGTCAGAATTTTTACTACCGGCTCTCCAGAACTACTCAAAATTTCTGCTACCGGTACTCCAGAACTGGTCAGAACCTGCTGAAACCTACCTCTGGTATACCTGCATCTTGCTTAAAACTGTTAATATTTTCTCATTTATTTGTACCAGTGGTGCTTTCTCTGGTGACAAGTCCTTTTCAGAAGTAAGGTATTGGATTTAAATATGGTATTAACAACATAACACCATTTAGATACATTTGGTACCTATTTATTGACTATTTTCAAGTATTTCCTGTATTCATAGATTTTCTGATGGAATAGTCACAAGAGGATAAAATAGCAAGCAAGCATTCTCAGCAGATGTGAACATGGACAAAGAACTCCCTGAAATGTACAGCTTAAGAAATTTAGGGTTTCCTCCCCATTCTCTCTTATGCCATATTTGGTCCTTAAATTATTCCTTCTCCTACATAACCTTTCAGTAATCTATTCCCATTTCTGTACCGGTAATCCTTGATATACAAGAGTTCATTTAGTAACTGTTTGAAGTTAGAAGGGCGCTCAAAAAGGTGACTTATGATCATTTTTTTGCACTTATGACCATTGTGGCATCCCCATGTTCATGGGATTTACACTCAGATGCTTGACAACTGGTTTATATTTATCACGGTGCAGTGTCCCCGGGTCATGTGATCACCTTTTGTGTCCTTCTGACAAGCAAAGTCAATGGGAAAGCCAGATTCATTTAATAATAATGTTACAAATTTAACAACTGCAGTGATTCACTTAACAAATGTGGCAGGAAAGGTTGCAAAATGGAGCAAAACTCACTTAACACATTTCTCACTTAGCAACATGAATTTTGGGTTCAATTATGGTCGTAAGTCAAGGACTACCTGTATTTAAATAGGATCTCAAACTAAAAATTTCTGTAATTTCCTGTTCTTTCTTCCCTTCTTAGTCATGCTTTCCTTTGTATTGTAAGAAGCGTGATTGCTTTTTAATGTAAACTCTCAGAAATACCTAAACAATTTTATATATTCTAGAAACCATAGGTATAAAGGAAATATTATAAGCCTAATGGTGAAACATGATTATACTTTTAGAAATAATGTGGATAAAGTGGACAAATGATTTCATTATATCAACATTCAGAGATTGTTCCATTAACATTGACTGGCATTGGCCTCAGAACAGACAAAAATGTTCTTCGTTTTATTAAATTTAGAGACTAAATTTCTACTTGAAATAATAGACTTGATTACTTGGAAGCATGCTCCGTTTAACTGATTTCAGAGTAGATATGTTTAAGATGTGTTATCTTAGTCCTAGTCATTGTCTTCTCTTCTTGACTATCTTCCAATCAGGATCTATCTGAAATAAGATTTCCTCAATATACCCATGCCATCAAATTTGGCTAATAACAAATAACATGAAGCACCTCTGACAGCAGACATTAGGAAGATTATGATGATGGAGTCAGCTCATGAACTCACCAGTTCTAATCAATACACTCTTCCCCTTTGAGACAGGATCCCAATTCAGAGACTAGACATGTAGAGAATCCAGATTCTGGAACAGGCATTGTGCATGTACATGTCTTGATCCACTCACATTATGTACTTGGAGTTGCGCAAGTTGCGCAAGTTGCATATCTCCTGACGGAGATATGCAAGATCTGTTACTAAAGAAATAACATTTCTTTAGTAACAGATCTTGCATATCTCCGGGTTAAAGAATACTAATGTTATTTAAGCAAGAAGGGGTGAAGCATATCTGAAGTTAACAACAGAAAGAAGATAAGTGTAATGGGCTCAAAGAGATACCTCCCTAATTCACAAGAGAGTATGGAGGGGGAAACATAATCCGGAATGGAAGATTCTGTTATTGTAGCTACTCTTAATGGTCATTTTAGTCTTTTTGTAGTGTTTTCTTGGTCTGGTCTACCTTATGGCTGATATCCTATATTAGTAGGCACAGTAGTGAACTATCTTGTCCCATTCCCCATTTTAAAGTAAGAGTCAGGTGTCAGATCATTTGGCTTTTGCGAGTGGAATCTGCTTCTGTGAGGGAGCCTGTTGTCCTTCACCTCATGCAAAAACATTGCAGCTTGAAACCTGCTGATATGAATGTTGGGTGAGCAACACACAACATGCATATCGGCAGGTTTCAAGTTGCAGCTTTTTTGCATGAGGTGAAAGACAACAGGAATGAAAGACTTCATAGAAATGATAAGTTGGGGCAACTGTAATTGCCAAATGAACACAAGAATGCAAAAATAATAATATACTTTATTTGCCTCTTACTTTTACACTTAGACAAATTATATTCTTCTGCAGCACACCAACAGTCAAGATGCCCAATTTATACTAAGCTATTTTATACCCTATTATCAAAGGAGAGACTATAAGACATATTTTACATGCCCCATTAAATGAGGGAAATAAAGGTTTTGCAAAATAGAGTTACCTTCCGACAGAAAGAAAACACAAAACAGTCATCACGGCAAGCTAAATGTACTAATTTAGGGTGGCATTGTTTTCCAAAAATGATGTATGTCATGATATCAAAGCTCCAATTCATTAGAGACCTACATGACCAATTCATGTAAGCTCCAATTCATTAGAGACCTACATGACCAATTCATGTAAGAAACCTACATGACCACATTATAAGTAATTTTAACACCTTCAACAGTTGCTGGGTCCATGTGGTGATAAGTAATTCTTGGTTAACAATGATGGGACCAGGAACTCTGTCACTAAGCAATGTGTTCATAAATCATAAATGATGTCATCATCATTTGACCACATAGGCGATTCCAGCAGTTCTGGCAGTTCCAATTGCTGTCATTAGGTGAATCCTGCATGTGCATTAAGCACATCACATGATCGCCATTTGCAACCTCCTGCCATCTTCCTCATTGACTTTACTTGTCGGACACAAGCAGTGAAGTCTGCAAATGATGATCAGAATGACCAAGGAATGCTGTGACCATTGTAACTGCAAGCTAGTTATCAGTCATACCAAATTTCAATCACATAATGACAGGAATGCTATGGCTGAAACTATGAGGACAGATAATAAGTATCCTCATTCAACACTGTCATAACAGTAACAGAGTTGGAAGGTCCAACCCCCTGCTCATGCAGGAGACCTATACTAGGGATTCGAACTACCGAACTGCAGACCTTTCTGATCAACAGGCTCAGCATCTTAGCCATTGAGCCACCTAGCCACCTTGGATGGTTGCTGAAAAAGTGATTACTAAATGAGAACTACCAGTACATTTTTTTGTTCAAGGACTCTGCATGGTATTAATAGAGCTGTGGGAGCGCAGTGGTTAGAATGCAGTACTGCAGGCCGACTCTGCTCACTGCCAGGAGTTCGATTCCGAGTGGCTCAAGGTTGACTCAGTCTTCCATCCTTCCAAGGTCGGTAAAATGGAGGACCCAGATTGTTGGGGGCAATATGCTGACTATGGAAACCACTTAGAGAGAGCTGTAAAGCACTGTGAAGCGGTGTATAACTCTAAGTGCCATTGCTATTACATGCATCCAGTGGTGGGATTCAGCCGGTTCGAGCTAGTTCGGGTGAACCAATAGTTAAATTGCTGGCTGCCCCTGCCCCTCCCCAGCCTCCCCTCCCTTCCAGGAATCCCCACGCACCCCATTTTGGCTCCCAGGTAAGTGCAGGGAGGCCTCCAAGGCCCAGAGTGTGCGGATGCGGTATAGCACTCCCGCAGCCTGTTTTTGCTCCTAGGGAGATGCAGGAGGCTGAGTGCTCCTGTCACATCTGCTGGCCATGCCGACCATGTCCATGCCCACCCAGCCAGTCATTAGGGCATGGAACCAGTTGTTAAATTATTTGAATCCCGCCACTGCATGCATCCCTGGAGTCACTATGAACGTTTTCTTCAAGTACCAAAACAAGAACATTGGAAACTAGCCAGAGAACTTTGAGATCCCATAACTTCAGTAATTTTTGTAATAGCAAAACAAATTCAGACTTTGGCAGTTTTATAAATCTGATAAGGAATTGTACAGCAGTATAATTCAAGATGGAAATCCATATCAGTGCAGCTTTGAGAAAGCTTTGGCCTTATCCCAAGAAACAGTGTAACCTTCTAACCAAATTTATAAACTTGTAAAGAGACTGAATTTATTAAAAAAGAAAAATTGCACATAAATGTGAAAAAAGGAGAGAAGGGGCCACTATGCACTTGTAAAAAAGCTATCCACCTCAAAAGGAACTGTTTCATATTAAAGAAGGAAGTCATTCTTTTAATTTATTTCACTGTTCATTTTATAATGAGAAACAGCCGTAAATCACACTTCTAATGAGCCCAATGAGAGATGAGCTAGGAAAGGAGATCTACAATCAAGGGCAAAGCAATGGAACTTTGGGGAGTAATGGGAAATATAACACTGTGAAAGAAATAACAAGGTATACTTAGATGGATCTTTACGTATATATTTAAATTTAAATACTGATGAGTGAACAGAGACTTTTCATTGGAATGTAGGCAGTCCGATAATAAATGAATGTAATTCAGTTGGAGACAAGGACTGCCCCTGCAACATTGCTGACCCACATTTCTTGATTTAGCACCTGCATCAAAAGTGAAAAACACCTTTCTAAGCTGGGAAAGCTGTGCAGTTAAAGCAGAAGAAGGAAATTTCTCCAAATCCAGCAGCTCAACCTTCTTGCAGTCCTCCAGCCAGCTGTTCAGCAGCCCAGAGGAGTCACGTGGTTAAGCGAGGGAGCTGGTTCTCCCAATTTTCCATGCTGCTTTTCTAGCCCTCATCATTGCTCTTTCAAACCAAGCTGCCAAACAGCTGAATGGCATGCTGAGGGGAGTTGTAGAGTGAGAGAACCAGCTGTCTCTTACAACATAGCAGGCTGACATGTTCTGCCTTCTCATTTTAACGCACAGACTACACAACAACTCTTTAAAGGACTGTGGAGACCTGCTGGGTTCAAGAGCTGAGAGATGAATCCAACTCTTTTCATTGGTGGATGGGAGGAATGTCCATAGAAAAAAAGTGGGAATCAAGGAACGGGACATTCCAAAAGCATCTTGAGGTAGCCAATCAGCAGTAGCATGGATGATGCTACCAAATTTAGTTAATGAAACAGCTACAAGAAAACAACCAAGTTCACAGAGCACCAAGGAGCCCTCATTTCAACCCTGTACTATGAACACTCTCCTTTATTGGTAGCACTAGGCCAGGGATGTCAAACTCATGACCCATGGGCCGAATGCGTCAAGCACTGGCAACGCCCACATCCAGTTTAGTGAAGGAGAATGCCGTGATGATGCAAGTTTGACACCCCTGCACTAGGCTGTTCCCAACTCTTATGAGTCACTTCCTGCTCCACCAATAGTCGGTAAAATATATTAGATTTCACACATTCCCAAACTGTGATGGTTTTTTTTTCCTGGCCTGAGGGGGAAATCCCTACTTTAAAACTGGAACTCCAATATCAATCAACCAGAATAGAACTGGAAGGGACCTTGGAGGTCTTCTAGTCCAACCTCCCTTGCTCAAGCTGGAGACCCTATACCCGTGGAGGTGAACCTATGGCATGCGTGCTACAGGTGGCATGCGTAGCCATATCAGTGGGCATGCCAGCTCAGCTCTGGTGCACATGTGTGTGCCTGCCAGCTGATTTTGGGGCCTTCTGGGCCCACCAGAAGTAGGGAAACAGGCTGTTTCCTGCCTCCGGAGGGCCTGGGGGGAAGGTTCTGGAGGCTGGGGACAGCAAAAAAGTCACTTCCTGTCCCACTGGAAGTTGGGAAATGGGCTCTTTCAGGCCTCTGAGGGAGTGGGAAAGGCTGTTTTCGCCCTTCCCAGATGCATAGAGAGGATCTGGAGCCAGGTAAGAAAGAAAAACGGGCCTACCGGGCCATTGCGTGCCAAGAGTGAGGGGGAGGGGGGGTTGCACACACAGGGCAGGGCGCATAGAATTATGGGTGTGGGCACGCACGCGCGCGAACCTCCCCCGCCTCCCCCTCTCCTGGCACACGATGGCAAAAAGGTTAGCCATCACTGCCCTATACCATTTCAGATAGGTGGTTGTCCAGTCTTTTCTTAAAAACCTCCAGTGATGAAGCATCTTCAACTTCTGAGAGGAGATAAGTCTGTCTCTCTCAAGGAAACACAGCACAATAAAGACATTGCCATCATACTGTAGTCAGATGTCATAAGCAAAAGTAATTTGAAAAAAAGCCTTTCCCTGTCTCCTCCCCCCCAACCCCCATCCCCAAACAGGTGATTTTAAGTTAATGAGCTAGAGAAGTTGGTGACAAGGGCTGGAAATCCATTAGTTCTGAGTTTTCTTCAGTGAGGTTTCTGCAAAAAATAGCAAATATGCAATTGGGAAGAAAACCAAAATGTTAGCCTCTCTCCCTATGCACATATAACACCACTGCTCTGTGAGTGGCTCTCAGTAGGTTCTGGGGGGTGATTCAAGGTGCAGGTTTTCACCTATAAAGTCCTGCATAGCATAGGGTCAGGCTACAAGAGCCATGGTGGTGCAGTGTTTAGAATTAAATACTGCAGGCTGACTCTGCTCACTGCCAGGAGTTCGATTCCCACTGACTCAAAGTTGACTCAGCTTTCCATCCTTCCAAGGTCAGTAAAATGAGGAACCAAATTGTTGGGGGCAACAGGTTGACTTTGTAAACTGCTTAGAAAGGGCTGTAAAGCACTGTGAAGTAGTATATAAGTCTAAGTGCTATTGCTATTGCTGTCTTTCTCCCATTATTTCCTTACAGAGTCATATATATGAAAGGGGCGGCCTCTTAATTTACTAAATAAAAAGAAAATGAATAAATATCTGTTCAACCCACCAGATCTAGTAAAGGCCCTCTATTAAATAATGTCATTTTATTGGGTCAAGCAGTTATGCCTTCTCTGTGGCAGTACCTGCCTGGTGGAACAGCATCTCTTTCTGGGGTCTGGATGGCCCCAACCTCGTTAACCTTTCACAAGACTCTGAAGATGTGTCTGTTTTCCAAAACAGGCCAAGTAGGGAAACGGTATTCTAAAAAAAAAAAAAAAAAAAGTGAAGGTATCCCTGCAGGTTTTACTTCACTAGTCGTAGCCAACTGTAGAGGGTGATAATCATCTCCATTTCTGTAAGCCATTGAGTCAGAGATATTCAAAGATGATTCTGCAGTCATGTGGCCAGCATGACATCACACTGCAACACAGAAAGTATGGCAAAACACAGAACACTGTTACCTTCCCACTGAAGCGGTACCTATTTACCTGCATTTTTACATGCTTTCAAACTGCTAGGTTGACAGGAGCTCACTCTGCCACACGGTGGTAGGACTTGAACTGCCAGAGCACAGATCTTCTCCAGCATCTATTAAGCCACTGAGTCACTGGGCTTCCTTTGTGGGTGGGATTGTATTGTTTATCTTGGGTATCATGAGATATTATTTCTAACTGTTGGATTTTTAATCTTTCTATGCCATCCAGAATCACTGCTGTGAAATAGGTCAGCATGTAAATTATTTAAATAAATCCATATAGGAATACTGTATATGAATATGCTTGGGGACCTGGAACAAAATTGTAAACAAAGAAGCATCTGAATTCTCTCTCTTGAAGAATGAAGTAATCAGTTGTTGTTGGTATTAATTGCTATTTAGCCCTCTGGAAGCAAGCTTCTAAAGGCAACTTAAATATGAGAATACGTTGATAACATCACATCCTAATATTTTAATAACAGGAAGATGATGCAATGTGAAGATCACTGCACCTTCTGATCAACTCCTTGAAGCCGCTGCAGAAAAAAAACTAATGACAGTGATTTATGGAAATTTTTCTCTACCTGGACATTATCAGTGTGATACTTGCTATAGGAATAGCACCATAAAGCTATCTTTTGGCCTCAGCTAAAGTCTCATCAACTAGCAGGAATGGGAAAAAAAAGTTTAATCTTCTCTTGCAAGATGACAAGAGAAAATGCTGTCAGTTCAATAACATATAAACACATATTTGCCAGTGTCATGGCTTTTTTTTTTTCTTTACTTTCAAATGAGGTGCCTAATTTCTCCATCAGGAGATATTGTGTCTTTTGATACTTCATATTACATAGACAAGGCTGAAGATTATATGAAATAGGGCAATTTGGTATGTTTTTATTGATACAGTTTTTGTAATCAGGAAATGCTTGCGGTAGATGCTGTTTTTCTATTAGGACTAACTGAAATGCATTGTGCCGGAATAGCCTTCTGAAAATAAAAGTGTCCATCAGAAGGAACGGAATTATGTTGTCCTGTCAAAATAGTAACCTATTCTTAGAAAAAAAAGTTTGACATGAAAACTGCCATGGCTATGTCCTTAACATACAGAATGATAAAAAATGCAGAGCTGGAAAATAGTTGTTAACTCTTAGTTAACCCTTAGATCTTATGGTCGATTTCCAGCAAAACAGTTCTTCTGTTTCCAAGATGAAAACTTTTCTGGGAAAAAAAATGGAATGATTCCATCACATAGCATAAATAATCTTGTCTTCCTTGCAGAGGATGGTGGGAAGATTACAGACTTTCTAATTCAGTTTTTCTAACCTTGTACCATCAATGATAAGCTGTTTGGAGACTAAATTGTAGAATGAATGGTTTAAAGCACTAGGAATGTCTAGTCTAACAAAGAGAAGGCTTTAGGGGTGACAGATTGATACTTTAGAATTGTAGACTACCCTGAGTCACCTGACTGACTTGGGCAGCTACAGAAACTGAGTAAATCAATAAATAAGGCAATATGTCATCTTAGCCAATTTTTCCATCACTTTATCCTATAATTAATCTAATAGAAAAGAAAATTGATTCACGTAAGTCTTTTCTGGCCAAAGACTAATCCTGATTTGGTGACATGGATAAGTTTCTGGATATTTTGTCCCCAAATCTATGGATCAAGCAGAAATGTAGAAATTCCAGATCTGCTTATTCATGGATAAAGCAAAGGATACCAGAAGCATGTTATGCATATGCTGTGTCACTTTGGATAAATCTACATTTCAAACAACTTTGTGTACGTGTGTTTAATGTGCCCAAAAGACAACCTCAAGATTTTCTCTGTCTGCTCTTCAGATATGCAATTACATTATGCTGTCTTTTTTTCTTTCTCGTGTAGATAGGAATCTTCTGAGAAAAATGAAGCAAACATTCTTAAAAATTGCAGAGAACTGATGTAATGGAATATTCCTCAGCTATCAGACTTGAGACCAGTTTTGTTGAGCATTTTCATTAACAATCCTGAATATAGAATGAAAGCCTGCTGATAACATTTATGAATAACATTGTTATCACTGCAAAGCATTATAAATATCACTGGGGATAGTATAGTTATAGCACAAGATTTGGATTCTATATCACCCTAGAGCATTCTGAATGGACAAAACGCAAGAGTCATATATGATGGAAGTAAATTATATGTTTGGAGGAATATATTTGGAATTATGTACATGGGGATAAACAGAAGTCTTATAAAGTGAATCAGTTTGGTGTAGTGGTTAAAGCAACAGGCTAGAAATTAGGAGTCAGTGAGTTCTAGTCCTACCTTAGGCACAAAGCCAGTTGGGTAACTTTGGGCCAGTCACTCTCTCTCAGCCCTAGGCAGCAGTCAATGGTAAACCACTTCTGAAAAATCTTGCAGAGAAAACTGCAGGGATTTGTCCAGGCAGTCTCTGAGAAATGGACATGACTGAACAGAAGAAAAATAATAATAATTTTATAAGCTGCTTACTTCTAATGTATAAACAGCAACAGACCAGAGAGCAAATGACTATGTGAATTATCCACAAAGATAAAGATACAATAAATCCCCACTGTGAGATGTAAGTATTCTTTCTTATTTCTATAAAAGTTACATTTTAATGTAAGTTTTTAACATTGTTACATAAAAATGCAGGTAGCCATTGAAAAATCTTTATCAAGATTGATAATTATATAAAAGAAATATGGGGCTGCAATGGGTCCCAATGTTCAAAAGATTGGATTTAGGGATCCAAAAAGTCTTTAAATTGTAGACTGGGTAGATGAGCCTTGTGCATCTAGCAGAGATTTGCTTAAGAGAGGGATCAGTGGCTTAACTGTAGAGACCAGCTATTCTGCCTCACAACAGACTGAGGGAAATCATACTCCTTCCTTAGCTGCAGCTAAGATGAAACATATAGCCCACTCTTCCCCAGTTTTTTTTTCTCCTACCAACAAATCTAGATCAGACCAGAAAAAATAAAACTGGAACAATGAGAAGGGTTTATATTCTAGGTAGGGAACAAGTAACCAGTACTCTTTATATTGCCCTTTTTAAAGAAGAATGGGGAAATTACAGCACTTCCCAAAGTTCTTCAGAAACCTAATTTAATTTGGAGGAACATATATATCTCTCTCTCTCCCTCCCTCCCTCCCTCCCTCTCTTGCAATACTACCAGTGGTGGGTTGCTACCGATTCGCACTGGATCGGGTGAACTGGTAGCGGCGGTGGTGGGAGGCTCCGCCCACCTGCCCAGATGCTTCTGCACATGCGCAGAAGTGCCACGTACATGCACAAGCATACGCGCACAAGCAAACTGGTAGTGACGAGATTTGGAACCCGCCTTTGAATACTACATATACACAAACTATTTTAAGTGGCCGCCCTTGGCTGACCATGCTTGTCTAGAATCAGGCCTAGTTCTCAATTCATTGTGATTCTCCCAGGGCTGAAAGTCAGCATGGGAAGTTGAAGGGAACTCCCAAGATGATAATAGTCAAGCACTTCTGTATTAGGTCAAGAAAACTGAATGGCTATGTCCATGAATTCACTAGGATTCAATTTGAAAGAGCACTTCCCTTTGGATAAAGGAACTGAAGGCCACAGATAGGATATTGCAGTATATAAAAGATACAGACTAGCAGTCATTTCTCTTTAAGCCAGATCCTTGATTTATAAGGACATGGTTACCTTACATCTGTTCTGCCCATACATCCTTATCTTGAAGATGTATACTTTATGCGTGAAACACACCTTTCCCCTTTTCTTCTTAAAAGTCTTTTGTCCTCAAAAGCCCACTCCCTCCCTTCCCGTCAATTCCTGTGTAATGTCTGTGTGAATGGGTGAGTATTTTACTTTGTTCTTTTTTAAAAAAATGCCCATCTGTGAAAATGGCAAGAGAAACTTTTAACAAAATGTGAATGCAAGTGAAAGCGCCCCTGACTGATTTCCCAATCCACAGAGAAGACTTGGAATGCTTAGCTTTAAAAGTCTGCCTTTGGCTCTTTGTGTATGCTGCCCAGGTCTCTGGTACTACGTGAGGTCTGCCAACCTTTTTTGTCTCATATATTCACACACATAATGGCCACATGGCAATGAAGGAGCATATGGCCGGGACTGTGTGACATGCTTGTCAATCACTCAGTTTGTCCATCTTCCTTACTGTGACTCTCACTTTTGATATATTTACCTATTTCGCAAAGCAATATACTGAAAATGAGAGAAAGAGAGAGAGAGAGAGAGAGAGAGAGACAGACAGACAGACAGACAGACAGACAGAGAGAGATAGAAAATACATATTAAATGGAGGCATTAATTAAAGCAGAGTGGGGAATACCTTTTCTTTTTAACAAACCACAGATTATTTTCATAACAAAAATATTAATGGCTCCTATAGAAGGTCAGAAAAACTGTCTCCTATAGAAGGTCAGGGCTAAAGTTAGTAGAGTAGCTCTGATAAAATATTGCTTGAAATGATCACCCTGAACTTTTCAGTGCATTTGAATGGTACATCACAAGAAACAAAATCAAATACAATGGAATAGCCCAAGTACATTATTCCAGAATGTATTAACAAGGCCTTGAACCAATGTTCAAATAGAAGGCTATTTAGAATTTTCAACGTTTAATCCATTCAACTGATGTCCTAGACCAATCTGATCTGTAAATAATTCATAGAAATCAGCCCAAATTTCTTAGGCCTGGTTAATGTTTGTGGTAGCAGTTCTAGAACAATTGCTATCATCCAGTGGTGAAATCCAAATTTTTTTACTACCGGTTCTGTGGGCATGGCTTGGTGGGCGTGGTGTGGCATGGTGGGCGTGGTGTGATGTGGTGTGCGTGGTGTGGTGTGGCTTGGTGGGCATGGCAGGGGAAAGATACTGCAAAATTTCCATTCCTACCCCACTCCAGGGGAAGGATATTGCAAAATCCCCCTTCCCTCCCCACTCCTGGGGGACAGATATTGCAAAATCTCCATTCCCACCCTACTTTGGGGCCAGCCAGAGGTGGTATTTGCCAGTTCTCCAAACTGCTCAAAATTTCCGCTACCGGTTCTCCAGAACCTGTCAGAACCTACTGGATTTCACCCCTGCTATTATCCTACCTTACACGATAGGTTGCTATTCAAAGTAGACTAATGTTGGGTTTTACTTTTTTTAAAAAAAAGCCTTCAAGTTGAGCTTAACTCCTGGTAACTATATGAACACATCCATACTATCCATTGTTAACTGTATAAAAATGGCTTTTTTTTCATGGTGTTTTTTTCTGATTTCCCAGCCTTATTTATAGTTCTGTGATTCTATGATGGTTCCCTGACAGTACTCACCTGATCTTGCTTCAGTTTTGAGGCCAGCAAGATTGCCAGATCCAATTGCAAAAGACCTTTCAGATGAGGAGTAAATATTCATCATTATTCTGTGCTAATATGGTAGATAAGGAGCTCTGGTGGTGCAGTGGTTAAAGAGCAGTATTGCAGGCAAACTCTGCCCACAGCCTGGAAATTCAATCCTGACCATCTTAAGTTTGACTCAGCCTTCCATCCTTCCAAGATCAGTAAAATGAGGAGCCAGATTGTTAGGGGCAGTATGCAATTAATGCTTGCATTGTAAACCATTCATAGAGTGGTGTAAAGCACTATGGGGCATTATATAAGTCTTATTGCTATTGTTAGTTATTGATTAAGTTACTGGACTGGGAACAAATAGATCATGCTAATCACAGACACTCAGTGAGTGACTGTGGGGCAGGCATTTTAAAAGCAAGAGCATGTAGCACTATGAGCTCCTAAGGAAAATTTATTAAATAAATACAGGTATCTGCTTGCCTCCTATATATTCTACTAGATAGAGTCATCTGGTAGAGTCTATCTATGAGTGAACATCATGCTAAATACACAAAGGAACCATGCACAGGAGAATGTTAATGAAGCTTCCATGTATGTTCCTGCAGTCTGCACATTTTTAGCTCCCAACTTTCTTGACAAAGTTTCAGCTGGGCTACTCCAGGTTGAATTGGGCTAAGAAGAACAAAGTTCCTGTACATTTATCTTTCTACCATCACTACCCCAAAAACCCCTTAATAAAGCTAACCTTGACATTTAATAGTTACGCAGCAAGGAAAGGGAACATTGCAGTATCATGAAAAACAAATGAAATAAAATATTTTTTTCTGTCCGACATCTGTTTTGTGTTTAACATTAACTCTACATGTTTCCAACATCATGTCTACTACTTGACAATTACATTCCATTTCTGATTGTACAATCAAATGTGATCCATCATCAGCTGATAGCAAAGCAACATTATCACCAAATTCTAAATTTTCCCCTTTTCTGTCACATTTGACTAAGGGGTCCCTTCCCTCAATTTAGCTATCAGTAGAACATGTGTTCTTCCAATGTTTGTAGGCATTTGCTTTTTCTTTTGGCGATTTGTATTATTTTCTGTCTCCTAATTTGTACTTCCTTTAGCTAAGCTTGAGGCCCTGAATGCAGTTAATATTGGCATGCAAGTCAACAACCTTGCCACAATCCCACATTTTGATAGATTGAATGCACTTTTATCACCTGATCTCAAGATACCATGAAGAAAAGTAGCTTCATACTCCTCAGTTTTATCGGATAGTTCCCAAAATCAATCAGTCCTGTTGAAATTGCTCACATAGCAGAATATCTTACCTCCTGGGTAAACTAGACAGAAAACACAGCTAGATGAGCTAACTCTACTTTATTTCAAGGCTACATTAATAGAATTTTGCAAGTCTTAAGATACAAAGTTCTGTCCCTTTTAACTGCCTGAACAACTAGTGTTGGACCTTTCTAAGTTTCTTCCTCTGACCATTAATCCATTGGGGCTTCTGTGTTTCTTGTCTGGTTGTTTCCATCCACACATTCCATTACACTATTATCTCAATGAATTTTGATATCCTCCATCTCATTCAGGAACTCAAGGCAGCATACATAGTGTTTCTTCCTCCTATTTTTTTCCCCACAACAAACTTGTGAGGCAGGTTCTACTGAAAGAGAGTAACTGGCTCTTGGCTAGCCAATGAGCTTCTCTAGCTGAGATCTAGGTCTTCCCAATGTCCCTCCTCTTGACCAATACATTTTGAAAAACAACATAGATCAGAAAAAGCTTGGAAAGAGTTACAAGCATTGTTCGGGATATATTCCAAGTGATTATGTTTTTTTTTAATTTGTTCATGGTTTTATCTTGGCTTACTTTTTAATACCGTATCATCATCATGTTTTTAATTTTCTTTTTTTAAAAAATAAAATCTTAAAAAACACTAAGAACATGTGCTTGGCAGTCATATATTTTAAATCAGCCTTGGGAAAAGGGCAAGATTAGGAGGGAATGTATTATTTTCGTCTTAAACAATTCAAACGTAACGCTTTAATTCTCAGCGGTTGAACATTTTTAATGGTTGAATTTTTCCACATACTATATCATTCCAGAAGTGGGCAAGATTTCAATTTTCAGCTTTTCCAGTAGACACTTAGGGGACACAGAGCTTGATGTGCTACCTTATGTACCTAATTTTGATTTTCCTCCTCCTCCTCCTCCTTCTTTTAAATTACTTGTGGATTTCCCAAGGAATTTCCGACATATAGATTAACTGAAAATTTCTGAATATTTCACAATATATGCCAAGTGGTGCAACCATCGAATCAAATAGAGTGCCTGAGAGAAAAAACACTGTTAAGTGAAGAATTTGATTGGAAAAGTTTTCTTTTGAGAAAAAGCAGAAATGTGCTGTACATCAAAGTCCGGAGCCCAGCCTTTCCAGACCGAACTATTAGGATGGATTAGAAATTGCCAGGCTTTGTTTTGCCCTCCAGCTTTGTAGCTCATTTTAAATTTGGGATTTTGCCCTTTATTTGAAACCAAATTAGTTTGCCAAGTGCTATTAATCGTTGCAATCCTGTCATTAAGATCCCCAGGACCTTTTTGTGGCAATGCTAACCCTCTTAACCAGGTTGAGCAAAAATCAACATCACATTTTTATGCCCGTTTGACATAGAGGTGTTATTTATTCTACTTGCATCCTGTTTCGGATGGAGAAAAATTGCTCACTGAGGGACTCAAGCTGGTTAGCTTTCAGTATCTATCTTGTAGATGAATGTCAGAGACAGTGTGGGGATCCAGAAATTATTTCCTCCATTGTTGTATTAGTTACTGACCCTGAAGTTTCCATTGCCTTCCAGGATCTAGCTAGCTCTGTTTATTTCTTTGAAATACTGGCAGTTTTCTTTTTCAAGATGCATTGGGTGTATTTTTCATATGATTTTTGCTTGGGACACATGCTGACTTATTTACCTGCATGGAACCAAATCATGCTTTATTTTATAAGCCCAATTGCCTAGCTTTATGACGCACGTCAAATAATAAATTAAATACTCGGGCTATGTAGCTGGGCAGATTCAGTCTCCAAAGGAGGCTTGCAGGATGGAAGGTTGAACACACCTGACTGCAACACTTCAAAATATTTGTGTTTTCTTGGGCCGTGCAGACAGGTTGACTTTCAGTTCTTGCCCTGGAAGAGATGGAACTCTGCTAAGTACATAGGTTGGGTTTGTGCAATACCTGGAAATCCACAGATTAGCCACTAGGATTTTAGTTCGAAGTTACAATGACCTGGAGGAAAAGTGACTTATGACTATTTTTTCACACTTATGACCATTGCAGCATCCTGGGATCATGTGATCTGCTTTTGGGACCTTCTGACAAGCAAAGTTGATGGGAAAGCCAGATTCACTTAACAACAGAGTGACAAACTTAACAACTGCAATGATTCACTGAACAACTGTGGCAAGAAAGATTGTAAAATGGGACAAAGCTCACTTAATGACTGTCTCACTTAGGAACAGAAATGTTGGGCTTAATTGTGGTCGTAAATCGAGAACTATATTGATGCAAATCCTGAAATTTGAGCCATAAATTGCTCTCCATGGTCCTAATGTATGTCTCTGACATCCATTTACAATGCTAACGGAAGAGAATATTTGTAACTCAGGGTTGAACTGTGGGGTCCTTGGTGCTCCCTGGGCTTGGCTGTTTTCATGCAGATGTCTCATTAAACAACTAAGTAATTTGTTACCTAGCTGGGTAAATAAAACATCTGCAAGCAAACAACCAAGTTCTTGGCAACACCAAACCTTTAGTCTAGAAGGTTCACTTCTAGAATCTTTTATTCTCTTACTAGATGGTGACTTTTCATTGGTAGTACAGGTGAAAAAACTACTTGTGCACCTGTTTTAATTCTAATTGTTTATATGCTCTATGGTTTATTTTGTATTTTCCCCATTTTTCAATATATTCAATACAATCCTATAAATGTTGTATTAAAAAACATGTCCCATTGAGTACAGTACAGTACAGTACAGTACAGTAAAATTCCCAAGTAAGCATATACAGAAGTGCAGTCATTTAAAATCCCATATAATGGGCTTTCTCATAGTTCCAATTAATAGATTTTTAAGACCTGAAAATAGTTGATTTTTATGCTGCAATGCTTTTATACCAGAGCCTTATTTGGTTGGGTGTCGTGGAAGTGTTTCCAGGCAGCTCTTTATTTTAAAGATTATCCCTTATTTCAGGATGCCATCACTCCATGGAAGGCAAATATATGTGCCTAATTTTGGAACACTCCAACTAACGTTACATTTCATAAAACAACCACACTAGCTCAATTGTAGCTTTTACTCTTGGAATTTCAATGAGGCAAATTTGGGACAATGCAAAGCTTTGTCTTTTTGGAACACATTATTTCTGCTGAGACATTTGTCACCAGGCTATGGAACAGTTTCAAAAGGTCGCCTCTAACAGCTATTCTCAGTGTTCCATTAAAAGAGAGAGAGAGAGAGAGTTATGGAGCTAAAAAGACTTGACCTATGTAGTAAAAATTGCACAGACTGGCTATTTGTAGAACAAATTATTGCTCAGGTGGCTCATATACATTTGAAATAAGTCTCTATCTACTCCTAAATGAGTCTGCAATTAAAAGAAGAAGAACAGCAGGTGGTTTGCGGGACTCTCCCAGCATCTTCTGCTGCACATCTTCAAATAGTTGTACCTTGAAGGATAACGAGGAAGAAGCTACTGGGCCATTAAGCTGCTAAATGACTTGCAATGACAACACTGATGTTGGGTTGGACCATGATATCAATGAAGATATAACCAGAACTCCCACCATCTCTGACTAAAAGAGCCAATGCGTTGGAATTGAGGTTGAGCAATATCCACCAGATCTCTACTCTGCATCATAGACTATTTTTAGCAGTCACCATTCAGCATTTTGGAGGTTGGTTAATAATAAATCTCAATTTCCAGTCACTTCCTCCTGTGGGAAGGACAGAAAAATGTTCTACAATTCCCTGTCAGTAAAAGCCAGAAAAGCAGCCTCTCTATTGATCATAGAGATTTCTTAGACCTGCTTACTGATGAGTCTAGATGCATGGTTCTGCTCTAAAATACTATCATATAATCAATCAACTTTCTCTTAGGGTAATTGGCACAGCTTGCCTGGACCATGGAGGAATAGGGTTCCTCTATAACAGGGGTGTCAAACTCAAGGCCTGGGGGCCAGATTCGGCCTGTGGGGTGCTTAGATCTGGCCTATGGGGCCACCCTGGAAACAGCAAAGGACCGGCCCATGGTGCCTCTGCCAGTGAAAACGGAGCTCAGGAGGGCTGTGGAAGGCTCTCCCGAACTCCGTTTTTGCTGGCAGAGGATTGCAGGAGGCTGTTGCAGCCGAAAACAGAGATCGGGAGGGAGCCCTTTTTCATTGGCAGAGAGCTTGGGCCACCACAAGTGCTCCCAACACGAGTGATGTTGAGCTGGCCATGCCCACCCTGGCCCCCCGAGGTCAAACACAACCAAGCGGCCCTCAATGAAATCGAGTTTGACGCCCCTGCTCTATAACAAGCTTGGGCAGTGCTTTCCTGTGGAGGAAATATTGTTTCATTATTGTAGAAAAAGGAATGGCTGGAGTGAAAAGGGGGATCAGCTTAGAATCCTTACTTAGCCACAAGCAAACTAAATCCAATCGCCTCTGAATGCTGCTGACTCTTATTTAACTCTAATCAAGTACTGGCTGTTAATTGAGAAGATTCCTGTGCCTAGACTCTTAGCAAGAAATTAGTTTAATTGAACCTCCTGGTCTTTTGCACCTGACAATTATGGCAGTTTCTATTCTACACCCTCATGCCCAGAAGACAGGATCTGGCTCTTCTATATTATCAAGGTTATCACAGAAATGAAATCAACTGAAGAGAGGGGAGAGGAAGGAATAAGTGCACCATTTTCTGCCAATAAACGGGGTGGGGAGGAATCGCATAGGTAATGGGAAAACTCTAGGCAATTTTAAAACAGCCTAAAGTCTCGTATTTTGTCCAAGAAAGTTCTTTCATTAGTCTGGCTATTGAACAATTTGAGAACTGAAAGATGTGAACCAAAAATGAATCAATGTAATTTTTCCCCCCAAAGAAAAAGACTAGCTTAATAACACCGAGCTGTTATGTCTGAGCAGACACAAGCAGCAGAGTGATGGTTGTGTGTCAGCATCTGACAAGATGAAGATGCGGTAGAAAGATTATATATTACCTTGTAGATGAGTTTCTGTTAACTGGTTCTTATAAAACTGTGTCAGCTTCATTCCTATCTTTTTTCTATCTCTCTCTCTCTACACCCACCTCTTTAGTATGTCACTGGAGAGGGAAAGCATCTTTTCCTGCATATTTTGTTTTCATAAAAAGTGACATGGTGACAACATACAAACTGTGCTGTGCTTAATTGCATGGTGCGAAATGTATTCAAGTTGAAATGAGAAAATTAAAAGCAATAAATATGTGCTAAAATGGTTAATCGATCCATCCATCCATCTGATAGGTCTCACATCCCACAACATCCAACTAAATTAGACCATTTTACATTTCCTTGAAGAAATTAAGCACATACAGATGGGCAGAATTAAGATGCACCTTTTTCCCCCAGCTATTTCCATAGACAGCCCAGCTACAGAGTTCTGAGCTATAAAAAAAAATCAACTCTCATATTGTTCTGTGTCTGATGGAGTGTTAAGTGAGTGAAATGAAGACTCAAAACCAGAATCTCACTGTTTAAGGCAAAGAGCGACACTAGAAGGCAGTATTTTCAATTACGCTTGAAGGCTGTTCCTTTGGCGTTGCTATTGGGGATGATCCAATCCTGCTTTGCATTTTAGGGTCTTGAGCTTTGGAACATCTTCTGATAATAGAAGAATCAGGGTAACTGGTTAATTGCAGGGAGATGAAAATATGATCTTGGGCAGTGGTGAAATGTAAAATTTGTTACTACTGGTTCTGTGGGCGTGGCTTGGTGGGGGGTAATGTGACTGAGTGGGCGTAGCCAACTTTTTTTTTTTTTTACTTTTAAAACCATTTTTTCACAACCTCTTCAGCTGAAGAGGTTGTTAAAAAATGCTTTTAAAAGCCTCTGACGATCCCAGCTGAGTTGCCTGATCGTCAGAGGCTTTTTTTTCTTTTAAAAACATTTTTTTCTACAACCTCGCATTTAAAATGCTTTTAAAAGGCGCTGACGATCAGGCAACTCAGCTGGGATCGTCAGAAGCTTTTAAAAGCATTTTTTCTACAACCTCTTCGGCCGAAGAGGTTGTAGAAAAATGCTTTTAAAAGCCTCTGACGATCCTAGCTGAGCTGCACGATCATTGGAGGCTTTTTTTTTTTACTTTTAAAAGCATTTTTTCGGCCAAAGAGGTCGTAGAAAAAATGCTTTTAAAAATTAAAAAAAAAACCTCTGATGATTACACGGCTCAGCTGGGCATGGGGGGTGGGCAGGGATTTTTGCTACCGGTTCTCCAAACCACCCGTCTCCATCACTACCAGATCGAGTGATCCGGTCCAAACCAGGAGCATTTCACCCCTAATTACAATGTCCTACTTGCATACTATATCTGGTAAAGAAAAGAGAGATTAACATCTTGTGCTTGTTTTCTCCTCTGGTTGCTCTCCCACCTAGATGAAATTTGGCCACATTATCTATCCATCTATCTATCATCCATCTATCCATCCATCCGTCTATCTATCTATCTATCTATCTATCTATCTATCTATCTATCTATCATCATCTAGCTATCTTTAACCTACTTATTTTCTCTCCCCCTCGTTCCCTCCCTCCAAAATATCCCCAGTCATTTCTCTCTTGCTTTCAAAATTTCTTAATCATTTTGAGTAACTTTTTCTAATAGCATGGTGGCATTCTGCTATGGCAGGTTGATTGTAGGATGGAGAATAAGTTAAATTCTATTTTAGAGACCACCTATCTGATTCTCAGAGCTATCTTTGACCTGTAAATGCTGCTGTTCAGAACCAGGCCAATAACAGGATTTCTATCACCCATTATTTGATTGTAATTGAGACAGTTGACTTGGTGGGCATGACTAAGACCTGGGTCAAAGATCTGGAGGCTGTTAGATTCTCCCCAATATGTCCTCGGGTATTTGGCATGGCATCAGAGCAGATCAAAGGGAGTTGGTGAAACCTGTAGGAATTATCTTTTGTCACGAGACTTCCTGTTCACTCAAATGCCAATTGCTTTAAATTTTCTACTGGGTGCTTGAGATAGTGCTCTTATATTTTGCGTTTGACAGGAAGGAAATGGGAGACAGATTGGGTCGATCCATAACCCAGGAATTTCTGCAGGAAGAAAGTCAAGGCACTCTGGAATCTGGAATGTCTTAATATTTTCAACATGGAATGTGGGATGAAGCAAAGGCTACCCCTAATGGGATGCTGGCCCACAGCACTTCTTCATATAAAGCACTGTAAAAGGGTGAAAATGTCATTGTGGCATTTTTTTTTTGCAGAGAGGCTGAATTTTTAACAGGTGATTAATTGGCCGGATTTTCCAAGAGAGGCGGAAGTCCTAAGACATTATAGGAACATGGAAAGGCAGCGTTGATTTCAAATCATACGTCACTTGCGTGTGAAAGAGGCCAAAACTGTCATTAGGAGTTTTATTGGGAAGGATAATTAAAGCCTAAGTGAAACACAATAACTAAATTCCTGATTCTTATTTATGCAGACTCTGAGTTCAGAACCAACTGCAGCTCAATGAAAGCTTAATGTAAACATTTTCAGCCTGTTCCGTTGCCAAAAGCTGCTTACCAGGCAATTACACTTTGCAAATCAAGATGAGGGCTTTGATTTCTAAACACTTTTGGCACAGAAAATTATGTGCTTCTTCTCAAAGGTATTTCTGACACCAGGCAGTGATGCTTTTACTTTGTGGAGTGCGGGATAATTTTACTTTTATTCTGGCTCGTCTTTCTCTTTCTCTCTCTCTCTCCCTCCCTCCCTCCCCCTCCCCCCCTCTCTTATTTTTATTGTATTCATTAGACTATTGTGCCTGTGATATTTTAAGCAGTCTTGAAGGGTACATTAAAGCAGCCATACATAATAAAATAAGTTAATGCATGGAATATGAATTCCCGGTTCCTACCCCATCCAATAATGATATTAATGTTTCTCAGTGATCGTTTTAGACTATATGAAAGGATGCCTTCAGTCCCTCCCCAACTAGAGTTATGGTACCTTTTGGTGAATGTTGACCACTCCACTGATGATGTAACTGATCAACAGTTGGGACCTGCTCAGAGTTTGCTGACCATTTTTTACTGTTGTGGACATTTCCCCCCTCCTCTACTGTCACAGCAACTAGGAAAGAGAGTTGGGTTCTATCGGTCGCATGTGTTTGTTCTATCATCGGTGAATATATTACAAGTTTTCCATTTTCCCATTTACAGGTTTTCCTCTGCTTTGGCTAAGAAGGGTTTCTGTATTTTTATTGTATTTTGGATTTTTATTGCTTTCCTTTTCATTGTTTTCCTACTTTTGGAGTGAAAGAAACACCCTACATATTCTTGTCCTTTTAGTCTCTTCCTGGGCTACTTCTGTGTCACAGCCACTTATGACAGCGGTGCTATTTCTTGCAGCTCTTGTTAGCAATCACTCACTCCTGCTTCACTAGCTGCCCTTCCTCACCCACCTTGCCCTAAACCAAAGCTATTTTTGGACACGAGTTTAGTACTTTTTCAGAAGAGCAATTAAACTTCTGTTCAGAAATAGCCCAGCTGAGAAATAATACCTGCTTCCTGTTAATTGGGCAGCTTGATGTTCTAAGTACCTGCTACATTTATCCAGGCCTTATTATCCAACCACAGATTAGGGCCAGCAAAGGGTGGCTGTTTTTCCCACCGCAGGTGTTGCTCAATGGGAGGGGAAATGAAGCCAGGGGAATCCACCAATCATTTTCCTTGATTTGTCATGCATTAAAACTGTGATTTATCAGTCACCGGCCTGCTTATTGAGACTAAATGGAGATCAGCGAAAAGGAGAATGCAATTTCTGCCAGGTCAAATACTGGAGCATCCACTTTCACATGGTCAAATGGTTGGGGCCTATCAACCCTGTGTATTGATTTCCCTGAGTGAGGAAACTTGTGAATTAGGAAAAGGTAAGCAAAAGCGCCACATAAGAGTGGGCCTCTTTACAAAGGACTGCATGTGAGAGAAAACTATTTGAACGTAAATCATTTGTAAAGCCCTTGCTGACTGCCTAACAAATGATAATATAAAAATCAAACATGACACTCCACCTGTAGGACTCGACTTTGACAGATGGAGCTGTGTTTAAATAGCTTCTTGTTGCCACTTCCAATCAGGGAAAATACACAAAAGCGAAATCCCAAAGGGGAAAGAAAAGTGTTTTGATCTGGAAGCAAGCTGGAAGAGCAAAGAGCAGGCCAAATCCAGTTCCTTTACTGTGGAGTCAGTATAAAAAAAAAGGCTTCTGAGAAACAAGAGATTAATGAGTATCTGCAGTGGTGGGGCCAATAATAAAATTGTTAGTTCTATCTGTGCCAATAAAGAGCAAAAACTTCATTGCGTGCACAGTCTGTGCTACGCAAAGGGGCTAGGCTGGGTTTTAGCCTTATTAGGGAGATTTTATTTTTCCTGCAAAATTGTTCCCAGACTCCAACATATATGTTTCAGGGATGAAGATCAAACGGATGTCTAATAAGACTGAAAAAGATGGAGATTCTCAGTCATCCAGGTCATGGATGTCCCAAACATTTTTTTTCTCCATTTTTCTCCCGCCCCCCAGGAACACTCTGCAGGCCTCCCAAACCCTCTGTGCATCCTGTTTTTGTGAAAAATGGGACACGCAGAGAGTTTGGAAGGCCTGCAGAGTGCTCCTGGGGGCCAGGGGAGGCAAATAATCTTTTTTCCTTGCTTACCTCTTTGAAATCTTGGTGCATCTTATACACCGGTGCATCTTATAGTCCGAAAAATATGGTATCTTTGGGAAGAAGAAGATGATGGTCATAACAGTTTTCACTGAAGATTTTCCCCCTTTTTTCTTCTACTTTTTTTTCCTTGTTATGATTATCAGTGAGGGTTTGAGATTGTGTCGTTCCCTTAAGACTGTTGTATTTATTTCTACTTGTCTTTGTTGATGAGTTTAGCATAATAAGATGAAATAAAGTTTAAAATGTAACACAATATGAATTTCTGTTATGCACCTGCTTGCCAGAATTAGTAAGCATATTATGTGCAACAATCAAAGCAAGGGAAGAAGATATTTTTGTTTGGTTTTTTTGTTTTGTTTTTTGTATCTATCATCCTAAACCCATGGAAGTTTTGTAGCAAACATTATATTATTAGCTCCATAGGAAAAAAGGAATGAAAGGAAAGTTTTGCTGCATTGTGGCCTGGGGCAGATTGGACAGAAATCCAAAAAGGGAATACTAGGAGATATAAAGAGACTAAATAAGGCATGAGTTTCTAGCTATGAGGACAGCTCATTGGCTTAATCAACTATTGTTAGATCAACTGCAAGATTATTTTTAAAAAATGGCAACTGCCAACCAGGACAGAAGAAAAGAGTCCAGTTGACAAGGATAGGAAGGCTGTTCAAGACACGGTCAAGCCTCAGAAGAGGAGGAGCTTGCCAGGCATTGTAACCAATCAGATCTGTGGCTGCTACCAACATGGAATGAAACATTGGGGTCCATTCATTCTGAAGGTCTTAATATAGCATGGATCAGAAAAGAACAGTTTTGAATAGAAGCTGGAAAATCAGAATCATGGTGCTTTTGCAAGTGGAAGGAAGTGATGGATGGCCCCTACTGGAATGGGCTAAATGCAGATCTGCCCTAATATTAGGACCAGTGTGGCAAAATCAAAATCCTCCTGTCTCCTATTATGACTAAGATGCACCTAAAGATTCTATTTACTAAAGCTGTGCCAAAATTTGTCATCTTCCTCCCCCCACACACCCCGGTCCTCAGGAAGGAGGCGTCTACTTTTCTACTTTATTTTTTCAGGCTGTGTTCTGTCCCCCCACCTCACATAGGCAGACACATGAGCAAAAGATGTCTATCAGTAATTTATTTTTACAAGCCGACCTGAATCTCTTTGGCAGATAAAAATTCTGGCAGCTACTTTCCGAATGCCTGCCAAGTTTCTTATCACCTCTAGAAACAGGAGTCAGCGTATCTGTAGTCCGTTGCTGGGGCAACCAAGAGTTCAAAGAGTAGTCAGAAGTCATTCACAAAGTCCAAGCCTTAATTCCGAACAATATCCCATCCGAAGCTCACGATATGCAGTTTTTGTCCATCACAGAGCCTACAGAGCAACCCCACCCACTTTTATCCCCTGTGGGGCATAGCTCAGTGACTCAGCAATCTCTGGCCCTTCCCCACCTCTTCCTTTGCTGAGCACGCCTCTCCCTCCAACGCTGCCTGGGATCAATTCAAGATTGACCTTCATCACTCCCTATTAGTGGGTGCCCCGACATGCTTTCCTCCTGGCCTTCAACTGGAACCTGAGGCATTTCCAGAAAGGCGGGTCCTGGAGAGGGAGGCCTTGTCAGTTCCTCCCCATCACTTTCAGAGTCATCTTCCTCCGTGAGAACAGGCTCGGGAGCCGGAGTCACAACAGGCTGACAGTATTTTTCAAATTTAATATTGGTGGTGTTTCAGTGACAGTACAATGCTGTTGTAAGGGCTGTAGGTTCTATTTATTTATTTTTTATTAAAAAAGTTTTTCAAATACAAATTTTTCCCCCTTTTTTTCCCCCAGGACTGTAGGTTCTATTGTTCATTTTCCATCATTCTATAGTATGGGTTCCCTGGTATTTTCTGAGCTTGGTAATTTTCTTGCGGATGTTTTGTCTTTCAGTCTTCAATGCACTAATGATGTTACCTAGTTGGGTAATTAAACATCTGCAAGAAAACTGCTATGCTCGGAGAGCACCAAGGCCCCACATTCAATCTTGAGCTACAAATATTCTCTTCTATCAATTCTGTAGTATCCCAGGAAAATGCATTATACCTCCCAGTCTTAACTGGCTGAATTCTGAGAAAACTGAGAAAAGTTCTGTCTGAAAATTTCCTATGGATTTCATTGAATAAGAAGAAGCAGGACATCCACACACACCTTGTAATAAACTTCAATTATTTGATTTCAAATGAATAAACATTAAAGCCGAGTAGAATAAAAAAAATGTACTTGCAGTCCACCTGAAAGTCCAAAATGACTTACATTCAAATATATTACAGATAACAATGCCTTTCTCCATTTTAACTGTTGTTTCAAGTGGAGACAACTGTAAATTTTAGAATAATGAAGTGTGGCTCACTTAATAATAAATATTGTATTATGTTCTTATGCTATAGCAAAACCAAGTTGAAATCTATTTATAGCAGTCTCTTATAATGCTTTTATTGATTAGCCTGAAGCATATTACTATATGGTAAGAGGAGGTGTAAGAATAATCTTATATCCACACTTTTAAATAAAATATTTCCATGACCTTAAGGAGCAAATGACCTAATTTGGCACTTCTTATGAAGATGATATTTAACAAATAAGTTTAAGATCATTTTTCAATTAAGGTTGTTTAAGGAATTGATCAATTAAATCCATGTTTCTTAATTAGATCGATCTGTTGCTTCTGAGTTTGCAACTTGTTTTGTTCCATTTGCTCACACTTACCTGCCTACACACAAATGATTCTGTATACATTTTTGTGTACTATTTTCCTTGGTACATATTTTTTTTTGCATACATTTCCCAATTATCAATGTAGTATGGAATTTTTGTAGAGCATCTTAGAATACATTTTAATATTTGTTTAAAACACACGTGTTTCCTTCGTATGGAGAAATGTATCACTGAACATTTGAAGATAGAGTCCCATGGATTCACAAAGACTGAACTGAACAAATATAAATAAAGGAGAATATTTGTACCTAAGGGTTGAAATGAGGGGTCCTTGGTGCTCTCTGAGTTTGGTTGTTTTCTTGCAGATGTTTCTTTATGCAAACTAAGTTACTAGCATTGATGATGTAATTTAGTTTGGGTAAGGAAATGTCTACAAGAAAACAGCCAAGCTCAGAGAGTACGAAGGACCCTTCTGAAGAAATATAAAATCAATATTATGTATACTATGAAAGATCAGGTACTGTATATGTTCCAATAATGGGCAAATCTGACAGCCAGTTAATATAATCCACTTAGCACTCCGAGCACAGGTATTTCTGAATGGTTCCTTTTTCTCAATTCACTGCAGCCTATGGGTGGTATGCATTCAGAAAATCAACAATTATATCCAGATAACAGCTTATCCTGCAACAATAGCTAGGAAGAGCATCCTTCCAGAACTGCAATTGTTAGCAATTGTTTGATTTGTATCAAGTAGAAATAACTAAAGACCAAAATGACTGTCCTTTAGTTGTAAGAGCTCTCAGATGGAAAACCAGCTTAAACCAGAGAAGCTGAAAAGAAGAAGAAATTTCTGACAACAGTAGATTACTTCCTACAGCATACCAGTATTAGCAACAATTCTGTTTTATTTTTATTTATACTCTAACATAGTTAGACAGTTCTAAAGCTGTTTGCACCGAAACAAAGGATTTCACAAGAGGTAATATGTAAACTGAAATAACAATGAAAATTAATTGTAATGTTCATTTTTAATGTGACCGATATGATGATATGCTGAAAATTTCCATAATTTGTAAAGCCCTATTGGATAATGACATAAATTCATCATTTCAGGCATTTTCAAATCTCATCCTGACCTGCAAAACTAAGACCTGATATGGGTTCCTTGTAATTTTATGAAGATAAGAAAAGTGTGTACACATTTGTCTAATTCTGAATAAGTAATGCAGTTGTGCCATGCTTATTCACTTACTTTCTGGATTTCATATAGTTTATGAAAGCTATATGAAATCTAGCTTGCATAAATGTTATGCATTCTCCCAAAGTGATCAGAAAGAACCAATAAACTAACTTTTCCTTCCTGCACTGCTTTCAGAAGTCAATCTGAGCTCCTGTAGATTCCAGGGTACATAAGGGACAATTTGGAAAAGTTGCAAAAATTACTGTTCAGTATTTAGCTGAACTTACCTGGGAAGTTAGCAGAATCCTGATTAAAAGGATGATTGAGAAAAAATTCAAAAATACAGTGTAGCTTTTTGATCTGCAAGGTAGGAAATACCCAGAGTTCAGATTGATTCTTCAGCAGATCACTGAATGGATACAAAAAAGAAATTTTAGTCCATGTGTATATAATAAAGTGAACTGGCTTGAATGGAATCCAGGATTAGTTATGAGGTACAAAAAGAACAGTTTGTTTGTTTAATTAATTAATTAAATGTATATGTTGCCTGATTCCCAGCTACACTGGACGATTAATACAATTAAAACATCCACAAGAATACAAGATATGTCGAGCTGAAAGCAGGATAAGATATGCATTGTCTTCTTCATTTTTCATGTATTTATGGATAAATGTATAAGAAATGGCTGTGGTTCTGTAAAAGGCATGATTGACAATGTGATTGTGGGTGTATTTTTATATGCAGACTGTGCCTCGCTATTGTCTGACAATAGCAATGATTTGCAGCAAGTAGATAAGATAGTGTTGCAATATTTTCAGGATCAGACTCAATAAAGATAATAGGAGTTAAAGCTTTAAATATATTTCTTTTTAATTATGATAGGCATTCTATATTCACTGAATATTCAAGGTAGAAGCAACGAGAATGGTGAGGGAGGCTCCTTATATATACAAGGGGTGGAGCTAGGAATGGGAGTGGTAAGTTATGAATACATTAAAGTCCAAAGAATAAGTTAACCTCTGATGTTCCATATATACATTATTTACACATTGGAGAATAAGGCATTTACATCTGACAAATCCCCCTCTAAATGCCGGTTCGTTACACAACACCAATTACATTCTGATTCAGGACAATATAATACATATAATTTAGAAGTTAAATATTTGTGTTGTTTAGAAGGTAAGGGTTTTGTTAATATGTCAGCTAATTGTTCAGAAGTATCGCAATGTATTGCTTTAATGAATCCGTCTAGAGACAGTTGTCTCACATGCTTAAACTTTATATCAATATGCCTGGACCTTTGTCCAATTGCATCGGATCTGGATATTTCAATGGCCGCTTTATTGTCTTCATGCATAATAAATGGTAAGGTGGGTTTCTTCCAAACATCAGTGATCAGATCATTGAACCATACAAGGTTATTTGCAGCTTTGGACAAACAAACATATTCCGCTTCTGTAGTAGAAGTGGCTACTAGTTCTTGTTTACCAGTATACCAGTAAACTGGACAATCATTCAATAGAAAAACATAACCAGAAGTACTCTTTCTGCATGATGTATCACCAGCCCAATCTGCATCAGCATAACAAGTAATTTTTGGTTCTCTGTCATTATTGGGTTCCAACATTAAACAAAAATCTAATGTACCCTTCAGATATCTTAGAATTCTTTTGACAGCTTCCCAATGATACAAGGTTGGTTTACTAACATATCTTGACAATAGATTGAGAGGTAATGCAATATCTGGCCTAGTCCAATTAGATATATAAAGGAGTGAACCTATAACTGATCTGTAAAATGTGTTGTCTTTAAACTCAGGGGAAGATTCATCAGTGTTTCTAAGAAAATCAGTTTGCATAGGGGTGTCACAGGTTTTAGCATTATTTAAGTTACATTTGTTTAGGAGTTCGATGATTTTATCTTTCTGTGTAAGTTTGAATCCCCTTTTAGTTTTGTTAATTTGCACACCAAGGTATTTATTCACTTTACCCAGAGATTTCAGTGAGAAGTGTTCATTTAACTTATTTACAAAGATTTCCCTGCTCTCTTTATGCTTTCCAATGTATAAAATATCGTCCACGTAAATTAATACAAATTCAATATGATCATTACTCTTTTTTACAAAGAAACAGTTATCAGCAGTGGTGGCGTTGAAATCCATGGTCTTAAGTACTTTTACCAAGCAGTCGTACCATCTTTTGCCGGATTGCTTTAATCCGTACAGACTCTTATTTAATAACCAAATTTCGTTCTTATTAGTGTATTGACTGTGTGGTGCTCTTACATATATTTCCTTATCTAATTTTGCATGTAAGTATGCGGTCTGTATGTCATATTGGAATACGTCCAGATTGAGTGCAGATGCTACTACAAGGGCTGTTTTGACACTCTCAGTTCTCACTGTGGGTGAATATGTATCAGTATAGTCTTCTGGGTATTTTTGTGCATAGCCTTGTGCAACTAGTCTAGCCTTGTATAAGGTATTGCCTCCTTCTAAGTTCTTAATTTTATAAATCCACCTGGTACCTATAATTGTTTTATCCTTAGGTGCGATCGCAGGTGTGAATACATTTAATCCTTGTAAACTTTCCATCTCTTTTTCCATAGCTAGTTCCCATTTTTCTCTTTCTTTATGTGGAAGTTTCAATACTTCTTCATATGTATTAGGTGTTATTTGTTCTCCATTCATATGCATTATGTAATCTTTGTATTTATTTGGTATTTGGTTTCTATTGTTTCTAATAGTTCTTTCAGGCTTGCTATGGTTATCATGCAAATATCTAGCTTCCTTTTTTGTTAATGTGTCTGTCTTTATTTTATGCTGACTATTAGTCCAAGTTTTGGTTTTGTTCTTACTTTTGTTAATATTTTGATTTTCTGTTGTTCCTTCCTCGCAAGATATCGTATCTTTACATTTATTAGGAAATATTTCATTAAGGTGCAATTTTGACCAATTGGCCTGTTCATGGAACACAGCTGTTCTGGATACTATAAATTTGTTATTACTATCAATAAATCTGTACCCTTTGGTTCCAGTTTCGTATCCCATGAATCTTAATCTCCTGGATACGTTTTCTCCCTTTCTCCTCAATTGTTTAGGTATGTGTACGTCTGCAGTGACTCCAAATATGTGCATGTGTGATAATTTGGGTTTTCTATTGTACATCACCTCATATGGTGTCTTATTCACAATACTGGACCAGGTTCTATTTTGAGTGTAATTCGAATAATGTAATGCCTCTGACCAAAATTGTTTGCCTAAACCAGCATCCTCTAATGTGCACCTAATCATGGTTTGTAGTGTGGAATTTTTCCTCTCTGCAACTCCATTTTGAAATGCAGAAAAAGGATTGGACGTGAAATGTAACATTCCTCTATCCTTTAACCATTGGGAGAATTCTTTAGACATGAACTCACATCCCCTATCTGTCATAATTTGCTTTATTCTGATATTATGTTGTGTTTCTATACGTTTGTAGAATTCCTTAAATTTCTGAAATGTTTCATCCTTGTGCTTTAATGTGTAAACAAAACCATATCGGCTGTAGTCATCCACTATTGTTAGGAAGTAACGTTTTCTATAGGTAATTGAGGGACTTAATGGACCAACTAAGTCCATATGTACCAAATCAAAAATATTGTTAGTTGATCTGTTAGATTTTTTTGGTCTGGGACTGGTTTTTAGTTTGGTGGACTTACATACTGAGCATTCCAAATAATTTTCACAATTTTTTATTTTGACACCTTCTGCGTGTTCAGTCATTTTTTGTACTACAGGAAAGCTTGCATGTCCTAATTTCCTGTGTAAGATGTGAGCACACTCATCATGAATTGGTTTACCTATTTTTGGTTTCTTTTCCTTGTATGTATTTTTGTGATCATGAGTTATTCTACACTCATCATTGTCACTGTTACTGACATTTTCATCATCTGCTTCAATACAATCTTCCATATTTGAATCAATGTTATGTAAACATCTTTCTTTAGTTATCAGATAGGGTAGACCTCCTTTTATCATTACAGTACCTACATTTGTTTTGTTCTTTTCTATAGTTGCTTTCCCCTTTGAGAAAACTATATTGATATCAGATTCCCTGCTTAATTTTATGGCACTTAGTATGTTGTGAGGTATTTCTGGGATTAATAATACCCCCTCTATTTTCCCTAGACCAGGCAAGGTCACATTTCCTTTGCCTAGTACTTGAACCTTATCTTGATTAGCTACCTTTATCACAAACTTATCTTCTATAAATGAAGATAATATACTTTTGTTGTTGGTGGTGTGATTTGTTGCACCAGAATCAATAAGCCAATTGTTATTCTCATCCTGCTGTGTTCTGGTGTTGTCTTGTTTATTTAGCCCATTCAGTGACCCAGATTTCCTCTCTTTTGAATTTTCTCTACCCCTTCTACCTTCTTTGTAATTTGGTGGGCTTCTATATTTGTGTCTATCTGTGGAAGATTGTCTGTAATTATATTTGCTCCTATATTCTGGTCTATGTCTCTCTCTTGAGACTTTGGGGCAGTCTCTTCTACTATGTTCCCTGGATCCACAATTGTAGCATCTAAAGGCCTCATTATGTTTATCTCGAAAGACTACTTTCCTAAAAGGTTTGTGGTCTGTTTGGTTACTGGATCGATTTTTTCTTGAATTGTCTTCTGCTATCAATTTGTTAGATAGACTTTCTATGGATAAATATCCCAAATTAATGGTATCTAAGTGTGACATAAAGCTATCCCATGATGGATCAAGTGAATTGATAATAACACTTTTCATTGTTTGATCTGAAATCACTTCCCCCCTCAATTGTAGCTCAGCTCTTATTTTGTTTAGATTTATCAAATGCTCACTTATAGAAACCCCTGGTTTTACTCTAGAGGAAAAGAAATCCTTAGACATTCTTGTGGTTGTAGCTACGCTATCGCTGTGAAATAGATTAAACATGCATTGAATTATTTCTGATACAGTTAGGTTCGGTTTGATGCTATGATACATTGCAGGAGACACGCTAGATATTATTATGAAAAATGCTCTATGATGTAAACAATCTATTTTTAAAGTCCAAGGTCTTCTTGGAGGGCTAGTTATAAAGAATAGTAAATTTTCTTTCATGAAAATAACCTGAAGCTGTTGATACCACTCTTGTAAATTAATGCCATCAATTCTAAGTTTTGGGAAGTCACTGGGTAAGTTACCTACATTATTCTGTCCATTACTTACAACCTGGGGCAGTCCGTGATCTCTCAAGTGCAGGAAATTACAGAACGGCATTGGGATGCTTGCAATGAGTCTGCGCGGTTCTCTGGCCAGTTCAAGTCCTTCTGGGTCGTCTACGTAGTTTCGCACATGCGCGTTGCTCATTTCTTCTTTGGTGGCGTCGTGGAAGGTTCTCTCCCTTTCAGCTCTCTCGATCCGCTCCTCCTCAGATGAGTCGGTCTCTGGCTCGGTTTTTGGGGTTCTGGTGGTGGTGACGGTTCTTTTCTTCTTTTTGTGTGCGTTGGTATTCGATTTTGTCTGTGGTGTAGGGCGAAATCGGCATGGCTCTCTGGGCTCGGGCGTCGTCGCTTTCGAAGTCAGGATGGGAGCGTGCAGGTCTTGAGTCGCCGGTTTGATTTCTTGCTTCTTCGTAGATGTCTTGGTAATTTTCAGTCTTGGCCCAAAAGCAGCAAAAAGCGTTTTCATTGCTGATTTTACTTGAGATTTTGTTAAATCGTCTTCACTTTCTGATTTTGGATCATCTGAAGAGTTTGAGACTTCATTCTCACTTTCTTCGTCTGATAGTGTTTTTCGCGCCAGAAATTTTGAACTGAGCGTTTTGATTGGCTCTGCTCCATTCTCTTTTGAAGTTCGTTGAAACCAAGATGGCTGCCATTCAAAATTTCGCGCGGGATCACATCTTTTCTTTTTAACAACTATTTTCTCAGTAGTCATCTCACTTACGATTTTTTGATCTTTGGGTTTTTCTTTAATGACGTTTTTCTCTCTCGCTGCTCCGCTGTTCTTCAGCATCTCCTGGAGGTCCGCGATGAGACTTTCATCATTCTTTTGGCTTTTTAATATCTTTAATATCTCTGACCTGAGTTCGTTATTTTCTATTTCGATTTCTTTCTGGTCATTATTTTCACTCATTAGTTCTTCTTCTTCAGTGGTGTATTCTTCGGATTCTCTCGAAATCGCATTGGTGGATTCGTTGATCATCTCTTGATCAGTTTCTATTTCTTTGCTGTAGGCCCTGGTGTTGGGCCTATCTTTCTTGGACATTTTTAATTACTTATTGAGTCAATTAACCATCCTCTGCTACCAGCTTGTTGCAATATTTTCAGGATCAGACTCAATAAAGATAATAGGAGTTAAAGCTTTAAATATATTTCTTTTTAATTATGATAGGCATTCTATATTCACTGAATATTCAAGGTAGAAGCAACGAGAATGGTGAGGGAGGCTCCTTATATATACAAGGGGTGGAGCTAGGAATGGGAGTGGTAAGTTATGAATACATTAAAGTCCAAAGAATAAGTTAACCTCTGATGTTCCATATATACATTATTTACACATTGGAGAATAAGGCATTTACATCTGACAGATAGATTGCATGATGCAATGGGAAATATATACTTGAAAATTAATGTATCAAAGAGCAAGGCAGTTGTGTTTGACAGGAAACACGAGTGAATGTTTGAAGCTATATATAAATGGCAAAAAAAAAACAAAAAAAAAAATTGGAGCAACTATATAAATTTGTGAACCTTAGTCAAATATTTTGTAAAGTTAGAAAAATGGATAGGGAAAAGTTAAGAGTGATAGAAAGGAAGTGGAAAGTATGTGGTCTGCAACAAGGAATGAATGTTTGTCAAAAGCAGTGCCAAGGGCTGGGAATAAGAATGTATTTCTGCTCACTTTGTTAAATCAAAGTGAGAATTGGATATGTCAAGGGGAAAAAAAATCCCAAAAGATAGCTTGAATGCAGCAGGAAAAGGAAACTTAAGAAATGTTTGTGGTAAAACAACAAAAAAAAGTGGGGGGTCAAAAATGAATGGGCTCTGAAGGAATGTAGATTGATTTCAAAAGTACCAGTTGAGGGGAAAATGTACATAGAAGTGGTTTGATTTTATAGAGATAGTGATGATTTAATCACAAAACAACTCTATGAAAGTAAAAGGGAAGGAATTGAAAGCCAAAAAAAAAAAAGTATTGGTAGGTGATGGGATCCTAAAGCTGTTGAGAGCTTTAAAGAAAAAGGCAATGTATAAAAACATGTATAGATATGATGGAAGCACAGATGGTTTGCAAGGAGAGAAAGCTAGGAAGAGGTGTACTCAGTGGTGGGATTCAAATAATTTAACAACCGGTTGTCTGCCCTAATGACCAGCTAGGTAGGCGTGGCTTGGTGGTCATGTGAGCATGTGGGCATGGCCAACTCAATGTCACTCATGTCGATGGGCGATTCGCCTTAGCTGTTACAATGTAATAAGGGTTAACCAGAGAGGCAGTTTCTGTAAGCAGGGCAATAAAGATTAGGCTAGAAACAACACCAGAATGTTTCCTTCCTGCCTTCCTTACAGGACTAGCCCTGTAAAGTGGAAAAAAACAAAATAAGATTTCTTCCAACAACCGGCTCTCCGAACTGCTTAGAAAGTTAACAACTGGTTTTCCCAAATAGGTTAGAAGTGGCTGAATCCCACCACTGGGTGTATTGCACAGTATAAATTGAATATATACATACAAACACACACATATATTACAATTACAACAAGTGCAAAAATTAAGAGACATAGCACTGAGAAAAATACCACAATCGTCCATTGTTAATAATGTACAACCAGGAGATGGGTCTCTTCACTCACTCAGGGCCACAGGCCCAAGTATTTATTACTTCTTCTTCTTCTTCTTCTTCTTCTTCTTCTTCTTCTTCTTCTTCTTCTTCTTCTTCTTCTTCTTCTTCTTCTTCTTCTTCTTCTTCTTCTTCTTCTTCTTCTTCTTCTTCTTCTTCTTCTTCTTCTTCTTCTTCTTCTCTCTACTGTATACTATTGCTTCCCCCAAAATGCAATATGATCAATGTGTATGTATAGAAGCAGTTCTCCAAAAGCAAAATATTTCGTATGTTCACTTCCCTTAACCAATCCAAATGAACTATTTTTGTTTCCACTTGTTCATATAACTGTTCTAGTAAAAAGCCAGTGATATCAATTATAAGGTCTTATATCTCAATAACTTTGGATAGCAGACATATTTCATTGTTTATTTTTATTTCATTGTATATTTCTTCTCTCCTTGTTTAAATAAGAAAATTTAATAACTCGATAGAAATAATTCAAATATATGGATTGGTACAATATCACCAGGGGACACGGTGGGTCAGTGGCTAAAATGCTGAGCTTGTCGATCAGAAGGTTGGCAGTTCAGCGGTTCGAATCCCTAGCGCCATGTAACAAGGTGAGTTCCCATTACTTGTCCCAGCTTTTGCCAACCTAGCAGTTTGAAAGCACGTAAAAAATGCATGTAGAAAAATAGGGACCACTTTGGTGGGAAGGTAACAACACTCCGTGCGGCTTCAGTGTTGAGTCATGCCGGCCACATGACTACGGAGTCGTCTTCAGAAAACGCTTGGTCTTCGGCTTAGAAACGGAGATGAGCATCGCACCTAGAGCTGGAAACGACTAGCACGCATGTGCGGGGTAACCTTTCCCTTTACCTTACAATATCATCAGGGAACAGTAAAATCCAAAATATTTGTGACATCATAGAGGGATTTGTTCCTGTATTTCCAACTTGGAAAAGTAGGATTAACTGTATATAACAATTACTTATTGTAATTACTAAACTAGGAATTCAGGCCTAAAGACTGTACTTCTATAGAAGGATAAGTCCAGTTTCCAAAGCTTACATTTTCTCATCTTCATCTCACAATCTGTGTAAAAGGGAGAATCAAAATATCTTTGTCTTGATTCTGTGAAGTATAAGTCCGAAGTCAAACTCTGGCAGGCTTTCAAGTTTCTATTATTGTACTCTACAATAATAGCATAAAGTTACAATAGATCTTGCAGTGTCAATGATTCCTCTTCTGGTCCATCTTGAAGGGCTGACATTTCCAAGGTTGAGATTCAAACAGACCAATCAGAACCTTGAATGACCTTATTAGGGTCTCCTTGGTGATTTCTACAATATCTGTTTAGCTTGAGGTGAGTCAGTAGGAAAATCAGCATGTAGATTTGGGTAGGTTTGGGTTTGGAACATGCCCTTTGTTTAGAGGAATGGTCCAGATGCAGCAGAGGAGAATCGATTGTCCTAAACTTATAATTCCCAAATCATCTCCTCTAAAAAATATCAGCATTTTCCTTGGGCTATTGGAAAGAGGAAAGGTCCATCACATCTAGGCTGCAAAAACCAATTTTCTGGGTCTTCTTGCTGCCATCTAGTAGCTGTCTGGATTTTGGCAGCTCAAATTTTGGAGTCCTAAAATAAGAAAGGACAGAACCATATTTAAGCAATCATAAGGGCTTCTTGGAAAAAATGATTGATAGGGAGCTATGAAGGTTCCTCTTTGATAAGTCTTCCTGACAAGTGATTCATTTTTTTGATAAAGAAGATCTCTCCAGGGAAGAGTTCCATCTATGACAACCATTTCATATAATCATAAGCGAACTTCAAATTTTGTGTGACAAGCATGACTACTGTCTGAACCATAAGAGAATCAGACAGTTTTCTCACATCATCTCTACCACTAGTTCCGGTTCCATGAAGCCAGAAATGTCATATCTGGAGAGATGGAATTTGAATGCTATAACAGAAAGTAGTTTTTACCATGGAAAATATATATTTGAGAAATAACTAGAACTATTATTCTTAGCCCTTGCATCAGAGGCAACTCCACAGAAATCTAAGCAGTATTTCACATGGTGGACAGTTGCTTGTAATGCACACGTATCTACATGTATGTTTATTTTATTCCAAACACTTACATTATTTAATTCTCATTCAGAACTCCATTCCATTTATGAAAGGCAATAATTAAAGCTTGTTACCATTGTCTAATTCTTCTTCTGAAGGAGGAAAAAAAATCAGAGTGAATAGTTCTGCTTTGAATTTATTTTTCTATAATTTCAGCGTTATCACGTCTTTCTCAAAAAGCTCAAAACCTTTTATGCAAAAATAATTTTTACAAGTATACTTATCAAATAGAAAAGTTGCATGTGGGAAAAACAACAATGCTATTGCTGATGTGGAACAATACTAAATTTCTTTGGACCCAGAAAATTGCAGTACTTAAGCGTTATTGATTTTAAAACTGCTGCGCTCATAAACAAGGTAATCATTTTGTCAAAATCATGCAATAACAAAAAAAAAAGTTTTAGCAAAGAGTGTTCAAGGTAATGACTTTGAGAACACATGTAGTTTATGCAAATTATATCTGCTTAATCTTACTGAATTTGGTTTAACTGAGTCCCCAGATTTTGTACTGTCAAACATAATTTTCAAAAGAAATGTTTACACATTCACTTTTATTTATTTTAGGTCTATTGGATCTATGATTTTCAAAAATCATAGTGACTATTAGATGGTAGCAAGATAGCAAGGAGAAATAGAAAACTGTAATTCTTTGCTGTCCTGTCTAGTGAACATCTAGAACTTTGAACCTTAGATTTGGCACCTCTCACCTCTCACTTCCTTATTTTGGGGTGGGTGGGTAGATCACTTAGACATAGTACATAAATCTCAAGTGTGCCAGTGCACAAAACAAGAATATAGCTATTGGAATATCCAGCTCTTTCTTATGTAAATCTTATGTATAACTTATCTCTATTCCCAATTTATTGAGAAAAGTGGCCTATTAGCTACAACTAACAAAGAGTACTAAGAAAGATTTAAGAAAGTTGGAAGTGCAGTGACTATAGCCTGTGCTTTATTTCATTTAAAGGCATTGATATAATATCCAGACAATTAGGTCTGTGAAGATTCTCAATCATCCAGATCATGATTGTCCCAAATCATGGGACAATCTTCAAAAGGCAATTGGACTTTCTTGTTTTCTTTTCACCCTTGAAATTGTTTCGCTTCTCGTCCAAGAAGCTTCTTAAATTCTCTTCTTCAGAACTGAAGAAGCTTCTTGGACGAGAAGCGAAACATTTTCAAGGAAAAAAAAAACAATCCAGGAAAGTCCAGTTGCCTTTTGAAAAACAACTTTAGGACATCTAGGTAATTATTTCCCATGTTTCAAAAATGGTCTTGAGGAAATAATTCAACAGTTGTTTGATAAAACACCAACTTAGCCCTGAAGCTCAAGATTATCCCACCTTGGTTCTCTGTCATGTAAAAGGGGGGAGAAAGACACCCTGACAAGAGTTTGAAGAATCTGTTATTATATCCCGATATAATAGAGTTCCAGTAGTCCTTGAGGTACTTATTTTCTCATGTGGCTTATCCTGAAGGGATGAGGCTTACTGTTGGCATCAGTTTTCACCTTCTCAGCTCCAGTCTTGACCTAATCAACACATGTAGATATCTCAAATGAGAATAACGGATCACAGGAAAGTTGTTTTGTGTATTAAAAATAGATAGGCAAGGTGCTGATGTCATCATGACCAAAGAAAGTTACCCATGTGATGGTCTTTTTAAACATTTGCAACTAGAACCTTTTTTTAGCACCATCTTATTACTCTATAAGGCAACCCAGGTAGGTGTTACAATGTAGGCAGGGGTGAAATCCAGCAGGTTCTGACAGATTCTGGAGAACTGATAATGGAAATTTTGAGTAGTTCGGAGAACCGGCAAATACCACCTCTAACTGGCCCCAGAGTGGGGTGGGAATGGAGATTTTACAGTATCCTTCCCCTGCCGCGCCCACCAAGCCACACCATGCCCACCAAGCCACGCCCACAGAACTGGTAGTAAAAAAATTTGGATTTCACCACTGCACTCAGGTACTCATTTTGTTATTCTATGTGAATATTCTTCAGATGCCATGAAATGTTACTTTTCTTTATTGTAAAATACAATCTTACATCGCTTCTTAAACATATTACACAAGAGTTACCTTAACTGAAGCATCGTCTTAGCCTCAGGGTGTGACTTATTTCGTTTTCCTCAAATGTTTTCAAACTGGTGACTAAACTATGACACTTTCTTTGGCTGATTATTCCTCTGTTGAACATCCGTAACCCAGAAATATTACTGAAGTATATATACCTTTGACAGCAAACAGAGGAAGATTATGACAGTGATGACGGGGAATTGTTATTATAATTATTAATGCTATCAATTTATAAAGCACATAGACTCTGTGCTCAACATTTTTGTTTAACCAATCAAAAGCAGCAAGCAGTCAAAGCAATTGTGCAGCACTGTTATTTACCCAGAATTATGTATTACACTGCCTCAGGAAACATTTCATAATCTTATCGTACAAAAGCACCAGCCTCTCTATTTCTTCTTTGAATTAAATGGAGAAACACTAGGTATCTCCCTATTCTGCCAAAGGTGCCTTGTAATGGTTGGCATCCAGAGTTTTTAAAAAAGCCAACTTTGAGATGCTATTTTACAATTGTTACCAAAAAAAAAACAACCCCTAAGCATGGGTAGTCCTCATCTTATGACCACAATTGAGTCCAGAATTTATGTTGTTAAGTAAACATTTGTTAGGAACCATGGTGGCGCAATGGTTAGAATGCAGAACTGCAGGCTACTTCTATTGACTGCCGGCTGCCTTCAGTCTGGCAGTTCGAGTCTCACTGGTCAAGGTTGACTCAGCTTTCCATCCTTCCAAGGTCGATAAAATGAGGACCCATATTGTTGTGGGCAATAGGCTGACTCTCTAAAACCACTTAGAGGAGGCTGTAAAGCACTGCGAAGCGGTATGTAAGTCTAAGTGCTATTGCTATTGCTATTTTGCCCCAATTTATGACCTTTCTTGCCACACATGTCAAGTGAATCACTGGAGTTATTAAGTTAGTAATACAATTGCTAAATGAATCTGGCTTCCTCATTGACTTTGCTTATCAGAAGGTTGCAAAAGGTGATCATATGTCCCCGGGATACTGCAACCATCATGAATGTGAATCACTTGCCAAGCATCTGAATTTTGATCACGTGACCATGGGGATGCCGTAACGGTCATAAGTGTGAAAAATGGTCGTCGGTCACTTTTTTCAGTGCCCTTGCAACTTTGAACAGTCACTAAATGAACTCTTGTTAAGTCGAGGACTACCTGCATTATAATTCCGCCTTCCTGAATACCAACAACCTTGGCTTCCTCTAGGAGGAAGAGAGAGGAGATGTTGTGACCCATCAGCAGCCTGTGCAGCTAGTAGCTGATTCCAACAGCGAGGAGGCTGGTGTGGTGCTGCGCCAGCAGCATGCGCAGCTGGTACTCGAGTCAGACAATGAGGAGTCTGGAGAAGATGTGGTGCCAGAGGCGGGGATTCAGCCAGGGCCTTCAGAACCTCCAGAAGCTCCCATAAGTGAAGAGGAAGAAGAGGAGAAGCCTCTTCTCAATGCAGAGCTTCTTCTTTTGGCAGAGCTGCCAAAAGGCAGGAGTGGCTCCTCAGGAGGAGGTCTCCTTGAGAGTAACGCTTGGGGCTAATTGGCCACTCCCTTAGTCTATTTAAGGAGGAACGCCGACTGAGGCAATTTGCAGGGAACAATTTAGTTCATTCTCCTTTGCACCTTGATCTTAGTTCTCTGCAAATTGCTTCTGGGCTTTCTGCCAACCATAGTAAGATTACAATTATTTATTCTTTGGATTCTTGTAGGCTGTTAAGAAAGTTAATTAACAGCCTTTGTTTGAAAAAAAAACTGATTTAATTTAGTAAACTAAGGTTTGTACAGACTTTGTGTGTGCTGCATTCTTTGGGGTCCATAGCTGGGGCAGAACAAGAGAAGGAGAAGGAAGCCCTCATTGAAAAGTCTCCAGTTTCTGCTAATAACTGGACAACCGATGACCTGTTGGGACATCCTTGCAGAGATATTTCTTTACTTAAACAGAGAAACAGAATGACCACAGGTGGGCAAAAAAAGCAGCACGAGTTGGAGCGACTTCCAACTGACTGCCAGCTTCTGCATTAACTTTGCCTGTGGGAAGCTGGCAGGGAGCACTGGCAATCACAATCATGTGACTGTGGGGATGCTGCAACAACTACAACTTTGCAAATAAAACTGACCTGAACACTGGAAAGTTCAGTTCCAGAGGTTCAATGGGTCCCAGGTTTTGTTTTGTTGTGCTTTTTTGTCTTTTCTTTTTTGAATTCTTTAAGTTAGTGGATTTTAGGTACTTTGATTCAAAAAACTGTTGCACTTTAAGGCACTGTTTGGCCTACTTGAAGGTTACAAACAGAGAAGCAGACAGAAGACTGGTAATATTTTAGTAGTATACTGTATAGCTAGGTAAGTCCCATAAGAAGCACTCCTGAATTGTTCCTCCTTTTCCTTTCATCTGTGCATTGTTGTTGTCTTGCTGTGTGAGAACAAGGAAGAAGAGTGACTCTGGATGAAGCCCAACCAAGAGAGCGCTTTATTCTGACGTGGTCGGTGATTAGTAAGGTTCAGCAAACTATAATTTGTTATAAAAAAGCACTAGCCAATTACATACTGCAATCTGGGGCCGATCAAATGCAATAAAGCCATCAAAAATGCAGTTAAATGTTGGCACTGAGACAAGGATAAAACTCTAGGATATGTCTGTTTTCAGAGACTTGTTTACAAGAGACATTGTTTAAATCAACTGACCGTTTGCAGGAAGGACTTTATATTTTTAGGCAAAACTCTCAAAAGGAATGTTAAAATTTCTTGATGTACAGGAACGACAGAGAGTGAAGCAATTATTAGAGGTATGTTATTCTGATGCCTCATAAAGTTCAAATTCAGTTAGTGGAAATGTAGTTCCATAGACAACATAATACTAAACAAGCTGGGAACAGTGAACACTGGAGAAGATGTATTTTTTACATCAGTGCTCCTTCCTTTCCCCCTTAATTGGCAAGAAAGATTCTCAACCTGAGTTATTTCCTATTTCGTCTCTACACTGCTCTTTCTCCCCACACTTCTGTTCTTTTATTTTGTGTCAACATCATTCCTTAAAATGGCTATGCTTGTTCTGGATGGGGATTGAAGAGTTTGTGAGTGACAGCTGGAATCTAACCTGAGCAAGGATTTTGGGAAGCTTGGGTATATAACCAAGAGAAAGGAGACTTATTTATAGAAAATAGATGATAGTTAGCAGTTAGTTAGCTAGCTACATCCAACCAGAAGGAGCGCCCAGGATCTGTGTCTATGAATCTGAGAAAGACCGAGAGAAGTGACTTCAAATTAGGAATCATCCAAACAAAAACGTTGCAGATGGACAGATCAAGAGGAGAACACAAAATAACTTTCTATAAACAACAGGCTCCCCCTTTGTGGTCAGTAGCTCACCAAGTGCTGAAGAGTCAGTTGAATTTGGACCTTCATCAATTCCCAGAAGTTTTCTTTTGCAACAAATATAGAAATATGCAGTCATGGAAATATCTGTTACATGTTATTTAGGGCACTTCTGCATATCTACCAATTACATCCAAGACCAATTACCATTAGAAGCTTTTTCTGTACTATCCTGGGACTTTCTTGTTGACCTTGTGTTGTTCAATAATTCCCATGACCAAAGCATTCTCCAGCAAAATGGGAGAAGGAGCATAAAACAGCTGGTCTCTTTCCCGCATTCTTCTTCTATCCTCAACCTGGACCCATGTTTGTGTTCTTGGCAAGAAAAGATAAGTTCCTCCTCCTTCTGTTCCTTGAGGAAACAGCAGTTGGACCACAGAATTAGGAGGCAGGAGACAAACCAAGGCAAACCTGCCCCACAGCTTCAAAATTCATGCCTCAAAATTGGGATACACAATATTAATGCTGGAGGTTGAGCTGAGCTGAAGCTAATCAGCCGAGCTGCAGACAAGCTTCTGGAAATTAGCATCATGAGAAGACAGGTCTGGCACCAACCCCACATCAATGCCAGTGCTGTATATGAAGGGGCCCTAAGTCGAGCTTTTGGTGAACTAGGTAGGTGTCCTGATTTCCCTTCCCTCTTCTTGTCCTTTCTTCTCATTCCTGAGTAATGAAGCCTATTATAACAGCAGCAAGGCTGGCAAATCCTAATTAGAAGCATGATAGGCAAATACCGCACACACTTTGCGAGGCTACCTTTGAAAAACAGAGGGTGACTTCTTCCAGCTGCCAGCAGATTGGGGCTGTGAAATTCTAATAGGTAGCTGTTCCTTTGTCACTCGCAGGATGGGAGACTGGCTGGCACGGAAAGCGAACGATATGCAGCTTCTGCCAAGATACTTGGCTCGTCTCCTACAGTCCTTGCACTTATCTAGCAAAAATGAAGTAACGATTCAACTCTGATGGTATGGGGTAGAGAGGGGGGAGCCCTCCAATACTATGTTTTCAATTGAAGAAATTCACATACTGCCCTTCCAAGCCATTTTTAGCAGGCTTTAAAACCTTTTACTGTTTAACATGGATTTTACCTTTATGCAGGCAGTCCAGTGGTGAAATGTAAAATTTGTTACTATCGGTTCTGTGGGCGTGGCTTGGTGGTGGTGGTGGGGGCAATGTGACTGGGTAGGCATGGCCAACTTTTTTTTTTTTTTTACTTTTAAAAGCATTTTTCTACAACTTCTTCGGCCAAAGAGGTTGTTTAAAAAATGCTTTTAAAAGCCTCTGACGATCCCAGTTGAGTCGCGCGATCATCGGAGGCTTTTTTTTACGTTTAAAAGCATTTTTTCAGCCGAAGAGGTTGTAGAAAAAATGCTTTTAAAAATTAAAAAAAAGCCTCTGATGATTGCGCGGCTCAGCTGGGAATGGGGGGAGGGGGCAGGGATGTTTGCCACCAGTTCTCTGAACCACCCGCCGCCCTCGCTACCGGATCGAGCGATCCGGCCTAAACCGGGAGCATTTCACCCCTGAGGCAGTCCTTGATTTACAACTGCTCATTTAGTGACTGCTCAAAATGACATCGGTGCTGAAAAAAGTGGACACCTGATCAACATTCAAAGGACTTCAGTGTTCCAGGGTCACATGATCCCCTTTTACAGCTTTCTGACCAGCAAAGCCAATTGAATAGCCAGTTTGCTGGTCAGAAAGTCACTAAAGGGGATCACATGATCCTGGGACACTGCAACCATCATAAATATGAGCCAGTTGCCAAGTGTCTGAATTTTGATCATGTGACCATGGGGATGCGGCAACATCAGGTGAAAAAATGGTCAAAAGTTTCTCTTTTTTTTCAGTTCCGTTGTAATTTCGAACTGTCACTTTTTGGGCTAAGGATAACGTAAGGATAATATCATAAGAGGATGGGACTAAAATGCTTATTGATGGATATTAGTGCCATGATTAGAAGAAGAAAGAAGAAAACCATCTACAGTCTATTCTCAACTATGCAGCCTGGAGTTGGCGAGTTGGCGAGAACTCACTGGTGTGTTAGGTGACAGACGAAGGCCAACCTGTCTTAAATCTAAGATTTACAAGACAACCATCCAAGCTGTTAACTGTACGGCACTGAATGCTGGGCAGCAACAACAGGGACCAAAAGGTATCTCCATGCCATGGAAATGTGAATACTCCGTTGGATATCAGGCATCTCCCTTCTTGACTACATCACAAATGACACCATTCGACAACATTTTGATGTGGCACCAATTGTAGAGAAGATGAGAGAAGGCCAGCTCCGCTGGTATGGGCATGTCCTGAGAGCAGCACCTTCCACTGTTGTCAAGACTGCCTACCAACTAGAAGTCAATGGCTGGTGATCTCGCGGACACTCAAAACAGAGTTGGCAGGACACCATCAACAAAGACATGCAAGCTGCGGGCCTACGCCCTGGAAACACAGCTAACTGTGCAAAGTGGCGTTCAATGATCTGAAAAGTGGACCCTGCACTTGTGGGGACATGCTAGGAAGGAGGAGGAGGAGATGGAGGAGGAGGAGGAAGAGGAGGAGGAGGAGGAGGAGGAGGAGGAGGAGGAGGAGGAGGAGGAGGAGGAGGAGGAGGAGGAGGAGGAGAGGAAGAAGAAGAAGAAAAAGAAGAAGAAGAAGAAGAAGAAGAAGAAGAAGAAGAAGAAGAAGAAGAAGAAGAAGAAGAAGAAGAAGAGGAAGAGGAGGAGGAGGAGGAGGAGGAGGAGGAGGAGGAAGAAGAAGAAGAAGAAGAAGAAGAAGAAGAAGAAGAAGAAGAAGAAGAAGAAGAAGAAGAAGAAGAAGAAGAAGAAGAAGAAGAAGAAGGTCTATTCTCAACTATATGTGCCCTAATAACATCTGTTAGATTACAGATAACCCTTGACTTGCAACCATTCATTTAACGACCGTTCAAAGTTACAATAGCACTGAAAAAAAGTGATTTGGGACCAGTTCTCACACTTATGACCTTTGCAAGATCCCCACAGTCACATGATCAAATTTTGGGTACTTAGCAACCGGCATTTATTTATGATAGTTGGAGTGTTCGAAGGTCCTGGGACTCTCATTTGCAACCCACCCAGGGAACAACTGATGAGCAAAGTCAATGGGGGGGAGCCAGATTTGCTTAATGACCACCTGATTCACTTAACAACTGTAGTGATTTACTTAACAACCATGGCAAAACAGGTGTAAAATAGTGCATGACTCACTTCACAACTTCATTGCTTAGCAACAAAAAATTGGGGCTCAACTTATGGTCCTTAGTTGAGGGTTACCTGTGCTGCAATAAACTCAGCATAGAGCTATCCATGAAAATAGCTTGGAAGTTGTAGCTACCTGATGGTTAATGGGGAAGCTAAATAGAGCACATTGGAGAATGCTGTGGGCTGCCGGGACCAATTTAAAGTGTTGACATTAACCCATCAAGACCTTAATGGCTTATGTTTTTTAGCTCGTCCTCTGCCGTCCAATAACACAGTAAGATTACCAGGGGAAAACCAACAGTGGATTCTTATGGTAACTAGGAATGGATTAACTCCTCATTAACAAGATCCTCATTACAGAAGTCTCTCCCTGGAAAGGTCTCACGGGTTTTCTTTTAGAAAATGTTTCAAGACATGACGATTCCCCCCAGTTATTTACGAGACAGCTACTACTCTTGGAAAGGTTTGCTTTAAATTTTACCTATTATTTTACTTTTTACAGCAATGCTTAAAATGATAGATTTAAACAAAGTTCTTTTTTTAAAAGAACTTTGTTTATATCTATTGTTTTAAGCATTGATGGTTTATTCTGACGGTGAGGAGGAGGAAGAGGAGTCTGCAAAAGAGTCATCATGATCACAATCTTGATAATTCTTTTGCAAAACTATTTTGAGATTCTGTGGGGAGAAGAACATAGGAATATTTATTATTCTAAATAGAATTATATGCCTGAGCTGAAAGCAATTCCCTTTTCTGCAGTAAACCAGTGCTGTATACAAAAAGATACACCAGTTTTCAGGGGCAGAAGATATACACTATTATTGTTTAATCTGCATTATTCACTGAGCTTTTCTCTAGGCTGTTCTACTCCAGTTACCCTGCCACCATAATCAATAAGGTTTATTTATTTTTTAATTTTTCAGTTATCTATTTATATTTTTATGTATGCATGAATTTGGCTTCGAGTTAGAATTCTGAGAGGAGGAAAAAATATGTACTGCATCCGATGGTTAATCCAATCTGTTCAGTTTTTAAAAACCTCTCAAGCAGGCCTCAGCCTCACAATCAATCATCAAATTGTAGCCTTGACTTTAAGAAAATATTGGAAGAAACGTCAATCTGGGTTCAGTTCCAAGTGGGGAGAAAGACACTGGAAACTTGGCGGCTGATTGGAAAGATAGTTTTTAATGATGGACAGGACCACATGGTTTGAGGTCCTGGGCAAAAAGGCACATGGGGTGGGGTGGGGGGAGAGATAGGTTTATACCCTCTGTTGGGCTTTGAATTTGAGCTTGTATTCTGATTGGTTGTCAGACTCCCATGGGGCCATGCAGGGATAACTTTGCAGGTTGTCTGTGTCCCAGGCTTGGTTGAGCCCTGCTGGGTGATGATGTAATAAAAGGGCTTTGGGCAATTCCTATTATGGCTCTGCCTGAAGGAGGTAGATCTTTGTTATGTAGAATAGACTGGCCCAGGCCTTAATGGCCCATTGACAAAGGTGGGGGGCTGAGTTTCTGCCTCCCTTTTAGGGGAAATATTCTGCCCTTTTAATATTTCCTAAAATATCTCATTTTTCCTAGGAGAGGGGAGGTTGCTAACTTCCTACAATCACATGCTGCCGATCCAATATGATATACCTTGAAATAATTAGAAAATAAATATAAATAGATGCTTACAGTTTTTATATTCTGCTTTCTAAGGATTATCTAATTTATGATGTGCTGTAATGTTCATTTCCAGTCAGTTCCCACCATCCTACCCTGCTGCTCCATATTGACCTCTGTACCCTTGGGTTAATTGCTTGGATTAACTACAGGACAGGTTCATTAAGTTTACTGATGACGCTGTTTATGAAACTAAATACACGGCGATTCCTTCTGTACCAATAATGGACAGGAGTATAGCAGTGATAAACTTTCTCGTGCAATTATGTTTCCTTTTTGTAACTCAGAAAGGTGCATTTTCAACCAAAGGACACTCAGTGTGCACTTGAGTCCCATTTGCTAACCAACCTGCCTTCCATTGAGGACCTGTATACTGCACGAGTCAAAAAGAGGGCTGTGAAAATATTTATAGACCCCTCGCATCCTGGACATAAACTATTTCAACTCCTCCCCTCAAAACGACGCTATAGAGCACTGCACACCAGAACAACTAGACGCAAGAACAGTTTTTTCCCGAACGCCATCACTCTGCTAAACAAATAATTCCTTCAACACTGTCAAATTAGTTATTAAGTCTGCATTACTATTAATCTTCTCATTGTTCCCATCACCCATCTCCTTCCACTTATGACTGTATGATTGTAATTTTGATGCCTGTATCCTTACAATTTATATTTATATTGTTTCCTGATTGCTTATCTGCACCCTATGACTATCATTAAGTGTTGTACCTTAGGATTCTTGATGAATGTATCTTTTCTTTTATGTACACTGAGAGCATATGCACCAAAACAAATTCCTTGTGTGTCCAATCACACTTGGCCAATAATAAATAAATAAATAAATAAATAAATAAATAAATAAATAAATAAATAAATAAATAAATATATATATATATATATATATATATATATATATATATATATATATATATATATATATATATATATATATTCTATTTGAAGGAAGAAAGCAAAAGAGATGATCATCACCCTCTCGAGTCAGACACAGCTAGACAGGGAAAAATCTTTACCTTCTTTCTTTTATCTATAGTTATTCAGCCTTGAACTATGAAGGGTTTTAAAGTTGACAGCCAGCGCTTTGAATTGCATCTGGAAGCTTGCTAGCAACCACTGCAGCTCTTGAAATTGAGGTGTTACATGGGTGTACCCATCACTATTTGAGCCACTGGACCAGCTGCATCTGCCTTTTGTATTAAGGTTCATATGGATTAGTAATGGACAAACTCTCCTTGAGATCATCTTTTTCTGATGATTAGCCTAATCACTAAAAAAAAAAAAAAACCAATACCTTTCCATTGAAGTATTAAAACCACCACTTTGGGCTGGGGGTACAAGAGAACATTTCAAATTCTACACGAAATGGAAGCCATTTCAAACCTACATACCAGTGGTGGGTTGCTCCCGGTTCGGTCCGGTTCTTGCGAACCGGTAGTAAAAGTGGCAGGAGGCTCCGCCCACCCACCCGGACATCATCATGGATGATCTGTGCATGCGGAGAAGTGTGTGCGCACACGCGCTCCCGTTGCAAACCAGTAGTAAAGGTAAGTAGAACCCACCCCTGCTACATACACATTTATGCATTTTAATGGGAAATGGTGTATAGATGAAAGGCTGAGATTTAATAGCCAATTCAATAATTCAAAATATCTAGAGGCATTTTATAGTTGCCTCCACAGCTTTTCTAATGCATTAAAGAAACATCTCTAGCTGAGACACCCATGGAAAAGATTAGCCATAACCCATCAGCATTCTTAATCTTTATGTCTTATTTATTTGGGTTTTCTATTCCTTCAGGGAACACAGTTTATTTATTCATTTTTATTTATTTATATCCCCCCTTTATTATCTTTATAAACAACTCAAGTCTATGAACAAACCTAGTATTTCTTCCTCCTCCTATTTTCTCCACTACAACCTTGTGAGGTAGATTGGGCTGAGAGACTGGCCCAAAGTCTCCCACCCGGCTTTCATGCCTAAAGTGGGACTAGAACTCAATGTCTCCTAGTTTCTAGTCCAATGCCTTAACCACTAGACCAAACTGGCTGAATTGGCATGGCACTACAGTCCTCTTGGGCTTTGTGTCAGGCTAATGATTTTCCCCTCCATTGAAAGTAAAGATGGACTTCCCAATAACCAGTAAAATAATGGAGACTTGTTTTGGAACAAAATATAGAGCTATTTTCTCACCTACCCATTCTCTCATGTTGATATTCAGAGAACGTCAATACAACTGAAACATCAACAAATGAATTGTGAAAATTTATATGCATCCATTTGCATATACAACATTTTAGAAACAGGAGAACAAAATATCTAGTCTTCAAAAAAAGGGGGGGTGTAATTCAGATGTTAACCTTTTTTTAAAAAAAGAAAGAAAACTAAAATGAAAGTGTCATTGAAACAAAGGTAGTAAGGCCAGGGACAAGTTTCAAATGTTAATGATAATAGAAAAGGTGAAGCACATACCTTCTCCAGTGCCAAACATTTAATGAGGATAAAACAAATTTAAGATTGTAATCTCAAACTGCTTATTGGATGCCAGAGGTAATCCTACCACAGTGTGGTACTCTGGCATTTTATATTAGGAACAATAGTGTAGAAAATTGTTCATTTTGAAGCATATTATCTATCTCCTGAGTCCCCCAATCCAAATATCTCTAGGATGTGTATCTCCTCTTTCCTAGATAATTGATTCTGATTTTGCATTACTGCTTCCTCTGCTATGAAACTAATGGTTTATCAGCCTGTGACCAACTCTAGCATTGTGAGACCCAAGCTAGTATAGGAAACAACCAACGGAACGGGTTTCATACAATGCCATACTGTACAACAAATTTTCAACTGGAGATTTTTGTTCCAGCATCAATGTTTGGGAATTCTAGTCTGGAAGACAGTCAAATCCAAAACAGAAATCTCATTTGATTGCCTGAATATATCTCCTGGTGAACTCCCTTCAGCTACAAAATCAGAAAGAATAATTTCTTCAAAGGCACATCTAATATTCTTAAAACTGTTTGGTTAACATACCAGGCTGATGGTGTAGTTCTAGTCCTGCCTTAGGCATGAAAACCAACTGTGTGACATTGGGCGACTCTCTCTCAGCCCAACTCACCAGGGATGAAATCCAGCAGGTTCTGACAAGTTCTGGAGAACCGGTAGTGGAAATTTTGAGCAGTTCGGAGAACCAGTAGCGGAAATTTTGAGTAGTTCAGAGAACTGGCAAAAAGCACCTCTGGCTGGCCACAGAATGGGTGGGAATGAAGATTTTGCAATATCCTTCCCCCAGGAGTGGGGAGGGAATGGGGATTTTGCAGTATACAGAGAGAGAGAGAGAGGGAGGGAGGGAGGGAGGGGGAGAGAGGGAGAGGGAGGGAGAGACCAGAGGTGGTATTCAGCAGGTTCTGACCAGTTCTGGAGAACTGGTAAATACCATCTCTGACTGGCCCCGCCCCCATCTATTCTTTGCCTCCCGAGTCCCAGCTGATTGAGAAGAAATGAAGATTTTGCAATTACCTTCCCCTGGAGTGGGGAGGGAATGGAGATTTTACAGTATCCTTCCCCTGCCACACCCACCAAGCCACACCACACCACGCCCACCAAACCACACCCACAGAACCGGTAGTAAAAAAAAATTGGATTTCACCACTGCAACACCTCAGAGGGTTGCTTCTGTGAGAAAGTAGCAGAAGAGAGTATTAGCATATTTGACACTTTGAGTTATTTATAAAAATAATAAAGGCAGGAATATAATAAATAAGTAAATAAATTCGAACATTTCTGCCTCTGGTTTTTCAGATCACACTGATATCTTGGCTTAAAAGTCAGTAGCAGAACTGAAGGCTGAAAGGTTGTGCTTGCTCTACGTAGGGGGATGGTCTCTGTATTGATCACTGGAGCTTTATAGCATTTTTTTAAAAAGTTTTCTTTTTAAAAATAGCAGAAGTGTATTTTTTAAATACACTTCTGTATGTGTGAAGGCTATACAGAGGTTCAGGTTATTTGGCACCCTTATGAGAGGAATGGTTATGCCGTAAATTTGGTAGAAGGTTTGGGGCAGAGAAAATAGACGTTACCAACCATTAAAGCTATAGAAAATGTTGTGGATAGGAGACCATAAAAGAAAGGAAGGAGTCCATTTCAGGATGATGATCACTTTTTCTATGTCCTGCAACTCAGGATTTTTTTTTAAAAAAAAAATCAGGGCAGTGGTGAAATCCAAGTTTTTTTACTACCGGTTCTGTGGGCATGGCTTGGTGGGCGTGACTTAGTGGGTGTGGCAGGAAAAGGATACTGCAAAATCCCCATTCTCTCCCCACTCCTGGGGGAAGGAAATTGCAAAATCTCCATTCCCACCCCACTCTGGGGCCAGCCAGAGGTGGTATTTGCCGGTTCTCCGAACTACTCAAAATTTCTGCTACCGGTTCTCTAGAACCTGTCAGAACCCGCTGGATTTCACCCCTTAGTTAGGGCAAGCCTGCTTTCACCCATTTCCGCTTCTCCCTATAAAAATCCATAGGCATGTTCACATGCATTTCTCCTGGATATAAACTTTCATGCACTATTCCAAGCAAATTTTCTTTATTACCATATGCTCCCCCAGCCCCCCCACTTCACTTAATGTTTATATTCACTGCTTTTTTTTTTCTTTTTTTGCAACACGCTGAAACATCCATTTTGACTTGCAATTGTCCTCATGTACACAGGTCTTAATCGGCTAGATCTCTAGAAAACTGCAAACCAACACATGTCCGCATACTTCATCACTATAAATGTATTCTCTGTTCCCCACCAATATTGAATTTACAGTTTTCTAATTCCTTGTATGAGCAGAGGAAGTGCTATATCCCTGAGGGACCTAAACGTTTCCTATTCCATGGCTCCGTCTGTCCGTTATTACTGGATAGTAAAAGGTATTTTATACAAACTAAGAAGCACTCTGTTCTTTATTAGTACTTCACATTTCCAAAGGCTAAGCTTTGACATTTACTTTGAACTAATCTTACTGAATTTCACAGAAGCAATATTGATTAGCTTATCGGAGGGCTTAGGGCACCAACCACAGATGATGGTTCACAAGAAGCATGATATATTATAATTTTTATACATTAAGGACGACTATCCTTTGCTTCTGCCCTATAAAACATGCATTTGCTTGGATCTCGCTCTCTACACACTACAAACTCTTGTCCTTTCTCAGTGGCTTTGTCATATACATGTATATTAACCTTTGCTTCTAATGAAAGAAAAAGGACAAGGGAGGGTAACTTGTGACCAGACTCCACATTTTCATTTTTAATTATTATTTTTTTCAGCCTCCAACAGTCATGGAAAAGAGACCCAGAGACCTGATGGCATGAGCAAAATATTTCAGCTTTTTTGTGTGAGAGAGAGAGAGAGAAAGGAGAGGACACATGGGAAATGTTGATGGCTGGATTTAGCCTTGCACGCTGTTTGTGGTTCTATTTTGTTCCTTTTAAAAAAACAAAACAAGTGGACATTTGTCAAAAATCTGGGGTTTTCCTGGCAAATACCAATTTTATAATCTAGCTGTGTTCTGGAGACTGCAGAACAGATGTTGGGACTACTGTGTTTCCCTGAAAATAAGACCCTGTCTTACATTTTCTGAAGCCCAAAATAAGCACTTAGCCTTATTTTCAGGGAAATCTTATTAATTTGGGGCGCGTGGAGCAAGATGGGGCTCCTCTTGCCATCTTACCTGATTTTCAGCTCTGTGTTTAAATATTTTCAGGGAGGGCTTATTTTCGGGGGGAGGCTTATTTTAGTGCATGCGCTCAAAAGCCTGATTGGGCTTATTATCAGGGGATGTCTTATTTTCAGGAAAACAGGGTACATATTGCTTACCTTTGAGTTTGATCAATATATTCCATGTACCTTTTAGCTGGCCCAGCTAAAATCAAATCCTTACCAATAAGAGAGGCAACTCTGTCTGAATCAGAGTACAATTCTCTGCCATGCCTTTCCTTCCCACATGTCACCATTTGCTCTAATCAGTGTGACCAGGAACCATACATTGTGCAAAGGCAATAGAAATGTAGGAGAGTGGAAAATATCAATCCCTAAAACTGGAAAAAAACCCACAACATTTCCTTGATTTCCTGGGTAAATCAGTGAAAATGAAAATCCCAAAAATATTAACAGTGCTAAAGTTATCCTGATTCATGTAGTAAAGCATAGTTCCAAATTCCAGCAACAAACTAAGTTGCAATATTTATCAGTGACATGGATTCACTTGGTTCCTTTCTTTTGATTTAGAAAGAGACTTAAATTTAGAGCAGATATGTATAGTTCATGGCCCATGGGCCACCTGTGGCCCTTTACAGCTAGCTTTAACTTTTAATTTTATCTGTATTATAGTTTACATGGAGCCCAAGATAGCTGCTCTTTACTCAATGTGGCCCAGGCAAGCCAAAGGGTTGTACAACCATGATTTAGAGAGACATATCTACATTTTGATAAAAATGTATATTTAGATACAAATGCTGAGCAAGCACACTATGTTGATTCTAGTTAGTGGAATGCAGGAAGCAGCATGTTGGGTTGCAAGGCAGTGAGTAAATTAAGGATCATGGCTTGCATGGGATGTTTGGAATAAAAGAGGGCTTTGGTTACCTACTTGAGCCAAAATGTTCCTGACTGGTTGGGACTGTCTTCATGATTGGTGACATCATAGCAGTGTTCCAATATCTCAGGGGATGCCACAAAGAAGAGGATAGAAGAGGAGTCAAGCTACTGTATTCGCCAAAGCACCTGAAGGCAGGACAAGAAGCAATGGATGGAAACTAATCAGGGAGAGAAGCCAACTTAGAACTAAGGAGAAATTTCCTAGTTAGAACTATTAATCAATGGAACAACTTGCCTCCAGAAATTATGACTGCTCCAACACTGGAAGTTTGGACTGGAAGAGATTGGACAACCATTTGTCTGGAATAGTATAAGGTCTGGAATGGTATAGTGTTTCCTGCCATAGAAGACCTCCAAGGTCCTTTCCAACTATTCTATTCTATTCTATTCTATTCTATTCTATTCTATTCTATTCTATTCTATTCTATTCTATTCTATTCTATTCTATTCTATTCTATTCCATTATCATTACTGCAAATGGCATGTTTTCCCCCAATGATTTACTTCTGGGTAAAACAAATATGCTATATCCATAAATGATTCCCCCAAAGAAGAGCTGATCAGCACAAGTTTTATTAAAGGTAAATCCATTCAGGTGTAAATACCTGCTGGACCACAGATCCATCAGACTACAGAAATGTATGCTGTGTTCTGTCATGGCATATCTGTGCCAAGAGGCTAGTTGGTAAAGTTTTACAACCATCATCCTGAGCATGTCCACAACAGGTTGTGTGAGAAACTAGCTTAACCGTCTGTGAAATGTCTTTCCTGTGAACTCCTCAGCATCTCTGTACCTGGCATTATCACCGCATGCATTTACAGCTACCGCCTGTGCTATGCTGTGCAACTTACTATTTTTATGATGAAATTCATGTAGTGGCGAAATATGGCATCAGTTTGGTTCAGAGCATATGTCCCAAAGGTGCTTTTTCAAGAGGCAACTGGACCTTCTGATTTTTCTTTGAAGACGTTTTGCTTCTTATAAGAAGCTTCTTCAGTTCTGACTGGATGATGGGGAATGGAAGGATTTACATTCCTTGCAGGCATCTGGTCATTTGCATTCTTTTAGCCTCCTCCTCCTCCTCCTCCTCCTCCTCCTCCTCCTCCTCCTCCTCCCCCTCCTCCTCCTCCTCCTCCTTTCCTTCTTTTCTTCTCCTCTTTCCTCTTCCCCTTCTCCTTCCTTGTCCCACTGCTGCTCCTCCTCTTGAAAGTTGAAGAATGTGAGCAGCATTAACAAAGACCTGATGTAAGCATATTATCTCATGCTAAGATTATATTCTTCTTATTTAGACCGTAGCAACCAGGTGATCCTTGGATACACACAGACTTTCAGTTTCTTTGATATTTCACTTAATAAGTGTCACAATGCCACCAATTACATTTGCAATCCAACAGCCATCAGGTCCCCTGGTCAGATACATGATCAAAGTTGTCCTTTCCATGGGTAGCTTAACTCAACTGGATATTGGCTGACGGGAGAGATGACCAATCTTCAAAGTTTATTTAGATAAAAATCCCATTTTTAAAAAATGCAAAGGACTTTGCCAGCAGGGTACTTAGAAGTTTCGTAATTGGGAGAATATTGAATCAGGGATAAATTAAACCTAGTTGCTTTTTCTTGTAGCTCCATTTTGCACGGAATAGGATTTCTTTAGTGTTCTTTCCCCACAGCGAAAAACTAAGTAATTTCAGATGCTGGGAGTGAGAAATCTACTAAATAGATGAATAGCTTTACCCGACAATTGTGTTTACTTATTGTTTGTAGAGCAAAAGCAGATCTATAATGCCATTTTCCTCTCTCTGTAAAGCTTTCTTGCCTTTCATTTACTGTGGTTTCTTTTAGCCGGGTTCAAATCACCTTGCTTTATTGACTTTATCAGATGGCACGAAGCTTAAAAACTGCCAAAAGAGCCTCATTGTTATTGGGTTACATTTGACTCCATGATGTCCAAGGACTCTCTTAAAATGTATTTTCCTTTGGACCATTATCAACATCTTTTTATAAGGAAAGATATGCTGCTTGTCTCTGTCTAGGCCAGACAAGCACTGGGAGATTTTTTTCCCCCTCCCTAATGCTAGCAAAGTGATTTTTCAAAAAGGAAATAAAGTGCAATTCAGCCACCAATTGCACTAAGAAATCCTTCTTAGCCCATATCTACTTTTCTTATCCAGAAGATGTTATTTGAATGTTTTATTGCTTAAATCTAGGATGATCAGCTTAATTCATCTTAGCAGTCATTTTTTTCTCCAACAGTACGTTACATGCTAACAGTCTATCATGCCGCATAACCTTATGATATAACCTTACAACCCAATCCTGGAGAGGAACTGCAGTTCCCTATGGAGCAATTTGCTGCCTGGATGCGTTTGGTCCCTTAAAAGATGCACCAATGACCCTTTATTTTGTTATCGAGCAAGAACAGCCTCAAGGTAGCTCAAATTTGTTAGGTCTTATCACCTGTTACCTTGGAAGGAAATCAGGTAGTGCCTCTGATAAAAAATGGAGGCAGAAGCAAGTTCAACTATAGGGACAACAAATTCCAATGCTTTTTTGCTGGCTCATGAAAAGCTCATCAGATAAACTAATTTTACTTCACTGTAAGACTACATTAACAGACTCTTGCAAGTCTGAAAGTACAAATCTCCTGCTGTCTGTTTTTACTGCCTGATAAGTTAGGGACAAACCTTCCTAAATGTCCTTCTCTTCCTGTTTGTCAATTGTGGGCTTCGCCTCCTTTTACCTAATCGGTCCCTAGGCAGCATCTCTTCCCCTCCCTCCATCTTCCAAGGTTGTTTTCACATTCAAATACAAACAGTGCTAATGGCGATGTTTGCAGGACATATTTAGACCAATCTCCAGGGATTAGCAATTTGTGAAATCCTGCTAAGCCCAGTAAACCAGAGAATAGTGTTAGTGATGATTAGGAAAATATTAGGAATATAGAATATTAGGAAATATTAGGAATTAGGAATCTATTCAGAAATGAATAGATTAACACTAGCAATTAAGGAGAGAGAACAAACTGAATATTATACAATATGGGAAGTATTTTATCAATGGTTAGAGAATAAAAAAGGAATTTGGAGAATGAAGAAGAAAGACTAAAGAATAGAAAATATATTAAGATAGAGATATAAATAAGATGACAATTGTTAGCATATGTATGACGAGAACAGCTGTTCAATATTATTATTGTACTATTATTAAAAGATAGTAAGAAGAAAATGAAGAGTTTTATAATGTTTAAGTATTTAATGTATTATAATTTTAAGTTTAGAGAAGTAATGTTAATGTGAATGTGAATGATGTTGCAATTGTTGAAGGATGTTGCACAGAGATAGTTGTACCCAGATGACACACTGCTTAAGGAAAGATGGAATGTATGTATTTTAAAATTTGAAAAATTTAAAAAAAAATTAAAAAAGAGTTAGCCTTAGGATTTTTTTGGAGTTAAATGACTCTGCCAGATGAAAATCTACAGTAGGACTGCAAAATAGGGCTCTTCTATGCACCAGGACTTTGAGAGGGGTAGGACTTTGAAGGTTGGGCACTAGAGGGAACCAGAAAGAACTAAAGATTAAAATTAAAAGAGAATTTGACTTAATACAGTAATTCAAAACGGAGCAAAGTATTTCAACACTGGACATATTGAAGCATATTTTTGAACCACAAACTCAGAAGTCGATTTTAAGAGTATCTGCCTCTACAGAAGTGTCTAAAAGATGTTATGGAAGAGAAACACATTTTATCAGGCATGACTAAGAGTGATCTGAAAGTGGATTTTAAAATGAGAGGCTACAATAATGGTACACTATAGAAAAAGATGCTGCACTGGACATGCAGAAGAAACAGCTGGTGTTTTAACAATTAAAATGGATATAAAAAAAAAACCAAACCAAGACTAATCTGGATAATTTTCCTACACTGAATTTGCAAAAGAGGCTCGTTAAAAGCTTTGAAGAATTTTGTGAAAAGGGACAAAGAAAAACATGAAAGAAAATCAAGTTCTAGGATATTATTTAAATTTTGTCTTGAGGGGGAGGATGTCCAGATCTCCCTATGTGTTAGGAGAAGCCAAATAATTGCAATTTATTTAGCAAGCTATGGCCAAACAAATGATGGCTTAGTACCACCTATGAAATTGAAATTGGAAAGTGATAATAAGGAGAATAATTAATGAGGGACTTTCATTGCCTGTTATTTACAAGCATGGATTCAATTGTTTTTTATTGATGCAATGCCCATTGATTCAGATTAAGGGCAGTGGCTTTCTATAGCCCTGTAAAATGAAGGAACACCTTTTCATAGATTCTGATGCATCAGAAGATCCCAGAGGTAATCAAGGTAATTGAATATCTGCTTGAAGGAATTAGGTATCTGTGTTAATAATTACGATAATAAGTTTTTAATAGAAACCTATATCTTTTCTGCTAGCCCCAGGTGTAAGCACAATGTTCAGCATTTTAGAATTTTTCAGGAAATATAACTAGATATTTAACTATATAGTTATATTTCCTGAAAAATATAAGTAAGCATTTTTCTTTTTTGTTCTACGTTTTACTACTATTTATTCCTTGACTCTTTCTGAACACTCGTTATCAATGTCAATGCTTGCATTCAGCATTCATCTAAGTCAGGGATCCTCAAACTACGGCCCGCAGGCCGCATACAGCCCGTCGAAGCCATTAATCTTGCCCGCGCAGGACCACAAGGCTGCCCCACCCACATCACCCCACCCACCCGCCACCTTCCACCCTTCAGCTGAGTGCAGGACTTACCTTCGTGAGCCCCACAGGCTGGAAGGTAAGGCCAACATTTTTGGCCTGCAGGGGAGGTAAAAAACGGGGTATGCAGATGCCCTGGGAGGCCAAAAATGGGGGCGTTTTTTGCCTCCCTTGCCTTCAGAAGCACTCTGCAGGCCAAATTCGGGGCACACGGAGGCCTCCCAGGGCATCCACGTGCCCTGTTTTTCACCTCCCCCGCCTCCAGAAGTTAGAGAGAGAGAGAAAGAGAGAGAGAGAGAGAGAGAGAGAGAGAGAGAGAGAGAGAGAGAGAGAGAGAGAGAGACAGAAAGATAGAGAAAGAGAAAGAAACACAGAAAGAGAGAGGAAAAGAGAGAGAGAGAGAAGAGACACACCCAGAGAGAGAGACAGAGAGAGACAGAGACACACACAGAGAGAATTGTTGATTGTAAGCTCCTTGGGACTGAGAATTGCTGCAAAACGAAGTTTTCTGAAGTAGACCACTAGATTCCTAAATAACCGAAAAAAACGATCTAGTAAAAAGAAAAGTCAACCAAAAGAGCAACATGCAAACAAAAGCAAATAAAACACCCCCAGGAGCAAATTAAATTAAAGTTTAATTTGTGTGCATTGTTTAATGGACTGTTAAATTGGCCACACCCACCCAGTCACATGACCTAGCCATGCTCACCCAGTCACATGACCTCCTAGCCATGCCCACCCAGCCAGTCCAAGGCCCCAACAGTCTGAGGTACTGTGAATTGGCCCCCTGTTTAAAAAGTTTGAGGATCCCTGATCTAAGTAGTCTAAGATGAATAAATTAAATTACGCAGGCTTAGAATGACTTGTTATTAAAACATGTGGACTTTGGAAATCTATATTAAGATGGTGCAGTACTTTAAGTTTCAAAGGTTAAAAGTGCTTTGAAGGGGCAGGAATGGAACATAACACCTTTTGGCAACTCCAAAAGTCAGTGGCGTCCTTGGGGGCATTGTCCCCATATACTCTTAAACATCTTGGCACTTTTCAATCCAAAGCACTGCGCAATGTTTAAATATAATGACACTAATGCACAGAACGCCAGCACTTGCATTAAACAAAAATCAATCTCCCAAGAATGTGAACTGCAAATTATATTAGTTCACAATGTAATACGTATGATAAATCCTCATAATTATCATTCAGAAGACATTCGGTACAGCTGACTAGGGGTGGGATGAAAAAAAAAAAATCTTGACAACCTATTTTTTCATTGTCAACCAGGTACTGCATTCTTGATGTGTTTACTAGACATTTCTATGCTCGAGGAGCATTTATTCTAATTAGGAATGTATGCCTGCGATATGACAGAAACAGAGAAAACCAAAGGAGGCTAGGGGACGGTTTCATAGCATTATTAAGAGCCAGGAAATATAAACAAATCAGAAGAAATAATGAAAGGGAAGTACACCTCCATAAAAAAAATGTCTTCAGATCAGAAGAGAAATATGGGGTCCTACCTAGACTTAGGAAACTTCTCAACCATTTAAATCATTTTGTTCCAAATCAGTGAGTCCTGGCCCAGTTGCACAAAAAAAAAGAGAGTCTTCCCTGGTTTTGATTTGCCCTCAACAACTGGAAATTCATGCATCTGTTCAGTTAATGAAATGTATGGCAAGGTATTATTTTGCAAGCTATTAGCCTGTTCAGGTAACTGCCAAGATTGGATTAATCAATGATCATGACTGATAAAAAAATAGCTTGTGTTGATTGACTGGGACTACCCAAGCAAGCAGTCCCAGTCAGTTTTAATGGATGAATATCATTCAAAACAGGGGTGAAATCCAGCAAGTTCTGACAGGTTCTGGAGAACCGGTAACGGAAATTTTGAGTAGTTCGGAGAACCAGCAAATGCCACCTCTGGCTGGCCCCAGAATGGGGTGGGAATGGAGATTTTGCAATATCCTTCCCCTGGAGTGGGGAGGGAATGGGGATTTTGCAGTATTCTTCCCCTGGAGTGGGGTGGGAATGGAGATTTTGCAATATCCTTCCCCTGGAGTGGGGAGGGAATGGGGATTTTGCAGTATTCTTCCCCTGGAGTGGGGTGGGAATGGAGATTTTGCAGTATCCTTCCCCTGCCACGCCCATCAAGCCACACCACACCCACCAAGCCACACCACGCCCACAGAACTGGTAGCAAAAAAAATTGAATTTCATCACTGATTCAAAATAATGCTTATGTAGCAAGCCATATATAAGAGTAAGACTGTCCAGACTTATTTTTGTCCTGGACCATGATTTTTTTAACTGTTCTTTTGGCTTGATTTCTTATTTCAGTTCCAATTCAGAGCTACAGTTTGGCTTATTTGCTTCTTGATTACTTCACATTTGGTCCTACAGATTCAAACCATATCTCAAATTTAGGATCATGGATATTCGGCGTGGAAAGAATGACATCTACTTGGAGTCTCAGATCTAAGTTGTACTTTGTAAAATGCAGACTTTGATCACGCTTCTGCTGTGAGCATTCAGATAAACAAGCTGAAATCTGATATCCAGTAAATAGTAAACATTTGATTCTGCATCTCTTGGACCTACATTCTGATATATTTTACTGCAATTCTAAAAGTTTCTAGTTTAGTCCTAAAGGAAAACTGTACTGCCACCTTGTGCCTCAGTTTGAAGTTATTTTTTAAATATGTTCCTCTGGTTTTTTGTTTTTTGTTTTTACAGAGAATGGTTGAAATAATAGTTTGGGAACTGATATCAATTCTAAATCTTTCAGGGTCTGGATCATATATTATTGCATTCAAAAGAGTTGATGGAGATACTTATCTACACTGACACTGTAGCAAAACTTTGCCTCTTTCATTTGCATTATTTTTCCCAAAACGTTACGTCTGCCATCTATTCAAAAGAGTCTTTATCAGCACAGTACCTTGCAGGGATGTTGAACTTCAACTCCTATAATTTATAGCCCGGATCCTGACTGGAATTATAAAAACCGAAATCAAACAAATCTAAGAACATCACCCTAGAAATTTCCCAAAACTCATCTTGTTTGTTACCAAAAGAATCCATCTGTTTCAGATCACCAGGGTGAACGATTGGTTAATGATAATTCATATTCCTTTTACATTAGGTCATGAAACTTCTTGGACTCCTTGCTATGGAGAAATATCCCAAATATATATATACATACATTCCACCCCACTCACCCCCAGAATTCTCCTATGCAAAAAAGAGGCAGAGGCAGAGGCAGAGGCAGAGAGACAGACAGACAGACAGAGAAAGCAAAGATCATCTGTGGGGCAAATTATTATGACAGCATCTCTTCTGTGGATTGATACACAAGCCATTTGAATGCCAAGAAGATTTAATGTAAGCAATCTGTGCAATAAAATTGTGGTACCAAGCTAAAAATTCAGATACGCTGGAAATGGCATTCAATGTATGAGCCCAATTAACATACTTGCCTAGGAAATCTCTCACTTGATAATAATAACTTGCATAGGATACGTTAAAAATATGAAAGCTATAAAACTAGGAAGTACCTTAGCAAGCTAACTGTCGAAAAAATATATTAAAAATAATAAAATAATAAACATTATTCAACCTGCTATGTGAAAGAAATAAGTCAAAACTTGAACTTTCCAAGTACAAGAGTTGTCCCCCAAATAGTAGTCTCAACAAAGTAAGCAAGTCTACTTGTTCCCCAAGCCTGATCTGCCAGTTCCTTAGATGTTTTAACTTTGGCTTTCTCAACCTGTTGAGGACAAAATATATAGTATTATTCACAAGATCATTTTTTGCACATTTCCAGAATCACTTTTACTTTGCTGTCATAGAAGTGTTATTCAGACAGAATGATGCATATATTTTCAGTAACATACAAGCAAATACATTAAAGAGAATGTTTTAGATTTTCTATCAGGATTTGAATGTCAGGACAAAAATAATGAACAGATTTGTCTACTATTAGACAATGTGGTAATTAATGTATTGATCCTTTACATTTTTCAACAAAGACCCTGAAAATATTTCTGGGTAACAGAAAAACTGGAATTCAGAAGGGAAGATGTGTGGCCTAGAGATGATAGTAGCTAGTATTTGTATGCAATACCACCATGAAATATAATATCAGAGACTCAATTGTGAAGAAGAAAAAAACCACAAAGAAGACAATGATAAATCTCTTGTTTTCCCTTAAGAAACTAATATGGATCATGTAGTCATGGGAGCTGAGGATGATTTAAGAGAAACTACCTTTACAATTGGACAGAATGATGAGGTTGAATGGATCTCATTGGCTTAACCTCTGTCCCATGTTCTCCATTTCAACTCACAGGCAAATAACTCTAGATGAATGCACTATATCATCCAAGAACCCTATTGGAAAGGGATCATTTAGACCAGAGGTGGGGAAGGATGGCACCTTTGTGATTTGTGGACTTCAACTCCCAAAGCCAGCAAGGCTGGTTCATGGATTCTGGGAGTTGAAGTCCACAAGTCATAAAAAGGTCCATCATTCCCCACCCCTGATTTACACCATCATGTTTACTCCCCAGCTCAGCGCAGGAATCCAGATTAAAGCATCCCAAGCAAGTTGGATATCTAGCCTCCCACTTATACACATCCATATCCATTCTTCGGGTAACAGTTCCATCTCTTCTTCCTGTTAGAAACTTTTCCTAATGTTGCATTAGAACCTGATTTCCTGTAATTTTAATCAATATTTCATGTTCTGCACTTTGAACAAGAAAGGATAAAACCTTAGCTTTTTTTTTTTTTTAGGTGACGTCTTTTCAGATGGCTTTCATATCCCTCTCAGTCATCTTGTCACACATCCTGTGCACTTTTAATCTCCTTTCACGGTGTATAGCCTCTTGATCAACTTCATTACCCTTCTCTGAATCAGATATAGTTTTTCGGAATTCCTCTTGAAGTGTTATGCGCTGTATTGGAAGTCAGGTCTGTATATAACAGCAGTATAGAGTGGAACGATTACTTTCCACAGTTTGGAAATTATACTCCTGTTGATGCAGCCTAAAATTGCATTGTTTTTTTTTTTTTTGCAGCAATATGATATTGCTGGCTCCATATTTAGAATGCCATCAAACCAGTGATGGGATTCAAGTAATTTAACAACCGGTTCTCTGCCCTAATTATTTCTTCCAACAACCAGTTTGCCAAACTGCTCAGAAAGTTAACAACCGGTTCTCCCGAAGTGGTGCGAACTGGCTGAATCCCACCACTGGACTTGGTGTCCTGATCGGGTTTCTTTCATAGAAGGATTAATCAGATCATCAACTAGTTCAGGGGTCAGCAACCTGCAGCTCTGGAGCCACATGTGGCTCTTTCACTCCTCTGCTGCGTCTCCCTGTCACTCAAAATATGCGTCACAACCGCCAATTTGTGACACCCGCCGGCACGCGATTTATTGAGCTTCTCAACCCCTGGTAGCAGGGCCGGATTTAGATGAAAAGAGGCCCTAGGCTATTCCACTTATGAGGCCCTTTCACCTATAGTGAAAGTGTAATTTTAATTTTGCTAACAATTTGAATGTAGGCCCCTCTTGATCTTGAGGCCCCCTCTTGATCTTGAGGCCCTAGGCTGAAGCCTAGTTAGCCTATAGGAAAATCCGGCCCTGCCTGGTAGGGCCAACCATGGATAAATCCAAGAAAAGAAAAGTTTCAGAAGAAAACAGAACGTTTAATTCAACTACATATGCTAGTTTTGTGGCCGCTCAAGAAATAGTCAGGCACGGGAAGGGTTTTGTGGCTCCCGATGTTTTCTTTTCTGTGGGTAACGGGTCCAAATGGCTCTTTGAGTGTTTAAGGTTGCAGACCCCTGAGCTAGTTCCTTCAGGATCCTAAGATGGGATTGATCTGATCCTGGCAGTTTTAATTGAAAGAGAATTTCCCTCATGAGGTTTCTGTTCTGGTTCTAAGAAAGAGAAACTGGCAGGAAATCACCTCCAGAAAGGGTGCCAGAAAGAGTTTTTCATCACTGGAATTCCATTCTTGGTAAATTTTTATCACCTTTATGTTTTATGACTGCACTTACAGGCAACTTTTGTGCTACTTAAACCGAAAAATTGCTCCCTGGAAGCTGAATTTATGCTTGTTGATTCTTTCCCATGAAAACCCAGACCAGCATTCTTTTGCCCTGCGTGGTGGCAATGTTCCTTTGATAGACATTTAGTTTAAGGAAGGAACAAAGATTTTGCAAAGAGTATCGCAATTCCACTTAATTAAATGTCATGGTATGTATACATTTGGAGTTATACACTTGGAAGGAAAAAAAATGCTGTCTTAATAGAAGAGAGTGACCAAATATAGCCATTGAATCAAAATGCACAATTTTAATTATTGTTACTTGACCATAAAATTCCAGGTATTTTAAACTTTAAAGAACACCTGACTCATTCTTTAATGGTGTAATTAACTGTTCTCCCTTCCATCAATGAGTTCAGTTCATGTGAAAGACATCAAAGCGCTTTCAATCTTTGTCTCGTTTCCAATTAATTTAAGTCATTTTTCCACTACAGTTTACAAGTTGCTGTTGTGTTCCTGCTTCTCCCTCGTCACCTGCAAAAAGTATAACCTTTTTCAGGAATGGATAATAGCATGTCAAAATGCATTTCACACACACACACCCCTCGCTCCGGTTCTCTTAGTGGTTAAGGTACTGGCCTAGAAACCAGGAGACGGTGATTCTAGTCCCATCTTAGGCATGACAGCCAGTTGAGTGACTTTGGGCCAGTCATTCTCTCTCTCAACTCAAGTCACCTCATAGGGTTATTGTTCTGGAGAAAATAGGAGGAGGAGGGAGTATTGGGTATGTCTGCTACCTTGGTATACTTAAAGTAATAAAGGAATGATAAAAACAATATTTAAAAAATAAACACTGTCCTTGCCACATAATCATTCTGTGGGGGAAGAAATATCCATCTCATTCAGTTCCAAACCGGAAGAAAGGCACTGGAGACAAAATAGAGTCCAGAGGCTGATTGGAAAGAGGGTCCATTTATTGATGAACAGAAGCACGTGTTCAGATCAGAGGTGATATTCAGCAGGTTCTGACCAGTTCTGGAGAACCGGTAGCAGAAATTTTGAGTAGTTCGGAGAACCAGTAAATACCACCTCTGACTGGCCCTGCTCCCATCTATTCTCTGCCTCCCGAGTCCCAAGTGATGAGGAGGAAATGGGGATTTTGCAGTAACCTTCCCCTGGAGTGGGGAGGAAATGGAGATTTTACAGTATCCTTCCCGTCACACCCACCAAGGCATGCCCTCCAAGCCATGCCACGCCCACCAAGCCACACCCACAGAACCAGTAGTAGAAATTTTTGAATCCCACCACTGGTGCAGACGACCACATGGAGTTGACAGTTGGGGGGTTTTATACCTTGTCTTGGGCTTTGCACTTGAGCTTCCTGCTCCTATGCAAGAACATGTATTCTATTGGCTGTTGTCAGACTCCCGTGGGGCCATGTAGGGGTCATAGCTGGCTCTATAGGTAAAAGAGGGAACGCAAATCCTAGGTATTTGTCTGAGCTCCCAGGTTTGGTTGAAGATTGGAGTGATGCAATGAAAAGGCTTGTGTTCTGAAAGGGTTTTGGGCAATTCCTATTGTGGTTTAATGGCTTTTTCCTGTGTTGGATCTTGGGTGATGGCTGCTTCCAATCCTATTATTCTGCCTTTGTTTCAAAATATCCTATCTCGAATGGATTAAATCTGTATTTCTAAAAGCTGGCCTCAGTATCTGCTGGGGGCAGGGAGATTGACTGCTGTTTGTCTTTGACGAGCACATTTCTCCTTTAGGGAAATATAATATCTTGCCTTTTTAATATTTCCCAAAATATTTCAGTCTTGCTGGGGAGGGGGGCTTCCCACAAGTCGAAATGTGACTATTAGATTAATTACCATACAGAAGTTGATAACCAATTGCTTCTTGCAAGATGGCTAAGTATCACTCTCTAACATGGTTATAAAAGCCAGAAATTTTCAATGCTGCAAGACTTCAAACAGTCCAAAAGAAAATGAGAGGCTGAAGCAGGAGTGAAATGCTACTGGTTCGGACCGGTTTCACCAAACCGGTAGCGATGGTGGTGGGTGGTTCAGAAAACCGGTAGTAACGGCAGTGCGAGGCTTCGCCCACCCGCCTGATCATCGTTACTTCCTGGTTTTAACCAGGAAGTAACCTGTTTTTTACCCTCTGCACATGCGCAGAAGGGTTTGCACATGCACAGAAGATCCATGCGTGCATGTGATGCGTGTGGCGCATGCACTTCCGAACCAGTAGGGAAGGTAAGTAGATTTCACCCCTGGGCTGAAGGCTGGACTCTTACCTGCATTTGCCTTCCAGTAGATCAATTTAGCCTACTTTGTTGTCTATTTAGTTAAACAAAACAAAACAATGCACAACCATTTTGCTGCCTTACTGTGTTTCCCTGAAAATAAGACCCTGTCTTATATTTTTTTGAACCCTGAAATAAGTGCTTGGCCTTATTTTTGGGAGGTCTTATTATTTTGCGGCGCATGGAACAAGACCTGATTTCCAGCTCTGCATTTAAATATTTTCGGGGAGGCTTATTTTAGCACATGTACTCAAAAGCCCGATTGGGCTTATTATCAGGGAATGTCTTATTTTTGGGGAAACAGGGTATTTCCATGATGTGATTGTGAGGGTACAGCTGGACTGGAGACTGTGCAAATTGCAAAAATGGGGCTTGATACAGCTTATTACCGATGTGATGCTGGCTCCTGAGTTAAGGAAGCAACACTCATTTACTATCTTGAAACTCAATACCCGAGGGATAGATTGCTATTAGTAAGCCATCATGCTTTTACAAACTTTAGAACACTTAATGAAAAACATTAAGGAGAAGAAAAAGATAGACAATTTAGATTTATTTATTTAGAATATTATAAGATTAACAAACACACACACACCCAATGAAATTGTCTTTTAATGCTACTTTGGAAACACAGCTTAAAAGTGTACTTTCCCACAAACATGCAAATAATATTCAGCACTGTTATTGTTATTAGCACTGAAGTAAAGACAGTGGAGAATTGAATAGTCAGGCATATTCACAATCCCCCCCCCCAGTTAGGACAGTATTTCTCAACCTTGGCAGTGTTAAACTGTCTGGACATCAACTCCCAGAATTCCCCTGCCAGCATGCTGGCTGGGGAATTCTAGTAGTTGAAGTTCACTCAGCTCAAGGTTGAGAAACACTGATCTAAGGGTACCATATTTGAACTGCAAAAATATAGATAAGCCCTAGCTGGCAGCAAAGGTATATAGAATATCCTATTTAATCTATGTGGAAGAAAGCAGGGATCTTTGCACAATATTTAATTCTGCCATGTTCTGTACACATTTAATTCTCCCTTTTTACATTTGTATATATTTTCTCACTTTTGTGGAGCAGAATTATATTTGCAATGTGGCCACTTGTACGTATTCAGGTAGGATACAGTATGGCATGCACATTTTTTTTTTCTTGCTCACTATCTCTAACAAATATGTTAGAGATAGTGCTATAATATGTTAGAGATAGTGCTATAAAGTGCTAATGGCACTTTACTTTGTAATGTAGAATGTTAGAGAGATTTCTTAAGTGCTTTTTTGCATTTTGCACTCCAAAAGATAAATATATTTTGAGGGGAAAGGCCTGCTTAATTCTAAACATATAAGAGATGTTGTAATTCTGATTATTAGATTTCCTCATCTGACTGTTGAAGAAATATTAAAAGACCACTTTTAATGCTTAATATCAAATTGGATGAATATCAACTCTCCAGGGTTGGTGTTATGGGAAAATAGGAGGAAGGTTTGGTGGATATGTTCGTTGCCTTGACTTAGTTCAGGGGTCAGCAACCTATGGCTCTGAAGCCGCATGCAGCTCTTGGGCCCTCTGCTGTGGCTCCCTGTCAGGTAATCCCACCATTGGCTGGCCCGGCCCCTCACCCTCCCCTTCCAGTCACTCCTTGCCTGGCCTGAGAAGGTAAGGGCGATGGTGGGGGATGGAGAAGCAGCCAGGACAGAAATAGAGATACAGAGAGAGGGGGAGAGAGAGATACAGAGAGGGGGAGAGGGGGGAGGGAGGGAGGGGAGAGAGAGATATGTCAAAAGGATTTTGTGGTTCCAGGGGTTTTTTAACAACTGGTTCTTTGCCTTAATGACTGGCTGGGTAGGCGTGGCTAGGGGGGGTCATGTGACTGGTGGAAGTGAGTGACATTGGGTTGGCCACACCCACCTAGGTTTTGTGGCTCCTGGTGTTTTCTTTTCTGTGGGAAACGGGTCCAAATGGCTCTTTGAGTATTTAAGATTCAGAGCCCTGACTTAGGTAGATAAACAGATAAAAATATGGTATTCCATTACTTCTTCCCAACATTTCTTATACTTTCTTTTTTCTATATAGAAATTGTTTCCATCTTTTTATTTCTTGATATCTCATTTCTTAATTAAAGATTAAAGGCGGTTCAGTGACTTAATGACACTGGAGATAGTCTTTGCTCCAGCAATTTGACTTTTAATGCTGCCTGGCAGGGTGAGCTCCTGTCACTTGCTTCAGCTTCTACCCACCTAGCGGTTTGAAAGCCTGTTACAGGCAAATAGATAAATAGGTACCACTTCAGTGGGGAAATGAGCCAGTGCTTCATGTGGGCAGTTAGAATCTTGCCAGCACTGAAGCTTCCTGGTTATAATGCCCTTTGTGAAGCAGCTTAGGTGGAGGGAGAGGACCTCAGATGACTCTGCAGAAACACTTCTCATCTTTCTTTCTGGTGTGGAGTTAGCTCACCCTCCTGTGTCACACCTTGGGAAGCGTGCAAGCATGAGCGAAATAGGGCTGCCAAATAGGCAGCCAAACTACTACTGCATTAGCATTGTAGTCTCCTAGCTAATGTACCATTGCCATATGCTAAATAAATAAATAAATTTCTTGACTGCAAGTAAGACCTGTGACATAGATGCTGTTACGATTTCAGATCATGCTTTGGTGAACTTTTAAATCTCATTTCACAAACTTTTTAAGTGGACTTTGAATGTATCTTTCTTGAAAAATAAATATTTTATTAACCAGATGGTTAATAGAGGAGAAGGTAGAATTTTTTTCACACTAAGAGAGACTCAGTGGCAACATTCTCCTTGGTATGAGACACCACCAAAACATTTATTCAAGGTCAAATTATAGTTTATGCATCTGACGAAAAGAAAAAGCAATTAGTTAAATCTCTAAAGGATACATTCAATTTTGTAAACTCTTTATGCATTCCATTCATTTCCTAATCAATAGAGATCCTGTTTCTTTTAATTATGAAGTAAACAAGCTTTGTGTCTCCAAAACCATTTTTTTATTACAACCCACAAGGAAACAAAACTGGAAATGGAGAGAACGAACTACTGAATTAAACTGTTCTCTTTCAGAAGTAACAAAGTAAGCACTGTAGTTTTGCACCATCAATTGTGTTGGATACATCATCCCTACCCAGAAATTATTTTCTTTATGGTGCAGAATAGAGGAGGGATCACCAGGTGTCTTACTTTCCATCACCATCCTGCTACTGTTATGTCCATGTTAATCCACAGTATTGTTTTCAGTGGTTCCAAAAGTTCTGTGTCTTTTAATGAAGGTAGACATAGAGATATTATTTAATTTTTAATTGGTTTGTCATTTTAAACTGGGGCCAAATTAATATATATTTTTTTAATTGTTCTTAATGTTTGTATTGTATGTTTTTATCTGGCTGTACACTGCCCTGAGTCCCTTGGGAGAAGGTGCGGTATATAAATTTGAAATAAAATAAATAAATATAATGTAAATTATTGTTATTAAGTCTTCTATCATTTTTATCTTTGCCTCTTTCCCTGCTTTTCCTTGCCTTTTTTGCAGTTAACTGTTCTCTTTCTGCAATTAATGTACTGTATTTTGAAGTTTTTTGGCATTTAATAAACAGCAACCTATATTCTTAGAAACTAAACCGAGTAGTGTGTATGTCTATGTTTTCTATGTATGTTTGTCTGTGTATGTGTGTGAAAGTGTTTGCCCTGATCTATATATGGTTTTAGTGGGAATGTGCTGTGTACCAACTAAACTGGAAGAAACCCATAGAAGTTATCCAATAAATTCAAGATAATGTGAGAAATGTAATATAACTGTCAGAGTTTTTAATTTTCTTTTTTAAACTGTATAGTTCCAATTCTTTATCAATGTATCATGAGTTGTGTTTTTGTTTATAGAATGTAAGATTTATTATAACACATTTATTACAAAGCCAGACAACAAATCCAGTTTTACTTGTTTTATTTTAAGAAAATGGCCACCACATTTCAATCTATGAAACTAGGGAAATTGTCTGGTCCTGATAAGAGTTTCAGTTAATGTATGCAAAATCATGGTGAAATTTCATCTTCTATTTTGTTGGAAATACATGGTGAAACTTTTTCAACTAAATTCATACCATGTAAATTTTACAAATATTACAGCTATTACCAAGCCAGTCAAAGAAATTTTCCTTGATTTCTAGTTATAGGCCTAACATTGGGATAAATATGGATGCTTTGATTTAGCAGCTGTTCTGTCTCATCTAGTACAATTTGATAATAACTGATAATAATTTGGAACACAGCTCAAGTTAGATTGAAATGGGACCACAGGGTTCCAACAACATTAGATTGTTAATTAATGTGCTTCTCCTAACCCAGATGTACCGCTGGCTATCAGCTTTGGCTGGCTTAAAAAAAAAAAAAGGCTGAACCAATCCATGGATGTTATAGGAAATAGTCAGCCTTGATGGTAGTGTGAATGTCTTTGAAGGTCATCTGCTGGAGGACAAGAGGACTTCCTTGTGCAATTGGTTGGCCACTGTGAGAACAGCCTGCTGAACTAGATGGATCAAAGCAGGGATGGGCTACTGGGGGTTCGCAGGGGTTCGGGAGAAGTGCAGGGTGCGTGTGGAGGCTCGGGGAGGATGAAAAATGGGCCTACCAGAAATTCGGGAAGGCCTCCGGAGCCTGGGAAGGCTGTTTTTGCCCTCCCGGAGGCTCGAACAAAGCCTCTAGAGCCCAGGGAGGGCAAAAATGACACACACACACACACCCCCCCCCCCCGTGGTGCAGGAGGCTGACTAGGTTGTGAATGCTCCAACACTGGAAATTTTTAAGAAGATGTTGGATAACCATTTGTCTGAAGTGGTGTAGGGTTTCCTGCCTGGGCAGGGGGTTGGACTAGAAGACCTCCAAGGTCCCTTCCAACTCTGTTATTCTATTTTATTCTATTCTATTCTATATTCAACGTGCTTGCAAAGTTATCAGCCAGAGATGCTCTGCACCAGGATTTAATTTAATTTTTGTTGTTGTTCACATTCTCCTTTATGACCTTTGTGGTAAAAGCCTCATTGAAAAGGTTTAGGTTCCAACACACTTAATAAAACAAAAAAAAAAGAGATAAATAAATAAAAAGTAATAGGAACAGAACTTTCCTCTTATAAGCAGCAAGTGGTAGCAATGCCATTCTTCTCCAGGCATGAATCACAAACACACGTAAAATAAGAAATGATTAAATCCACACATTATAATTTGAGCACTGCATGACTATCTGGGCAGTGAAATGTTTCATTCGAGGCAGGCTGATGATAAAGCTCTTGCCTCTGGCGATTGTTTTTTAATGGATGCTATTTCTCAATATCCTGTTCCCTTCTATTTAGTATATGTTCTGGAGACCCTTTGTATACTAGATCTCAAGCACCAGGTTGAAAAACAGACTTCCTTCCAAAATTCTTGATAATGTGAAATGTCTAGAGACTGTAGTATTAAATACTACTTAATGTTTTAAATAGCATTCCTATTAACTCTCTCAGATGTGATCTTGACGTAACCCTAGTTTGGGAAATAGAACTAATACTGATATTCTTACAAAATATACATAAGCAGAAATGAAAATTCCTTCCTTCCTTCCTTCCTTCCTTCCTTCCTTCCTTCCTTCCTTCCTTCCTCCTTCCCTCCCTCTCTCCTTCCTTTTTTTCTTCCTTTCTTCCTTCCTTCCTCCTTCCCTCCCTTCCTCCTTCCTTCTTTTTTTCCTTCCTTCCTTCCTTCCTTCCTTCCTTCCTTCCTTCCTTCCTTCCTCCTTCCCTCCCTCCCTCCCTCCCTCCTTCCTTCTTTTTTTCCTTCCTTCCTTCCTCCTTCCCTCCCTCCCTCCCTCCTTCCTTCTTTTCTTCCTTCTTTCCTTCCTTCCTTCCTTCCTCCCTGCCTCCCTCCCTCCCTCCCTTCTCCCTCCCTCCTTTCCTTCCTAATTTTTAGTCAACTCGAGGTGGTACATATCCCTAATGCTTCCAAAACCTATAATCCTCATAACAACGCTGTGAAGTGGGTTGGGTGGACATAAAGTGACTGGCCCAAAGTTACCCAATCAGCTTTCTAAGGGAGGGCTTATGAAATGGTTTCCAACCCATCTATTTAGCTATTAAACCTGGCTCTCAGATATGAAAATATAGTCCTTTTTATTAGATCTAAACTGATTATTAATATTGAAAAATTGATTCCTAGATCAAATGTTCTTTTTAGAATGATTCTTATCTCCTGTTGTTACATTTACATAGAAAAGACATAAAGACAATATGTGTGACTGTATGACAATTCTTCAAGACACAACCAGGGAAGATATTACGATCTGAGTCTCAAGGGAATACTTGTATACCTACAATGACCTACAACCACATTGAAATATATCCTTCCAACAGTATATGTCCAGTGAACATGTACTGATAAGGGCATATCTGAATTACAGCTTTGCATTGCGCTGTTAGTCATGTTTAAAATGTGGTGATGTTCTCACAGGTTAAACGCAATTTAAAAGTATTAACCGATATGATTAACCTTAAACAAACACAGGAAAAATTATTGCTCTTTTGGACAAACCCAATGTGCTGATCTCAAGAAGACACTGGCGGGTTTCACTTCCCAGTTGGATAAGTGCCAGAAAGTTACAGGAAAGAAGAAGCACAGACGCACGAGTATCTTCTAAAGGTGAAAGTCAGTAGAAAGGTTTAGTTAAAAAAAAATAAAAAATGAAAAGAGATACAGAATAATTCCTGTCAGCTAGACAGAATGCAGAATAACCCAAACAAGAGCAAGAAGCCCAAGCTTAACATGCAATGATTGGCAGGAATGAGACTGGGATAAATAACATGACTTCCCAGCACAACCACATCAAGCTCAATAAAAGAACTCTCACCCCAAGAAGTTATGGACAGTGTCAACCAAGCCTGCATCCTTCATTTGTTTAATCAATGAGCTGCCAACCAGCACCAGTGAAAGGAAACAAAATATGCACCGATGACTCATTCAGAAGCAAAATAGCTCAAGGAGAATCAGAAAAAGTGGGGGCGAAAAGAAATCCCAAAATCTAAAGGTTGTGGTATTTTATAGGAGCAAACTCAGTGGTGAAATCCACATTTTTTTACTACCAGTTCTGTGGGTGTGGCTTGGTGGGCATGGCTTGGTGGGCGTGGCAGGGGAAGGATCCTGCAAAATCTCCATTCCCACCCCACTCCAGGGGAAGGATATTGCAAAATCCCCATTCTCTCCCCACTCCTGGGGGAAGGATATTGCACAATCTCCATTCCCACCCCACTCTGGGGCCAGCCAGAGGTGGCATTTGCCGGTTCTCTGAACTGCTCAAAATTTCTGCTACCGGTTCTCCAGAACCTGTCAGAACCTGCTGGATTTCACCCCTGGGCAAACTGATCGCATTGAATGAAGGTGGAACTAAAACCCTTCGTAAAGTTGGAAAGCTTTAAGCTAAACTAGGGAATAAAAGATGATGCAGGATATCAAACTGACTAGCAACAGGGTCACTGCGAGATTAAGTATTGTATTATAAGGAGAGACCGAGGTTAAGGCATGGAACAAAGAAAGTTGTATTTATCAAAAAAAAAAAAAAATGGATGAACCTAAGGCCAGGAGTTTCTAAGAAGAGGACAGTCTGCCCTCTGCTTTTTGTCTTTCTCTGCTCTCCCCATCTTGCCCCAATCTGAAAGTTTAATAGATGTTCATTCTTGAAATTTCAGGGCAAGAAAAGTCAGGAGGGCCAGAAAAAGAAAGATGATCATTTCCCGACAATGTTTTTGTCTGCTCCACTGAATATCCTACCAAGTCATGGGAAACTAAAAGCTTGGTGAGGTTCATCATGCAGTATATCTCCTACCAATTAAGACAGACCTGACAACATGGACAAGCTTACAAGAAAAAGAAGAGTAGGAAAACACTCGCGCGTGCATACACATGCACACCAAAACTCAGAAGGATAACAAGAGAATCGTGAAAGGGGCTCTGTGGTTTTTATTTGCAGTGGATTTCAAGCCAGAGTCGCCAGTTACAGAGCCACAACCGCTAATGAAAGGTGCTTGTAAAGCTGGCGGAAAGTAAAATTTGTGCCAGGGCAGTGACAAGAAGCTGTTAATGAAGAGAATAAAAATATTCCACGGAATCACTTTGGGATTAATCTCGTTACTATGTTTGCTTTGTGGAGCTGCATTAATTTATTTGAGGCATGTGGTTTATCTGAAACTACAGCGAAGCAGATGTTTTCATTTGAACAGCTGTGGCTCTAGAGATGTTGTGTGAATCCATTTTCCTGTAAATAGGAAGCCTTGCCTTGTTGCACTTTTGTTCCTGGAGATTGTCTGATTCTCTATGTGCTGGCTGGCACTTATTTTCCATCCTACAATCAACCTGCCATAGCAGAAGGCCATTACACCCACAGCTACTTAGAAAAAATTACTCAGAATGATTACTATTATATCATTTCATCATCACAGTTCACAGGGGATTTTGAAAGCAAAAGAGAAATGACTAGGGATATTTTGGAGAGAGGGAGGGAGGGGGAGAGAGAGAGGATAAATAGGTTAAAAATAGATGATACGGTAGATGATAGATAGATAGATAGATAGATGATAGATAAAGATAGATAGATGATAGATAGATTAGATAAAAGATAGATTAGATGATAGATAGATAGATACAAAACATGATAAAGAGAAAGATTGAAGATACTGTAAATAGATGATAGATGATAGAGATAGAGATAGATAGATAGATAGATAGATAGATAGATAGATAGATAGATAGATAGATAGATAGATAGACAGACAGACCTATGAAAAAAGAACAAAATAAATATTTGACCGTTACAGGGAAGAGTCATAAAATGAGGGTGTGGCTAATTGATGAAGGCAAAATAAGACAGAAATAGATCTATTTTAGTCTCCCTTAAGACTTGCAGCAGACAGCATAATGCTGCTTAAATGTCTGATAAAGCCTAGAAAATAGTGATTTGGGATGTCACTTAACTATGGCTATACAAACATCTTGATTTACGTAGAAAAACCCTGGCTAGAACAGTAATGCACATATAGACCTACGAAAAAAGAACAAAATAAATAGATAGATAGATAGATAGATAGATAGATAGATAGATAGATAGATTAGATATAGATGCATGATAAAGATAGATTAAAGATAGAAGATACTGTAGAGAGGGAGAGAGAGATGGATGATAGATGATAGATAGATAGATTAGATAGATAAGATTAGATATAGATGCATGATAAAGATAGATTAAAGATAGAAGATACTGGAGAGAGAGAGAGAGAGAGAGAGAGAGAGATGGATGATAGATGATAGATAGATAGATAGATGATAGATAGATAGATATAAAACATGATAAAGAGAAAGATTGAAAATACTATATATAGATGAAAGATGATAGAGATAGATTAGATAGAAGATAGATTAGATAGATAGATACAAAACATGATAAAGAGAAAGATTGAAGATACTGTAGATAGATAATAGATAGATGATAGATGATAGAGATAGATAGATAGATAGATAGATAGATAGATAGATAGATAGATAGATAGATAGATAATTACAATCAACTTTCCTCTTATTCCTCTGAAGATTTTTTTCCTACTAGGCTTTTTTTTCAGACCACAAACCCAAGGCAAATAAATACAGTATTTGGGTGTATAGTTCGAATGGAACACTACGCATTTGTTGGAGTGGGACTCAGACTTGTGGCTCTGATGCACTGATTAGATGATATATGTTGGACTCTCCTATCAATCACTTGAAAGAATAAAGATGAACCCTGACAGATTCATGGTGTTTTCTGTGTTTTGAAGTTGGCCAGGGTAAAGAAGCTCACTGGCAGCGTTACTTTGTAAGAAATTTGGAGCAGAATTGTGTGTAAATACCCCAAGATGCCCTTTCATTTTCAGCCTACATTAGAGGGTTTTTTTGTGGGGGGGAGGGTGCATTGTATAATGCCCCTGTATCTATCCATTCTGTTCTACAGTATTTTCAATTAATCCTGCATAAATTAAGAAATAAGCTCTATGTCTTTCACCAGATAATCACAGCAAGCAATATTGTCATAGCTGGATAATACTTGATTTGTTACATATAAATGCCTAACATTGCTTCCCCATGGCAGAGTAAGGGTTAACCCCATTCACCCACCTAGCCCTTCCCCTGATCCCTCCTTACCTTAGCTCCGCCTCCCAGGTATATAAGGTGTGGTCCAGGGATCCAGATGCACTTCCAGACGTTCACCTGTAATAGAAATAACTGATTAATAAAGAACTGTGATTCAAGAACATTTCGTGTTGGAGTTATTGGGTAAGATCCTTGGAAACACACCACATGATTAACCAGGCAGAGGTTTCCATTCTAAAACTAAGATACACTTAATTTTTATTTGCACAAATTTAATTCATGAAGAAGGTGGTGGTAGGTTTGTGGACCATAGTGCTGGCCCAAAAAATTCCTACATGCTCTAATTGAGCATGATGGAGGTGGTGGTGGGGGAGCAGCCTAACTGGATTTGGAATCCTGCCCTTGAGAAATTGCCGGTGAAATTGTCCATACGATTTTTCTGCCAAAGAAATGTCATTTTTGCACACTCATAGAGGAAAATCTTTTTTCCCTGGACCCAAATGGCTTTTGATTCTAGTTCACTATCCATTCTCCCAGCATCCTTTCATTCAATGCTCAGCAGAAAGAGACTTATGAGCATACAGCTGTTCATTGTCTTTGGAAATTCTGATTGATCTGGTTCATCTGCAGCTAACCATCTGTGGGAAGAGTCTGTTATTAACTTAAAAGGCAAGTTTCTTTCAGGTCAGTCTTTACTCGGTGTGATTTCCCGAAACAGCCGTGTAGTTTTTTTCTATTCAAAAGTAGCTTGCCATAATATCTAGAAGTATATCACCAGGGGGTTGATTGGTTAGATGAACAATTATGTTAGCATTTAGGAGATTTTAATAGTTTCAGATGGGGTATGATCTTCTTTTGGTAGAAAGGCACTGAAATAATGGCTAAATTATATAAAATCTCAGGGTATATGTGAGAATATGTATCTCATTTGAGAGTGCTTCCATCATTGCCACCTGTTCATGTATGTAACAGATCGTAACTTCCACCCCACTGAAAAGCGATACAGGATTGTATTTTGGCTTTGAATCAGGCAAGTTGAATGTTACAAATCAATTCTTTATTTCAGGATTTCTCCTGATGTGGATGAAATAGAAGGAGAGGATGATACAAGAGATCTGAATGCACAGAAATAGATAGTTCTTATGGCATGCAGTATTAAATAAAATAAAATAAAACAAAATAGAAATGGAATGAGAGCAGAGATACAAGGAGGTGAAACAGTCAGCCTGGATGTATAATAGCCACAAAAAGTAAAGGGGATAAAAAAGATAAAATGCAAAAGGCTATTTTCCCCATTTATTTTGGGGAATGGCATTACATATTTTAATGTCAGCATGTCATCCCAAGATGTGTATATTTTGGTCACATACCATATTTTTCGGAGTATAAGACGCACCTTTTTCCCCCAAAAAAGAGGGTGAAAATCTGGGTGCGTCTTATACTCCGAATGTAGCCTGGCCCAGCTTCTCAAACAGAGGTTTCAGAGGCTGAAAAAAGTATCAGAAATGAAGCTTCAGAAAAGAAGCCCCCAAACAGAGCTTCAGAGGCTTTTTTTCTGAAGCTCTGTTTCGGAGGCTTTTAGAGGCAGGAAAAAAAGTTTTTTCTGAAACTTTCAGTTTCAGAAGTTTCAGAGGCAGAAAAAAAAGCAAGGCACAGAGCTCACAACCAAGGAACCTGTTGCTAAAATTCACCTCTGGGAACAGTTTATTGGGGGTATTCAGGGAGGCTGATCCACCTGCCAATCAGCTTTTTTCTTATTTTCTTCCCCAAAAACTAAGGTGCGTCTTATATTCCGGTGCAACTTATACTCCGAAAAATACGGTAGTTATCCAATTGAAAGAAAATTCAGTGTGCTATCCTTAAGGGAAGAGAGGTGCCAACTGCAAAGTTTTGTAAAGTCTTTAATCTTGTCCCTAAATATTTAACAAGAATTGGTTGATACACAAGCCAACAATAAATAAGAAATCAAAAACTAGTCATTCACTGCTAATCTTGTTCTTTGGACAAAAGATACATTCCTTGGGATAATATTCTTTTTTAAAAGTAAAATTATTATTTCCCAGCCTCTTGTCCTGAGCAATTTCTGAACAGTACTGATTAGATGACTTAAAGTAATAACATCTGCTTTCATTAATCAACAAGTTTTCTAAGTTATGCCTTCAGAGCAAGCACTAAAGCGATACAGTGGTACCTGGGTACTCGACTACTTCATAACTTGCAAATTTGGTTCATGGTGCATTTTGACATGAAAATGTCCCAGCATTCAGCCTTTGTTTAGTACTTGACATGCAGCTATAGGAAGAGGGGGACGGTTGTGGGCAACAAACAGGAAGTCAGCCATGCTGGGAAGGTAACTGCAAAAGGAGGGGGACAGCCACAGAGGGTGGACAGGAAGTTGGTCATGCTGGGAAGGTCACTGACATAGGAAAAGGGACAGTCAGAAAGTTCTTCACAGATGAAACAAAGGGTTACATGTAAGTCGCATGGTTTCTTTGGGACTTGTATATTTTAGTACCCGTCACACCTCCCAGAATGAATTAATGCTGAATGCCATAATACCACTGTATACCGAAATACCATCATAGACATCATAGAATGAAAAGTATCTGTCTTTTTCTCTCAGTCCAAGAAATTGAGGTTGCAGTGACCAATGGTGAACTTAAGGTGGTCTCAGCATAAGGCTAATGCTGCTTTGAAGACATCTCTGTAATCACTGAATGCAAGATTCTCCCTTAAACTCTCCATTAAAATGTTATTTTAATTGAGCAATAAAAAAGATTATGGCTTGATAAATGCTCAACGCAACAGATATCAGATGCAACAGACAAAATTCCCATTTATTTTTAAATAATACAATTTGCACCATTTACCCAATAACATCACTATGGATGACATATTCTCTGATTTAATGGACTCCAGACAACTGGTCCATTAAATCAAAGCAACACTGCATTTCCTTCAGGAACCAGGTCTCATAAAAGCTCAGAGCTGGAACATAGCAGGTTTAGGTCCATTTGCTCTGCCTTAAGTAAATGAAAATCTTTTTCTAAATTATCACATCCCATCTCAGAATGAACACCTTCATTTATATAACTGGCTCACTTGTAGTTATCTGGCAAAAACCTTGCAGGAATTTTTTGTCTTAGGACACAGAAAGAAGAATACTGAGGCTGTATTATATTTAAAGAGATATGGCACAAATAAGTCACTGTTAAATCAATTATTTTTTAATCATAGCATCTTGCTGTATACAGCACCTACTCTTTACCCAGGATAAAGGCAATGCGCTGATTCACATCCATACATGAAATGAAAAACATTGCCCTCAAGAAATTTAACTATATCAAGGATGGAATTCTTAGAAAATTTCAAATGATTGCCCATTGTTTTTAGGATGCTGTTCCAATTCCAGATGTCTAAGCCTATATATCTAAGTAGTCATAATTATTGTAAGAATAAAAAGGACATAGTGCTGGGCCACAGTGCCCAATTTCACAATACCTTAAGAAACAGATGTCCCAGTGATGTGTAATTAGGAGGCAAGACAATATGAATTATCATGATAAAATTTTGAAAAGTTATCAGGAAAGTGTTTATTACAGTGCAGGGGTGGGCTCTAAATTTTTTTACTACCGGTTCTGTGAGCGTGGCTTATTTTGTGGGTGTGGTTTGATGGTCATGTGACAAGCAATTCTTTAGGATTTAGCAGATGTACTGGTCTACCACGCTTTTAACTGCTTGCAGAGCCGTACCGGTCTATCAATTTGTTTTTGGAGCACACTGGTCTACCACCACACTGTCTTTTACCACTGATCAGCTGTAGGGCAGCCCTTTGAAGCACCACGGCAAGAATTTAAACAGTTTTTTGCCATTCTGCCATCACCAAGAGCATCGGAAACCGCTTTCAGGCAGCTTGGCCCCAACTGCCAAACTACCACCACCAAGCGGTTTACAAGGAGCGGATCGGTTCTAGCCGATCAGTTGGGAGGTTTCTTGGCTTCTCAATTTAAAGCTACGGTGTCTTTTTTTCTCTCTCTCTCTTCTTTGTCAAGTGAGCCCTGATTTTTTCCTTCTAGCCGATCAGCTGGGACTCAGGAGGCAATGAACAGATTGGGGGTGGGGCCAGGCAGAGGTGGTATTTACCAGTTCTCCGAACTACTCAAAATTTCCACTACCGGTTTGCAAGAACTGGGGAGAACCCTTAGCAACCCACCACTATTACAGTGGCCTTTTTCAGACTTATCATTACAGACTAAAAGTTCACATTGATTCATTATGGGAAATAGGCAAGTTGGATTTTACCCAATAAAGCTCCCCAAATATTCAGATTATTAGAGATGACTTTGCTGAACATTTGCACCATGTTTTGTGTCTCACTGAAGGGACTATCAGCTTCAGCTCCTTGAGTAACTTTAGGAAAGTCACAATATTTTTTTCCCATTCTTTTAAAGTTGAAAAAAAAAGTTGGATATTTCTTCAGAGCCTATGAAGCCCCAGAGGTTTTCCAGTTCAAATTGACAAGATTGCAGTGTTTTCTGCCAATATCAAAGAGATGCCAAGGGTGTTCCCACTGCTATTACAAGTGACATTTAGATTGTCTTCAGTTGGGAAATGGAAATATTATTTATTTAAAATATCTCTTGATTTCAACGTTCAGTCAAAATGCTTTAGCAATATTTGAAACTACAAATGTTAATTTATTTTATTATCGTCTGGTTTCTTTTGTGCAGGTTTTATCCCATTTGTTTCAACAGGTGGTCAAAACAATAAATAAACAAATTGATTGATTACTATCAGTATTGAAATAGGTTTTGGATGATATTTATGTTTTGTGGGTATGTGTGTTACATAAGCAAAGTATAATGCTTATGTGAATATTAGTTCTCTGCAAGAACTCTGGAATGAAAGGATATATTCCATATTAACAAATCAATTGCTAAGGGTCTTAAATAATATTAACGGTATTAAGTAGGTTTCTTACGATCTTAAAATGAGATTAATTTGCTTTAATATTAATAAACTTGTTAGTATTGTATTATGAAGATATGTACAGTTTCAAAGTCAATGTATTTTAGAGTTATAATAAAAACAAATTGGAGTTTTATCACCCTGTGAAGAATTATGGATTTATAAAGACTAGTATGACACTAGAAAGCCAATTTGGTGTAGTGATTAAACCATCAGATTATAAACCAGGAGATCTAGTCCTACTTTGGTTGGCACAGAGTCAACTGAGTGACTTTTTCTCAGCCTTAGGAAGGAGGCAATGGCAAACCACTTGTAAAGAAAATATTTGCCAAGAAAGCTTCAGGGACTTCTCCAACAATTGGACATGATTAAAAGAAAGAGAAAAAAAAGTATGATAGTATAGCAATACCATTTAGACTTATATACCGCTTCACAGTGCTTACCTGCCCTCTCTAAGGCTGTTTACAGTGTCAGCCTATTGCCCCCAAAATTTGGGTCCTCATTTTATCCACCTCAGAAGGATGGAAGGCTGAGTCAACCTTGAGCCTGGTGAGATTCGAACTGCCAAACTGCAGTTAGTTGGCAGTCAGCAGAAGTAGACTGCAGTACTGCATTCTAACCACTGCATCACCATGGCTCTTGACGATGCCAGATTGGCCAAAGTGGCCTTTAGGGGGACTTCGTAGCATCACATTGCAGTAAGTTAAGGTCATTCCAGCTGCCCAAGCAGGCACCCTATATAAGGCAGTAGCAATATAAGAAGCAAAGCAGGGGTGAAATGCTACCGGTTCGGACCGGTTCAGAGAACTGGTAGCGACGGCAGCGTGAGGCTCTGCCCACCCGCCTGGTCATCAGGAAGTAACCTGTTTTTTACAGGTTTGCAGAAGGGTTTGTGCATGCACAGAGGGTCCACGTGGCATGTGACTCAGAGGGTATGCGCACGACACATGCACTTCTGAACCGGTAGGGAAGTTAAGTAGATTTCACGCCTGCAGCAAAGGTAGACGATCACTTTAGTAACAGTAAACACATAATTTCATTTTGCATGGGAGAAGGAAAAGCAAAATATCCTTATGTTTTACTTTAAAAACCACATGGATAGACACTATTAAGTGTCTGATAATATAGTGCCAGATAATGGACCTGTCAAGTCAGAGGGCCCCCAACACACTACTAAGATTAAAGCTTTCAGGACACATAGTTGCTGATATTGCCATATGATAAGACAAAATCCAAACCTGTAAAGATAGAATTACAATGGGAACATGAAATATAAGAAGCATGAATATGGGAAAACAAAGTGAACAATGAAATGAATCAATGACACATTAACATTATAGATATCAGCGATTCAAGTGGACTCGTAGTGAACGCCTTTGTTCAGAAGATCATACTATTAGCACTCAGGGAATAAAAAAATTAAGTAGAAACTGCATATTTATATGGTCAGGAAGCATATAGCAAAGACCGTACTTGGTATAAGGAAGTCAATAGCCAAATAATATCAATTAGACTTTGCAGACAATCCTTTAATATGGTGATTATCCAACTTTATGCTCCAATCATTGCTGAACTGAAGAGTTTGATGAGCTTTTGGATCAAGTTCGATCAAACATCAATAGAAGATGCAGGCAAGGCACCACATATGGGGTTGGAGACCGGAATACCAAAACTGGAAGAAAATAGAGTTGGAAATAGAGTCTAGGAAAGATGAGAATAGCATATCACTTTTTTCAAATTCAATTATTCTTCAACACTAACATAGTTTTCAAACAGCCAATCTGATACCTATGTACTGTATACATCTTCAGATAAGCACACACAACTTAAATTGACTATCATTGTTAAAAGGAAGTAGAAGACCTCACTTATATCATCAAAGACATTGCCAGGGGCAGTGTGTAGAACAGATTGTAAATTCTCATGTACAAGTTCCAAACCAACTAAAGTGAAAGAAAAAAGCCAGCCAGTTTCAATGATATGATCTTCAGCATATAGCCATAATTTTCAAGAAGGGCATCAAAGAAACACTTTGAAGTTCTGAGCCTAACTGACAGAGAACAACAGGAACTATGAAATGAAATCAATGGGATTAAAAATGAATGTAAAAAGAGATGGCCAAAGACTCAGAAACTAAAGAAAGTCAAAAGGATTTAAGAACAAAAGGGGCAAGTTGCCAAGAAAAGATTGGCCAATCCCAAGACTTCCAAATATTTTAAAAAAATAAAAATCAAGAATTTCATGAAGGAACTTAACAAATTATGTGAGAGAGCTGCTAAAACAGACAAGAATCAATATTACAACATCCTACAGACATTGAAGATGGAAACAAACTGGAATCAAAATTAAAAACTTCCAAAAAGTCTCCATATGCAAAAGGTTCCACTGTTAATTGATATGCTAAAGGATACAGTTGATTGTTCTATAAAAATCAAACAAATATGGAAGGACTACAATGAAATTCTGTACAATAAAGAGGTCAACATCTGAAGTAGCTTGAAAGATAATTCCTTATTTACAAAAACCTCTGGTACTGTAAGTGGAAGTCAGATCACCATTCTGATTATTACCAGGTTGAAATATCTGTATATCCAATGCAAATTAACTTCCATACATAGAAATGGAGATGCCACATGTGACTATAAATTCTCTCCTTATTTATTCAACCCATGTGTGAATATATTTTGAGGGTGAATGGATTGAAAGAAAATAATCCTGGTTTTAAAACTGGAGTAAGAAACATTAGCAATCCACCTTATGCAGATGACACTATCCTGACAGCTGAACATGCAAATAATCTACACATTCTACTCATGAAAGTCAAAGAGCACAATGGAAAAAATCACATTATGATTAAAAAAAGTCCAAATTAACAACAACAGATACAGCAACCACCTTACAATTGACAGTGAAGATATGCATAGATTCAGCTTTTAGGATCAATTACTAACAATAAAGAAAGCAGCAATCAGGAATATGCCACCGAGTAGCACTTGGTACTATCTTGATAAAATCTTGAAAAATATATTGTAGCTTGATGATCAGAAATATTGAGGCAGTGGTTTTTCCTATGATATTTTATGGAAGTGAAAGTTGTACTCTGAAGAAGCAGGGTAAAAAGAGTACTGATACTCTAGAATTTTGCGTTGAAGACACTTCAACATGAATAGCCATGATGAACAAATGAATCACAGATGGATCCTGAGTTCTCTGTCAAAGTTCAGATTATATGATACATTTTGAAAAGACTTGGCTTCCTTAAGAAGTCAGTAATGATCAGAAAGATGGAAGCAAGATGGATGGACTCAATTATAGCAGTGATGAACGTACCATTGGAAGACTGGAAACATCAGGTTGAGGACATCCTGATAACGTCTATTGAAGTGGTCACCAAAAGCTGAGATTGACTTGATGGCACATAATAATCATGTTATGACTGGAATTGTCAGATATTAGATATTAATATGGCCAGTGGGTTTTCTTTGCTCGCCAAAACATACTTTGTATGTTTGTTTGTTTGTTTTTTGGTGCAACAAATAAGTGTGAGGAATATAAGAAAGCATCTGGTTGCTGATTTATAAACAGCTGGAAGGAAATAGCTAATTTAATTAACAATATTAAGCAAGGAGAAATGGAAAGAGCAGAAAAATTAGTCTTGATTTGCCATCATGGCTTTAGTTTTTCAGAAATTACATTTAGAATAAACAGCTGTGAAATTGATCGTTACTCCCAATGTTCAAAATTAGAAGCCTTTTAGATTCTCCTTTCTTAAGACTGATAACAGAATCAAATAAGGGTTATATATCAAACAGGCACATACAGAGCTTCCGTTGTGAATAAATTTCCGCAGCCAGAGAGATTGGAAGGCAAAAGAAAACTAACTTCTTGTAATCACTGCTCAAAACCAAAATATGGCAGATCAAAAGCCACCAGTAACTTGAAGTGCCAGGAAATACCACTGGTTAATTGAGTTTACATCTGTTCCCGTCTTGGAATTCTCAGGGCAGGTAATGAATTATTGTGAAATAAAATAATTTAATCTGAACTAAATAAACCATACTGCTTCATCCCTACTTACCAAGTGCCAGGCAAGTAAACAAACAATAAGTTTTCTATTGCATCCAAAGTATGCTTGGACGGGGTTATAGCAAATCACCAGAGAAGGCTATTTTATTTATTTATTTATTAGTTCAATTTATATGCCGCCCCTCTCCGAAGACTCAGAGCGGCTTACAATGCACTTATTCATTTCACCAGGAAACAATTTTGGAAAGTCTTTCTTGTACTGACTTTGGAAAGAGTTTGAAGGACCAAAGGAAAGGAATGATTGACAATTGCTCTCTAGCAAAGGTCTTTTCATATCACATTCGTATCTGATCCTTCCTTCTAGAGATGTCAGGAAGATCCCCTGCATTCCAATCATGTGCTCCACCACTGGCTCATTTGCTGAACTATCATCCATCATGGTAATGCAAAGAGAAGATAAGTCAAAGGGGAAGGACTCCTGTACTCATTGCTTCCTTTTTCTATGACATGGGAAGACATTTCCATATTTAAATACCACTGTGTTCAATCAGAGCATTTCTAGCGTCCGGCTGGGTCAGGAAGACAAACCATAGAATCCCTTTAGCAATGCGCATTCCATTTTGCAGAGCTGGGTAATTCAGAATAGACTTTCATTTTTCACTTACATTCAATGACTCAATTGTATGTATGTTTACAGTCTGTTAGTTGACTATAGCCATAGTAATAGCACTTATATACCCCTTTACAGTGCTTTACAGCCTTCTCTAAGCGGTTTACAGAGTTGGTATACTGCCCCCCAAAATCCGGGTCCTCATTTTACCCACCTCGGAAGGATGGAAGGCTGAGTCAACCTTGAGCCTGGTGAGATTTGAACTGCCAAATTGCAGGCAGCAGAAGTAGCCTGCAGTACTGCACTCTAACTACTGCGCCACCTTGGCTCATGACCAATGCTATCAATACTACCAAATAAACTTTCAAATGTTCTTCAAAAGGAATTGAAAACTAGGTTGGGGATGGTTTCTTTTACTGTCTGCATTAGCAGAGCACTACTCCAGTCTGGCAGATATATTTATAGATTTAAGGTGGGAGGCATGGAATTGAGGCATTGAGGCATTTACCTTTGCTATGTCACCTAGTACAAGGGCCCTTTGAATGCCTCTTCAACTAATTCATCTAGTTGCTAAAGCAAATTACACAGAAACTATTTTCAACGCAGATTGTTCTGCTTTTTGTTCTCTGACAGACAGACCCCAATGCAGTCTTTTTCAAGACAAGTTTTTTTCCCCCCAATATGTACATTTTAGTTCAATGATCATACCCTGAGTGCAGCTTTTAGTAGAGTACCTCCCTTTCTGCATTTTTAAAAAACAAGGATTCCTTTTGATCTTAGCATCTTGCAGGTATTATTTTACCCCTATGAAATGGGGTTAGAACAAAATAGAAAAACAGTGGTGTGGGCTGGAGAGAAATAAAGAACTACTGGTACATTTATTTTTTTTCCCCTCATTTCACACACATATACACACATATGCACACACACACAGAGAGAGAGAGGGAGGGAGGGAGAGACCAGAGGTGGTATTCAGCAGGTTCTGACCAGTTCTGGAGAACCAGTAAATACCACCTCTGACTGGCCCTGCCCCCATCTATTCTCTGCCTCCCGAGTCGCAGCTGATCAGGAAGAAATGAGGATTTTGCAATTACCTTCCCCTGGAGTGGGGAGGGAATGGAGATTTTACAGTAGCCTTCCCCTGTCACGCCCACCAAGCCATGCCACGCCCACCAAGCCACGCCCACAGAACTGGTAGTAAAAAAAATTGAATCCTACCACTGAGAGACATGCATATACATACATTCACACAAATGTTCTGATGAATATTGCTCTCATATGGCTGTTCCAGAAACATAAAATTTGGCCGTTTTAATATTACTGTAAGTTGAGCTTGACATTTACATATTAACATTTAGGTATTAATGAAATACAGTACAGAAGAAAGTCAGATTGACAGATGTAATACAAGTTAGACAACTTACACAGACTAAATTATATGTTGCTTTGGATGTCTCATTAGCTGTAACAAGTCATGTAAGTAGATTTCTGCATGATGATCTGAAAATGTACTTGGGGAAAGAAAAATATTTCAGACAGAATAAATGATCAGGAAACTAACTCGGAAGTCATTCTTCCTCTTTCATAACTTTGGGAACAAATGTCTGAATTGCTCACCTTTTTAATGCACTTAAGTGGACTTGCCTATGCTCTTAGCTGCTTTCCCTTTCCCTTTAATTGGCTTCTGGTTTCAGTTATTTTCTAAAATATTATTCCTAGAGGCTCCTTTCCATTTCAGTTGACTTCAGATCTTTCTCCACTTCACCTATTCATGCTATTTCCAATTTATCAAAGAGTATCTCAAAAGTACAGGTAGTCCTTGACTTACAACCATTCATTTAGTGACTGTTCGAAGTTAAAACAGCACTGAAAAAAAATAACATACGGCTGTTTTTCACACTTATGACCGTTGCAGCACCCCATGATCACATGATCAAAATTCAGGCACTTGGCAACTGGCATGTATTTATGACACTTGCAGGGTTCTGGCGATTGCCATTTGTGACTTTCCCACACCAGCTTCCAACAAGCAAGTCAATGGGGGGAGCCAGATTCACTTAACAACCGCACGATTCATTTAACAATTGTGGTAAAATGTGATAAAATGGGGTTCACTCACTTAACAACTACCTTGCTTAGCAATGGAAATTTTGGGCTTAGTTGTGGTTGTTAAGTAAAGGACTATCTTTATACATGGATCTCAAACATAGCTTGGTTCTAGGCCTGAGGTCTGGACATTATTCAGTATGCTTACAGCAGTGGCCAAAATTGTGGAAACCTTTTGGGAAAAGTGTATTTTCTAAAACTAGCAAATAACACCACTGTTTTTGGGAGTGGTACCATAAAATTATATATCAATGGCAAGATAATTTAATCAAGAATGTAATGCCATAACTTTTATGAAGGATTTGCTATTAAAATAGCAGTTACAGTATAAAGAAGAAAAGTGGAATACGTAGAAAAAAACGAGATATACAAAAATTATCATGTCAGTTAATACTTAGTTGGGTAACCTTTAGCAGGAATTACGGCTTTACAACGTCTTCCCATGGAGTGAACCAAGTCTTTTAGTCCTGCAGCTGTTACAATGTGAAACCAAGATTGAATGAGTGCTTCCATTAACTGGGTTTTATTGCTGGGTCGCTTCTGACTAACAAGTTTCTTTAGTCGGCTCCATAGATTTTCAATAGGGTTAAAGTCTGGGCTATTCCAGGCCATTCCAGCAGTGGAATATGATTATCTTGAAAGTCCAAAAAAAAAAAAAAAAAGTGGTGTTATTAGCCATCAACTCTCAAAAATACACTTTTCCCAAAAGGTTTCCACAATGTTGGCCACTACTGTAAGTAACAGTGTGATTATCCTTTGTCACATTTCCTTGTGAACTTACTGATGAACTGGAATTGTGGAATCGTGCTCATTGGCTGCACATGTTTTTGAAAAATGTTTTTGATAAAGATAGGTTAGACGAGGACTGACACAAAGCAAACGTGTCAGCAGTGCAATTTTTCTAAGAACAATAATGTCAAACCTTATCCTGATCACTGATCAGAACAAACATAAACACACACACACACACACACACACAAAACCCACAGAGTGTGTGTTTTTCTCGAATTGGTTTCAATACACTGAGGAGGTTGGTTCCCTTGCCTACCGGCATGCCTTGAATCGCTGCTTCAGAGTTCCCCTGGGTTAAACCTTCATTTCAGCTGCTTTATGATCGCTTGGAAAGGCTATGCTTCAAAACCCCACATCAACAGAAAGTCACTTCAAACTTCTATATTTACAAACTGAAATGTTCTGGTTGAATCAACTCTTACTTGTAGTTGTTTATATTCTCATGTGAGGGCAGGCTATAGAGTCAAGAGTATTCAAAGCTACATGAAGCCCTTAAAAACTTTAGAGAAAACCTTCTCAACAGTCCCTCCGAATGTTGTCAACAAACTCTCATTTTTAACACAGAGGAACGAGGGGTTTGTTAAATAAAATAGGTGTCCTGTAATTGAACTACATCTTTCAATTAACACCTGGAAAAGAAACTTAGAAAAACTATACTACCTCTTCTTATTGCAAATTGTGAGATAACAAACATTTTGCTATAATAGCAATCAAATAATTATTTCCTTCTTTTGTGGTAGCAAGTGCCCAGACACTTAATCCTCATTAAGTTCTAACCTTCTTTTTCTAATGCCTAAACTAAGCAATTCTGAGAATGGAAGGGGAAAGAGAGATTGCAGGGCTATTAAACCCGCCACCTATTTGTGAGTCAAATTCTAAAAAACATCCTGATCACTCAGGTTCACTGAGGGGTTTCTGGAGCAGTAAGTAATTTATAGGGACAATTTAAATAAACATGATCCTGTTTGGAAAATTAAAAGAGTGCTTGAAACTTAAAGTCTCTCCTAATTTGTTAATGACAGTGATGATGGTTCTTAATACTGCTGTTGACTTTACATGGTTGTAAAAATTATTCTGCTATATTTTATTAAATTTATTACTACACCATTTGGTTCAGAATATTTTTTTCTTGTTTTCCTCCTCTAAAACCAAGGTGCGTCTTATAGTCAGGTGTGCCTTATACTCCAAAAAATATGGTATATATAAATATACCAAACATCATGTGAGATCACTTAATTGATCTAATCAAATTTATATGGTCAACTATCTCACATAAAGTTTGTCAAAGATTTTGGATATGAAAACAAAAATCATTGAAGATTTAGTTGTCCTGATAATTATAATATTGTATGTACCAAGAATTAATTTTAATACAGTATCTTCTTGGATGATCAGAAGTCCCAGATAACTGATTTAAAAAGCTGTATTATGAAGTTCTATAAACTTTCCTCTAATTAATATTTACAATTCTAGTAAGGTCATTTAAGTACTGATGATGTTTTCTATAAAATTAAGCCTCCACAGGAGTTTTTTCTAAAGTAATATTTATATTTATGGATTACAGAAAATTCTGTTTTAAAACTCCAATGGAGTCTTAAAGATCATTAGGAGATCTTAGGCCAGCAATTAAAAATCTGTGTTTCTCCAGATGTTCCTGCTTTAAAAAACCCCATAGTCTCTAAAAATATGGCCTATGATTGAGAGTTATAATTCAACAACATCTGAAGATGTTTCCCTATCTTGCCCTACACATCTTTAGGTTTAGTTCATCATGGAATTGTGACGAGCATAAAATTGTATGATTTATATGTGCTGCCCTGAACCCTTGGAATAAAAATGGAGATCTCTGTAAGTAATAATAAGTTTCCATAGAATGGAAAAAGGGAAACCATGGGTTCATTTAATCATTATGCCTTTTACCATAATGTGTCTTTGCTCCTGTCTCCTTGCACTAAGGATGGGAGGAAACAGTGCTACTGATAGTAAAGACACCTAACCCTCTGTTCTGATGCTCCTCCACCTCTTCCTCCTTCTTTCCTACATCAAATGATTGCTATATAGTGTGGCTAGGGTTTACATTAGGAGGTACTTTCCATGTGTATTATAGCTATTTGAAAGCAAAGATGGAATACCCATGGTCCTCTAGATGTTGTTTGTCAATAATGAGGGATGCTGAAAAATGCAGAACTGTGAGTAATGTGTTGGCCAAATCATAGATTGGCCCAGCCATCTTGGGACTATCTCTCAAATCAGGAGCTCCCAATGCATACATTAGTAAAGTTTTCACACATTTGTGGAAAACCAAGGCACATGATCATCAGCAAGCAATAGACAATAAGCAATGAAGCATTCACGTGCATGGTAGAGGATAGCCCTCCCAGAAGTTGGGTTCATTACTGAAATATCACAGCCCTTGTCAGCCTTCTGTCCCTGATTGATGAAACTGGTAATTAAGCATAGAAAACCTTCTTGCTAATTTATCTGCAACAGAAAAGGAAGTTAACCCTGAATCCACTGCTGTCCAGTTCCTTGATAAGGCAATCACATATAGCCTTCCTGGAATTTTAGGGCAAGGATGTGAGGCCCAAGAATGTGAGGTCCAGAAGGAAAACATCTAAAGGCAAAATGAAGGGTTATTTGTTTTTTTATCAAAATGGGATTTCTCTGACAATAGATCTGTTGTTCTCTGGAAAGGCTAAAAGTAAGAGAATGTTCAAGGACCTTCCTGTTCTTATACTTTTTGATGGACAGATTACCATCTTGCTGCAATCAATTGGCCCCAAATGGTCCATATAATAAAACATAGAACACAGAACATAAAATAGGGTTGGAAGGGATCTTGGAGTCCTTCTCGTCCAATCCCCTGGTCAAACAAGAGACCCTATACCCGTGATGGCAAACCTATGGCACGCATAGCCATATCAGTGGATATGCCAGCTCAGCTCTGGCCGGCCAGCTGATTTTCGGGCCTTCTGGGCCCACCAGCAGTAGGGAAACAGGCTGTTTCCTGCCTCTGGAGGGTCTGGGGTGGGGTGGGGAAGGCCCGTTTTTCTTTCTCACCTGGCTCCAGATCCTCTCTATGAATCTGGGGAGGGTGAAAACAGCCTTCCCCACCCCCTCGGAGGTCCTCCGGAAGCCTGAAACAGCCCATTTCCCAACTCCCGGTTGGACAGGAAGTGAAGTTTTTTGCTGTCCCCAGCCTCCAGATCCTCTCTATGCATCTGGGGGGGGGTGTAAAAACAGCCTCTCTAGGAGTCTCTAGGAGGGCCTCTGAGCAGGTGGAGAAGGCTTCTAGATGCATAGAGAGGATCTGGAGCCAGGTGAGAAAGAAAAACGGGCCTACCGGGCCATTGCGTGCCAGGAGCGGGAGGGTGAGGGGGGGGGTTGCCCGCACATGCGCAGGGTGAGGCGCATAGAATTATGGGTGTGGGCACACACATCCACCCCCCCTCCTGGCATGCAATGGCAAAAAGATTAGCCATCACTGCCCTATACCATTCCAGACAAATGGCTGTCCAGTCTGTTCTTAAAAAATCTCCAGCGTTGGAGCATTCACAACTTCTGGAGGCAAGATGTTCCTCCGATTAATTCTTCTCACTGTCAGGAAATTTCTCCTTAGTTCTCGGTTGGATATCTCTTTAATGAACTTCTACCCATTATTTCTTGTCCTACTCTCAGGTGCTTTGGAGAATAAATTGACATCTTCTTCTCTGTGATAGCCCTTCAAATACTGGAAGACTGCTATCATACTTACCCCTAGTCCTTCTCTTTGTTAGAGTAGACATTGAGTTTCCTCAATCGTTTATTGTTTGGTTTAGCCTTCAGACCCCATATCATCTTTGTTGTTCTGCACTGTCCATTTTTCTATCTTCACGACTGACTTCATGACTGTTTTATTTATTCATCAAATTTATATGTCACTCATCTCGCAGTTTGAGGAGATTCTGTTCTTCTCCAGGTTGAAGAAAAGTTTAGCAAGAGCCGCATCCTGTGTTGCAACAACTGTTTCACCACTCAGATTTTTCCTCCAATTACAGCTGACATACACATTCACTTTAAAGTTTTCTGTATCCTGCAATCACACCCTTAAAATAAGTGATCAGTAAAGAAAGATATCATTTTCAGTAGCATGAGCTAATCACTTCATGAGCTTCCTTCCATGATAGTATTTGTATTATTTAATTTCTGGCTAGCTTATTTTGTCTTATGCATCTTTTGCCATGTCAGTTATTCCTTCAAATTTTTTCACCAGAGCAGGAATTATTGAAAAAGTAAAGCTTCAAATCGTATTCCCAGACCTGCTGTCTCCCAGTCCTGGATTCTTTATCATTTTATTTTTAAACTAGAAGCCTCCTCTTCTGTTAAAAAACACTGCCATCTTCTGGCTTGCCCCAAAACTGAGAAAGCTGATGTCAGAAAGAAGTGCCACTACATTTAATGAATGTGCTCAATCATAAAAGTCAATTGTGCTTTGAACTTGTATGGAAATTGCCTGTGATCGTAAATGAGATTGCAGCTGAAAAGACCATCACAGGCTTACACAACATGGGTTAAATTTTAAAATAACATTATTAAAGTCAGAGCTCTGTGCAGTTTAAGAGAGAGAGAATTTTCTGCAAGAGTCAAAAGCATGCTATTAAACAACAACATTAACCAACGTAAAAGACAAAAAAATGAATTCAGAGGGCAGGGAGCTTAACAAAAAGGGCATGGAAGCATAAACTAGACTGCCAAATTACAAAGGAAACATGCCCCATTGCCAACACAGTAACACATCATTGTTATAACGCAGAGTTATGCATCTGGTTGTCTTTTTAAGTGAATCTATGACTAAGACGTTGCCTAGAATTGGTACCACGTCCTACAGCTTTGCCAGCTGATAGTCCTTGCCTTAGGAAGTTGACATCTGTTTAGTGGGAATGGACAGTGAAAAAAACACTAGAGCCGATAGACTGAGGTAATCAGTGGATAAATGACAACTAATCCAAGACATACTTTTTATGTCTGTCTGGCACTATCTATACCGCCTTTGAACGTGGCGGAGGTACTGCTGGGGATGAAAGTGCTTATCTTCCTTGTCGTGAGCTAAATTGCGTTTATGAAATAAAGTTACCACACACAGATATTCAGTGGTGGGATTCAGCCAGTTCACACCACTTCTGGAGAATCGGTTGTTAACTTTCTGAGCAGCTTGGCAAACTGGTTGTTGGAAGAAATCATTAGGGCAGAGAACCGGTTGTTAAAATATTTGAATCTCACCACTGCAGATATTGATTTTGGAATCCTGGAAAGGAAAGAGGATTTAGAACAGTTTGATGGGTCTGCAGAGGGGCATGATAATCCAGATAGACAAAGCATGTGCTACAATATCAATAATTTCTGCCTATGATACATGCTTGTGTGCAATGTTATTTTAGAAGTACAAAAGAGGCAGATTTTTTGCAAGATGACATTATGACACACATTTCATCACTTACATCCCGCCCCCCCTCCACTTGGACACTTTCTGCGGATGCAGCATTTATCACAAGCGCTTATTAGATGCGTTGGACTAACCTCAAGATGGACGACCAGCAGCTCATGAGCTGCATAGGGCCTTGGTATACCATTTGCACACATACAAATGGGCAAGGCTGAAGATTTTGAATGTTTTGTTTGGACAAGAGAATTAAGAGGCACGGATGCGACCTTCAAAGTTGCTTAGTTCTTTTATAGTTCTGTTTAAAATCCCCAAAACTCTGAGGTGGTGGTGGGGGATTTGCATGTTTTATACACTTTTAAGACAAGAGCATAGACCCCTCCCCAGTGGTGGGATTCAGCCAGTTCGCACCATTTCGGGAGAACCGGTTGTTAACTTTCTGAGCAGTTTGGCACACTGGTTGTTGGAAGAAATCATTAGGGCAGAGAACCGGTTGTTAAATTACTTGAATCCCACCACTGCCCCTCCCCCTTCTGAGTCCTTTCCAGTTGAACAGACATTTGTCACCAATGGACCTTCACATCTAAAACTTAACACAGCATTTCACTCTACTTTCACAATTCAAGCAAAGGACAAAAGCTATGGCATAGATTTAACCTACAGTGGTCTAGCTTTTCAGTTAACACTTTCCCCTTCCCCTTCTGTAGATGAGTCTAGCAAAGAATAAAAAGAGGGCTCTGAAAAGTTGAGCCACACTCTCTCTGATCATGGCAGATGAGACAATGTGTCTTGGTTTATTCAATCTACCAAATTCGATGATGGAAAAGGCTGATATAGTCCAACTTCCTGTTATTCCATTCCTCAGTCTATCATGAACATCACCTAATTTTACTTGAACTTCCCTGATAATTAATGTCTGCTTAAATTCTTTAATATAGTTTAGAAGCTGAGTTCAAGCAGAAGGGAGAACAGGCCAGATCACATCAATATTTCCTTTTATCACACAAGTATTAGCCAACAATCAAGCAAGAGATGGCATCAATCAGTTTGATGAAGAATCGCATAGCAATGGGTCCATCACATAGAAGAGTACAGTCACTCAATCTTGAACAAGACTGATAGAACAGGCAACTATATATTCCAAAGTTGTCAACAGGCTTCACTCCTCTAAGCTCATAGCTAGGAAGATACTACCTAAGTAGCAATGAAAGATCTGCAGATGAAAAAATGACTTTAGACGACTCCCAACGATCCAAATGTGATTAAGACAAAATGTTTTCTCTGTAGTCACCTGTGCAAAAAAAGCAATAACTGAAGAACTAGAACAGTGTTGAGTAATCTTTTCAGCACCAAGTGCCGAAACGGGAGTACACGTGTGGGAGCACCGGAAACCGGAAGAGCAGTTCCCCAATGCGCATGTGTGCAGTGGGAAGCTGAGCTTTCAGTTTCCAGCAAGCACATGCGCACCAGTCACCTGTCTTCCAATTTCTGGCGTGCATGTGTGCACAAAGACCAGCTGGCTGGCGCCACAACCCAGAAGAGCAACAAGTGACAGCTTGCATGCCCGGAGATATGGCTCTACATGCCACTTCTGGCATGCATGCCATAGGTTGTCCATCACGGAACTAGAATAAAATATAGCTAAACTAAACCAAAATCTAAGGCTAAAATTGCTATGTTTAGCAGGACTGGGCATACTTTGAAAATGATTTTTAAAAAATGGTTTGGACATTATGCAAACTCAGGTACACAATACTTTGTTATTCATGAATATAGCTTTTTTTTTAAAAAATGTTCTGTGCAACAAGAAAAAAATGGCTACTGCAAAAGACCATACAGAAATCTCAGTTGACCAGACTGCAATTCAACAGAATTTGTATGGAACAAACCAATTTTCTGCACTGATTTAGTGTTATTTGCATAATTACATTGTTATGCAAATGACACAAATTGCTCCAGGTGAGCCCTTTCCAGTTGAACAGACATTTGTCAACAATGGACCTTCACATCTAAAACTTAACACAGATTTTCACTCTACTTTCACAATTCAAGCAAAGGGCAAATGTGGGTCTACTCTAGCTTTTCAATTAACACCAGCTTTTTTCCCCTTCTTTAGACGAATACTCACTACAAATTTTTTTTTTTTTTTTTTTTTTTAATTTGATTTATATGCCGCCCTTCTCCGGAGACTCAGGGCGGCTTACAGTGCGCTAAGCAATAGCCTTCATACTTTTGTATATTTTATACAAAGTCAGCTTATTGCCCCCACAAACTGGGTCCTCATTTAACCTACCTTAGAAAGGATGGAAGGCTGAGTCAACCTTGAGCCTTGGAGAGATTCGAACCAGCAGTAAATTGCAGGCAGCTGTGTTAATAACAGGGTGCTTTAAACCACTGTAGTACCAAGGCTCTTAAATTGGCCAAACCAGTTCTGTTTTGTTGTAATAAAAGTAGGGTAATTCTTTAATTAAGGTATTTAAAGATTAGTACAGGCAAGGCTCTCTTAAGAAAGCTTTTTTATCCCAAATACAATTGTAATGTTAAGGATGGCATACCAACCAAAAGTGTGAATTATATGCTGGCGGCTGCTTCTGATTAATACACTCATTAGTCACTTCACCCAGCTGCAATACAGTTTGCAAATAGGCATTAAACACATTGTCCAAATATGAAGATATTTAGATCATTAAGCTGGCTTGAGTTAAATTTTAAACTGATTTTAAATTGGAATTGTTTTAATTACGGCCAAAATATTTAATTATTTTAAACAGTTTTTAGATTTTGTATGTCTTGTTTTTACTTTGGCTGTTCACCGCCCTGAGCCCTATATTGGAGAAGGGTGGTATAGAAATTTAAATAAATAAATAAATAAATAAATAAATAAATAAATAAACGAAAGAAGGCCAAGCTTTCAGGATATTGTTTAAACATTCAGTGGGTATGAAACCTGGTTTAATTAATCCATGCTTTGGAGGAGGTCAAGTCCCAGCCTTTTCTTATCCTCAGTCCTCCAGATGGCCATGATAGCTGGAAGCTACTGGGAGTCCACTTCATCTAGAAAGTATCAGGTTGAGGAAGGCTAATCTAAAGATGGAACACTTCCAAGTCCCTCCTTTGTGGAGCAAGATGGAGCTGCTTTCAAAAACCACACCATTTAAAAAAAAAACATCAGCATTTTCCCCCATGTAGTGAAACTAATGCAGGATGTAAGCAAGGCTTTCTTTCAATCTTACTTTGAAACATTAATGCTTATTAGCAATAAATCAAGTAAATGGGTTTAATACCATAATACCTACACTGAATGATAATCCCAAGAACTGTAATAAATCTAGAAAACACGTTCACACCTACAAAACTATTTATCACTTTCACATCTTTGCCATCACATCTCCCTTAAGCTCATAAAAATGCGACTCATCTTAATCTTTCTTTACTTTCAGCTAAGAAATGGTGTCCTCTGCCTTCTTTAAAGGGTTTTGGTATTCATTGTTGATTCTTTCAGTCATGTCTTTTGGTCTGGCACCTTTTGAATATATTTTCTATGTTTGTTAAACCAATATAGTGTCAATCAATAAGCATTTTTGTGAGATTCTCTTTCCCTTTTTAAACCACCTGTTTCTCCCAACTATGGCATTATAATGCCAGAGATGGTTATTAATGGGTAACGGATGATAAAACTTCCATGGCAATGCAGGACACCTTCTTTTAATTTATATTCCAGATGGAGGTGTGAACTGAGGGGAGAGGAAGATGTGGATGTAGAGAGAGCCTGAGGAAGGCTCAGAGACCTGGCCTAGGAAACCATCTGTCAGAGAGACAGAGTTATGAAAATATTTAGCATCAGAAAAGGCAAATATTGACCATCTGTACTCAGTATAAAAACTGTACATTAAATGCAGGTTTCTATAGCCCAGATTATGTCATTTAATAAATGGTATTTCCTCAAATGTTACGGAAGTGACTGCGCCATCTTTTAACTTCTTCCATATTCCATTGTGCCTGCGATACAAAGAAATAAAAGAGAAAAACAAAATAATTTATAAGTTATGGACTGATGGTGGCAAGAAAAGTAATTGTCAGATGTAAATGCCTTATTCTCTAATGTGTAAATAGTGTACAAACAGGGTATCAGGGGTTAACTTATTCTTCACTTCTTAATGTATTCATAATTCACCACTCCCACATATAGCTCCACCCATTGTATATATAAGGAGCTACCTACATCCTTTCCCTTGCTTCTATCTGTGAATATTCAGTGAATATAGAATGCCTATTGTAAATAAAAGAATATATAGTTAAATCTTTAACTCTTGCTAATCTTATTGAGTCTGATCCTGAAAATATTGCAACAAGCTGGTAGCAGAGGATGGTTAATTGACTCAATAAAAAACTTTAAAATGTCTAAGAAAGATAGGTCCAACACCAGGGCCTACAGCAAAGAAATGGAAACGGAACAAGAAATAATCAACGAATCCACAAACGCAATTTCGAGAGAGTCCGAAGAATACACCACTGAAGACGAAGAAATAATTGATGACCAGGAGGAAACCGAAATAGAGAATAACGAACTCAGGTCAGAGATATTAAAACTATTAAAAAGCCAGAAGAATGATGAAAGCCTCATCGCGAACCTCCAAGATATGCTGAAGAACAGCGGAGCAGCGAGAGAGAAAAACATCACTAATGAAAAGCCTAAAGACCCAAAAGTAGTGAGTGATATGATTGCGGAGAAAATCATTACAAAGAAGAAAAACGGTGATCCCGCGCGAAAATTTGAATGGCAGCCATCTTGGTTTCAACAGGCCTCCAAGATGAGCGAAGCAGAGCCAATCAGCAAGCTCAATTCAAAATTTCTGGCGCGAAAAATGTTATCAGACAACGAAAACGAAAAAGAAGATTCAAACACCTCAGAAGAATCAGAACCAGAAAGTGAGGACGATCCAACAAAACACCAAATAAAATCAGCAATGAAAACGCTCTTTGCTGCATTTGGGCCAAAACTGAAAATTACTAAAAAGATGCCGAAGAAACGAGCGAGCAAGCCAATGCCTCAAGACCTGCCCGCTCCCATCCTGACTACAAGAGCGCTGACGCCCGAACCCAGAGAGCCCTGCCGATACCGCCCTACGCCGCAGACCGAAGCAAGCACCAACGCCCTCAATAGAAGAGGAAGAGCAGCCACCGTCGTCAGGACTCCCAAAGTCGAACCAGAGACCGACTCGTCTGAAGAGGAGCAGAGCGAACAAGCCGCAATGGGGAGAACCTTCCACGACGACGCCGAAGAAGAAATGAACAACGCGCATGCGCGAAACTACGCAGACGGTCGGGGAAGACATGAACTGGAGAGAAGACCATGCAGACTCGTAGCGAGCATCCCCACGCCGTTTTGCAATTTTCTGCATTTACGAGACCACGGACTACCTCAGGTTGTAAGTAATGGACCCAATAATGTCGGAAATTTACCCAGTGACTTCCCAAAACTAAGGGTTGATGGCATTAATTTACAAGAATGGTATCAACAGCTCCAGGTTGTCTTTATGAAGGAAAACTTACTGTTTTTTATCACTAGTCCCCCAAAAAGACCCTGGACTCTAAAAATAGATTGTTTACACCATAGAGCTTTTTTCTTAATAATATCTAGTGTGTCTCCTGCAATGTATCACAGCATTAAGCCAAATTTGACTGTTTCAGAAATTATTCAATGCATGTTTAATTTGTTTCACAGTGACAGTGTAGCTACCACCACAAGGATATCTAAAGATTTCTTTTCGTCTAGGGTAAAACCAGGGGTTTCCATAAGTGAACATTTAATATCTTTGAACAAAATAAGAGCTGAACTGCATTTGAGGGGGGAGGTGATTTCAGACCAAACAATGAAAAGTGTTATTATCAACTCACTTGATCCATCATGGGACAATTTTATGTCACATTTAGACACAATCAATCTAGGATATTTATCCATAGAAAGTCTATCCAACAAATTGATAACAGAAGATAATTCAAGAAGGAATCGTTCTAACAATCACACAGAACACAAACCATATAGGAAAGTAGCTTTCCAAGAAAAATATAGTGGAACATTTAAATGTCATAATTGTGGATCCAGGGAACACAATAGAAGAGATTGCCCAAAATTTTTAAAAGAAAGATATAGATCAGAATACAGAAACAAATACGATTATAGACAGCCTTCCATAGAAAGGCATAGATATAGGAGCCCACCAAATCACAGAGAGAATAGAGGGGGCAGAGACAATTCAAAGGATAGAAAATCTGGTTCACTGAATGGATTAAATAAACAAGACAACACTAACACACAGCAAAGTGAGAACAATAATTGGCTTATTGATTCTGGAGCAACTAATCACACCACTAATAACAAAAGTATATTGTCTTCATTTGCAGAAGATAAATTTGTAATTAAGGTAGCTAACCAAGAAAAGGTTCAAGTATTAGGTAGAGGAAATGTAACCTTGCCTGGTCTAGGAAAAATAGAGGGGGTATTACTAATACCTGAAATACCTCATAACATATTAAGTGCCATAAAACTAAGCAGAGATTCTGACATTAACATTGTCTTTTCAAAAGGAAAGGCAACTTTGGAAAAGAATAAAATAAATATAGGCACTGTGGTGATTAAAGGAGGCCTACCTTATCTGATAACAAAAGAAAAATGGTTACATAACATTGATTCAAATATGGAAGATTGTATTGAAATAGATGATGAGAATGTTAGCAACAGTGACAATGATGAATGTAAAATATCTCATGATCACACAGATGCACACAACGATAAGAAGCCAAAAATAGGTAAACCAATTCATGATGAGTGTGCTCACATCTTACATAGGAAGTTAGGACATGCCAGTTTTCCTGTAGTACAAAAAATGACTGAACACGCAGAAGGTGTTAAAATAAAAAATTGTGAAAATTATCTGGAATGCTCAGTATGTAAATCTACAAAACTAAAAACTAGTCCCAGGCCAAGAAAATCTACTAGATCAACTAACAAAATTTTTGATTTAGTACACATGGACTTAGTTGGTCCATTAACTCCATCAATCACTTATAGAAAACGTTACTTCCTGACAATAGTGGACGATTATAGCCGCTATGGATTTGTTTATACATTAAAACACAAAGATGAAACATTTCAAAAATTTAAAGAATTTTACAAACGCATAGAAACACAACACAACATCAAAATAAAACAAATTATGACAGACAGAGGATGCGAATTCATGTCTAAAGAATTCTCCCAATGGTTAAAAGACAAAGGAATGTTACATTACACATCTAGTCCATTTTCTGCGTTCCAAAACGGGATTGCAGAGAGAAAAAATTCCACATTACAAACCATGATTAGATGCACATTGGAAGATGCTGGCTTAAGCAAACAATTCTGGTCAGAAGCCTTACATTATTCAAACTACACACAAAATAGAACATGGTCCAGCATTGTAAATAAGACACCATATGAAGTGATGTATAATAGAAAACCAAAATTAGCACACATGCATATATTTGGAGTCACAGCAGACGTACACATACCTAAACAATTAAGAAGAAAGGGAGAAAATGTGTCCAGAAGACTCAGATTTATGGGATATGAGACTGGCACTAAAGGGTACAGATTCATTGATAGTAACAACAAATTTATAGTCTCCAGAACAGCTGTGTTCCATGAACAAGCCAACTGGTCTAAATTACATCTTAATGAAATATTCCCAAATAAATATGAAGATACAAAACCTCATGAGAAAGGGACTATAGAAAAGCAAAATATCAACAAATATAAAAACAAAACCAAGACTTGGACAAATAGCCAACACAAAATAAAGACAGACACACTAACAAAAAAGGAAGCAAGATATTTGCATGATAACGATAGTAAACCCGAAAAAATCATTAGAAACACCAGAAATCAAATGCCAAATAAATACAAGGATTATGTAATGCATATGGATGGTGAACCAACAACACCCAATACATATGAGGAAGTGCTAAAACTTCCTCGCGAAGAAAAAGAAAAATGGGAATTAGCAATGAAGAAAGAGATGGAAAGTTTACAAGGATTAAATGTATTTACACCTGCAATTGCACCTAAAGATAAAACAATTATTGGTACCAGGTGGATATATAAAATTAAGAATTTAGAGGGAGGAAATACTCTATACAAAGCTAGATTAGTTGCACAGGGTTATGCACAGAAATATCCGGAGGACTATACTGACACGTATTCCCCCACTGTAAGAACAGAGAGTGTCAAAACAGCTCTAGTGGTAGCATCAGCACTCAATCTTGATGTATTCCAATATGACATACAGACTGCGTACCTACACGCAAAACTAGATAAGGAAATATACGTAAGAGCACCTCACAGTCAATACACAAACAGAAATGAGACTTGGTTGTTAAACAAGAGTTTATACGGGCTAAAACAATCTGGTAAACGGTGGTATGATTGTTTAGTAAAAGTACTTAAGACCATGGATTTCAACGCTACCACTGCTGATAATTGTTTCTTTGTCAAGAGGGGTGATGATTACATTGAATTTGTATTGATTTATGTGGATGACATTTTATACATAGGAAAACATAAAGAGAGAAGAGAAACTTTTGTAACTAAATTAAATGAGCATTTCTCGTTGAAATCTTTAGGCAAGGTAAACAAATACCTTGGTGTCCAAATTAATAAGACAAAAAGGGGATTCAAACTTACCCAGAGAGATAAGATCATAGAACTTTTAAATAAATGCAACTTAAACAATGCCAAACCTTGTGATACTCCTATGCAAACTGACTTTCTAAGAAATACTGATGAATCTTCTCCCGAATTCAAGGACAACACATTTTATAGATCAATCATAGGTTCACTCCTTTATATATCTAATTGGACTAGACCAGATATCGCTTTACCACTCAATTTATTATCCAGGCATGTCAGCAAACCAACAATGTATCACTGGGAAGCTGTTAAAAGAATTTTAAGATATCTAAAAAGTACACTAGACTTTTGTTTAATGTTAGAACCTAATGATAATAAAGAACCAAAGCTTACGTGTTATGCAGATGCAGATTGGGCTGGAGACATCTCATGCAGAAAAAGTACATCTGGTTATGTATTTCTCTTAAATGACTGTCCAGTTTACTGGTACACTGGTAAACAAGAACTAGTGGCCACTTCAACGACAGAAGCGGAATATGTTTGTTTATCCAAAGCCGCAAATAACCTTGTATGGTTTAATGATTTAATTTCAGATGTTTGGAAAAAACCTGCTTTGCCTTTTGTTATGCATGAAGACAACAAAGCAGCCATTGAAATATCTAGATCTGATGCCATTGGACAAAGGTCCAGACATATAGATATAAAATTTAAACATGTGAGACAATTATCTCAGGATGGATTTATTAAAGCAGTGCATTGCGACACTTCAGAACAATTAGCTGATATATTGACAAAGCCTTTACCTTCTAAGCAGCACAAATATTTAACCTCTAAGTTGTATGTTTTGTATTGTCCTGAATCTGAGTGTAACTGGTGTTGTATAACGAATCGGCATTTAGAGGGGGATTTGTCAGATGTAAATGCCTTATTCTCTAATGTGTAAATAGTGTACAAACAGGGTATCAGGGGTTAACTTATTCTTCACTTCTTAATGTATTCATAATTCACCACTCCCACATATAGCTCCACCCATTGTATATATAAGGAGCTACCTACATCCTTTCCCTTGCTTCTATCTGTGAATATTCAGTGAATATAGAATGCCTATTGTAAATAAAAGAATATATAGTTAAATCTTTAACTCTTGCTAATCTTATTGAGTCTGATCCTGAAAATATTGCAACAGTAATAGACCCTTCCTAGATCTTCCAAACTTACTGGACTTTAATTCTGAGTTGGAAAAAGGCAGAAGGAAAAGGAGAGACGCAAGAAGGGTATGTAACCCTTACTTAGTATCTGATGCTTCCAATCATCTACCTTCATTTCCTTTGAAAATATTGGGATTATAGATCCTATATTTTTCTGATTGTCACAAGAGCCCAAAAAACCAAGCCTGGAGATAAAGCAATATGTCTTGACTCTAATTTAAAGAAATATTATAGTCTAACCTCTCCACTCACCTCTTCCTTACAAATAGTTTATGCAGCTCATTTATCCTGTCCAGTTGTTTCTCTTTTATGTTGTGCACTGACAATAAAGATTTGAAATTTGAAATTAAAATTTGAAAATTGAAATTATTCACAGAAGAAACATTTTGCTAACTATTTATTTATTTATTTATTTTGTCGCATTTCTATGCCGCCCAACTCCCAAGGAACTCTGGGTGGCTTACAACAGAGAATAAAACTAGAGACAGTCCTTGACTTATGACCATCCATTTAGCAACCATTCAAAGTTACAATGTGCTGAAAAAAGTGACTTAGGACTGATCTTTGCATTTACAATCGTCACAGCATCCCCATTGTCGGATATTGTTATTCAAGTGCTTGGCAACTGGCATGTATTTAAACATGTTCACTACAACAATATAAATTAACCATGGTTGAGGCTGCCAGAAGAGCAAGAACCAAAACTTTGTATCTCCCTTGACACTTGAAGTGATAAAAGAGGAAGAGGAAGAGGAAGAAGAGAAAGAAGAGGAGGAAGAGGAGGAGGAGGAGGAGGCTTCTGACAAGCAAGTCAAGCTAGATTCACTTAATGACCATGGTAACTCACTTAATGACTGTAGCAAAAAAAGATCCTAAAATTGGGTGTGTTTCACTTAACTAGGCTTAGCAACAGACGTTCCAGTCCCAATTGTGGTCATACGTTGAAGACTACCTACCTGTACTGTAGACCAAACATTTTTAACACTCAAAGGATCAGCTGAGACAGTTTTTCATCTTTTGCTGTGTTGTCCCTTCTATAATCTCTTCTAAAAAATAACCCTGCTAGTTAACTGCTGGGATTGGCTGGATGAAATGCAAGCTTTCTGCTAATGCAATGTTTCTTACACTTTTTTCTCTCGGGATCCCTCCCCACTATAAAAATATATGGAGAACCTCAAGAAAGGCTTTTTTTTTTCTTTAAGTTATGATTATCAATATTTACTGTATTAAAAAATAAATTTGACACACTCGTGACTGCTATCACCTCTCAATTCTTTGATGGGATTTTAAATATTGTATTATTATTCAAGGTAGAATGGCAAATGGTTTGGATTCTGCAGAGCCCTGAGAGGTTCCTCAGATCACACTTTCAGCAACATTGCACCATAAATATTTCTTCTGAAATATTCATGGGTTTTTCTAAATACTGTTCAGTAGCAACCGTTGCAAGGAAGATTTGGGTGTAGTTCTGAAACCTTTAGACTGCAATCTAAATTGCTATCTGATTAGGTATTGTTATGCATTTTATGATTACTCTGTCTTTTTCATTGGTTAACATTTCTATGCTTACTTTTTACCTCTAATGTTTTAACTATTAAAGTAAACTAAGATTCGGAGCATAAATTATGCTCCAATAATTCAAAAAGCCTGTAAATAACATATCTGCGTGGGAGGGAATACATTGAAACCATAGCTCTGAAAATGTTTCAAATTATTATAGGAGGGAGAGGGCCTAAAGCAATCTTTATGAGAGATTTGTTCAGTCTTTATGGAATTTCTCTTGTTTGTTAGAATATTAAAAAAGGCTTGCTAAAGGGGATAGTTAGAAGACGCCTTTACTCAGGTTCTGATGAACATCCCAAAGCAAGAGTTATGTATCTTATAGGTAGGTAGGTAGGTAGGTAGGTAGGTAGGTAGGTAGATAGAAAGAGAGAGAGAGAGAGAGAGAGAGAGAGAGAGAGAGAGAGAGAGAGAGAGAGAGATATTAAGGACAAGACTCAGATACTGAAGGACCTGAGTTTAATTTAATTTAATTTAATTAATTAAATTTATATGCCACCCCTCTCCGAAGACTCAGGGTGGCTCACAATACATTTAAAAAATCATTATAAAAAGACATTGAAAAATTTAAAACATTAAAAACATTAAAAACTCATTCACACCAGATCACAAGAGAGAGATCAACGGCCCCAGGCCTGCCAGAAAAGCCAGATCTTCACCGCTTTTCGGAAAGCCAATAGGGTGGGGATGGTCCGGACTTCAGGAGGTAACTGGTTCCAGAATAACTGGGGCAGCCATAGAGAAGGCCCTCCCCCGCGGGCCCGCCAGCCGAGTTCTTCTGAAGCCCTCAAGGCTGCTGAACAAAGGCTCACAGCACTGGCTACCATGCTAAGGAGATGCTCTAGAGAAGCAGAGATCAAAGAGATAAACACCCTGTTCTCCAAAGAACCATCCAAGGTGTACTCCCAACTACAGTACAACAGAACCATCAACAGCAGAAACTGAACAGTACTAGAAGAACATATGGGAGAAAGAGAAGACATGTAACACCAGTGCAAAGAGCAGACTACTAACGGAACAGGAATTAGTTCACTATCACAGTAGCCAATAACCTGCCTCAGCACAACATGGAAAGTTGTATCAGGCATTATAGCTACTGAGTTACAGGACCATATGGACCTGTACATGAGCACAGCTCAGAAGGGCATTAGGAAGAACACCAGAGGCTCAAAACACCAGTTATTCAAAACACCAGTTATTGAACAGACCAATCTGAGCATAGTCTGGATTGATCATGGAAAGCCTATGATTTAATGCCAAGTGACAGCAACATCTGGAAGGAGTGACTAGCTGGAGATGTACCAAGGCCTGAAAAAAGAACTGGAGAGAATGTGGAAAATAACGGCTAAAAGTGTCGTTAGTGGTGGTATGACTCCTAAACTGTGAGAATGGCTGCAACAGATCCCAAGAACAACTTCAGAGCTCTCTGTCCAGAAGACTTCAGTGCTAGGAATCGCTAGGATCCTGCACAAAGCCCTTAGACTCTCAGGCCTCTGGCCTGAGATTGAGAAGGACACCTTATCACCCATGAGAGGTGAGAAGGGATTTTTTTTAACATGGATCTGACTTCTTCAATCTCTCTTCCAGGTTGGTGCCTTTCATTAGTGAAGTCTTCTACTACTACTTTTCCCAGTCAGTCCCAAAGCTGCTTTTTCAGGAGGCAACTGGACTTACTTGTTGTTGTGACTCTGGCTTCCGAGCCTGGCCTCATGGAGGAAGATGACTCTGAAAGTGATGGGGAGGAACTGACAAGGCCTCCCTCTCCAGGACCCTCCTTTCTGGCAACGCCTCAGGTTCCAGCTGAAGGCCAGGAGGAAGGCATGTCGGAGCACCCACTAATAGGGAGTGATGAAGATCTATCTTGGATTGATCCCAGGCAGCGTCGGAGGGAGAAGCACGAGCAGCAAAGGAAGAGGTGTGGAAGGGCCAGAGATTGCTGAGTCACTGAGCCATGCCCCACAGGGGATAAAAGTGGGTGGGGTTGCTCTGCAGGCTCTGTGACGGACAAAAACTGCATATTGTGAGCTTCGGATGGGATATTTTTCGGAATTAAGGCTTGGACTTTGTGAATGACTTCTGACTACTCTTTGAACTCTTGGTTGCCCCAGCAACGGACTACAGATACGCTGATTCCTGTTTCTAGAGGTGATAAGAAACTTGGCAGGCATTCGGAAAGTAGCTGCCAGAACTTGTATCTGCCAAAGAGATTCAGGTCGGCTTGTAAAAATACATTACTGCAATAATAATATAATAATATACTTGCAGATATGTTTGTTATTTGTTATGTTGTCTTGTATGTTATTTATATGGTGTGTTGTTATTTTTTGTTTTTTTTTAATGGAAAATGTAAATAAAGATTATTTTTTTAAAAAAAATAAATTACTGGTAGACGTCTTTTGCTCGTGTGTCTGCCTATGTGAGGTGGGGGGACAGAACACTTGTTTTGTCTTTGAAGACTTTCGCTTCTAGTGCCAAAAGCTTCTTCAGCTCTGACTGGATGGTGGGGAATGGAAGGATTTATATTCCTTACAAACAGTTAATCATTTGCATTCTTTTAGAGAGTAATTAAGACCACCTGGAGGGTTATCTGTGTCATCAGGGTCACCTGTATGGTTCAAATAGTTCCTGTAGTCTGCAATTTTTTTTCTGGAAATCCATACTCCCACACCATTTGAAGAGTGTTCATCCCAAAGTGCATAGCTAAAGATCTATGGAGATCCTCAGTCATCCAGGTCATGTTTGTCCCAAAGGTGCTTTTTCAGAAGGCAGAGCTGAAGAAGCTTCTTGGATGAGAAGAGAAATGTCTTCAAAGAAAAAAACAAGAAATCCAGTTGCCTGCTGAAAAAGCATCTTTGGGACAAACAGGACCTGGATGACTGAGAATCTCCATAGATTTTTCTGAGTCAGGTAGGCTAAAAAAGGGAGATTATATCCCAATATCTCTGAGCAAAATCAAATGATCCTACTCAAAAGTCCTTTACATTTTTGGAGGCAGGGATGGGGATCCCCAACCATGTCTACTTTCACTTTAATCCTCTAGGTTACTCCAACTGCTTCTCTGGTCATTTTTCCTTCTACCAAAAATCAGTTAAGTAAAGATGGAAAAGTGACATACTAACTTTTGATCCATAGTAATAAGACCCATTTATCTGGAAGTACCCACCCAATCTAGATCAAATTTTATGTCAGCTGATTTGATTTGCAACAAAGAGGTGGACATGGGAGGACAGTGCAGAAGCAAATTATTTTATTATCACCAGGTGTTTGGGGATTTTTGTTACTGCAAGATCTGATAAAATTGCTTGTGTCAGGGTTCCAAGTAACACCCCCAATGAAAGAAAACTCCAAGACTGTAAGTTCCTCAAAGTTTCATTTTATTAGAGATGTCATATTGGCACATCTGGGAAAACCCGAATCTGAAAGCTTCCAGGTTTTCCCCACCAAAAAGAAAGTCCAAATCCCTGCCCAGCACCCACATGTCCATCACATGGTCCAATCAAAGCACCATCCCAACTGGAGGTGTCTCCCAGTCACACCCCTCCAGGTGCAGGGCAAGATGTCCTTGACTCTCCGAGAATGGAATGTTATTATGACTATATATCACCCCTGCTCCATACAATGCCCCCTCCCAGTTTCCCACTAAATGTGGGAGGCCTGAAGGCCCAATGCAAAAGATGGCTTCCAAGCCTGACAGCTTGCCTCTTGTTCTTAGCCTTTCAAGATGGACAGATTTGTGGATGACCACAAATCTGCTTTCATGTGACAGAAGAGCGAAAATGGGGCAGTATGGAAATGCCCTCACTATAGCAATCCTACTTAGAGCCCCTTCAAACTAACTTTGGCAACCCAGGTTCTACAACTTGAGATGAATTCATAGATTCATAGAGTAGATTTGCATGAGGTTTTGCACATGTTTTGAAGGATCATTTACGGGTCAGATGCTGTAGAAGATCCATTATTTCAAGCCATCCAGATTGACTGATGGGCTTACAAACTTCTCCAAAAATAGAGTGAGTCACAGCTAGAAGACAAGCAAGGTTAAATTAGTTGACATCCTCCTGTGCTCTTCGGGGAAAGGATGCTTCAGCAAACTGTCAAGATTTAGAATCACAAATTGTGACGAGTGGTGCTCGAAATATCTCTCTAAGCCAGATAGAATGAAGCCTGTGTGAAGAATTCACCACTCCAATTAGAGGCTCTTTAGCTTCTGTGACAACTTGAAATGCATTCCCGGAGCTCCCTTTACAAAATTGTAATGGGGTGAGTCCATACATATCCATGTCATTTCAGACTTTTCTAAAGTTTATCCAAGAGGAAACGTTCAATTTTAGATTGTTTCTAAAAGTCATCTCCTAAAGTCAAACTCATTCAAAATACAAATCAGATTTCAGATATGAATTTGTTTCTAATTATTTTATAAGTGGTCTGCCAAACAGCAAGTGCGGAGAAAAGCAAAATAAATTTCAACATGCATATCTCCTCTTCCTTCCCATACACATATTAAATCCACCCACTTGTGGCACAAAAAAAATTTACTTATATGAAGATCCTAATCATAAAGAGTCATCATCAAACATTATTCCAATTTTATTGCTACCGTATTGTGGAAAATGAAACTGTTTTGCTTGCACCATCTACTGTCCAAACAAAGATATGGACTTAGATGCTATTAAATCAGTAGGACTAGTGATTTGCAAAGGGGCTGAAATAAAGCAAGCTCATTTTGCCCACTGCTGAAAGAAAAGGGCTGCTGGAAAATTCAGTTGCCTGGATTTGAGAAACTGGACAACTAACTTTCCAGGAATTTAGCTAAACTTCCTGCCTTTGACAGCTCACATTATGCGCACCAAGAGAGCAAACAACAAGACAAATAAATAGTTTATCAAGTATTTCAATCGGGCAGACAGTGTTATAAATCTTTCCAGGGAATAACAAGACAAAGGAAAAAATATAAACGGGCATCTTTTTCCCCCTCAAGCATCAGGCTAAACTTTGCTAATCATTAAATCCAAAATAAAAGGATGGAAGTGCATCAGTGGAAAACATAAAAGCAAAATAAAACTAATCAAGTTACCTGGCCAGATTTAAAATCTATTTCAGCCAATAAACAGATATAGCCATGAAAAGACTATTGTTTGTCGCCATTATATTGGTTGTAGAAGGCTTCCAGGCCCAGTTCAAAGTGTTGGTGACACTTTGACACTATGGGGGGGGGTCGCGCGCGCGCATGCCCACACCCATAATTCAATGTGCCCCACCCCCCTGCGCATGCGCGTGTGACCTCCTGCGCTCCCCCCACTTTTGGCATGTGATGGCATGGTGGGCCCTGTAGGCCCATTTTTTGCCCTTCCCAGGCTCCAGAGGCTTTCTAGGAGCCTGGGAAGGGCGAAAACGGCCTTCCCCACTGCCCCGGAGGCCCTCCAAAGGCCAGAAACAGCCCATTTCCCAACATCCGGTGGGCCCAGAAGACCAGAAAATTAGATGGCCAGCATGCGCATGCCCGCCGTCTGAGCTAGGGCAACGTTCACATGCCCACAGATATGGCTCGGCGTGCCACATGTGGCACATGTGCCATAGGTTCGCCATCACGGACCTACAAATATGGCTAGATACCATAGCCATATTTTCTTGGGAAAAAAAATAAAAGAAAGATCTGAAAAAGGGGGCAAATAAAGATTTAAAAAATGTAATGGTTTATGTTTATAACTTTACATACAAAGGAAGAATCATGAGCAAAACCAAGAAAATAAATAATTAAATTAAATCATCTAATCTAAAGGACAGCTTTCTAAAATCAAGGTTGTATGGTCACTGTAGCTACAGAGCGTAGCACCTTGTTCCATTAGTTAGTGCCTTGCCAGATTAAATCTGCATATGATACCCAACTTTTTCTACCCACCCTGAATCAGCCCAGTGATGCCCTCGACGTGATGTCCCGGTGCCTGGAAGCCGTGCGATTCTGGATGGGGAGGAACAGGCTTGGGCTCAACCCTGCCAAAACGGAGTGGTTGTGGGTACCGGCATCTCGGTTCCATGGGGATGTTCCACCGCTGATTATAGGGGGTGAGGTGTTGCCCCCTGTGGACAGGGCATGCAACTTAGGTGTCCTCCTGGATTCGCGGTTTTCTCTGGAAGATCATGTTACAACCGTGACCAGGGAGGCATTTGCCCAGATTCGTCTGGTGCGCCAGTTGCACCTCTACCTGGTCATTCATGCGCTGGTCACCTCCCGGATTGACTACTGTAACGCTCTCTACATGGGCTGCCCCTGAAGACCACTCAGAGGCTTCAGCTGGTGCAGAATGCGACCGCGTGGGTAGTGATGGGAGTGTCCCGACGCTCTCATGTTACACCCGTCCTGCGTGACCTGCATTGGTTACCGGTTGCCCTCCGTGTGAGATTCAAGGTGCTGGTGATTACCTATAAAGCCCTACATGGCTTAGGCTCTTATTTGGTGGACCTTCTGTGGCCAGCAACAGCTCCCCATCGCCCGGTGCGTTCCCACAGAGAGGGCTTACTTGGGGTGCCGTTGGCCAGACAGTGTCAGCTGGCAACCCCTAGGGAGCGGGCCTTCTCTGTGGGTGCACCTACCCTCTGGAATCAGCTCCCCCTGGAGCTCCGGATGGCCCCCGACCTTCACTCTTCCCACCGCGAACTAAAAACGTCGCTATTTCGCCTGGCCGGCCTGGACTGATGGAGGTTTTTTAAATGGATTTTAATTGATTTAGGGATTTTATATGTAATTTTAACCCGGAGTTTTTGTTTTATTTTTCTGTTTTATTGTTGTGAACCGCCCTGAGTCCTCTCGGAAAAGGGGCGGCATATAAGTCTAAATATATTATAAATAAATAAATAAATAAATAAATAAATAAATAAATAAATAAATAAATAAATAAATAAATATCCAGTGAGAAGAAGAACAACAAAGAAAAGGATTTAAGTGTTCTCATAGCAGATGACTACAAAATGAACAAAGTGTGGCCAGGCAGCTGTAAAGGCAAACAAAATTCTGAGTTGCATCACTAGAGGGATAAACAGCAGGGAAAGGAGGTCCTAATCCAGATGTACAGGTTGTACTCGATTTACAACAGTTCATTTAGTAACCTTTACAAGTTACAATGGCTCTGAAAAAGTGACTTATGACCGTTTTTCACTTATGACCACTGCAGCATCCCTATGGTCACACGATCAAAATTGAGATGCTTGGCAACTGGTTCATATTTATGACGGCTGCAGTGTCCAGGGGTCATGTGATCAGCTTTCGCGAGCTTCTGACGAGCAAAGTTAGTGGGGAAGCCACATTCACGTTACAACCGTATTACTAACTTAACAAATGCAATGATTCACTTAACAATGGTGGCAAGAAAAGTTGTAAAATGGGGGGAAATTCACTTAAGAAATGTTTCACTTAGCAACATAAACGTTGGGCTCAATTGTGGTCGTAGTTCGGTTACGGTTTTTAGTCCGACCTCATTTAGAATACAGTGTTCAATAGTGAAGACCTCATTTAAAAAAAGATATTGGTAAGACTGAAAGAGTCCACAGATGGGCAACAAAAATGGTGCAAAGTCTGAGGAACAAAACATATCAGCAGAGTTTGGACGAACTGACTATGTACAGCCTGGAGGATAGGAGGGAAAGGGGAGGGGGGACAAAATTGAAACCTTAAGTATATTAAGGATGTGAATAAGGTTCTAGAAGGCAGTATCTTTATTATGAGACAAAAATCAAAAACACAGGGGCAGGAGGGAAAGTTCAAAAGTATTATTAGAAAATATTACTTCAAAGAAAGAGTAGGGGAAACTTGGAACCAATTTGCAGCAGTGACATCAGTAACCGAGTTTAATCATGCTTGGGATAAGCACAAAACCACAAGCCCGCAATTATTTAAAAAAAAAAAAAGCATAAAAATAATAATTTTTAGATAGGTGGACAAAAAAAATGCCAAATTCAGTCTAAACATCTGGCTGTGTGACAAACAAAAATAAACTAAAAGGAAAATCTCTCTAATAAAGGGATTAATTCCTTCTCCTCAATTTACCAGGGAGAACCGTGGATTATACAGCCAGTGGGGAGTTAGAAACAGCAAATTATATCTGTAGGACACCGGAAAGTATATGCAAAACAAAGAGAGAATTAAGAAAAATAGAATTAGGAGAGGCCAAAAATAAAAAAGTAGCCTAAAATGTAACAGGATGATCTGTTGGAAATCCTTTGGTTTAACTTCAGCTTTTGAAACATTTATTTTAGAAACATTTATTTGAAACGTTTATTTGTTTATTTATTTAAACATTTATTCTAGAAATTAAACAAAATAGAAATATGCATGCATCTTTGTTTATAGAGAAGTTTCTTTGCCCAACCTCGCTTGGGCTCCAAACAAATTTTCGCAGGCAGGCAGGCAGGCATCTTGGATAGAGACACAGGTAATTTATTCGTACAAACGCCCTTAACAAGCCCATTGTATTTTGCACCATGCTTACATTTTGTACTTGGTTTAAAGATCGCGCCTTCCGAAATACGTGTTTGAAAATACGCGTACATTGCAAGAGAGGATCAATCATACCTCCAAGCCTCTAGGAGTCGCTACAAGGGCGACATTTGGCCGTGAGGCCGTGTTGGAACATCTCCGGCTGTCACATCCGGTTACGTCCTCTTTCTCCTCCCTCCCTCCCTTCCTCTGGCGCACGTGTGCTCTCCGGTCTGAGCTGTTGCGGAAGGATGGCGGCGAATACCGGGAAGCTTCCGATGCGGCTTCTGCGCAAGAAGCTGGAAAAGCGCAACCGCAAGATCCGTCAGCGCAATTTGGCCCGGCAAGGAGCCGCCGATCAAAGCTTGGCCGCGGGAGCATCGCCTGCGGGAGAAACGCTGGGTAAGGTCATCGTCGTCATCATAAGTATATAGCCTGCTAGGTGGCTCAGTGGCTAAGACGCTGAGCTTGTCGATCAGAAAGGTCGGCAGTTCGGCGGTTCGAATCCCTAGTATTAGGTCTAGGGGTTGGACTAGATGACCTCCAAGGACCCTTCCAACTCCGTTACTATCATCATCATCATCGTCTCTTTCTCTCTTCGAGTGCCATTTAGTCCCATTCTCCCCCCCCCCACCCCGGGTGTGGAAGGAAGCTGGTGGCATGCTTTTTTCAGGGCAGACTCGATTGCCTCTTGGGCTCCCGAAAATGCGGGTGGGTATAATGTCAGAATTAGGCAGCTTGGGTTCAGTTGTGCTTCTCAACAATTGTTTGACACAAAACGGTACCAGTGTACCTGCAACCCACCCTATCAATCGTTTGCAAAGAAGTTGCCTGGATGGGGTGAAGGGGTGGTATGTTTACTACAGAGGAATGATTGATTCTGTCATCTGCACCTCTATAACTGTCTGGTTTGGCTCTGCAACCAAACAAGACAAGACACAGACTTCAGAGGATAATTAAAACTGCAGAAAAAACAATTGCTACCAACCTGCCTTCCATTGAGAACCGGTATACTGCAGGAGTCAAAAAGAGAGCTGTGAAAATATCTACAGACCCCTCACATCCTGGACATAAATTGTTTCAACTTCTACCCTCAAAAAGACGCTATAGGGCACTGCACACCAGAACAACTAGACACAAGAACAGTTTTTTCCCGAATGCCTTCATTCTGCTAAACAATTTAATTCCCAAACACTGTCAAATAATTTACTAAGACTGTATTACTATTATTCTTCTCTTCCTTACTAGTATCTATCTCTTCCCACTTATTACTATATATTGAAAAACAATATCAATTGTATTGTTTTTATTTGTTTCTTAGTACGATTTGATAGCTTATTAGTAACCTTGACTATCACTAAGTGTTGTATCTTTTTATTCTTGATGAATGTATTTTATTCTCCTTATGTACACTGAGAGCATATACACCAAAGACAAATTCCTTGTGTGTCCAATCACACTTGGCCAATAAATAATTCTATTCTAATTCTATGAGATAAAGAAACCTTGTGGATAATTTTACTTCGGAAAGGAAGGCCAGCTCATACATGGATGATATAGTTTTGATACCAGAGTTGAGTTCAAATGACTAAAAGTTTATGACATACTTATACCGCTTCACAGTGCTTTACAGCCCTCTCTAAGCAGTTTACAGAGTCAGCATATTGCCCCCAAACAATTGGGGTCCTCATGCCATCTATGCACAAAAATCTGATCTACTGAGGGTCAAGCCAAATTGGTGCTAGGTAAGGGTCTGTGGAATTCACCAGGGGCTGGACTGGGGTCTGTTATAGGAGTGACTTCAGACTGATGACACATTTGCCCCATGCTTGGGACTTGCCTCCTAATCTCCTACATATGAATTGTGTTGAACCTCTTAAGGAGCTGGAACAGCTTCCTTGTGAAGAAAGGTTGCAACATTAGGCTTTTTAGTCTTTACACAAGAGGCGAATAAGTGAAGTGTACAAAATTATGCATTATGTGGGTAAAGTGGACAAAGAGAAGCTGTTTTCCTCTTCCCAAAATACTAAAACCGGAGATGACCCAATGATATGGAATCCTAAAAGAATCAGGATCAACAAAGGTATTTTTATATGTATATTACTCAACCTAAGAATTTACCATGAGATGTGGTGCTATCTACCAACTTGATTGGCCACTGTGAGAACAGCCTGCTGGATCAGATGAGAAAAGGGTGTGATCCAGCAAGGTGTTTTTTAGTGGCCCAAACAGTAAAGTGGTAATAATATCACTCTGCTAAACAAATAATTCTCTCAACACTGTCAAACTAGTTATTAAGTCTGCATTACTATTAATCTTCTGATCGTTCCTATCACCCATCTCCTCCCATTTACAACTGTATGACTGTAACCTTGTTGCTGATATCCTTAAGATTTATACTGACTATGATTTCCCTATGATTATCATTAAGTGTTGTACCTTATGATTCTTGACGAATGTATCTTTTCTTTTATGTATACCGAGACCATATGCACCAAGACAAATTCCTTGTGTGTCCAATCACACTTGGCCAATAAAGAATTCTATTCTATTCTATTCTATTCTATTCTATTCTATTCTATTCTATTCTATTCTAATATTCAATTCAATAAACTCTTTAGCAAGTACGGTAGAATACAGGGGCTTAATTGATATTCTTATATAAACTGTGTGGTATATTCATTGATCCTTGTTGCCTGAATGAGATTTCCAATATGTTTTTGGCACTTAAGCGCAGCAATAATTGACCTTTTTGTTTATGCCATTAGAAAATGCAGTGGAGAATGTCTCAGAAGAAGTTTCCAACATTTCAGAAACAGCAATGACAGAGGGGGAATTACCTGATGTAACAAAAGCTGAGGAACCTGAGTGTAAACAATCTGGGATGAAGAAGAAGAAGAAAAAGAAAAGGAAAATTGAAAATTGTGAAGAAAATGGTATGATAGCTCTTATTTTTGCTTCTTTTTAAATGAGTGTTATTTTATTTCCTTGGTTCTTTTTCTCCCCATGATAGCATTGTAATAGTCTTTTTATTAATGTATTGTATTTTATTATTTTAATTATAATACATATAGATGAGCGTACCAAACACAAAAGCTACAACAATTGATGTTCTTTAGCTTAGTAGATACGGGAAGACATAATACAGGTATTTATAATCATTCATGGCATAGGTAACTTGAAGACAAAAAAGGGTTTCTTTTTTTCTGATGATACTGGAATGATGTTCAATATCATCCACGCAAGCAAGGAAATTTAAGACCAGCAGAAAGAAAGACTTTTGTTAGATACTGCATAAGTATAGTGGAATTTGCTGTAATGGCAAGTTGCTGCTAATACTGTTGCCTGCTGAGTCATGAACAGCATCCCTTAAATATTGGTTGCTAGGATGTGATAATGGAAAGGGACTATAAGTAGTTCTCGGGTTACAACCACAATTGAACCTGTAATTTTTGCTGCTAAGTGAAACATTGGTTACGTGAGTTTGTCCCATTTTATGACTTTTCTTGCCACCATTGTTAAGTGAATCATTGCATTTGTTAAGTCAGTAACACGGTTGTTAAGTGAATCTGGCTTCTCCATTGACTCTGCTTGTCAGAAGGTCACAAAAGCTGATCACATGACCCTGGGGCACTTCAACCGTCATAAATATGAGCCAGTTGCCAACCATTGGAATTTTGATCATGTGACCAAGGGGATGCTGCAGCAGCTGTTAAGTGTAAAAAATGGTCTTAAGTCACTTTTAATGCCGTTGTAACTTTGAATGGTCACTAAATGAACTGTTGTAAATCGAGGACTACCTGTATTCCTTTCATTCCAGGCATATCAGCCTGGAATCCAGTCACAAAATACTGGATTAGATCCATTAGAGCTCTTTCCCAGTAACAGTACATGCTGAGATTCAATAATAATGAAAGAAGTGCTGTGCTTGAGTGTATAGCTTCAGCTTTGCAATAGGTTGAAGTAGACCATTCATGAGGAACAGCTTATATTAGCTTTCCTAAATAAAATGGAATCTCTAAGCTTATGTGAAAGTATCTCTCATTTTTCTTGTCCGTCCATTTCTAGCTGGTAAAATGTTTCATAAAATGTGATCTGATCGGATTCAACAACACAAAACTTAAGTCCATTTCAAACTGCTGTCATAATCTCCTTGGTTTTTCAGTTCCATTCTTTTCCGCTTCCAGAACGGACTCTTTATATTGTACAGTATTTACTTATTTATTTCATGGCCGCTTTAGAGGGGTATATGGCAGCAGTATAAGGAAACAAAACTTTATGTCTATAAAAAAATTAAAAATCTGCATTTTGAGTGGGTTTAACTTTCAGTGGAGAGAATGGAATGGAATGGAATGGAATGGAATGGAATGGAATGGAATGGAATGGAATGGAATAGCTTTATTGAATGTACACTAATCATCATACATTAAAATGAAATTATATTGTATACAGTTCTCAAAGGGTCTCCACCTCTAATATAAATATAAACATCATACATACATACATACATACATACATACAGAATTATGCATGTATCCACATATATGATCCAGAGAAACAACACAGTCTAGTTTGGATGTGTACATGTACATGGCAAGAGAAACAAATCTTCCAAGTTTACCAAGAGATTACTGCTTCATCTTCAGATAATTATTGATAATGAAAATTGGTTATGTGAACATGGAAAAGAGATACTATGTATTTATTAGAATGTAGGTATTAGAATGATAGATAAGTTGACATTCTAGAATATGATGGGCAGAAATAACTACAACACTAGCACTGTTTAAAATAGTATGTATGTTATTTTATTTTTACCATTGTTTCATGGCAAGTGGAATGCCAGGACAATTACACTGCATTCAATATATCTATATGTAAATAATAAAAAATATATTTTAAAAAAATAAAAATTGGTTTTGTTGTATGCAGGTGGTAAAAAAGCAAAAATTGACGAAGAAGATCTTGAAACACAAGGGACTTTACCTGGGAATCTCGAAGAAGAAGAAGAAGAAAATGCTGAAGGTCTGACTGAAGAAGAAGCGTCCGATGATGCTGATGGACCTGTCTTGCCTCTGGGTTTAACAGGCAAGTTTTCCCCATTCTGTTTCTTAGATTTTGTATGTTGACATATCTACATTACATCATAAATGCATGGAATAAGTCTTATCAAACCCAGTGGAATTTAGAAATATATAGGAATGGGATGCAGGATACTGAACCTGGAATCTCTTTATTTTTATTGAACTTAGAGGCCAAGCCGTTGGCCTTGGTTAAATATTTATTCATTTTAATTGTTAGTTCACTGGCTTGTGAGTAACATAAAACTTGTACTAAAAACATCCATTCCTTCCTAGTGATTAGAATATTAAGGATACTACATTAAGGAAAAAATGTAGTAATTAACAGCTTTGAGTATTTTCTTGTGATGGATGATGGGCTGTAATCCAAACAAATAGATACAAAATCAATGGATTTCAAGGATGATTTAAATAAATGTAGGAATATTTATTGAAAAACTGTGGTGATTTTATTGAGGGATGTGATGTATATGGGAATGCATTGGTTATAAAAAATCTAAGCAGTACAATTTTTCCAAAATAGAGTGGCTAAATTTGGCTCAGCCTTAAATGGTTTGATGACCTAATATTTCCATTCCTTCCTTCCGCTTGACATTTATTTGTTTGTTTGTTCGTTCATTTGTAAATTTATAAGTTGATTTATTTACAAATAAGCCAAGGTGGCAAACATATCAAACAAACCTTTCTGCTCCTATTTTTTTCTACAACAACAACCCTATGAGATGGGTAGAACTGAGAGGAGAATCACTGGCCCAAAGTCACCTCAGATGGATGCTCTTTCATGGTTAAGATGGGAAGAGAAGTCATGGTTTCCAATCTGATGTCTTAACCACTACACCAAATTGGCTCTCAATTGTTTTAAACTAGGCATACTTAAACTCTGTTCTATTTTAATACAATTAACTTTTTTGTTATCTATAGTGATTGATTAGGAGCAATTAAATAAGTCTGACTTTGCTTGTCTCTTTAGGTGCTTTTGAGGATACTTCCTTTGAGTCTCTTAATGACCTTGTCAGTGAGAACACGTTGAAAGGGATAGCAGACATGGGATTTACACACATGACAGAAATTCAGCATAAAAGTATTAAACCGCTTTTGGAAGGCAGGTAAGAAATGACATTTTTAAAGAGAAGGGCAAAAGAAATGAATTTCTGTCACGGATTATTGACAGGCAGAAAGCCGTAGTGATTAAAATTGTTGTCTTGGAGTTATAGCATCCAGTTAATCAGCCTTATTTATTAAGTATGAATTAATTTTAAATTCATATTAATGTTGCTACTTTTTAAATAAAAATGTTAATTTCCAAATCACTTATACGTTCTTTTTTTGTCTTTTCTTTTTGTAATTATTCTACATGGCAGAGATATTTTAGCAGCTGCAAAAACTGGCAGTGGCAAAACTCTTGCATTTCTCATTCCAGCCATAGAACTTATCTACAAGTTAAAATTTATGCCTCGAAATGGTAAGAATTTTTTTTTTTGAAATTTCATTTGAAATCTTGAAGATAAATGTGGTGTAGAAGGGCCAAGTAATCATTTCCAGGGGAAAAGAGGTCTCTAATTTGATGGCAATTGACTTTTCTAATTTGGTTGTCCCATTTTGGTGAGATCTGTTGTCTAAAATGAGCAGGGAGCCCTGATGTGTATTACTTACTTCAACTGAGTGAGGGCAGAGGTATTACCCTCTTCAAAACTTGCCGAAGCTGAGGAAGAAAAAGTGGTATTGATCTCTTATCACTGTTCCTGAGGTGGCCGAGCATGAGATGCTATGTGTTAGGTTGAGCCAAATTACAAGTTTGGGTCCTTTTGGTGTATCAGTCCTCTTTGCTGAATGGGATCCTTCCCTGGACTCTCTAGTCACCAGCTTGATCATCTTCCTCTTTACTTAGTGGTTTTGGAAGGGGTTTGTTCTAGTAGACTTAAGAGATTATAGCCTCCATGGCGGCAGCCATGAATTTTGTGGTCCCGGGAAATTTAAGCTCCAAATTTGTAGGTAGGCCCATGTTAAAACTTGTTTTTTTATCTCTGAGGAGTTAGCAATCGGGATATTGAGAATACAGTATTATTGTATTTTATATGTCACGGTCAGGTCGCTTCCTGGTCCAAATGCAGTTGACTGCGCCCTGCTCCCTCTGCAGGGCTTGACCCATTCATTTGGTCCACCTTAGGCACTTTATGGATCCAAATGATTTTCCTAAGTGTTTCCCTGACATGAGTAGAGGTTGAGTCGAGAGTTTGATCCATCACTGCCAAGAAACAGTGTCTTAGGCCCCTGACAAAATTGCTCCTGACTATTGGGCAGTCTGGGTGATCCCTTGGTTTATGGAAGATGGGAGATGAAGTGGCAGAAGCAATGCCTGGTATACAAGTGGAAGGCAATGAAGACTGAATCTGACTAAGCACAGCTAATGTGCCCAGGTTTGGGCCAACTCTGTGGCAATATGAGAGGCAAAGTGTATGTAATTCTCTCTTATTGTGTCAGCAGGTTATCATCCAGAAGCCCATCTCTCCTAATTTTCTTCGAGTAAAGTGTGTCTTGTAGAATTACCATCTGGCCACTCTGACCAATTAGCTGGGCTGAATCTCAGGAGAGTTGTTTTGCCATAGTAGGTCTAGCCTGCTGGAGTGGCTTCCCCTTGGAGGTTCAATTGGCGCCGACATTGTCCACTTTCCAGAATTAGTTGACAATGGAACTCTTATGAAGGACATTTGATGTATGACATCATCTGTTGTTAGCTGGTTTTAAAATTATTTTGGGTTTATATTACAGGTAGTCCCCAACTTAAGATCACAATTGAGTCCAAAATTTATATTGTTAAGTGAGTTTTGCCCCATTTTACAGCTTTTCTTGCCACATTTGTTAAGTGAATCATTGAAGTTGTTAAATTAGTAACACGGTCGTTACGTGAATCTGGCTTTGCCATTGTCTTTGCTTGTCAGAAGGTTGCAAAAGGTAATCACATGACCCTGGGACACGTTAACGTCATAAATATGAACTAGTTGTCAAGCATCCAAATGTAAATCATGTGACCATGGGGGGGGGTGCTGCAATGGTCATAAGTGTGAAAAATGGCCCTAAACCACATTTTTCAGTGCCGTTGTAACTTCAAACAGCACTAAATAAACTGCTGTAAGTAAAGGATTAGCTGTATTCTTTGTGTGGGGGTGGAGGTGGGGATGGGAATTTGTTTTTATTTTTTGTTTTTTTGCTGCCAAGAGTTTAGATTGTTTAAACCAGAGGTCTCCAAGCTTGGCAACTTTAAGTCTGGCGGACTTCAACTCCCAGAATTTCCCAGCCAGCTTTGTTGGCTGGGGAATTCTGGGAATTGAAGTCCTCCAGGCTTAAAGTTGCCAAGGTTGGAGACCCCTGGTTTAGATTGCAGTAAGATGATAGGCAAACATAGGTTTGCCATTATCAATTAGAAACTCTATACATCTCTGTTTCCATTCTTCATTTTAGGAACCGGTGTCCTCATACTCTCACCGACCCGAGAACTTGCCATGCAGACTTACGGTGTTCTCAAAGAACTGATGACTCATCATGTCCACACCTATGGCTTGATAATGGGGGGAAGTAATAGATCAGTTGAGGTACAAAAACTTGGAAATGGCATAAACATCATTGTCGCAACTCCAGGAAGGCTTCTGGACCATCTGCAGGTAAAAACGGATAGTATTGCCTAATACACGTCCTCTGTTTTTTCCATGTGTGTAGTTGACACCATTGTTGGATGTGTTTTAGAATACTCCAGGATTTATGTATAAGAACCTGCAGTGTCTGGTAATTGATGAAGCTGATAGAATTTTAGAAGTTGGGTTTGAAGAAGAAATGAAACAGATCATAAAGCTTCTACCAAGTAAGTCAGATATTTATGCTATCTGTATTTTGTGATACTTAAAAACTTATGCAGTAGTCCTATTTCCACTTTTGTAAATCCTGTTCTTGTGTCTGCTGTACTAATGCCTACAATTCACTTTAAGCACTCTTAAAGTGTTTGTAAAGATCTACAAGCTACGTAGATCTTGAATGTTTGGTTTTACAGTGCTATATTATGCATATTTACTAAAGAAAATCCATTTCCATTCAGTAGACATTACTCCCAATGTAGGATAGCTTGAAAAAATTTAGGATGATCCAAATTTAGGACAGCTTGAAAAAAAAATTAGGATGGCTTGAAAAAACAGATTTATAAAGATTTAGATGAGTGGCTATATATGTATGTATAACACTGCCATTTTGTTTCTTCAATTTTTTATAGTAAAAGCTTGTGAGATACTATTCTCACAATAGTGAGGGGGGGATTCTATCAGCTGGATAGTTCTAATTTGTTACCTTGTCAAAGTATGAAAAAAACATGTATGTTTAATTTCATCCCTTTCCCTGCCAGAGCGTAGGCAAACCATGCTGTTCTCTGCTACACAAACCCGTAAAGTTGAAGATCTGGCAAGGATTTCTCTAAAAAAGGAGCCATTGTATGTTGGGGTTGATGACAATAAAGAGACAGCAACTGTAGAAGGTCTTGAACAGGTAATTTAAGAACAGATATCTTGGCAAAGCATATTACTCTTAACATCTAATTCAATAGTACTTGTAACATTTAATTCACTTCTTTCTTTGGGATTTTCTTCCTTGGCCCTTTCTTTCCCATTTTGAGATTTGTATCCAAGCACACGGATATTTTTCCCCCTGTGTTTCTAACTCTATTTCTTCACATTCTATTAATTTCTCATTCAAAATCTTCATGAATTCTTTATCAGGCTTGATTGATAACTGCTGACTATATACTCATATTTCTGGATTTTCACATTCCTTCATCAATAAATTGTTGCCTGTTATATAGGTAGTTAAATTAAAACGTATACTTTGCATCTTCATTTTGAAGTCATTAGAAATAGTGGTTTGGGAAGTCATATATTTAAAAAATAATACTTTTCAAACCATTACAGGGGTATGTGATATGCCCTTCAGAAAAGAGATTCCTCCTGCTGTTCACTTTCCTGAAGAAGAATCGGAAGAAGAAGTTAATGGTGTTCTTCTCTTCATGTATGTCCGTGAAATACCACTATGAACTTCTTAACTACATTGATCTGCCGGTATTGGCTATTCATGTAAGTATTCATGATTTGGATAAATTGATGTACACACACCTATAGTACTGTGCAAAAGTCTTAGGCCACCATTAGATTTGTTATTGGAGCAAATGTATAATGACACTATATATATAAAAAAAGTGATTTATGACCATTGCAGCATCCCCATGGTCCTGTGATTTACATTCAGATGCTTGACAATTGGTTTGTATTGATGATGGTCGCAGCATCCCGGGGTCATGTGATCCCCTTTTGCAACCTTCTGATAAGCAAAATCAATGGGGAAGCCAGATTCACTTAACAACCCTGTGGCTAATTTAACAACACTGATTCACTTAACAGATGTGGCAAGAAAAGTCATCAAATGAGACGAAACCCAATTAACAAATTTCTCACTTAGCAACATAAATTCTGGGCTCAATTGTGGTTGCATGTCGAGGACTACCTGTATGAAATGTGACTTCTTCTTACAGTTGAATAACAGCAGACACCTGGCCCCCATAAACCGAAATGGGGAACTGTCAGTACTGTCATTGTTTAACAGCTTGTATATCCTACTATTTCAAGCCAAATTGACTGCTGTGCAAAAAAAAAAAATTACACCAGATTTGTGCAAGACCTGCTTGACCATTACATACACTGCATGCGTATGTTGTACGAGTGTAATTCATTGGAAGCTTACTAATAAGACCAACTTTCAGTCACATCGTTCCAGTCAAAATGCCAGAGATTACAGAATTTGACAGACATAAGATCATACTTTTGCATCAGCAAGGCCACTCTCAGAGGGAAATCAACAAACAAACTGAATATTCAAGATGTGGTATGCAAGATCGAAAAATAATTACAAATGTGGTCAGAAAAACTTTGCTACAACAACAAATCTAATGGTGGCTTAAGACTTTTTTGCACGCTATACTGTATATTACAGTAATTCAGCATCTGGATTATAATCCAGAGTTTCTCAGTTCTAAAATGCTTCTCTTACGTTGGGTTGAATTCAGAGTTTTCAACACCACCAGGATACCTTTTATTTGCTAATTTTTTATATGACGCTTAGTGCTGGTTTCCCCCCATTCTCCAGAACAGATTTTCAGGCTATTGCATAGCTGAGGAGATTGACTGAAATAAATCTCCTCCATTGAATCAAAAGCCCCATCTTCTGATGGAAGGGAGTCTGTAGAGATTCTCATTCATCCAGGTCATAGGTTCTTTTTCAGGAGGCAACTGGACTGTCTTTGGGGTGGGTGGGTGGGTGTTCTTTTCTTTTTTTTTCTTTTGAAGAAGTTTCACTTCTCATCCAAGAAGCTTCTTCAGCTCTGACAGGACAGTGGGGAATGGAAGGATTTGTATTCCAGTGTCCTGTCAGAGCTGAAGAAGCTTCTCAGGTGAGAAGCGAAACGTCTTCAAAACAAAAACAAAAACCAACGAAGTCCAGTTGCCTCCTGAAAAAGAACCTTTGGGATGGAAGGGACTGTTTCTTCTCCAGGAACCTTTGTGATCTCCAACCCTTTCATTGTAGTAACTTTATAAGCACTTTAACCATCTTACGGTCAACTAATTTACCAATTTTATTTTTGACCAGCTAAATGTCAGTGTTGACCGATTTCTGTTCTTAGATTTATGAGAGCTCTAGGGCATTGTAAATCCAGAGGCTTTTCTTCTGCTCTTGTGTTGCAGTGAAGATCCACTTTTGTGCCTTAGTTGGGTGTCTCAAACTGTCTTTCAAGCTTGAATAATGCAGGCTGCTTTGAGGTTATTGCAAATAGCAAGTGGCCTTTATGAAGGTTGGGGTGCATAACAACAGTGTCAGATTCTCAGCAAGATTTCAGCAGCGGAGTCATAAATTAACCTTTAAATGCCATCTGGAGCATCTTTCTCTTAAAGCTGTCTTTAAAGTGCTTATCTGAAAAACGGGGTTCTGTCAGCAAGGTTGAAGTTGTTTGTTAGAACAGTGTTTGCTGTCAGCAAACTATTTTAAGTGGCTCCAGTTGGTATATGACATTTGCTTCTACTGTACCGTGTGTAGAAGAACAGAAACATCCATTGATTCCATATGTATTAGCATAAAAAGATTTTTGTTTGCACATTTTTAGTTTCATAAATGAACTCTAAGCCATTTTTATGGAAATCTGGGTATTACCTCTGTGGAAGGAATTACAAATATGGTGAAAGATAGACTGCTAATATACCTTAGAGGTATGTAAAATGTAGTTTCGCCCTTTTCTCAGACAAGAACTTAGACATTTTGGGTTGATTTTTCCCCCCTGCTTTAAAACAAACCAAAGCACAAAACTACTACAACAGAATGATGGGAGTTGGGATGTTGTCTCATGCAACCAATAAATCTCAGTAGCAACCTTTTCCTGTTGCCATTGGTTGGTATGGCAGTTTTAGTTAATTTTTTTTCCCCAGTTGCTTACCACTTCCTTATCTTGCATGTCTTTTTTTCCTAGGGTAAGCAGAAACAAACTAAACGCACAACCACATTTTTCCAGTTCTGCAATGCGGATTCTGGAATACTCTTATGCACAGATGTAGCTGCTCGCGGGCTGGACATTCCAGAGGTTGACTGGATAGTTCAATATGACCCACCTGACGACCCAAAGGTATTGCATATTCTCAAAAATCATATATTTTAAATATGCATAAATGTGAATTGTATGTGTAATGTTAAAATCAGAAATTAGAGTTGTCTGGGATAGTTTATTTTTAATTAACTCCAGCAAAGCTGAATTTAACATATTCCTATTTTTATTTATTTATTTTATTTATTACTTTTGTATCCCCTTTGTATCTTGGACACCCTGTTTTAGCTTTGTAAATAAGTTCAGTGTCGGTCCAAGGGTTGAGCCATTGCAGTTGGGTGCCTGGATAGGCAGCTATGTGGGTAAGTGGCAATGGCTTTAAGGAAAACAAGAGAATGAACTCATATTAGTGATAGGTTCTGGGGATGCTAGAGTGCCTTAGCCGACTCCTGAATTTAGCTATTGTTGAAGCAAATGCTGCCAGTCAAAAATAAATACATTCAAAATGAGTCTGCTGATTTAAAACCTCCAGGCTTTGCTTTATTAGTATGTTTGCTTTATTAGTATGCAATTTGTAAAGTATAGGGGACTTTACAATAGGGGACTTTGGATAAATTGGCATGACCTTCCGTGCCATGCTTTCATGATTATCAACATGAAACCAAAATGTTAGTTTATACTCTTATTACTTCCCATTAATGAAAGGAATATATTCATCGTGTTGGGAGAACAGCCCGTGGAATCAATGGAAGGGGGCATGCCCTGCTCATTTTACGGCCAGAAGAACTGGGATTCCTGCGTTACCTCAAGCAAGCCAGGGTAAGTTGCTATGGAGTACTGTAGCATTGTACTGGTAGCTGCAGTGATTAGTCTTTTTTTTTTTCTCAGTAATATGAGTTTCTTCATGTTTAATACTTAATAATATAACTTCACTAGAAATGCAGGGCAGCTGGCATAGCAGAACTATGTAATATGGAATATAAAAGAATGGAGCAGTTTTAATCCAAATTACCTCAGAATAAGTAGTTGTACTAATTGGATGCTGTGGTTGTGGATTCAGGTATCATATGGTTGCTAGTACCTAGGACAAAGAGGACTAGCTATCTATAATGCCAAAATGGCCATCTTCTGTCTTTTTTAGAAACAAAGAAACCTCCCTCTATTCAGTACCCTTGAGGGGAGTCAATAATTAGAATCCTCCAAAAAAGAAGGCCTAGCCGTTTTTTCAGGGGTCAAAAGAAAATAAGACCCGGCCTTCTTTTTGGAGAAACATGGTAGGAATTTAAAAAAATCTAGTTTAGCAATATGTGTACATCCAGCCAATGTTTACATTTCCAGAGTTAGATGGTCTAAGTTTAGGTGTGTTGAAATGTATTATATTCTTAATATCTTGTGTAGATATTACATTCATTATGTAGAATTTTTGTTGAGAACTTATCTTTATATTTTTAGGTGCCATTAAGTGAATTTGAATTTTCTTGGTCTAAAATTTCTGACATTCAATCTCAGGTAAATATAGACTATACTATGAATATTTTTAAAACTTGCTTTTTTTTTTTCATTTGCATAGCTAATAAAGTACTCAGAAGCAGTTCAATGATGCAAAAAACAACAAAAGATTCATAGTGGTTTTATTTTGATATTCTTGTGAAATGTGATAGTACAGTTCCAAACATCTGATTAAATCAGGTGCAGTACAAAATTTCTTGTTAAGAATGAACAAGAATTGACTGCTTTTCTAACATTGCCATCTGTGCAGCTTTGACACAAGATACCCAAATTATGTACTCTGGTTATAAGAACTGATCCTTAAACAGAGTACAGATGAATGTATATATAAGCATTTGGATTTGTGATTTTTTTAGAAAGTTTTTTTTTGGCGGGACGGGGGGACAATTCTCAGGGATGCAGGTAGGATATAGGAGGGATGGCAAAGAAAATGAGAGCAAGGCCAATTCTAATTATATATTTTAAAAGTCCACTTCTAGGATGTTGCATGTACCCATGGAGAAGAATCAAGTTGTGGCAATATATTGTGATTGCTTTAGTAAGCGGGAAAGCTTGAGATGAGAATGTTTTAATGCAAGCAACTAAAGTAAGTTGCTTTATAGTAAGATGCTTACAATTATCTGTAATGGCTTGTAATGTAATGCAAATCAAGTACTTTATAGTTGAGCAGTGGTCTTTTCCCAACTATGATCTTGGTATACCGATAGTAGCTAATCTGATATTTGAAATAATAACAAAAAATATTATTCTATATCCATAAAGCCACAAGATATATTTCAGTACCATAAATTTTAGAGTGGAGTGCAATGCAAACATACACATATTTTTCTGTTTGGGTAAATGTCAGCTACCTATAAATTATTCATGACTATGAAGTACAAAATACAGTTCTTTATGCCTCTTTATTTATAAATTTTCAGCTGGAAAAATTGATTGAGAAGAACTACTTCCTTCACAAATCAGCCCAAGAAGCATACAAAGCCTATATAAGAGCTTATGATTCCCACTCTTTGAAGCAGATCTACAATGTTCATAGCTTGGATTTGATCAAGGTTGCTTTGTCCTTTGGCTTCAAGGTCCCGCCATTTGTTGATCTCAGTATCCTTTCATTACAAGTTAAATTACTTTTCATCCCTCTTTCTCTCCGTTTCCATTTTTTCCCCTCATCCAATAATGTGCTTGCTTGAATGGGTTGGTGGCAGTTGTTGATATTAATAAATCATTTAAAAGTTAGTGAGATATCAGTAAACTATAAGATTTGTTTTTTTCCTGTCATGGTTAGATGTGAGGAAAAACAAGCTTTGGATGCATGTTTGCTCATTTGTGTCATTAACATATCATTTGTTGTGATGTTTGAATGCTGTTTTTGTAGTGATCTTACATGTTAACTACCGTATTTTCGTACCTGTTGTGGGGAGGGGGCTGCTTAAACATCTAAAAACCTTTTGATACAAGCTGACAGTGAACGATGGGAGCAGAAATCTAATGTATCTGGAAAGTTCCGTAGTTAAGGAAAGCTGGTCTTGAATCAACTACTTCTTTGTCCTCTTTTGAACTACTGATGTGTTGCCAGCAAACTAATGTTGTGCTTAAGTGAAAGACTTGTGTCAGCCTCTAAAACACAGCCTGTCAAACTGGCGGCCCACAGGCCAGATGCATCACGTGCAGGCCACGGCCATTCCGGTTCCACAAAGGCAAAAAACATCTCGATACATCACGATATGTCATGTGACACGATCGAGTTTGACACCCGTGCTCTAGAGGTCAGCAGTTCGTTCCCACATTTAATGATGGTACCAAAAAAAGAGAGTTAACTGAGGTAGCTGCCTATAGGAAAACCAACAGAAAAGCTAAGACCAATAATAAGCAGGCAAGTCTATCTATAGTTAGGAATAAATTGCAAATTTATTATGGAAATTAGGGCACCTTCCACTTTTGGCGACATGCTTTTTGAACGCTTGGCTATTATCCAGTGCACTTTTTTTTGAGCCTACATTCCTTAACATAATCTTCAGATGTAAACAGCAGTCACGGAAAGAGACTGCAAAAAAGAGGCGGAGGCGGCAGCTTTGGCTACCAGAAGGCAAAGAATGTTCAGAAAGCCAAAATCTTCAAGCATATTAACAAGAAAAAATCTGACAACAGACAGTTTTCCCGCTGAATTGCTTTATTCCGTGTTGACTGAAATGGCTGTCATTACCTTTCAACCAATGTACAATCTTATTCATTTGGGGACAGAATATTTCAAATTAAAGCTCAATATTTCAACATGATCCGGTCCATTCTAATCATTATCCTAACGTGGAAGAATCCTGTATGTTGTTTCCCCAGCTGTTCCATGAATAGTTGTAGACAATGGGATCTGATCCTGTACTCCAGATGGTATAAGCTAATTCATAGCTTCTTTGCAGTGCAGGTACCAATGTAATCAGAGCTTTCTGGTTGCCTAGAAATCTTCCAAAAGCAGATCCCATGATCACAGTGTATAGTATATTACATGGTTCTTTTTAGTTTTCTTCTACAAGCTGTTTGAAATATTGGGCATATTCTGGAATTTGACTATAAACTATGTATTGGTTTTTTTTTTTAATGATTTTTCTACTGTAAAGAGTTTTAATGGGATGATCTTATTTGTAACTCAAAAGTTTGGCTACTAGGATCACACTTACACCTGAAATGTTTTGTCTTCTCAGATCTAGTGATGCCTTCAGAATGACGCTTTGTAAATAGTAAAGTTTGAAGCAGAAAAAAATATTATATTGCGATTATATAAAAATCATACTTTGAAAGTAATAAATAAATTGGGAAAGCTTGAACTTTGTGTGAGTTAAACGGTTACAGTCAGAAAGATAGCCAATGTTGAATTGGTGTGTGGGCTATGCATTCAAAGTTACCAGTTCTGATCTGCAGATGCTTTCTTAAATCTCTTACAAGCGCTTCCACCTCTGTTGCAAATGCATTTATACCTTACATAGCTGGCTTATTTGGAAGAATTTGCCTTTTGAAATTGCTGCAATAGCACAACACTGGAAAACTGGCAGTTATGCTTAGAGGAAGAGCTGTTTTCATGAGTTGCTGGGAATTTGGCACAATAAAAATTAAATATATTATTATGAGTAATATATAGTTAGATTCACAGACCAAGACTGTGTGACTAAAATAATTCAAGTCCTAAGCAAAGACCTAAGAATTGTTAAAATGGTATCTTAAGAACAGAGGCATTTCCAAGCCAGGTTTTTGTTTTGTTTTGTTTTGTTTTTGTAAAATTAGGATGTTCAGGTTCAATAAATACAAAATTTCCAGATATTGAGGGAGTCCTTTAGCTATAGCTCCAAGGGCTCTAATCATGATTGTATAACAATAGATTTCTTTTTCTATAAGCATTCAAGTCCTGATACTTCATATTTTTTTTCCAATTTCCAATCCTTAATTCTAGCATCATCCAGTATAGCAACATCACTGAACCAAATTTTCTTCTTTTCAATGACTGCTCTACAAAGCATATTATGAACAAAATGCCTGTGTATTTGGATCTTAGGGTCCCATAAGATCTTAACCCATTCAATTTTCAAAATCTCAACTTGATGGTCCCAGTAGTTTTTACTACATTCAAATCCAAACCTCTGGCAAAGTTTCCAATGAATAATTTTGGCCAGGCAATCGTAACACTGCTTATAGCCAGTTTGTGAAATTTTTATTACTATTTAAGAACTGCATATAAAGGTTCACCATTTTCCATTTTAATAAGGTGACTTCTAGATGCGCTGTTCTGTGGATTTATTTATTTTATTTTATTGCACATCTGATTGTGTAAATGTAGTATGTAAGTGTGGGCAGGCAGTAAAGTGTTTTCTTTGTTCCAAGGGGGGGGGGGAAGATCTGGATTAATGTGAATCTCTGCAGCTTGAAGATGTGTAAACTTCACATCTTCAGCCAGGGAATTCTGGGAGTTGAAGTCCACACTTCTTCAAATTGCCAAGGTTGAGAAACATCGATCTAATGTATACAGAGCTGTACAAATAGGATTTTTGCTTGTCTTTTGTGCATTAGGTGTAGCTTTATAGGAACCTATAAACAACGATAAACATTAGCCAGAGAGGTAAAGTTTCCTGTGCACTTTTCCTGTTATCAATCTTAAGGTTACTTAATAGCATATACTATCCCACACTCAAGGCTTGTCTCATAAAGATGAAAGATGTTGAAACACTAACCACTCTGAGTTTCTTGAGGAATTGTCTCCCATTCAGAGAACCTTGACAACGAAATTGGACTTTGTAAGCCAGTTAAAAGCAGGTGATCAAAATAGGATCACGTGGGAATTTTTAAAATAAGAATTGCCTTGCTGTGGCTCCCAATAGTGATAAATAATCTGGTACAATCCAGGCCTATTCCCTAGAAATGTCACATGCAGGCATTAAAAAGCTATTGCAGTCAAGATGAAATGGCACAGATAGACAATATATTGACTGCCTGGTGTAGTGACGATTTCATAAATTAGATAACGCTAGTTTCATAATAAGCAACGGGACAAAACAACTACCAGCTAGGGTTGTTCAGCTTTATAAGCTGCCTTACTTTCAAATAAATAAATTGCACAAGAAAGAATTATGAAGCTCATTTACAGCATTTAAAATGTTTTTCTGGGGGGGGGGGATAATTTTGGCACTCTTAACTACAGAAAGGGTCCATTATTGTGTGGGAGATATCTTTATAGACTTTGTGAGAAAATCGGCCATAAAGGCTAGTTACTTACAATGTGAAAAGCTACTATCTGAAGTGTTTCATGTTTTAGCTTTTAGATGGAATTAGCCCTATTAAGTAGGGCATCTACCACAGCACATAAACAATCTGAATATTTTCATGAGAGGCTGTAACAATAGTGAAATTGTTTTGCTCGAGGCGCTTCTGCAGCCTACTTTATTCCCAAGCTTCAGCTGTCAATATTAATCAATACACTGCAAGAAAGAAAACTTCAAAAAGAGGGCTGTGAAAATATTTACAGACCCTTCGCATCCTGGACATAAACTGTTTCAACTCCTACCCTTAAAACGACGCTATAGAACACTGCACACCAGAACAACTAGACACAACAGTTTTTTCCTGAACGCCATCACTCTGCTAAACAAATAATTCCCTCAACACTGTCAAACTATTTACTAAGTCTGCACTACTATTAATCTTCTCATCGTTCCCACCACCCATCTCCTCCCACTTATGACTGTATGACTGTAACTTTGTTGCTTGTATCCTTACAATTTATATTGACTGTTTCCCTATGACTATCATTAAGTGTTGTACCTTACGATTCTTGACGAATGTATCTTTTCTTTTATGTACACTGAGAGCGTATGCACCAAGACAAATTCCTTGTGTATCCAAACACACTTGGCCAATAAAGAATTCTATTCTATCTATTCATTTTTTACACTTTTCCATAAAGTAATGCCTCAACATTTACAACAAGATGGTTTTAACAAAAAAATGTTTAAATATTCCTCACCCTCGTGCAAACCTTGCCCTCTCATGCTAATTGTTTTAGACATCATATTTCTATAATCTTATTTTCTACCACTGTAGCCTCTGATACAGGCTTTACGCTTGCTTGCTCACTCACACACAAACATTTTGGTGATAAATTTGCAAACACATTTTTGTAGGAAAATTCTCCTTTTTAACATTTCCGTGCACTGATGCTATCTCCTGTATGCTTTCTGCCTTTATCTCTTAGCAAACACAATTTCCATGTTTGCTTTGTGTTCTCCTGTATTCAGATTATTCTTCTAACTCAGAAACAAAAGAAATGATAAAAGGTAATTAAAGAGTTGATTGTACTGGTTGCCAAAGCTTCTTGTCCCCAGTTTCTTGGGACAAGATAGGAAACTGATGTGGCTCGTTTCCACTCATAACTGCGGTCATCATGAAGCAAAAAGGAACTTTAAAGAAAAAAAATCAATGCATAGTAATAGTTGCAAACTTAAATGTGAATTATGATTAGCCTCCCATGTTTTTTACAATTTTTGCTAGGTAAGAAAATCCACATCTCTGAATTTTTGTTATACTCCCATTTAAAGGGACAATTGCTTTCCTTTTTATATATATTATGAAAATATAGAAAGAATTTCGCTTAATGCAAGCCTGTCTTTTTTTACTCCAAATTATAGCTTGCCCTTGAGGGAAGGAAAGGTTATAATTGCAGCATGATTATCTACAAAATAAAAGCAGTTTCCCCCCACTTTCCCCCCAAAATTGCAGTAGTACTTGACAATTAAAAAAAATGGAAGCTTAAGGTTTGAAAGAACTCCATAACCCCTTAGTGAAAACCATCAATGGAGGAGGAAAGTGACTTCCTCACCCGTAACAATTATTTCTGTCCATTCATGTGCACCCTCTGAAGCTAACTATGCAAACATTTTGCTGGTAATGCCACATTTCTGCACCTTACCTGCTCCACTAATTTTCTCAGGGATATTAAAGACCATTTTATCAAACCATTACTGTTTTTCAAACAGCCAATTTGATGATTAGTTCTAAAGATGTTGGTGTCCAAAGAGAAGACTCACTAATGCAGTGTTGAACCTGAAGAGCCCGCAGATGTATTTTCAAGAGGGTAGAGAGAAACTTTTTTTAAAAAAAACAACAACAACCCAATGAGAGCCATGAAGTGATGAATATCGGCTCAGTCATCCTGAAGCTACAAAAGAAATTTTGGACTCATAATTGAATGTATCTGACAGGTATCAAGTTATTGGAAGTTGGCAAAACTTTTATTGAGAAGAGCGTTCCAAAAGGATATCCAATATTTTTGAGAGATGTCTTTGTTATTAAGAAGCTAAGCTCTAAGTTATTGCTAGAGAAATCTGCAGGTATATTTTCAATTTAAAAAAAAATCATCTAAGCCTATTTATTCACCAATAAAATTAGGTTTGTTCATTCCATGTTTACCCATTGAAATAATAATAGAATTGTGAAAGCTTCTTCCTGAAAATTTTTTTACTGACAGTTCATGATATCTTAATCTGGTCATAATGACTAATCACATTGTCTTTATGTACATTTTATATACGGGTGTGAAGATTATTTCTTAAAATATAATTAACTAATAGAACAGCAATTACCTATCCTGATCATCAGTCTTTGGTTCAAGTATCCTGAACAGAATCTATCAGGATGGTATACAGGTAGTCCTCAAGTTATGACCAGAATTGAGCCCAAAATTTATGTCACTAAGTGAAACATTTGTTAAGTGAGTTTTGCCCCATTTTACAACCTTTCTTGCCACCATTGTTAAGTGAATCACTGCAGCTGTTAACTTAGTAACACGGTGGTTAAATGAATCTTTGACTTTGCTTGTCAGGAGGTTGCAAAAGGGGATCACATGATCTCGAGTCAGTGGACAAAACGTCTGAATTTTGATCATGTGACCATGATCGTGTGAAAAACGGTCATAAATCAATTTTTTTCAGTGATGATGTAATTTAGAACGGTCACTAAATGAACTGTTGTAAATCGAGGACTACCTGTAAATAGTCCACCTTCCTTTAAGCTGTCAGAACAGAGATATACAATAGATGACACATTATGTCATTTCCCCATGTATGGGGTTTTACATGACTTCCATAATCCACCACCTGGATTATGTTTATAGTAGAGGCTAGGAAAAAAGTAATGAGAATTTTTGGCAGTATTTATACAACCTCGCTTCCAAGTACAGGTAGTCCTCGACTTACGACCACAATTGAGCCCATCATTTCTGTTGTCAAATGAGACATTTATTGAGTTTTGCCCCATTTTACGATCTTTCTTGCCGTAGTTGATAAGTTAGTAACCAGGTTGTTAAGTGAATCTGGCTTCCCCATTGACTTGACTCGTCAGAAGGTCGCAAAAGGTGGTCACATGACCTTGGGACACAGCAACGGTCATAAGTATCAACCAGTTGCCAAACATCTGAATTTTGATCACATGACCATGGGGATGCTGCAAAAGTCATGAATGTGAAAAACAGTCATCAGTCACTTTTGTCAGTGTCATTGTAACTTTGAATGGTCATTAAATCAACTGTTGTAAGTTGAGGACTATCTGTACAAGATTTTACTGGGGAATTAAAACTAAGCTCATAAGAGACAACTATTGTATGTATCCTAGGTAAAAAGCAGTTAAGACTATTATATGTTAGAGCAGGGGTGTCAAACTCAAGGCCTGAGGGCTGGATCCGGCCTGCGGGGTGCTTAGATCTGGCCTGTGCATGTGGCCC